>NC_090936.1:408250770-408884279 GCF_040938575.1 Ambystoma mexicanum
TACCCACAATCCCTCACGCGTCGAGGTCCCTCTGTTTGTATTTTTTCAGCCCTGAGGGAGCCTATTAGACGTGAGTGAGTACAGAAAAGAGATATAGAAGAAAGTCGATGTTCCTTCCATCCGAGCGGGGAGGAAGGGTGGGCGCATGTGAATCTAAGCAGATACAACCATCAGAAATGCTTTTACGGTAAGTAATGCATTGTCTTCTGATGTTTGTTAATCTGCTTAGAATCACATGCTGTGCATAGACTAGCGAGCAGTTCCCGGAGGTGGAGGTGGGTTGTGAGAAAGAACAGTAGAGAAAAGATGTCTTAATACTGCTTGTCCCACCTGGGAATCAGATCTAGAGTGGGCATCTAGACAGTGGTGTTTTGTAAAGGTGTGAATAGAACTCCAGGTTGCCGCTTTGCAAATGGACTCAAGAGGGACATTTCAATGAAAGCTATGGAAGCCCTGGTGTCTCGAGTGGAGTGTGCTTTTGGCTTGAAGGGTAGTTCTCTCTTAGCAAGAGAGAAACAGAGTAATGCATTGTACAATCCATCTAGAAATGTGGATTTCGAAACTGCATCTCCTTCTCTTCCTGCTGCCAACGAGACAGAACTGATTAGTCTTTCTCAATGGTCTATTTCTTCATATAAAACATCACTGCTGTGCCAACATCCAGTATATGCAGGCTCTAGGTTTGAGGGATTTTGAAAGAACGTTGGTAGTTCTATTGACTGGTTGACATGGAATTTAGAGATACATTTTGGTGCAAATCTAGGATGTGTACGTAGAACCACCTTATCCTTGTGAACTGTAACAAATGGGTCTAGTACAGAGAGCGCTTGTAGTTCACTTACTCTCCTAATGGAGGTGATGGCTATTAGAAAAGCAGTCTTAAGAGTGAGGTCTTTAAGTGTTGCTTTGTGCATGGGTTCAAAGGGAGACCCCATGAGCCTGGTTAGTACCACATTTAGGTCCCATCCGGGAACAGTGTTAGCTATGGGGGGTTGGATCCTCTTCACTCCTTCCATGAAGGCTTTAATAACTGGAACTTTCCACCATGACACTTTAAGTTGGGAAGTGGTGTATGCGGAAAGTGCAGCTAAATGGACTTTAATAGAGTTAAACACCAAGCCTGCGTCTAGTAGGTGAGTCAGGTACAGAACAATTTGTGTGGGAGAGCAATCAACTGGGTTGATACTCCTTCCCCTACACCAGATGACAAATATTTTCCATTTGCTAGAATAACAGTGACGAGTGTTAGGCTTTCTAGCCTCCCTGAGAATGTCCATGCATCTCTGCGGGAGTTGTAAATGTCCAAATTCTATGACCTCAGGAGCCAGGCTGCTAAGTTCATGGTCTGAGGGCATGGATGTAGTGTCCTGCCCTTGTCCTGTGACAGCATGTTGTACGGGCAGGGAAGTTTCACTGGAGGAGATAGGGACATCTCCAAGTGAGCGAACCAAGGCTGTCTGGCCCACATAGGGGCCACCAGTATCATGGTAACTTGTTCCTGGTGCATGTTGTGTACTATCTTGTTGAGAAGGGGAGTCGGGGGGGAAAAAGCGTAAACAAATGGCCCTGAACATGGTATCAATAGACCGTTACACTTGGATTGGTTCTGGGGGTACCTGGAGGCGTAATCTTGGCATTGCAAGTTCTCCAGAGTTGCGAACAGATCTATTTCTGGGAATCCCCATTGTGTGAAGACCTCAAAGACAATGTCTTTGTGTAACCGCCATTCGTACTCTGAGGGCAGAGGGAAATCTTTGCTGAGTTTGTCTGCTAGCAGATTGAGTTCCCCCTGGTACATGTTGTCACAGTAGGAACATGTGTTTGAGAGCCCACTTCCAGATGTTCTGGGACAGCTTGGAGAGTGAGTGCCCCCCTGCTTGTTGAGGTAGTACATGGCTGTGGTGCTGTCCGCGAGGACCATCATTGTCGTCCCTTGCAGGCGTGCCTGGAAGGCTTTCAGTGCCTTCAACACAGCTAGTAGCTCCAGTAAGTTTATGTGCTTGGATGCTACGCTCGGAGTCCAGACTCTGTGAGCAGTCTGATGGGATAGGTGAGCCCCCCCCATCCTGTGAGGGATGCGGCTGTGGTTAGAGTGGCTTCTACTGCGGGGGTGGCGAATGGTTTCCCTATTACCAGGTTTTCCTTCGACCACCACCGTAGCGAGAGAACCAAGGCCTGCGAGACCACCACTAGATCATTCCATTGTCCGCTTGCCTGACACCACTGGCTGTTGAGCCACTCTTGCATTGGGCGCAGGCGCGCGCGAGGTACCAAATCAATGCATGACGCCATCATTCCTAGTAAGTGCATTGCTTTGCGTACCGTCACCTCTCGACCGGCCACATATTGAGGGATTTGAAACAGCATGTTTTGGACCCTCTCGTTGGAGGCGAAGATGAGGTTGTCCTTTGTTTGAATTAGAGCCCCTAGGAATTGTTTGATCTGGCTGGGGTCTAAGCTGGACTTCTTCTCGTTGATGGAGAAGCCCAGTTGAAACAAAAGGTCTAAAGTCTTTTGGGTATTTGAGAAGCATGCTTCGTAAGAATCCCCTGTTATGAGCCAATCGTCGAGGTAAGGGTATACTGGGATGGACAACCTGTGCAGGTGGGCCACTGCCAGTACCTTCGTGAATACTCTTGGTGCTGATGCTATGCCGAAGGGTAGCACTCTGAACTGGTAGTATTTGTCCTCTATCATGAACCTGAGGTATTTCCTGTGAGCTGGCAACATTAAAATATGAAAGTATGCATCTTTCAGGTCCAGTGTTGTCATGTAATCTCCCTGTGAAAGCAGGGGGATTACCTCCTGTAGAGTCACCATACGAAACATTTGAGGTTTGACAAATTTGTTTGCTGGGCGCAAATCTAGTACAGGGCACATGGTTAAGTCCTTTTTGGGTACATGGAAGTACACTGAATAAATACCTCCCATTACCTGGGATAGAGGCACAACCTCTATAGCTCCTTTTTCTAGTAGTTGGTCCACTTCTTGAAGAAGGAGGACCAGTTATCTGCAGAGTATTGCTGCTGCTGCTGTTGCTGCTGGCCTCGAAAAAAACGTTTGTTGCCATAACCACATTTGTTGGGAGGCCTTGAAATTTGATCTAGGGTCTTGATCGTGTGAAATTCCTTCTTTGCGGTCTCTAGTGCCTCATCCACCGCCTTACCAAAGAGGTTTGCATCTTCTATAGGTTTGTTAATAAGAGATGCTTGTGTTTCAGGTTTAAAGCCTGAATTACGTAGCCATACATGGCGTTTGAGTAGGATTCCTTGGACTAGGGAACGCCCAGCCGTCTCTGCAGCATCCAGAGTATTTTTAATGATGCTTTGGATGACTAAGGTCCCTTCAGCCACCGTGGCTAGAAGGCGAGTACGTAGGGGTTCCGGTACCTCCTCAAAGTCCTTACGTAGTTTGCTCCATTGTGCATCTGCGTAACTTGCCAGCAGAGAGGAGTAGTTGGCAATTCTTGCGGAAAAGGCAGCTGAGGCTGTAATCCTCTTTCCTAGGTCATACCATTTTTTACCCTCCTTATCTGGTGGTGCCTCGCTAGTTGACAGCGGGACCCCTGCTCTCTTCCTGGTATTTGTCACCACTAAGGAGTCTGGTACAGAGTGCCCCTGATGTATAACGGGTCCAATGGAGAAGGACTACATTTTTCTATCCTTGGGTTGACCCCTCTGATCAACGCGGGAGTGGACAGTGAAGGAATAATTCGTCTCTTTACTGAGGCGAGGATGGGAATGGTTTGGCTGACAGGGGGGTTTCTCCTTAATGATCTTTTCTACAAAGTCCATGTCAGGAGAAGTTTCCCCGGTCTCGATCTCGAAATGCATTAAAGGTAGGTTTATCATCTATAGGAGATGTATTCCTAATAGGTGACTCTTTGGGTGGGGAGAGGTTTATGGCTTCACGGTTTGAAAATGCTGATGGGGACTGCCAGGGCTGTGAAGCCCCTTCTTCTGGGTCTTCTCCGAAGCCCCCCTCACCCATATCCGGGTTGTCTTCAAAACCTTACTCCTCTAGGTTTTGTTCCCCTTCATTGCCCAAGAATTCGTCATCATCCTGAAAGTGGGGGTCCTCTCCAGTGAGGTCATATAGATCTACATCCTCTTGGAGGGGGGGGGGAATCAAACAGCCTGGGGTACTTGGCCCTGGGATCCTCCTGAGGTGCCTCTCTTGATCTCTTGGGTGTTGGAAGGTTCCGAGTCTCCATAAACCTCTCCATTTTGTCCATACAGAACTGGAGTCTTTCTAGGGTTTCTTGAGGTACCCCGGAGCGGTCAGGGGGGAGAAAAGGGAGGGCCTTCCATTAGAAAACACTTCGACCTATCCCATAACATCGAAGAGAGGTTCCCCATGCCTTCTGAAAAGTCTTCTGGTAGGCTAGGAGTCCCTCTTGACTGAGCGGGCGATTTCTGCCTTCCTTCTGACCTTTTCGGCATTTCCCGGGCCTTATGAGCGGTAACCGACGTCTCTTTCGCCATCCGTCTCTGGCTATCGGTGGAAATAATCCTCGCCAGGCTCTCGACAACTAAACTGTCTGTCAAGGGTACCTCCGGCGTTGACGTTACAGGCGTCGCTTGCTTTACGCTGACGGGCACTCTCTGCCGGTGCGCGTCGTCTGGCGGTTTAGTGATAGCGCCCTTATCTGGGGGTAGCCCAGTCGCTAGTCGCGTTTGCGGTCTGAGGAGGCCGCCGGTAGGACCTGCGTCTCCGTTGGCGCTAATGCTCTCTTCGTCTTCGAGGAAGAGCCGTGGGTTGTATGTCTATGGGAGTGTTTTCTGTGTGCGTCCTTGTTGCCAGGGTGTTTATCCCCATAAGCAGGGCGTGAGCTGAGCTGGTCGGGGCCGGACGCTGAGGAACGTGAACGCTCCTTAGAGAGGTCTACGACTTCCGAAACGGACGTCGGGTTGTCGCATTCCTCGACACTTACTGCGGCGGCGGGTAATGACTCAGACCTAGACATGGCATAGGCTGCCCATCTCTTGACCCTACGGTCTTTCAAAGTCTTCGGCTTAAGGAGCCGACAGGCCGCACAGCCGTCTTCTTTGTGGTCGAGGGGCAAGCAACGGTTACACCGTTTATGCTCGTCTTTCCAGGTAAATTTGCCTTTGCAACGCGGGCAAAACCTAAAGGGTGTCCTCTCCATAGCTGAGGAACAGATTGCATGTGACAACAACCCCGACGGAAAGGGAGGGGAAAGGGAAAGGCATTCTCAAAGAGAAACAATAAATGTGCCACGACCCCACTCTCCCTACTGTATTTGGCGGTCGAGGCCAGGCCACGAATGCCGAACAACCTCCTCCGTCGAAGGCACCGCCGTCGGCGATCTTGATCGACGGTGAACAGCTTTGCAGCTACAACGCCAAAGGAGGGATGTAAGTAATAATATAAGTTAAGGGTCATCAAAGGTCGAAATAAAGTTTTTTGCAATGTCTCTCGAGGAGCTCTGCGTATAGGCGACCAATATCTGGGCGGAAAAAAACAATCTGAGGGACCTCGACGCGTGAGGGATTGTGGGTACACTGCACGTCAATATAGGGATAGTGTTACAGACACGCCTTGTCGACGTCCCCTTTTCGACTACGAAAAACAAAATGCAATACTCTGCAGTGACCACTGGATGTCGGACTATGCACAGCAAGTGATTCTAAGCAGATTAACAAACATCAGAAATTATATATATATATATATATATATACATACACACACATATATATTATATACACATATAGGCACTTGCCGCAATCTATTCACTATAAAGCTAGCCTCAAGATTACTTTGTCTGCTTACATTTCTTTTGCATCTGTACACGTGTAAAATGACTTGATATTGTCATTTGTTTATGTGGCATAAGCTTCATCTTGATCCCAAGATGTCACTTATCCTTGGTACTTTCTTGATGCCTTATAGAATATCTGCATTCTCTGGTCTCTGCATCTCTTCTACAGACGTCAGCTCGATTCTGTGTGACGTCACCATTAATCTTTGCCCTTCATTTGCTCTGCTTCTTCAGGAATCTCATTCAAATGGCCATCATATTTTCTTGTATGCAGGTATGGTTTTCTCAATGGGTACCTTGCCTCCCAGATATTCTTAGGTATTGGTACTTTCACTGGTACTGCGCAGAGTCAATACTCTGCTCTTTGTCTGTTCAACTGCTCCGTGTATTTCTCATACTCTGGTTTCCAACAGACAGGTAATAAGGGCGGGGCGGTTGGAGTAGGGGTACTTGGCTCCTCCTCTACAGTATCTGGATTGCCTCGCGGACCGACACGGCAGCATTCGAGATGTATAACTAAGTCTGCGTACATGTTTATTTTGTGACTTTAATTTCCCACTTTGATGCCACTTATCCGGTCCTCCACCCTTATTTTCCTGCCCACGGGCTCTATTGCCAGTGCAAATAGTAAAGGACACAGCGACACCCCTGCCTTGTGCCCCTGCTAAGTTTGAGTTCCCTGGACATTTTCCCCATTCACTACCATATTCGCTGTAGGGAATGCATAAACTGCCCCTATGGCTCAGCACATTGCATCTCCGAAACCCATCTTCCTCAACACTGCAAACAGGAAGGCCGACTTTACTCGGTTGAAGACCTTCTCAGCATCTAGGCTCAGTAGTGCGTTATCCCCGGGGCAGCTGTGACATGCTCCATTAGGTCTAGGGTTTTTTGTATTGCATCCGGGCCCTGCCTACCCATTATCAATCCCATTTGGTCTGGGTGTATGATGCGTGGCATTTTCTCTTCTAATCGAGTTGCAAGTATGCACGTAAATATCTTTTCATCCACATTTAACAGTGAGATGGGGCAGTAAGACTGACATTGGGTCTGGGTCTCTCCCTTCTTTAGGTGTTACCATTATTAATGCCTTACTGAAGGATGCAGGAGCTACCCCTGTCTCCAGCATATCATTATAGAGTTAACCATACGACTCAAAAGCCCTCCTGAGAACGTTTTATAAAATCCTGTGGTGTACCCGTTTTCCCCTGGGGCTTCCCCATTCGGGAGGCGAGAAATAGCCTCTCGCACTTCATCCATAGTTATTGGGCTCTCTAGGTCCTCTATTTCTGGGCTTGTGAGTCGAATCATGTCGACCCCCTGTAGGTACTCTATCGCTGTGTCTGCCTCTGGGCACTCTGATTTATATAGTTCTTCATAATATTGTGTGAAGCCCTCTGCCATGCCAGTAGGTGTAGGTCTAGGGCCTGCTTTTGGGTCCTCTAGGATGATTACCCATCTCTCCGCCCTTTGCGCCCGGTGTCAAGCTGCCTGGAGCGCGTCTGCTTGGTCCCCCTTTACGTAAAAACCTCTGCTTGAGGTACTAACTTATTCAGGGTTGCCCCCAATCCCAGCGCTTTAAGTTCAGCCCTCTTTGCTTGTAATGCCTCCCGGGAATTACCCAACTCTCCCTCCCCAGCAAGCATCCTTTCCTCCCCCTTTATCACTTTTCGGAGTTTGTCCCCCAGTAGCCTTCTTTTCCGCTTCTTACTCAAACCTTCACTGATCAGGAGCCCTCTCACAGTGGCCTTCCCCGCATCCCACACCGCGCCCACCTCCCGAGTGTCGTTTATCTCAAAGTACTCATCTAGATCGTCCACAAATATGCAGTGTCTCCAGAGTAATTCATTGCATCTCCAGCTGCTGTCAGGTCTATGCATTCCTTCTATGTCCAGAGTCATTCAGACCATATCATGGTCCGTCCCGGCCACTGGCCTAATATGGCATCCCACTACTCTTGCCCTTGGTCTATAATCAATAGCAGGTAGTCTATCATGGTGTATGTTGCATGTGGTGCGGAGTAGAAAGTATAACCCCCCTCTCTTGGGTGTGTTCTCCACACATCAACCGGGCCTTGTGTCTCCATTGTCCGTCCTAGATTTCCTGGCCTTTCCACCACCAACAGGTTCCCGTACTCACCCACTGTTTTCCTGTCCCACACCTCATTCGCCCAGGAGTTCAAATCCCCCCAGATGATGTACAGCTCCGCTCCTAGCGCTTGTATGGCATCTAGTGCCCTTTGTAGGAATCCCACCGTCCTTGATTGGGTGCATATACCATGGCCAACACTACTCTTACACCCTCTAATCTGCCCTGTATCACCAACATCCTCCCCTCCATAAGTTTACTCACTTCACATTCCTGTACTCTACATTGTGTAGGATCACCCCTAAATCTACTCTTTTCTGTGCCAGAAGGCCAATAGACATGTCCTATAACTGCCTCTCTCAGAGATCGCTCATCCCATCTGACCTGGCGTGTTTCTTGTAGAAATAGCACATCTAGAGAGGCTTTACGAAACTCCCTTGCTACTAAAGTCCTCTTCGTTGGTGAGTTTAGGCCTTTCACGTTTAAGGTACCCACGACCAGACTGCCACTTCTCTTATCTGTACTTGGTTGGCTCATTCCCTTGTCCTTCTGCTACTTGGTTGATTGTTGGCTCCTGCCTTTTGTCATCTTGTTTATAGTAGTCTCTCTTCTGTTCCTGATGGACAATTGGTTTCCTGAAGCGTAACCCCCCTTTTAACTCCCCCTGAACATTGTAACGGTTGATAACCTTAACCTGTCAAACTCTGTAGAACTTACTGAGACGCCCTCTTTATTGCAAAGGGCCACCTTGGAGTAGAGGAGTTTCCCTCCCTCCAGCACTAATTTTTTTAATTTTTCCATACCGCCTAGGATTGCTAGGCTGTTCTTGGCTTTCAACCAGTTCCTCCGGGGGTACTCCTGTCCAGTTGCTGCTTTGTCATTGCAGGGGTCCCATTAGGAGATGGGCTGTTCAGTCTCATATGCTTCCCCCCTGTCTGGCCTCTCCTCCTCCACTGTGGGGCCAGGTTTGGCAGTTGTCGTTCCCGGCTCGTGGTTGGTCCATCAGGTTCGACCTCCATGTCTGAGGTGACGTTAGGGAGAATTCTCTGTTAAGGCTAATTTCCCAAACCGAGTGAGTCCCCCAGCAGCTTTGCTGGATTTTTGGGGTTTATTTTTTTCGCCTGCTAAAAGTGAGACTCTTTTTCTCCCACTCTTAGGAATAATTTGAGAATGTCCTTTGACTGTGAATGTGTTTTATGGGCTATGGGGTCTTTTACTCCATAGGGCTTCATGTGTTTTTGATATGTGTGTTACACAGCACCCTCAGTGCAGTAACACAGGGGTGTCATAGTGACCCCCAAACATAAGACTCCATACCCTGGGACTGACTACTGTCTCCCAGGGCATGTAAAGTCACCATTGGCTTTACTAGTCTCAAATTGTGAGCAGAACCAATACAAACCAACATATTGTGGAAGTACTGGTAGGGGTAATTCGATTGCCCCTGGGTCTGTTCTTCAAGGGTGCACTGTCCAGTCCCCCCTTGTCGAGTTTCTAGCTGGTGGCAGTGGTTACCACTCAAAATATTCCACCGGAATATTTCCTATGGGATTTTCCTATTCATTTTAAACGCACCACTTTTTGGTGCAATGTTAAAGATACTGCCGAGTTATTTAATTAATATTTATTCTGCGGTTGGGTCTTTTTGCCAGGACTCGGTTTTAAAATGGCGTTGGTGTTCGCATCTGAATATCTAACCCAAGTCGAGCCCTTTGTTCCACTTTTTGGCAGACTTCTCCACAGAAGACCTCCAAATGGTGCCACTCTGGGGTCAACAGGATGTGTGGGAGGGGGATTAGGCACCCTGGACTGAGTTGCCATGGCAACTCAAGTCGCACTCTTGTGTGATTGGCCCAGTGGTGAGCCGCCCGACTCACCACTTACATGTTTGAGTGACAGCTAGGCTGAAGAATGGGGGTTTTGCTGCATAAAAGCAGGGCTTTGGGGGCTGGAACTTCAGAAGTCGCCACAGGACCTAAAGAATCCGAAGAGGGGAGAAGCTGAGCCATCTACAACGACGACACCACCAGTAGAGCCCTGCTGTACGAACTCACCACTTCCTCGACGACAGAGGAGATCTTCTTCCAGGAGAGTCTTCTTCCCTTTGAGCTGGTGGGACCAACCAGTTCGCCTTTTTCGCCTTCCTGGATCGTCTCGTGGTCGAATCGCCCGTGCCAAGCACCCCGGCGGCCGGATAGCCACGCTTCACCACTACCGCGAATAAAAGGGTCGTACCTTTTAAACGGGAAACTCCGCGGCTGGTTTCTTCCCTGGCAGTGCAACGACCTCCAGCTTTCCTCCACGTCGAGATCTTCTCTTCCCCTGGACGAAGCCCCGACTTGCATCCGCTGCCAGGAACAACTGCCCCCGCTGGAGCTTTCTCACCATTTCAGGTACTGTGTCCCACCTGGACTCCCTTGCAACAGATTGTCCAAGGTGTCCCGTAAATCCTTGACTCTCTATCCTGGGGTGACCTCGGACCTGTTAACTTTACCTTTCTGACTTGATCCAACCTCTTGACTTTACTGCAAAGACTGAGTGCATTTCCACTGTGTGATCTTGGGCAGATACCGCCTTGCTCTCCAAGAGTGGGCCTGGCCTATGAACGTTTTGCTATACAGTAGACCCTGCCTTTCTTGACTTGCTGTGTTTTCTTAAAAGTGTTGGTACTGTGTTCTTTTCCTATTCTGCCTTTTCTCTCCCTTTTTAAACAAATTATTGGAGTGCCATCTATGGTTACGCGCTCACCTCCATTTTGCTAAATAAATGGTGTCTTAACCTAGACTTGTCGAATAATTAACTAGGGAGGTGTATATACTTATAGTGACTGTGTTTGAACTTGCTTGATATATTAGTGCCAGTGATTTTTATAAGTGTGTTTTTAAATAATTATATACTTTTATACCAAAGCTCTGGTCAGTGTTTGCTTGTGCTACTGTGTTTTTAGCCCTATTGTGTATACTCTATATATTGCCTAACTCTTCTTGAGAGAAGTCTGACTGCTCAGCCACAGCTACCAGGTAAATCTGGGTGGTGCAGACTGCTACCAATTGGGTTTACCGCTTACTCCTGTAGTCTTAAACTTTTTGCAGTGGTCCCTAAGGGAACTGCACAGGTTTCTGCCTAACAGGTGAGATGACAGTGCTTGCTCCACCTCACTCGATGTTATAAGATATTTGACTGCTTCAACCTCAAACTGTAGCGAGAATGGGTATCCCCACCTGTACCTTATGCCCTCCTCTTGGAGCCGTTTCGTGAGCAGTCTGCAGTCTCTTCGCCTAGATAGCGTGAGATTGGACAAGTCTTGGTAGATCCTCACTTTCGAGCCTTAGTAATCCAGTTCTCTGCGTTGATTTGCTTTGAGCAGTACTTCGGCTTTGTCTTTATATCAAGAATTTGGCCACGATGGAGCGGGGGCTGTTTCGGTAGGCCCCCCCCTCCTTGTGTGCTCTTTCAAGTTGCACCACTTTGCCTCCTTCTGCTTCAAGGAGACTGTACAAGGGACTGGACCTTCTCCACTTGTGTCAGGGTCTCTCCCTCTGTTTCTCTAAGACCCAGTATTCAGATTTTTCTTTTCTCTCTATTTTCGAAATCATCCATTTTAAGCATCACCTTCTCTTCTCGCAATTCTAACTCGGTCATCCTTGAGTCCAACTGCATTTCCACCAGTTCCGCATTCAGCTGGTTGTTTTCCAGGTCCTCTATCTTGCTCTCAACGGTGCCCACTCGGTTCGCCAGGTCTGTGCAGTGGGGCCTGCAGGTCCCCCTCTGAGGGCCTTCATTTCTGCCAGGATGTGGCCTGAATCTTCTTTTGTGGAGAAGAGACATGTCCACCTCAGTCAACATATTTCCCTTAGTTGCCTCTCTCATTGATCCTCCCTGCCTTCCGGATTGCGTGGCTCTCCGGTCCATCTCTTGGCATGTTGGACCAGGGGTCTTTCCTTTCTCCTTCCTTTTAGTCATTCTTTTGGTTGCGTTTCTTTTTCCTGTTTTTTCTTCTCCCCCTTCCTCTCCCCCCCCCTCTGCTTTCACGCTCTTTTTCTTGTTTATTCCATCTTTTGGGTATCACAGCCTGACTCCTGGTCCTGGGGCTCCTTCACTCTCCGTCTATCAACCTTCTCCTCCATAGCCCACACCATTTGTGCGCCCCAAGTTGTTCTCCTTGCCTCAGTCTCCAAATGCCTGTATGAGAGGCCCAAAACGCACCACTGTTGTGTGGCCCAGCAGTCCTGTCCCTCCGCCTTGCCTCTTGCCTGCTTTGTGGTATCTCTCCCTTTTATTCTTCTGAGCTTGCCTCCTTTATGTCACCCACTTTTATTTTGTGCTTGTACCAACAGCTCCCACAGACCAATAATGGCGCTCGCACAGGGCTCTGTCCTGCAGCGCTGGCCCAGGGTGCTGAAGGGCTCGGTGTACCAGACACTTACCTCTGATTTATAGCTCTTGGCAGTGGAGGGGGAGGAGCGGGGGAAAGCCAGGCTTCTGTCCTCTTACGCTAGTTCCCGGGCTATTGGACACTGTTTTAGTGTTAATGCTGTCCGCTGCTGTAGGTGTGGGAGGCACAGGTAGAGGTGGGGGTGAGGTGGTTGGCTCTGTCCCCTTTTCAGTCTCTGCCCCCTGGGGCGCCCCTGGCCCATGCGCTTCTCCCCATGGCAAGGGTACTCCCTTTGTTTGCGCTCAGCTGCTCACCGTACCCCTTTGTTGCGTGTCCTTCGGTCCGTTCCCCGCCTCTCTGGCCGATGGCGCGGATGCTTGCTCCTTCCAAAATGTCCCCGTCTCTGTCTAGGTGGGTTTAGGAGGAGCAGACTTTTGGCACTGCCCAGGCCAAGGGGGGGGGGGAGGGTTGCAGGTCCCTGTAGTTCACCACTCTCCAGGACAGGCCGCAGGTCCTTGTTTTTCATCCTTGGTGATGCTCCGGGCCCCCCAGGCGCTGCCCCACAAGACAATATTTTTTTCTTTTTCCCCCCTTCCCCCCGTTATATTTCCTCAGTAAGGGATGTGGGGGGGAGTTGTGGAGGGAGGGTGGTAGGAGGGTGGGGTGGGGGGAAGTCTGCCAAGTACACCACCTTCTGAGGTGTACGGCTTCCGTTCAGGGTCTCCAGTGCCAACTGTGGGTCTCCGTTGCTCTACAATGCTGCCTCTTGCTTTTCAGCGGGATGCTTCTGGGGCCGGCTCCTCCCTCCAGGCCGGGCTGTGCACCCACACCTTATGCTTCGACCCCTCGTTGCACCTGCTGCACCAGCATCTGCGGGCTGGAGCGGGTCTTAAGGGGCCTGCACTAACCACGCAGATACCCCAGCTGGTAGCAGGGATCAGGCACATCGGGTCTCTCATAGGCCTCGCTTCCCCAGTAATCTGCAACTACGTTTGCTTGTCTCCGTTTCCACTCCGCTCCAGGCTTCTCCGTTTCACTGAGGAAGTGCTTGAATTAATTGCCTCCAGTTTCGCACTTTTAGTTTAGTGATTCACTGGTGTGGAGGTGCTCTTTCTCCTCTCAACGGTGCCGGAGGGTGCGGGAGCCAACTTCTATGAGGCCAGGTTTCACTGCACACCCAAGTGGTCTCACAGGGTGAGTTTTAAACCTTCCCATCCCGATTTTTTGGGGATCGGGATTACAATGAATAGCATACCCAGTTTTTTTGGTGACATGGAACCTCCCACATAATATTTTAAGATTCTAGTTTTTTCAATAAATTCAAGGGTTACTCTGTTGTCCTGGAGATGAAGCCAGTGAAGTGGTCCCAAGCCGCACAGAGTAGGCTTAGGCCCTTCTATCCAAAATTCACTGGTCCTTCTTAGTCTCTTGCCAATGCAGGGCCAACTTGCCCACTAGAAGCAAGAAAAAGCTATTTGCACCATTGCTTGAGAGGATGTGAGGCCAAAGCCTTGGTCTGGTCAGCAGACAATACAGCCGCATGCTTGTAGCTAATCCAGAGACATGTTCTCATCAGTAGGGAAGAAGGTTTAAGTTATTTATCTACAAGTATTGTTCTCCAGCATGGGTCTGGCATGGATTTGCATGCTCATGAATATTCCTTGGTAAAAGAAACAGGTCACTTTCACTTAAAAACTATTTCTCCTCTAAAACAATCACTGTCCTCTGGGTCATACTGCCCCCATCCAAGGACAGTCCTATCCCTAAGCCCCCCCTCTGGCAGCCACCTTCAGATTTGAAAAGCACGTAAAGTGGCAGTATGACTAATAAGAGCCACATATGAGTCCGGAGGGAGGTTTCGTATGTGAATCCATGCCAGACCCCTGCTGAAGTGCAATAGTTACAGTTAAATAACTTAAACCTTCTCCAGCATGGGGTCTTGCATGGATTCACATGCTCATGAATAACGAATACCGAATACACAGCAGTACAACATTACACAACCATGGGAGGAGGCAAGGCTCAACAGAAGCAATTAACTTGCCTCTGGAATAGCCTCACCTCACACGAACAGGTTTCATAGCACTGCTTGGCCGACTCTGCACTCCTGCCTGGCATCTTTGTTGATGCAGTAGAACCTCGTGAAGGTGTGTGTGGAAATCCACATAGCAGCCCTGCGGATGCCCAGCAGCAGCACACCAAACAGGAACACCGTTGTCGCAGCGATCGCTCTGGTGGAGTGGACTCTCTGACGGCCGGGCAGCAGTCGGTTCGCCAACCGATGACAGTGCGTGATGCAGCCAGAGAGCGACCTTGAAAATTAAGCCCTGGACAAACCCTTCCCATGGCTCACAGGACCAAGTTCACGAACGGTTGTGAAGTCTTCCAACAATCCTTTATGCGTGCCACGTAGAACTTCAGGGTACAAGCAACTTCTAGCGAGTGCAAGGCCCTCTCCGCCGGAGACCAAGTTTTCGGGAATAAAACAGGCAACACCAAAGTCTTGTTCAGGTGGAATCCCGACTGAACCTTCAGCATGAAAGAGGGGTGCCTACGCAGCACCCCCCTTGATTCATGGAAAGTCAAGTACGGTTGCTTGCAGGATACGGCCTGGATCTCACCTAACTTTCTGGCAGAGGTGAGGGCCACAAGGAAGGCCGTTTTCCACGAGAGGAAATGGAGTGGGGCCTGATGCAAAGACTTAAAAGGGGGGTACCCCATGAGCCTCGTCAGAACCATGTTGAGTTCCCACGCCAGGGCTGGAGCCTTCACTGGCTGGAAAGATCTGAAATGTACTTTGAGAAACTCCTTGACGAGTCGGTGGTACCAAAGTGAAAATCTTCCTGATCACCTGGTGTAGCGGGAGATAGCCGCCAGATGTAACTTGATGGAGGCGTGCGCCAGTCCTGCCTTGGCCAAGGATAGCAAGTACGGAAGGATCTGTGGGGCTGTGACCCTCAGAGGTAATCCTCTGACTGGCACCACGTGGCGAAACGCTTCCACTTGTGAACATAGCACTTCAAGGTTGGCGATGCCATGGCGAAGGACCTCTCTGCAGTCCGCTGGCAATGCATAACCTCCAAACTCTAGGGCTTCAGGAGCCAAGCCCTCAGGTTCAGCAATCATGGGTCATGATGAAGGATTGCTCTTCCTCTGGTTAGAAGATCCAGAACCACTGGCAGCTTGACTGGAGGCGACGCAGATAGGCTGAGAAGGTCCGGGAACCAAATCTGCCTCGGCCAAGCCGGGGCAATGAGTATCATCTCGTATTGACACTGAGTGTGTTGATGACTTGTAGCAGCAGAGGGAACGTGTACAGAAACCGCCCTTCCCACGGGAAGAACGGGTCCCCCCAGCCTCCTCAGGTTGGTGGAGTCTGCTGCCGAACATCTGGTACTTTGAGTTCACTGCCGTTGCAAACAGATCGATCTGGGGTCTGCCCCACTTGACAAATAGGCAGTGCCCCTTGTTAGGTAAGATTTCCACAGAGCTGGTAAATCTTCCTTTGCTGGTTCAACCCCAGAACATTTTGCTTTTCTAGTGGGATATTTTTCATTAATACCTCAGTGAGTGGGAACCTTAAGACTCTCCATAGTGTCTTTTTAAAGTTATCATGTTTAACAACTTATAGGCAATAAGTTCCTGCTGTTGCTGGGTTGCAGTAGGGGCTCCCCATTTAAATTTCTTGTGCTAACCTTGAGTGAACTACAGCTACCAAGGGTAGAACGGATCGTTGGATCCCTTTTACATTATGTTAGGTGAAACCAGCACACCCCACCTTATGTGGAGTGCTGGAGAGACACAATGTATCCCCTTTTCACATTAAAGCTAACAATTCTGTTACAGTGGCAAGCTTACCTTTAATGGCTGGTGGCAGTGATACCTTTTAATAATTTGGTGCACCTTTACCGTGGGCTGTAATCACAGCTGCAGTAAAGGCACCTATGGGTGCTCATTTTACCAAAATTGCCCCCGTCTTCTTTTTCTGCCATTTTAGTGTTTGTCATTTCTTGTTTCTTCCCCTGACATCCAGGGTGGGAAATTCCTTTGTGCGAGTTTCGTCTTTGGCCGAAGTCCCCTGGACACCCCGCCCAGGCTCCAGTCAGTCTGTAAGCACAGGAAGCAGGATAGGAGTCCAAAACTTCCCCCTCCTTTGTCTTACACCTTGCTTCAACTGGGACAAATCCTAGTGGGGGGCTGGCTGTCCTGATTGGACAACCAGATGCCCCTTTCTTGTAAAATGCGGGGAGAGAATGCAGAGGTTGTGCTGTAGTTCCTGATAAATACTGGAAACTGAAGTCATGTCGACCACTGGAACTTAAACCGAAGAGAATGACGAAGGAAAAATGGCGGATACGATTTCCAGCGACCAGAGAGCTTGCTGTGTAACCCGAGCCTGCTGCAGCCCTTCCCAGCCCTTCCTTCCATTTGACCTGGGGACTCTGAAAACGATGACCTGAACCCAGAGCCTGGTGAGACCCACTAGACCAGGCTTGTCCAACCTTTTTGAATGTGGGGCCGAAGCATTAACTTTGTCACCCAGTGGGCCGGCGAGCCAAAAGTCAACAACCTCACCCAAAGCAGTATATTAAAAAGCGATATTGTGTGACCTTTGACACAATAGCATCACAGGCAGTGATAGCCATGCAGTCCCAAAGATAGCTTTTGGTGTCATGGGAAGTGATCAAAGGTTAGTTGCTTGTGATTTTTTTCAGTGTCTATGTGTTAATATTTTTCTGAAATAGTGGGCGCGACCGAGCGTAGCCAGGCTACAAGGCTCTAGGGAGGGTTGGGGGGGGTCCCCCCCCCCCAAAGAATTTATTTTCAAATATGGCGTTGAAATGGTGTATTTTACAGCAGAAAAGGTGACCAAAAAGCCATAGGTTTACAATCAGTTCTAAAGGGGAACATGAAAATTCCATGTCACCAACAGCAGAAAAAAACATTTTACAACACAACACATTTTAATGATCAATGTGTCCACAGTGTAAGACAGCACGGTCACTGATGTAACACATTGTCATGCTGGTTGTACCCAAAATATGCCCCTGTAGCAACATGTCTATGCTGGCTGTTCCCAATTTAGGCCAGCATTGTCCTGTACAAAGCATGATTGATGCTGCCTGACCATGTGCAGTGTGCCCAATACATATGGCAGCTTATCTCTGTAATACACATTACTTCTGTGGTGATGAAAGAAGCATAATTCAATTCAACAGATAAAATGTGGAAAAGCGATCACCCAAAGGTGAACCTAATTGAAGAAACGCAATGTGAGCACAATCTTAAAGTATGCAACCTAGCAGGCCTAGTGCACACTTTACCTTTTCTTTCACCAATAAATCAGGGGGAGAGCGCGAACGCAGTCCCCCACTACCAGAAATAATGCAGTTGTATATCCCGCATTTGGGAACATAGCAGGGATCAGCAAATCCGATGTGCAATGGGTAAGCCTCACCCTGCGAGATCTGCCCTTGAGATCAGATTCTCCCCTGCCAGATAAGTATGAGTTGCATGCAAGAGGGCAGGGGTTGGGTCAGTTCTGGGAAGCCCCGCTAAGCGAGGGTGAGAAGGCAGGCCCTGACCCAGCCCCAACCTCCCGCCCCCCCGGAAGCTCTGAGAATCTGCAGAGCTGCCTGTCCCGCGTGTAGGGGAAGCTCCAGCAGGCAGAGCCCAGCAGAAGAGCACATTGTAGCAAAGTTCCTTTCTCCCATCAGGCCCTGCTCGGCCCGGGATTTGTATAAATAGCAGGATGGCTCGAGCAGGCCTGTTGCAGTCTGCCCATTGGCCTGTTGGCCCCACACGGGCCCATGGCCCTCCTGAGCGGAGCTGCTCAGCGCTGGCCCCATTGACACCATCATAATCATCCTGGACCTCGACACTCCACCACCCCTGAATCTCAGAGTTCTGCTCAATGACAATGCTGAAGCTTTGACATCTTTGCCGTAACCATATGCCGTGTTGTGTCAGCCGACCCTGCACAGTGCCAAAGGCAAGTATTCCCTTGTCTGGGCCCAGAGGTCACAGTCCTCCAGTGCCATCCACTTGGCACGGCCTACTGTTCCCAGCGTTTTTTACTACCCGCAAATCAGCACCACTGCCAAACAGAACTGCATCATTGGGGCCCATCGCTGCTGCTCTCCGACTTGACCCCAGCCCAGCGCAAAGGCACCCATGCTTCTGGTCTGATGCTGAAAAGCCTGGCTCTGCTGAGATCCGAAAGACAAGAACTAAGGTATTTTGGGAACATAGTACTATTGTTTTTTGTGTTGCAACTGTATCAGCTCACACCTCTCCTGAAGGGTATAGGCTGCCCTCAGACTGCGCTACCAAAAGAGTGAAAATAAGTTATAACTGTTGGGCTTGCCCGTTTCACTTTTATGATTGGGATCACTGCTGCATGGGTATTAAGCGCGTTATAAATAACCTATCATATCAGATCATTTCATAGATCAAGATCATAAGCAACTTCCAGAAACCTTGGCAGGTGGTCCACTGAGGCCCATTTGCAGGTTGCAGCGTGTTATTGGGGCACTACTAGGGTACTAGGGTAACATATTGTGCTGTACATGTGGTATTTGCCATGCTTTGATACCCCACTGGCTACATCTATAATGTCCAATGTACTTGGTATAATGCATGGACATTTTCATCAATCCACACTGTGCTTACAGGTAAACGTAACTGAGCTCCTGCTGTTCTTTGTCTCGAGACAAGGAAAAAAAGCACTGCAAAGGTTAAGTTTCTTAGCTGATAAAGGTTCATCTTAGGTGACATTCGCAATTCAAAAGAACGATTTTTGGGGCAGACAGGCTGTGTCGCCTCAACCCCTGCTAAACATATGTCCTGAGATGACAAACCTTGAAAGTAACTCCGCACAATGGCCCTCTGAGCAGCGGCCCACGGCTAATCAGGGGTTCAGGAATCCACTGTGCTGCCCACGCCGAGAGCAACTCCTGCATAGCACCTATCCACATAATCCTTCGCCCGGGCCAGCACTCTCTTCTCCTCACCTCACCACCTCCTCCCTTCATTTTGGCTCGCCTTTTGCCCCTCGGAGCACCATGCAAGAGAGGAACGGGCATGTCTGGGCCGGAGCCCGTTCTTCTCTTGCATGGTGGGTCCTACTTGCCTGAAATGGGATATTTAAACGCAAAGTAATTGCTACTATATTAATCCCATTGTTCATAGTTTGTGGGAGTACTGGGCAATTGTATGGACCCGCGCTCACTGAAAATGAATGGTATTCCCGAGGTAACCCTCACTATGCCGTGATACAAATTAGTTTCTCCTTCCTCCATCATCAAGTCCCAAGATCTTCTTGATGAATTTATTTATTTCTGCAATGTTTGTCGGATATCCGACAAACATTGCAGAAATAAACGCTTCGTGGCTGAGGACTGTAACTACCTCTGTTGACCCCATGGGGTCACCAGAGGAAGTTACAGTTTTGCGCACAGGCACATTTAAAAAAAATAAAATGTTTTTTTTTTCTTTTTTTTTTTTACTCAAGAGTTGTCCAACATACGGCCTCATGGGCCACATAAAATGGCTTGGCGGCCGCATTGTGGCCCGCGGGCCACATGTTGGACAACCTTATACTAGACTAAAGACGACCTGCATTTTGAGCCATCCCACGGGTTGCTGCGACCTTGCGTTCTTGCAATACCCCAATACCCTGGGACCGCCAGCCACCGTGCAGTGCACTGTCTTTTAAATTCCAAATCTCACTGAAACTTCGTGGGCATCTTGGTGAATCTCCAGAGACATGAATCAAGTCTGAAAAGTCCCCTCAGCAGAGTGCTGGACCTTTAAAACAATGAGAATTCAACCACGATTTTCTGTCTTCTTCTGTGCTCCTTGAAAAGGCACCAAAACTGCAGAACCACATTCAGTCACAAGAGAAATCTTGCCTAGAGCCTTCTTCATCGATCTCTGCTGCAAAGTCCCTTCTGAGGTCTTGTGTTCAGTCTCCAGGACAAGGAATCCACTGACTGGGTATTTGGCTGCAGTCCCTGAAGTTCTCCTGCTGCAAAATTTTCTTCATTGCTGAGGTACTGTGTTGGCTTGGGTATATACTTACCTTAAGCCTTATGGGATTTCTGTG
This sequence comes from Ambystoma mexicanum, assembly GCF_040938575.1. Classification (NCBI taxonomy): domain Eukaryota; kingdom Metazoa; phylum Chordata; class Amphibia; order Caudata; family Ambystomatidae; genus Ambystoma; species Ambystoma mexicanum. The sequence continues at coordinate 408,271,123 of NC_090936.1, forward strand.
TAGTCCTGGGGTGTTTTCTGTGATTGGGCGGTCCCTCGTCCAGTGCACCTAGTCCCACTGCTAGAATCCTGCTGGGGTGTCTTCTGTGAAGGCCCTGGACCCTCTTCTAACTCTAAAGTACTCGCCTGTTTGCCAGTTTTCTTACGGAAACTGACTTTTGCTACTAAAGAACTTATTCTAACACTGCCTGTTGGTCACTAGTCCTAGTGACCCCCCTTCTGCCCCTGAGAACACTCATGCTCCAAGAATAAGGGAAAAGACTTTGAAGGGATTGGGACTTCTGCCTAGAAAAGAAATCAAGTGTTGTACTTGCTTGTAAAGAGTTGGTTGGTAACTGTAAATCTAAAAGTGAACAGTTACAAAAGTTCTTACTTTTCTTGAATGTGTGATGCACTATTCTTAAAAGTATGGTTAACATCTTTTCTTCCTTAGCCACTGTTTTGTCAGTCTAATAGAAAGTAGATATGAAGGTATTTTACTCTCCTGTAATTGGGTTGTTCCTCTTTCCAAAAGTAATGTTTTGGTTTCACCAGATTATTCCTGTAGGATAACTATGAGTATCCCCCAAGTGGGCCTTGCTTCCCCTGACTTGCTGCTAGCCTGTCCTTCATAAGTCTACATTAGGTTGTTGCCTACCTAGAATAACTATTCAGTAAAGTGTGACATTGGGTTTTACTTTCCCCTTCATTGTGAAGTTCAAGTATGTGGATTTTACTTACCTTGTGTTAGCTGTGTGCCATGCGAAACAAGTTACCAGAGTTATTGCTTACCTTAATCTGGGGTTCCCAGATTTCAAAAGCATCTGTAATGGTATATCACATCCTTAGGTTTTACTCACCTTGTATAACTGTGTGTTATGACAAAAGTAGTTACAGGTTTTTACTGCACCTAGGATAAGTGTTTCACTATTCAATAACAGTACATTGTCCAGTTGACTGTTATTGTGATTTGTTCCAAGAGTCACTGTACAACTGGAAGGGCCTACTGCCCTTGTATTACTGAATGTAATCTGAAAGTAACCATTGGTCTTTTACTCCCAAAGAATAGGCTTGACCTATACTAAATGTGTATTACAAGGTTTAACTTCCCTAGAACTACTGTTATATGTTCCAAATAAGGTTTATACGTGGGTCTGTGGGTGTCAAGTATAGTGTGTTTTTATATTGTGATTTTATATAATGTGTTAGTACTTACTTAACCCCTAGATTTATCTGGGCCTACCTGCATTTAAATAAATCCTTTATTTTTACAATACATAGTGTTTCTTTGGAGACCTTGTATTACAATTTCACTTGTACTGTATCTACTGCCCTCTCTCCCTCCTAAGATAAGCCTGGCTGCTCTGTCTATGCTACCCTACACTCAGGTGGTACAGCCTTATACTAAGAGTGGAGTCTTGTACTGCCTCAGTTGAATGATTTTACTAAGCCCTTAGTTGGACTTCAGAAAAACTATCCTAACACCTCTGAACCAGACAAAGCTCCCACTCATGGCAGGAGCGCAGTTCCTGATGAGGGAGTCTGACAGTTTTCTTGACTCCCGCCAGTTGTCGAGGAACATCTCCTGTTAGACGGCCCAACGACAAGTCCTGCGCTTCCTTGGAAAGCTCCGGGGATCAAGTGCTCTCCTACTTCCTGATGTAAAATGTGGCTCTGGTTCTGGAAGCAACTCAAGGCCTTCCTTTTCGTTTTGCTTTCTCTCTTCCTCCTCTACTGATGCACCAGACCTCTCCACGTACTGGCAACCTGGTCACCCTCTGGGCAGCTACATATCCAGTTGCCCTTGAACTGTCTCTGGGCTCCACAGCACTTGAGGGTCTGCATCTGCAACCCTACAGTCCCTTCTTTCTGCACTTATTAGCCACCCGCTGGCTGCACTTTTGAGTTAACTGCAACCACCCCCCCTCCCCTCCTGGCACTTCTCCCCTTCCCTCTTCGCCACACTTGCGCGATCTGCATGACGCAAGGCATAGTAAGATTGTTATTTTGTCCTCCCATTGTTTCCCCCTCCTTGTCTTGTTGTGCCTAGAAACACTTTTATACAGGCGCGTTATAAATGCCACACAACCTACTGGGACTCCCGGGGGTTAGAGGGGGTCTGGAGACAGACCTATGGGAGGAGCCCTAGGAGGCACAACCTGAGAACCACCTTCATGAGGTCCTTGAAGAGCCCCAAAATCTGAGCAGAGTGCACGAGGAGAGGGAAGAGCTAAAAAGAGCGACTCCCACAGTCCACCTGACCACGGGGCACGGTCCTCCGCGGCGCTGGGTCTTCTTTTATAATCGAAGCACAGAGGAGCCACAGGTGGGTATCCAAAAGGCTGAGCGGGATAAATGTAACCCTGCAGAGACCATCCATCTGTGCCGTAGAGCCAGAGACAACTACCCGAAGGAAGAGAATTGGAACCCCCTTGAGTGGCCCACTCTAAAGGCAAAGGAGACGGTGGAGGCCACGAGTCAGATGGCTGCCGGTCTTGCAGGCTCTGCTGCATGCTTGTCTGCCATCTATGGGCCTGGCGCACAGGACCTTTGCCTCGTGTTGGTTCCAACATGGTGAGGACTCTGGCCCCCGACCCTGATGCAGAAGTGCTGACCTCAGATAACTTGAGTAGGCCTAGGGCTCTCAGCCAGCGGGCCGGTAGTCGAATCGCCCTGTGTGACAACCTCAGACGGCTCTGGTAGACTGCAAGCCATCATCTATGGAGCTGGTAGTCTGCGATCGTGCCTCAAGCTGCCTCCTGGAACCAGAGCTTTAAAGCCCCTTGCGCCCCGGTGCAGAAGATGAGGAAGAGCTGGAGCGCCCTTTGGTGGATCACCCGGAAGAGCCCCTGGGACCCTTGGCCGCTAGCCTCAACGGCCTCAGGTTTGCCAGATCCAGAGTCCAAGGTCCCCTTTCCGGTTGGGGGCCCTGGGAAAGAGTCCCCATGCTGGGGGGCCTTGGTGAACAAAGGACCCAACTTGTTTTGATGCGAGGTTCCGGCAACCAAATTCTTCAGATGACTGGGAGAAGAATGGAAGCTCTCTCTCCTGTGGCAAAGACTATTCTTCAAGGCTCGGTGACCAAAAGTCCTGCAAGCTGTGCACATGTCCCACTGGAGGTCGGGCCCCAGGCGCACACACACAGTGTGCATGGGGTGCCAAGGCAGGGAACTACGGATCAGAGGATGCTTATATCGTGAAGCCTCCTGCGGCCAACATGCACCCGGGGAGGCAAAGAACCGAAGGGAGGAGAAGAAGAAAAAAATCAAAAGAACTGGGAGCATGCAGAAAGTCGAAAGTTCCCATGCTTCGTGGCCAGATCAAACACTGATTGTGTGGCAAAAGGAACTGAGGTAAGGTGCCGGAGGGTGGAATCTCTGGGAAGTGTCCCCACGCAATATGCTAAATTTAAAGGGTTAGCTAATTTTTCGCTGCCAAAGGTTCCGGTCCCGTCCCCATGTTGGGGGACGCCCACAAGGATGGAGGACAGGGGAGGGGATGTACAAGTCTTTAAACTTTCTTGGCTGTCTGGATGTATACGCTGTAAACTCAAAACATTTCCCAAAGACCCGTAGGTGTTGGCTACTATGAACATTGGAAACCAGAACCAGACGATCTGCAAGCCAGACCTGCATTCAGCAGTATTTTGTCCATGTTCGGAGCAAATAAGAGGAGTTTGAGATTTGAAGCCTTTAAAGAGGGAAGGCTTTGCAGTACACCACCCTGGGACATTCCTCTTGCCACAATGGCATCCATATTTCATCCAACTGATCTTTCATAGTCTTTTCCTTGACCAAACCCAGTTAGAAGACAAATCCCTCAAACCCCAACTGAGCCAAAAGCTCTGAAAATCTATCCACCCCCTTCAGAATTTGGGATGAATGACACAAAAGGATGGAAGCAGCGTTGCAGTCCAGAAGTTTGATAAACTTCTTGCCAACAGAGTCCCCAAGTTCTGCAGGTTTCATTCAGTAGCTTGGGGAGGTACAGACCCTTCCCTTTACCAAAGGAGGCCAAAACCACAGCAGATTGCTGGCAAGTTACCTTGAATAATGACCAGACCCACCACCTAGGAACATCTATATTTTACATCTAAATGCAAATCTGGCTCCCAAAAGGTTTACTTTCAGGGAGGCACAGCAGATTCCATCATCAAGCTTTCAAGTGGAATTAAAGGGGAAAAATAATATTACTTGTGGTCGACAAATACCAGCACACAAAGTGCCTGTAAGGCGAGGGGGGACGGAGGGGTTGCTGCTAGCTCTCCTTAAAGGAGGAGGCGTCTGCACTATCAGTACCCCAGGAGGGACCTCACATTTGGTGTTGTAGCAGCTGGAGAAAGGGTTGGTAAAGTATCCAAAGGGTCTGGCTTGTGAGGCTGGGCGCAGGCAGGAAGCCCCCTCCCCCCCAAACCCCTCCAAGTGTTTCTGCCAGAAGGTCCAGAAATGTGAAGACAAAAGATTCAGGAGCTTTCTGACAATGACCAGAAAGGACAAAGCAACCCCAACTGATTAAGAGCAGGCCATGGGTTAAAAGGAAGGGTCCACCAACAGACAGAACTGAAAGTAGCCTCTGGGAAAACTAGGGCAGAGGGCACCAGCAGCAGCTTCAAAACACTAAAAATGAACAGCTGGGAATGTGCCGTTCAATGCATTCAATGTGGTGGGTGTGAGGGGTCAGAAAGGTAAGGTGGACAACTTTGTAAAGGTTTTTCAAAAGATGCCGTTTTATTAACTCAAAAGGTTGGATAAATGCCTCACTATCCCTACCCTGACTAGGATGTCCCTGCTTATAAATGAACTAAAGGAAACACTAAAAGGATATCTGTCCCTCACACTTATACATGAAGTAACTCAACAAGGTAATGCATAGCAGTTCAAAAGCAACACAATATAATTGTTAAATTCACAATACATCAACTGTGTCTCCTTCTAATCTGGGTGAAATTTCCCTTCCCAAATTCAAGCAAGATACTACTTCGTTCTAAAAAGAAACAAGAAAATACTGGTTTGCAACAACATTCCAACACAGTTCTTTGCAACTCCAACTTAACAGAAAGCTCCAACTCTCTAGTGATTTCAAGAAAAAGGTTATGTCTCTTCGTCTTGTAAAAATAGAATTCAAAGTAACCTTCACATAACCTAAGGATATTTTTCCCAGTTCATCAGTATCAATGTAAATTGTCTTTGTCAGGCTGCTTTGCAACAACTTCTATTTTAAAGGTAAAGAACACTCCTGCAGCAGTTTTATACAGTTCTTGCTTCAGCAATGCAAGTTTGTCAGAAAAATGTAACACCCCTTCACAGCACTTCAACTTCTACCTGGTTTACTTCCATGCCAGGACTACTACTCAAAGTTCGCCATTCGGGTATACGCTGCTGCCCAAATAGTAATTTCTAAACAAGTGCCTCTGTGGTTAAGATCAGCTTAAAATAACTTTGCAGTGTTCATCACTTTCATCAGACTAAGTAACTCTTCAGGGAAGGCAAGATATGCATTGGTGCTCTTTAGTACTCTATTGTACTCTCCAAAACCTCTGCAAGTTATGCTGATCTCCTTTTGAATAACCTTTTCCAGAAGGGCAGCCTTCCTGGCCACTCTTGTTTCCCCACTGCATTATCAACCAAACACTGACAAGGAGATGTTTTTATTCTGCTTCTTGCTTGGCTCTGGCAATGTGTGTTTATATCAGCTTTCGTTATATGCTTATTCAAATACGGGCAACAAGCTTTTGAACTTTCATTAGTCCCCTCCGGCCTTTGACAATATCTGTTGGTTTTAAATTGCCTTGTTCTTACTCTTGAGGCTTGGGTAATGGTGTTTTGCATTAGATTTAAAAAGTATTGGCCCCAACTTTTTGCTGGGTTTTCAAACATGCATGCTTAAAAACAAAGTCATTCTGTTTTGGGAAATAGTGTTTTCCCAGGTTTATAATGGTTTGGCATTCAAAATTGCCTTTGTTATTGCTTTCGTTTACATGCGATTATTTCCCAGTCTGGAAACCCCTGCGTGAAGACCGCCTTGTGTGGAAGAAAGCTCGACACACTTTTGCATCCTGCTGCACAGCCTCTGCAGAACAGGTCTTCAGAGGGCAAGCATCCCTCAACTCATCCCACTGCATGACATCTGCAATCAAGGCTTCTGCAGGCAAAGACCCTCTCAGACCTGCTACTGTTCTCTGCTCGACAGTGGTCTGGGCATCTTCTCCCCCCTCCAGTTTCTGCCTCGCCTGCTTACACTGCTCACTAATGGCCTGAGGGGGCTGGTTAAGCCTCCCAGTCTCACTCAGGTGAGAGTCATTCCCATTAACAAGCTGACCGCTCCTGCAGTTTTGTTCCTCTTTCGCCCTCCTCTTCGTCCCAGTACTTCGGGAATTCTTGGACTTGCCATCCTTAATGACAAAATTGTTTTTTCTAGTTTGATTTTCTGTCTCAAACCAACTTGCATTCCCCATAATATTCTTTAAAGGTGTATCATAAGGCTAAATAACAAGACTGGATTGTATAGAGGAATACAGTTCTTTAGAGTTTGGATTGTTATTCACAGGCTTCCTTTCGCTGTACCTTTGGGAGTTAGGGGAGCTTTTAGGTCCAAGTCTCCATGGTTTTAGAAGGGTTTTTATTTCTTTGAATGCATAAGCTTTATTGATCGTTTTTACCCATATTAAGATGTTTAACTTGGGGAACACAAAGATTGTTATGACAACAAGCCATTACATACTTTGGTATTGAGAAGCTGTCCTCCCTCGAGGAAGACAAATACTGCATCTCACCCCACAGAGTACTTTCATTCACATGGTCCTTTCTCATCCCAGGTGATCCTCCCGCAGACCACCACCCCCAAGGTCAGGATCAGAAAGCGTCTGCCTTTCCCTGGCCCCCTGGGAGGAGGCTCTAGGCAGGGGCTTACTGAGGATTCTGGAGGATTATCACAGAGGCAGAGACGGAAGATATGGCTGCTGGACTGAGGTACATGGAGGGTTTCAGGAAGAGAATAAAAGTCCTAACCTGGGATGAAAACTAGACAAAGGGACAGGTAAAAGTGGATTCCACCTATGATCATGGCCAAGGAATCTTGGACTCCCACAAGCTTTTGGTGCCTATTCTTCAGACAATCAATCGAGGACTAGGGTAAAATCCTGAAACGTCTGAAGTCATGCTTCCATTTATGGCTACTCTGCTACCTGTTAGCTGCATCAGCTGGGGATAATGAAAACATTGATGTTGTAACCCAAGGAATCCCTGGCACCAATGCAATGAGTTTATGGCATTGGTCAAACTCCAGGGGACAGACAGGCAGTACCAACACTGCCAAGTCTGCCAAAGTTTGATCAACCTCACAGTCGACATGGCCTATGCAGATTAAAGCTAGCGCCTCTTGGCACTTCTGTACCAGATTAGCCTTAATGGGCTGGAAAAGGTCTTCTGGCACTGGAGGATTGGTGGTGGTCACACCTTGCTCACGGTTATAGGTCAAAGATTTGAATGCAAAGGATCGAATGACAAAAGGGTCGAATCAAAAGGACCTAGAACAAAAGGGTCGATTTTGTTTTTTTTTTTACTTTTTTTGGGGGGTCCCCGCCCCAAGCCACCTTTTTTTTGGGTAAAAACCTCTTTTTCCAAAACGGAAACCCCCAAAAATATATATTTAAAAAAAAAAAAATTAGACCCTTTTGTTTTAGGTCAAATTGACTCGATCCTATGGCATTCGATCCTTTTGGATTCGAATCTTTGACCGGACACCCTTGTGCTCACTGGTAAGCCCAAAGGTTACCAGAGTGCTGGAAAGCTCAGTGCCAACAGCACTTAGATGGGGCTGGGGTGGGGGGGGTGAGAGGTCCCCGGAAACCCATGAACTGGAGATGCAACATCCTGCCCTGTACAGAGAGCACCCTCCCCCACTAAAGTAGCTACTGCAATCATCCTCTCCAAGTCAGTCTGGCTTCAGTGGAGTGGTTGTGTCCGCCAACAGAGGCCTAGGGCTGAATGCTACCTCTGGGAAACCAGGGCTGAGGGCACCAGGGTCAGTGGAGGAAGAACTGGAACATGCACGTTGGCACTGGACCATTTCCCTTGACCCAATCGGTTTTCAGTGACTCGAGGGACGAGAGACAGAAACAGCACAAAGTGCAAGAGTTACATATGCTGGTCCCATATGAAAGAAATTCAGCCTATGAGGATCGGCAGCAGAAAAAGGGCTCAAGCACCAAATGTACACCTTAAATCCGGTGATAGAGTATATTCCAGTGGTGGGAAGTAGGCATTTGCACAAGAGTTTTCATAAAATGTTCAGAGACACTGCCTCCCAAGGGGGTTGCCATCCCAACTGGTTAAAACTGTCAGCAAGAAGAAAAGAGTCAGGTAAAACACCCTCAATGTAAAGTGGCAAGCAGTCGCCCCACTCCCACCTCTAAGTGGAAAAAATGACTGGCAGCTGGGAAGCAGGGGATGTTTATATAGGGGTCAACTCAGCCTTTCATCCTTCGGAGGTCGATAAATTGAGTACCACTGTGGGATAATAAGGTCATCTGTTATTTCAGCGCTCAGACTTCTGGGTGTTTATCGCTATATAAAGATATACATTATTTGATAGACTATAGCAGGAACAGCCCCCTCTCCTAAAAAGTTGTGAGGGATAGAGAGCCTGGATGGAGGCAAGAATAAAAGGGCTACCACTCAAATTAATGAATTTTTACACAGAACGTTATCAACTGCTTTCTCGGATAAAAGTAAAAATCTTAAGGTGGCAGTATTCGCATTCTCCTTACCATTGGGCTGAAACCAAGTTTCACTCTCGGCAATGGTCTCCTCAAACATAGTTTATTCAATGGCCCCTAAATGAATCTTACAAGGAACTGTTGGGCCAATCCCTGCTTAAACTGTACACATGCTTTTTAGAGGAAACCTTAACAGCTGGGTTTATGATTGGTCGAGCGGGAGAGAATCAAGGTGCTGTATGGTTATTTGAGGAGGAGAGAGTAGGACTTTACTGTCTTAATCACTTTGACATGTCATGGCTAACTGAAGCAGCCATGCACCATGTACTGGGAAGGTTCTTCACGCTTCTCCAGAACGGTGAAATGCTCTGGTATGATATTCCAAGGGCCCAGTCGTTGCATTAACATGTGGGAGCAGCAGCACGTACATACTATGGATGAAGGAGTAACAGAACCATAGAATGATGCACTGATGAGAAGAGTACAGAGTATATTAATCCAATGGAGGGACAGCTCTGACTCCAAGATTACTCCAGTGATGATACTTTAGATATGGGATATGGAGGGACTTCTCAGTGTGGGCACTATGGTTAAGATGCTTGTTCGAGCTTCAAGGTTTTAGGTAGCTGTAGCTCTTTTGGCTCGGTCAGCTTTCAATGAGTTAATGCCAGTTGTGACAAATCCAAGGATGTCGTCACTGCTTCTGGAAGGGGAGCCCCTTCCCATGAGGCCAGGGTGGTGAGGCCGCTACCAGATAATATGGCTGGGGGTGGTACTCAGTGGGTGGATCAGTGACTAGCATATAGGGAGAACATGGTATCCCTGCCAATTACCCAGCCCTAGACCCCTTCTTTACCATAACCCCACGTCTCCTTCACTCCTCCCACTCCACACCAAGCCTCATACCATGCACTTTTGTAGTCCAGCAAAATTAGAAAGTACTGAGACACGGAATATCTCTAATGAGTTGGGACATTATGCCTCAGTACTGGAGCGAGGAGGAGGCATGGAGCAGTACAGAATACTTACCAGAAATACTTTGTACATTTGAGTGGTTCCCAAGAGCCGACTGGAAGAAGCAGTGTTAAAAGTAAAGAAGCACTTGAAGTATCGAGCCCTTCCTGGAGGAACCGCAAGAGCAAGCACGGACCAGGATGCAGGAGAGCGCGAGAGAGCGCGAGAGAGCGCGAGAGAGCGCGAGAGAGCGCGAGAGAGCGCGAGAGAGCGCGAGAGAGCGCGAGAGAGCGCGAGAATCCTAGAGATGCAGGGAGTGCGCAGGGAAGGAACCACACTACCGGGAATGCAGAGAAGACTGAAGCCGCCTCAGAATGAGAGGCTGCTGAACACCACTGGAGCCCTGTAACAGAGCAAAGCTACTCCAGAGGAGAAAACACCTGTGCAGTAAGGTATGCAGGTGACTAAGGAGGTGGTGGCATGAGCTGAAAGGCAGGAAAGGGAGGGTCTGGGACCCTGCAACCATGGGAGAAACTGTTGAGTGGAAATGGGCTTAGCAGGAGCATAAACTGAGCCCACAAAGTGGGAAACTAAAGTCAGAAGTGCGACTCTGGGACCCCCAACATGTATGAAGAAATGTGAAACTGATTCGGTACATGGAGTACTTGGCAGGCGAGTAAACCAAGTTTGTATGTGCCATCACAGCTTGGGACAGTATCCAGGCTGTTCTTTTTTGTCACAGTGCTGTTCTGCCAAACAGCGTCAAGGACCCACTCTAGTTTGGAAACACATCTATGCTCCTTGTTTGTGTGTGCAATTGTGCCTGGTGAAAATGAACTAGGACTACCAATCCGGGTCAGGGACCCAGAAACAGAAAAGAAGCCTGAGAAAGGCCAATTAAGGGACCGGATTTCCTGCAAGTTTTAGAACTTCACCTGGAGCCTGAACTAGTCCGGGGAAGGATATTTCCCAATTCTTCAAGGTCTGAAGATGTCAGAATTGTCTTTTATCCAGGGAAAGGGTACCACTCCCTTTGGGCTGGAAAGACCAAACTTTTAATTTAGTTTAACCTTCGATGTGAGGGACAGAGATAGGATTCTGACATTGGGACTTTTGCTTCGGCCATTCTGACACTAGATATTTCAATAGAGGCAGGAAAAGCCCTCTTAGAGTTAGGTGAAGATAGGGTCCACATTTACTTTTTTTCTTAAACTTTTTATTTTAAGAAACGGAAGGAAGCAGCATGTAATCATGATTGACAGGACATTACACATCAGCCAAGATTAATCAGTTGTTATCAAGACCATTATCAAATACATGTTAAATTGAAAACTGCCAATGAGCTAGGCATTGGGCAGTTAAAAGGTCATCGACCAAGCACTAAGAGAGCAAAGTGTTTGTACAGCATTGATTTATACCCCTCGTCGTAAAGGTCTCGAGTACAATTAATAAAGGGGAACCAAGTTGCAACATAAGCCGAGTTTCCCCTCAGCTATCGCTGTGGTATTTTCAGTGGCCAGAATGTCCCAAAGCTTACCCCACCACATCGCCATGATAGAGCCCTCGGGGGTGGGGGGTGGGTGGGGATTTACAGTTACAGGCTCGGGAGATCTTAGCAGCCAGAAGGAGATGGGTAATCAGTCTGGAAGTATTCCCCTGTTATCACTCAACTCGTATAGCTTAGGGAAAACAGCTAGTCAGCGTTATCGAAACTGGCAAAGAAATAATCACAGTAAGCTAAACCAGGCAGATGCTGAGTCCATGCTATCCTCCTTAAGCAATAAGAACTCCACAACTTTCTGGCGAATGCTGAACTCTATCAATCTTTCTGGCTCTATTAATCAGGTGAATGCTGTCTCAGAAAATGACCGGTATGCACATTTTCTAGCACTTTATGCGCAACCCAACCAGTCTCATATTTTCCCTTCTGAAAACTGACAGAATGAACTTAGCCACATTCGATCCAGAAAAGATTCTGGAGGTCCTTAAGAGGATCGGTCCCTCGCATACTCCTAGGCCTAATGGGCTTTTAAACTTTCGATTTAAGGCCAATCCTTCTAACTGGGCAGCTGTATTGAGCATCCTATTTAAGGACGTGGTAACCCATGATCGATTCCCTGCCTCCTGGTCCAAGGCCTATGTAGTCCCCATCTTTAAGCAAGACTTAAAAACCAATCTGCTTAACTAGCGACCAATGCTCTCCTTGATGCGTACCGCAAGTTGTTCTCTGCCATACTGATGTTGCACCTGGAGGAAAGGGGCGTGGCGGCTGGAAAGCCAACTAAATGGCAAACCGGCTTTCACCGGAATCTTGGCACTAGTCTCAATGGGGCCATCGTAAAGCTAGTCCAGCACCTGGCGTGGGATGGTCAACATGAAGCAGTACATATAGCTTTGAAAGATGCAAGTGCCGCTTTTGACGCAGTAGATCACCAACTCCTGTGGGCAAAATTTTATCTGTGGAGAGTAGCGGCTGGTCTTTTAAGACTCTTGATTGGCATGCATGCCCAGTCAGAAATCCAGGTGCGATTGAACTGAGAGGGGGCTCGGTCTCATCCTATTCCGACGAGTCAGGGGGAGGGGGGGCGGTCAGACAGTGGTACAGGTTTGCCCTATATTTATCCGATATCAGCGAACATCTGAAATCTGCTGTCCTTGGTTCGCCTGTAGTCGTACAGTGTAGACCTTTCTGGCTATCATACACCAATGACTTTCTCTTATTCGATCTTACAGCAGTGGGCCTCCAAAGCCTCTTTAATGCCCTCACAGTCTACACACTCAAGCCCACTCCCCATCTACTAATCCGGCTAAATCCAAGATCTTACAATGCTCCAAAGGTATCACAAGATCAAAGTTTAAGTGGTACGTTGGCACAGAACCAATAATGAAAGTAAATTCACAGGTATACCTCAGGTTCTTAATCCAGGCCACCCCGGGTCGGACTAAACTGAAAGCCTGGATTAGAGGACGGACCACCAAAATATTACGAGAGCAAAGTGGTTCCTAAAATAACCTATGGGACGGAAATATGCTCACTATTCCTAATGGATAGAATGCCCTTTCTTGAAGCTATGGCTTGGCGCAGTGTGTTGGGTTTGCCAAACACAGTTCCCATCGAAGCCATTCAATATGAACTGGGGATAATCTGTCTGCCTGTGTAGAATGAAAGTGGCCATCATTAGTGAGGGAAATATTGATGCCTGTAGGGGGCTCTCTTTTTGATGATCTAAAAAATTCTGTTAAGGAGGAAAAGCTCCTGGCTTAAGGAGATCTTGATCATTGCACTGAATTATTAAAATTCAGAGCTCATCGGAGGAACTCTGTTATAATCCAGAGTGGGTGAAGAAAAATGTATTTTAGCTCGACTGGATCGTTACGATGGAAAAGGTACATATCTACTCCTCTCTCATTTAAAATACGGTCATGAGAAACTGGGAGTCTTGGCACCATTCCTGTCAGTATATCCGGCTAGATGGGCTCACCATGCTTTTCTGGGTTTTCATTGAAATCTCTTCTTAACCAAAGAAATAATGTGCAGAAGAGGTTTGATCGTCTGGGACCAGGAAGATCTGAAACACTCATTTATGGCACTGACTGTTTTGAGATCAAAGCTCCTACGAAAGCTTACATGAAAGTTTGCGCAAATCGCAACTGTTGGTGACCCTGAAATGATTTGGTCCTCATGCTCGTCTGGTCATTTGACATCCACTGCAAATGCCTTTGTGACTTTTCTGAGAGTCTCGGGATTGGCGGTGGGGCTGGTATAGGGGGACATTTCTTTTTTTTTTAAAACATGCGTTACCCTCTTACCTATATCTATACTTTTCTGTATCATTTATGTCTGCAGTAAATGTGGCTATGATGCACGCATTTACCTATGCAATAAAGGAGGTTATGATGCGTGCATTTACCTATATGGTGGGACGTTAGGGATTATGGATCTAGCAGTGCTTAATGTGTTAACTGTCTTTTCTCTCTTGGTTTCTTGCTTCTTACTTTGCTGCTACTGTTTTAATTTGTTTAGTAGAGTTTAAATTGTTGTGATCAATGGTCTATTTATTTACTTGTCAAGATCGTTAAAGGATGATTTAACCATAAACTTTTTTTTAATTTCTTTTTTTTTTTTTTTTAAGTATTCCCCTTTAGTAGATAAACTCCCCCTCCACTATCCCCGAGCAGGATAACAAGAGGCTTCAGTGGAAGGGAAACCTTCAGCATTGATTTAATATGTGAGGGAACCTGCTTCCCACAATGCTAGAGTTTTAGGGCATAGCCACCACATGTGATAGTAGGTTCCTCTGTTCGGACATTCATTTTCAGCCGGTATTGCGGTATGAGGTAGTGAAGCGGTGCAACCTATCAGGGGAGAAGTACCACAGGTAAAGCTTGAGATGGCATTCGATATCCATGGTGCATCTGGCTTCCCTGTGGTTCCGTGCCCAGATCCTGAGCCAAGACTCTTCTACGATTTCGGTGCCCATGTCATGCTCCAAACTTCTCATATGGCAGACGCTCAAGGTGGTCGTGGCAGTCTAGGAGGTTGTAAGGCCCTGACACACTGCCTCTAGAGTGACCTATTAACAACGCAAGCTCCAGAGTGTTGAGATCCCTAGTGCCTTTTTTTGTCGTGGGTTGGCTCGCCTAGTGGCGTATCTGAGAGTACCTAAATCATTCCCCTTCTGCGAGAGAGAATGCGAGTTTGCGATCCTCAAAGCTAAGTGGGGACTCTTTCACGATAAAGCTGTCTAAGCTCTCACAGACCACCTGAAGCCCAGGCCGAGGAAGCCTTATGCTGCACCCCCGGGGAGAATTCGGGGCTACAAATAGTTGACAGTGGGCCTAATCCCAAGGGAGCACACCATCTCCTGATGGCTGTGTTCAACACCTGAGATTGAGAGATGTAAAGGAGAGGAGGGAGTATCCTGATGACCCCAGGGTCTATTTAAGTAATGGTAGTTGTCGCAGTGAGAGCAAAGACCTGGTTTGTTCCAATTGTACCCACATGGGGGACTCTCCCCTCCCCCTGCCATCTTTCTCATAAAAAGATATGAGAGTTGGGAAGCCAGACAGTAGCAATAGACTTCTGGGACACCCAGGCGTCGGAGCAAGACCCTTTGCGCTATACAGGGTTTACAGTGTTGCCATATAAATGCAAGAAAATGTCTCTGAAACACGTATAGTTTGTGTAATGGAACCTGTATCGGGAGAGTAGAAAAGTGATAAATGCCTTGGAATGATACATTTTAATTGACGTGATAAATCCCAGCCACGATATTGTTTGCTTGACCCAGCATTTAAGGTCAGTTTTTACCTGGGCGAGAAGGGAGGGATAGTTTATCACTTATATTATTTTGGTCGCACTTGAACATTTTATGCCCAGATACTGGATCCAGTAATTCTTCGACTTTATCGGGCAAATCTCCCCAAGCCTATTTATAATCGGGTGATATTCCTAAAGCCAGTCGCCGACATTTGGAGTAGTTGACCCAAAACCCAGATACCGTACCAAAAGCCACCAGTTCAGTCATCAAGGCTACCGCCACAGTAGGGGCATTTGTGACAGTGATCAAGATGTCGTCAGGAGAGACTTTTTCCTCTTGTTGGCGTGGGATACCTGTTATGTCTGAGTTATTGCAGACCTGGATCACTAGCTGCTCCATGGAGAGAGTGAACAAGAGGGGCTAAGGGGGCATTCCTGACGTGTCCCCCTAAAGATCAGGATGAGGGGGGCTGTGCTCCCATTGAGCAAGGCGAGTGGAGGGTGAGGAGTAAACGGCCAGCAGGGATTGCTGGAACCTGGGGCCTAGGCTAGATTTCCAGAGGACTGTGTCGAAGTAGGACCAGACAAGGTGGTTGAAAGCCTTATGGGCCTCAAGGACCACAAAGCCTGCAGTTAGGGCCGATGAGTATACTACTTTCGACCAGGTCCAAGGCCTTAGTGATACTGTGACGAGTGCAGCACCGGGCAATAAAGCCAGTCGGGTCTGTGTGGACAAGCTTAGGAAGAACAGTCTTCAGACGAGAGCCCTAGATGTAGATGTTAGAGTCATTGTTAGTAAGAGAGATCGGCCGATAGGAGTTTAACAGGTTGGGATACTTATTGGGCTTAAAGAGTAGGATGGTAGTAGTTTGCTAAAGAGCTAGGCCAAGTGCAGAGCCAGAATATCACTGTAGCATTTGTAAAATTCTGTCAGTGAACCCGTCTGTCCCCGGAGTGGTGTTCTGAAGCGATTTAATAGCTGTGACCACCTCGGTCACCTGTATGCAAGTAGCATAATCTCCTCAGTGTGAAGAGGGGGGGGGGGTGCTGAACGTGACCGTGTTAAGAGGTTTTTCCAAGGCCGCCTTGCCAGGGGCGGTGGTCAGGGCCGATTCAGCAAAATACCTATGAACCCAAGCCAGTTTATCATGGTCTGTCACAAGAAGAGAACCCCCACTATCCCGCAAGGTCCAGATGTTATTCCTGGCTTTGTGCTTTGCTAGTTTGTGGCTCAGAATCTTGTTGGCCTTGTTGCCTCTGGTGCAGTAATATTTCTTGACCTTCAGGAGAGCCTGGGCCATTCTCTCTGCCAAGTGAGCCTCCAATTTGGCTTCAGCAATTTTAAGGTGGCACACCTTAAGAAAACTTGCGGGTTTGTGCATCGTCTCGCTGGCTTTGACCTCCCCGTCTAATTGCTACCTCAAAAATGTTCTTTCTTTACCGTGAGATGAGCTTAGGCTCAGGATTACACCCCTAAACACCGCCTTCATAGCGTCTCAGACCATTTGGAGGGTCACCCCCGGAGTGAGATTGGTTTCAAAGTATGAAAGTAATGCAGTTCTGTGCTCCTGGAGGATGGCCAGATCCTTAATGGGTTATACAACGTACAGTGCTTGCAGGGGGTGTGGGAGGGGTCTCGAACAGCAATGAGACTAGGGTGTGTTATGCGATATGGACTACATGTATGGTGGAATCCAGGATACTGGGGACCAAAGAGGAGACGAGGAGTGAGTATCCGTGAATAGCCGTTATGCAAGTGTGAGAAATATATCCACTAAGTTTCATTCCTGGAGAACCTTCATAAGAGCCAATGAGTTTCGTGGGCAGGGTCTTGTCAATAGTCTGATCGGGAGCCAAGTTGAAATCCACACCAATCAAAAGGGAACCCTTCACAAAAGGTGTGAAGACTGCCAAGGAGTTCCAGGAGAAAGAGGTCCTGCCTATCTTTGGGGGCAAACACAGACAAAGGTGAAAGCATTTCCCTTAAATAAACCCTTAACCCCAATATATCAACCATTGGGATCCCCCCGCCCCCCCCCCCCCGAGTACCCCAGATAGAGTAAAGGTAGCAGGGCTATCAAATAGGATCGCCACAGCCAGTCTTTTAGCTCCACTTGAGGAGAGCAAGACTCGTGCAAAGCGGTTGTGGGTGAATCTACCTTCATTCCGCCCTCATGAGGTGGGTCTCTTGTAGAAAGTTGACTGCAGAGGCGATCTCTAATAGTTTAGTAATCACCAATTTGCGCTTGACTGGTGAGTTCAAACCCCGAATGTTCCAAGTGAGAATGGGCAGCGAACAACCTTGAGTCGGACTATCTGGTCTCAACATAAGAGTTAACAGAAAAATGAAGCATGCAACGAAAACCATAGGCCTGTCCTGCTATCAAGTCAGCACAATAGAAAGCTGCAAACCCTCCTCTCCAAATTTTACTCCCAACCACAAATTCCCTCGCCCCCACTCTTTCCAACCTCGGGAAAACATAACTAATTTCCAAAGAGAGACTAACAACCAGGTCCCGAGACCCAACTGTAAACATAGGGACAACCTGCAACAAGGAAAGACATAGCACTGTGCAAATAGAAGTAGCCTCTATCTCTTATTATGGTGAGGATAACGGGGTGCCAGTCAGTGTAGCGGGTCCTGGCTTCCATGTCCTTTAGGGGCCAAGCAACAAGGTGGCCAGAACTCCATGACAGGTCACTGTGGGATCTGTCTGGGCAACCACACCTTTCTTCTTTTTGCGTTTCTTCCCCACCTTGAACTAGGGGCCCATACTAGCACCAGGCCTCCCTGCAGCTCAGGCACCGGATCCGAGTTGGTAGGCGTGGTGGCCTCATCCGGTGCAAGGAGCTATTCAGCCTCCTTCATAGTGGTGACTGTCATGGCCGGTTAGCATAAGTGAAGTGAGGAGCTGTGGGGAACCCCCATCTGTAATGGACAGACCTTTGCAGTCTGAGGGGGCAAATAGCCTCCCATTTGGCAAGTGCGACACTGGCCAACTCCTGATAGTGGGCCAGAGCTGAAACATCAAAAAAGAATTTTGTCTGGGGTCCTGGAACACACGAGGATCTTTTCCTTCATCTTATAAGTATACCCGAGTGAGGACATCAGGGAGCAATCCCTGACGCAGTGGGCGGGACGGGCAGACCCTATGAGTCCTGTCCAGCTCGAGAGGCTCCTCTGACGCTGAACCGAGCATGTGACGGAAGAGGTCGGCAACGTAGTCCTACAGATCCTGGTAAGCCACATTCGCTAAAACTCCTTGAATCTGTATGTTGTTGCAGTGGGACCAGGTCACTGAGTCCTCAAGCTTAGTTTCCACCAGGTGAACCCTCTCTTACAGGGCATCTATGCGTCAAGCCTACTCACTGACCTCATGACTTCACACAAGTTTGTCTCCACCTCCTCAATCTGCAACTCCATTTCGCCAAGGTCTTTGTCAAGGGTTCATATTTTCCTAACCCTCTCAGATAGGTTTGACTGGAGTTGCCCATGATCCAAGTCATCCATTGCTGTAGGTCATCTTTCGTAGCCAGCTGGGGGTGAGCCGATAGAGACTTATTCTCATGCACTTGAGCCACTGACAGTATTTTTTCCCCTTCTGAAGTCGGCAGCAGCACAGCGATGTCCCCAGATTTCTGTGTTTTGGCCTTAGCCATGGTGAAACACCAGAGTCCGCAAACAATGACAGAGAAAGGAAAGCCAACAGAGAATCAGTGCAGGCCAACTGGTAAGAGGGTGCAGACTACCCTGGCTGGGACAGCCCGGCAGGGCAGCACAAGGGGATCCGCTGCAGCTCGGTAAGTCTGTGTGGCCTGGCGTGGCAGTAGCTCCCCTATGAGGGTGGTCGCAGGCATCCAGGCTAGCCTGCTGCGCAGGTGAAAGCTAATCAAACGCGCCTCAAGTTGCGTTGGAGGCGACCGCTTGCAGTGCTCCTCTGGCTCAGGGCATATCAGGTTGACCCGCGTGAGCAACACCACTCATGGTCAGTACAGCCTGTGTCATGTCAGCGGCACAATGTAGTACCCTACCCTTGGCACTCCGAATAGTAAAGGAACGCTTCTGCACTGACTGAGCGGCAACCCAGCCAGCCAGTCCCGCCCTGTTGGAAGCAAGCAGCATGCTGCAGAGCGAGGTCCCGGTGGGCCTCCAGGCATTCACCCAGCTGGCTGAGCTCCAGGTCAGGAGGCAGGGCAAGAGCCTCCAGGCAGGGTTCCTCACTCTTGCCTAGAAGCCAAAACCCCTTGAGGGCAGCAGGCTAGAAAGGTACCCCCAGGTTCCTCACTGGATATGCGTCAGGGCTGCCACTCTAGGCCCAGCAGCAGGCCGCCCCCGCCCCAGCAACCAGGCAGCAGCCCGCAATAACAGCAGGCGAGGACTCGCCGGAGCGACCTCTTGTGGCCAGGTAATGGACGGTCTCAAGCACTGGTATGCCCACTAAGTCATGGGGGAAACTGCAGGAAGTGGTGGGGTGGAGAGTCCTTCCAGCCTGGACTGATCAGGAATCACCCAGGCCGCCGGGCAGCAGGCAGATGGACAAAGTAGTGAGGCCCGACCCAGTGTGAGCCGGCCCTGTGAAGAGCAATGTTGGGGAAATGCTGCTTCGGGTACTCTGTCTGGGGGGGCCGGAGCAGCAGATAGGAGCAAGTTCGGGCACAAGCAGCTCTGGTCCAGTGGTGCAGGGCAAGGGTGGTCGGCTGCAGTGTCACCTCCCCCACAGGCAATCAGACTCTCAAAAGGCCTCGTAGATGATAGCGCAGTCCCAGCTTGGTGAGGCCCACCATTCGGCCACAGCCTCCCCCTTTTTGTCAGCACTCGTTACGGCACTGTGGGTGCTGAAGACAGTCAATACTTCAGCAGAATAATGCTAAGGTCTCTCCATATTCGTAGGAGCACTCAGGCAGGCAGGTCTTCACCCCGGCCAGTTTTCCATTTGTCCTTTTTAATAAAAGTTTCTAATAATCACCATGTCCCCTCTCTGTTAGTGTTACTTATGCACCGCTACACAGTGCTCTTGCATCTGTAGTAAGCGTCAGCATGGTGAATAGGACTAGCAAAGTTTCACAAGGGTCGAGGCTGAACTACCAAAGCAAGGGACTGGAGCCTGGTCATGGTCTCACCTTTGTAGATGGAAAGTAGGGGGCTGCCGGGTGTCTACTTACTACAGATCTTGGACTTAACTCTACACTCAGGAGTACCTCTGATGACTGCAGGCTTCCTCACCCCCCAGTCTTCAGGTCAGGATCTTTGCACAACCTGTCCTAATACCAACTAAGGCAGACCGTCCATGTTCATTAGGAATGGAGGGCACCATAAGGGATCCAAGCCACAATCTGAGCATTGCATTACATAAAACAATATGGTAGCCACACAATCACTTCTGCCCTGCAGGAGTACAAAGGTGAATATTTGATAAAGCACATAATCAGCCCTCAAACTGCTACAAAACAAGAAAGCTCCCAATCAATGGTAAAAGAGTGTTGCAATATATATTCTTTGCCTTTTGTGGAACGTGGGCTGAGGGAAGGCTATACTCAAAAGGAGAATGTTATTCAGTCATCACCCAAACTGCAATCCAAAATAAAGACAAAGTACAATCAAGGTGCTATAAAATATACCTTTAAACATACCAGCTGAAAAATGAAATACAAAAACAGTGTACATAAAAAAAACCTACCCCTGAGAAAAGAACACAGAATATGCAAAGATATCAAGATGCAGAACTCTGGGTAATGAATCAGGGTTAAAGGCAATAAGAACCACAAGGTTTGTAAAAAAGGATATATTCCGGTGCAAAAAGGGATCAAAGATGGACCAAGGGGCAGTTGGCAGTGAATACTTTTCTGTGGTTCCACTGTGTTAAACCAGGCTGCTCAGTGCCGTTCGTGGGGTTTGAATATGGCTCAAATGCGTCAAGTGCGCTGGTCCAGACAGGGAGCAGGTGTCGAGCTGCGGTCGAGCTGAAGCTTACTGCAGATCAAAGAAGTGTGGATCGTGAAGGCCACCAGGATCGATTCTACAGCGTACATGCTGGTGATTGGATGCCGCAGTTCGGGGCCAGCATTGATGCGCCGTCAGGGTTCGACTAGGCTACCAGGGTCGGTTCAACTGTTGCTGAAGATTGGCAGTGTAGATGCTGTTAGTTTGAAGGCGGCTCAAGGCAGCATCAGCGTAGTGTGGATTGTGAGAGCCAACATGGACAGTTGGAGTCGTGTTCGACAGCAACTGGATGCCCAGTTTAGAGTTGGGTGGCTAGTGGGCAGCGGTTGACGGTCAAAGTCAGATGGGTCCTCTGGGGTTTGGTCGACTGTCAAAGATCAGCAATAAAGATGTTGGCAATTTCAAGAGTGGTTGGAAGGTGGAGGGTGCAAGTTCAAGTCTAGCCAATAAAGCTCTCATTGAGCACAATGCAGCTGTGAACAGGTTCAAGAGTGCTGAACAGCTGCTTGAAGATCTTTTGCCTGCCAAAGGCAGAACCAGAGGGTCCTGATGGTTTGACTGGTTTGAACAAGTTTGAATCACGGTTTGAAGGTTTAATGGAGAAAAGAATGTTCTTGGTTGTATTGACTCTCAGGTTTCTGTGAATTTCAACCCAGAGATTCAAGGATAAGATTAGCCCTTGTTACCAAACACAGGGTAGGCTGGCACACAACTATAGGGGTTTGTCAGGACAGTGAGATCCTGGGTACCACCGAGGCTGGCAGAGGCAGGTCTTGCTCCAGCAGCAAGTCAGCCTCAATGTACCCTGGGGATGAATAGGGAGTAGGGTTTACCTCTACCTGGGACACTGTCCTCACCTCCCACAGAGGGCTTTGGAAAGATGACATCCAGCGAAGCTTTCTATAGATGTTTTTTGTTCCAAAGTGAATTAAGGAGGAGTGGAAGACCCCCCCCCCCCACCCCTCCAATATCTTTTTATTGAAATCACAATGAGCACAATGCATGTCGATGCCACGGTACGGCCAAACTTAAGGAACATTGTAACTTCATTTTTCACATTTTATATTTCAATCCCCCAACATAAGCAAACGAAAAAGAAGAGTTGAAAATTAAGAAAACATAAAATTAACAACTTGTCACACAGTCGAACACCAAAAGCCTCACAAACTCAAAATGATTGCACCTTCTCCGCTCCTCAGTTTTTAAAGAGGAGTCTCATGATTTTTCGGCAAAACAGCATATGTTCTTTCTGCTGGACGAAGTCGAAGGAGGGGGCCCAGGTGCAGGAAAACCTCTCCATGCGATCCGATAGATGAGCCATGACCTTCTCCATGGCAATATTCTCACACAACTTTATCTACCAGTAAGAGGTGCAGGGCCCTCTACCGACTTCCAGAAAATGCGCTTGGTTGAGTTTTGCTGCCATCAGTAAGTGACATCAATTTTGCACGCGCTTCTGACAGTGGGTATATGCCGTCCTCCGGGACCTCCCCCAATAACGTCGGCGGGCACATGGGGCGCAGGTTACCCGTGATGTATTATCCTCTAACAAATTTCCTGCTAGTACGTTTGCATGGTAGGGCAGTGCCACCACATATGTGCATGGTCCACTAGGTACCTGCACCCATGCCAGCACAGTCAGAATAAGTTACGGTGATTGCATGCAATCTCTGACGGGTCATATACCACCTAAAGCACTGTTTGATGGCCCCCTCTAATTTGTGTGCAGCGGGAGCTTTTGTGCACACAAGTCAAAATTTGCTGCCAAGATTCGTCCGAGATGTCCATTCCCAGTTCCATTACCCAGCGTGACATTTAGGGTAAGTGATCTTCTACCCCTGCCTTCTCTAGCAGCCAATAACAAGGACACCTTCTGTGTTTCCTGCCCCCACCACCTCCTAGCAAGCACAATTCCAGCCCCACAGGCAGCCTGCACCCTGCTTGTTTAATCCCACTGTTGAATACCCATTGTCGAATTTGCATATATCAAAATCGCTCTGCCTCATGTAGGTTGAATTTCTCTTTGCACTCTACAAAAGTAATTGGCGTACCCTCACGATAGAGGTCCCTAATCGTAGTACCCCAGATGATTTGCACTGCGCAAACACCCTTTTATCTATGCCCAGGGAGAACTCAGGGTTTTGAAGCATCGGGGGAGGCGACCCACGCCAGAGCTCAGTACCAATTGGAAGCAAGCAAGCTTTATCCCAGTGGCTTAGAGATAATGTAGTGGATTCTAACATCCCATGTGGGGTGGTCCTTGCAGATTTAGGGAGGAACGGGAGATGGGATAATCGGACCTGAACGCCCACCTGTTCTAATACCTTCCATTTCGGGGATCGATCTTCAGACGCCCAGTCCAACATTGAGGCACTCTCCGAGGCTCGGAAGTGTAGCCGAATCGACGGGAACCCCAGGCCTCCCAGCCCTCTTGACCTCAAGAGTATTTCACGGGGGATACTCAGGGGTTTATCCGGACAAAATAATCTCCCTATTGCTTGTATAGCAAGTAGGTCTCGCTCCAGAACCGTATATGGCAGGGCCTGAAAGATGTACAGGAGTCTGGGAAGCAAGGTTATCTCGACCGTGGCGGCAAAGCCCAACCATGAGATCTAAAGAGGGTCTTTGGCTTCTTTGCAAAGTGTTGGGATATTAGCCCTCAGGAGTGCCCTGTGTGTTTGTAATATGAACCTCCAAGCACACAATTTCTCGATTCGCCCATTTAAAGAGAAGTGGATCGCAAGGAGTTCAGGATTTCGGGTGGCTCTGACACATTAAGCCCCACTGACTTCCCATGGTTAATACGAAAGCCCGACGGCAGTGCGAATTCCTCGAGGAGCACAAAATCGAGACCAGGGGATCCTGAAGGAAGCAAATTATGTCATCAACATACAGCACTACCTTATGTATGTTCCCTCCACATTCTGTCCCAGCGCTACAGGGACGGCTGCGTATTATTTGCACCAAGGGTTCCATAGCTAGGGCAACGACTAAAGGGGAAGAGGGCAGAATTGTCGCGTACCTCTACCTAGGGGAATCAATGGTGACCTAAGGGCCTTCACTCTAATCCTGATAGTAGGAATCTGGAAGATCGGACAGAGGAATTGGATTCTAAAGGACTTCACGAACTGCAAAAGTGCCCAAGTGATTTACTGCATTGAATGTCCATGTGGTCTGAAATATGTCGGACAGACAATGAGATCTGTCCATTTGAGAATCTCCGAGCACAGATCTAAGATCAGGTGCAAAACACTGACAGCACCACTGGTCCCACACTTCTTAGAGGCTAGACATACGCCCAATGATATTAAGCGGTGGGTTTTGGAGAAAGTTAAAGGAGGACCGGATCTCACACATAGCTTACTGCATAAGGAATCGCGGTGGATACACCGCTTAAACACATACCACCAAGGACTCAATGAAGTCTTCCATCCGGTCACTTAGTAAATAGCTACAGAGGACATAGGGAGACTGAGATCCTACACATACAATCTTGCATAAAAAGGCACAAGACACTTGCCCATCCACAGTAGAAGAGGACACATGCACCAGCCCCTCCCTTTCTCCCCGTAACCGTAGGTCCAGCATCTAGTCTCTTTACAGCAAGGAACTAGAGATCTAACATTTCACGCTCACAGGTCCACGTGCATCTACCTGAATACTCTCCTTGGGCCACCTGCCATCCCGGTCTGGCGGGCTACGCGTCCATCAGGACACCATTGGCTATCTCAATGACAAAGTCACCAACCAGCTCCAAGCCAGGAATCACGGTGCCACAGGCTCCGTCAATGCCTAGCTGCGAGCAACGCGCTCCGCAGTGCCCAGCAACAAGAGTTCCCCGCTCCGGACTACAACTCCCAGCTAGTAGCGTAGTCCCTTCGCCACCAGGACCTCTGGGAACACATGCCCCAATCAGGCACGCGTTCCCCGTTCTCATGGCAATGAACGCTGCATACGCGGCTTTCGTTTACATGACAACGCAAGCCGTTCAGCAATACCACAGCTGACGGCCAGAGACACGGACAAGGCTCCGTTCTCCTCGCGAACAAGCCACTTCCATTGGCAAACAAGTAAGTGAGATGCCCGCGGCAGACTATGCGCACCACCACTCTTAGGCAATATGTAACGAGGTACTCACGCGGGGCATGCACATCCACGACAAGTTCTTTGTTCTTATTCTTTTTTCTAAAATAAGCGATGTACATGCTCACAAGGTGGATGCACGTGCACTACAAGAAACTCTGCCGTTCACTGTGCTCGGCCATTACTTCGAATTAGCTGGACACTCTCCGCAGGAATATGCTCCTAGGAGACCTACACTTTCGTACATAATGCACTGCAACTAGCCACCATATCATTTGCAAGTCAACCACCGGCTGATATATATATATATATATATACACCCTTCTTTTGGCGTATGCAGATGCGAGTATTAATCTCGAGAACATCAAGACCTCCCCTGACAAGACGTACACAGAACGCCAGTCCGACTTTGCGGACCTCACCGCCAGCACATCTGCCCACCCCCGCACAAGGGCACCATTGTTGAATTGGGAACAGGTATGTCCTTTATATGCACAATGGATTCCAGTTACCTACACGTAGGAACCAGTGTTATACGAGGCGATGACCATTATTCCTCTCATTATTCATTTTTTTCTTTCCTCCTCTTTCTCGCCACCCCCTTGGTACCCTACAGTTCCACAACAATTAGGACCAAGGAAGGGACTACAGACATCCCAGTCCAGACAACTAGCGCCTACATTAGGCATAGCAGCAACCCCACAGGAAGATCAGGGGTGTCTCGCCTCTCCAGTCCACTCTACAACCCAATCCTTGGGATAAGCCCAACGGCAGGTATAACTACTGTCGTTTGAGCAGAGAAATATTAGTTCAAGTGTCAGAATCATTCTGACAGGTAATGTGAGGGATTATCTCAACCTTATTTGTTGTTTTTCTACACCTACACAGGGTCCTGAAATAATACGCCCTGATGAAGGCGGATGCATGCGAGAGCTGCAAGACCGCCCAAACGTGAACAGCTGGGGCATCTCTACCCAGTACCACGTTGGCAAAGAATTATTTTACCGCTTAAAGACCCACAGGTTGGGCAAAACTGAAGCCCAAAGAAAATAAATTTAGCCAATCCTATGGACAAAGGATCAGTTTAGACATACCTATCCATACAGGGAACCAAGGGAATCTAACTAGAAAGGAACTTCCCACACACTTGGGGGCAACTACAGTTTGCGTTTCCCCCTAGTTTTGTTGTGCGTTATTTTTTTCTCCCCGTATTTGTCATTTGATTGTATTTAGAAGCACACTTGTAATTTTAACCCTGGTTTGTCAAGTTGCTCTAATGTTTTCAAACAATTCATTTATGTTTTTTCTATCACTTCACACAATGAATCATGAAATTGAATGATCTTTGTTATGTGTATCTATGTATTATACCTTGAAGAAATCAATACAGAGTTTTTAGAAAATGTACAAATGTTTTGGACTAAATTACTTTTCCGAATGAGTACTTTATCTATGATTTTGAATCTTTCAATGACTATTGGTCAACACAGGACTGTTTTCTCCCTCCAACCATCTCAATTTCACTAAGACGAGGACAAATGTTAGCTTTAGTGAATTGAGACAATTTATAGCACTCTCAAAAAGAAATTGTCGTTTGCTTGCTCCCCCAGAATTTACTTTAAATTAGACTGAATCAAGAGGGTAGGGTACACTTATGGTTTATGGAATTTGGAAGTTAGCCAAGATCAACTTGGTGAATGAGGGCCCAAACCATATGCAGGCAAAAGAGCATGCAAGTAATCACATGACATGCTGTCGAAAGCCTGATGGGCATCTACGATAAGAGGGATAATCCACCCACAAGGTTGGGGGCTAGGGCAATATTTTTGATGAAGCCCATCTGATCGCTATTAACCATCAGTGGGAGGACCTCTCCTAGCCTAGTAGCCAATATTTTGCTGAACATTTTCGCATTGGTGTTTAGGAGGGCTTTGGACGATATGAAATGCACTCCCTAGTCTTTGCCTTCTTTCAATAATAGGGTTGTAGCTGATTCTGTCATAGAATCAGACACCTTCCCAGACCCTATAAAGGAATTGAAAAATTTAGTAAGGTGTGGCGTCAATATGCCTGTATATGTTTTGTAGAATTTGTTCATGAAGCTGGGGGTTTTTCGGACGGGTAGGATGCAAATCGCTTGAGATACTTCCGGGGTGGTAATTTTCCCCTCAAGTGCCTCCCTAATCTCATCCGGCATCTGAGGCAGATGTGCCAACCAAATGAATTCATGGGTGTTAGCCTGACTCCCTTTGTGTTGGGCCGATATCTTGTGGAAGAAATCCCTCAGGACCTGTAATTTCCCCTCCTCCATCACAACCCTTTTCCCTTTTACATCCCTCAATGCCCCTATAAAGCTGTGCATGGCCGCCTTCTTTAGTTTGACCGCTAACAATTTATTAGCCTTATACCCTTTACAGTAAAAGAACTGTTGTGTCCGCAATATTGGTTGTGCCGCCTTCCCAGATAAGTGCGCCTCCAGCGCTTGACTGGCCACCCTGAGGTCGCACAAGGTTTGCCGAGTGCCCTTCAGTATGTGTTGCTTTTCTTTCTCCAGTACTACACCCTCCAGTGTTCACAGCTCTTGCCTCTGCACTCTTCCTCCAGGCTGCGGATTGTTCAATGAGGACCCCTCTGAGTACAGCTTTTCCTGCATCCCAAATTTTCTGAGAGTCCAGGTCACC
The DNA here is from genome assembly GCF_040938575.1 of Ambystoma mexicanum. Classification (NCBI taxonomy): domain Eukaryota; kingdom Metazoa; phylum Chordata; class Amphibia; order Caudata; family Ambystomatidae; genus Ambystoma; species Ambystoma mexicanum. Next base: position 408,298,736 of record NC_090936.1, read on the forward strand.
AATATCATTATCTTGGAAATAATCAATTATGGTTTCCTTTATGCAAACTTTCAGGGCTATATCCGACAACATGTAGTTAAGCCTCCAGGGGGGCTTATCCTGTGGGACGGAAAGGCCCAAGTCTAGTGTTAGCTCAAGAGGTGAGTGGTCGGATAAAGCTTTCGGCGAGATTTCTATTCCTTTAACAGCTGGAATAAGGGTATTGGAAATTAGGAACATGTCCAGCCTGGACAAGCCCTTATGAACAGCTGAGTAGAATGTGAATGAAGCACCATGCTTCAAATGAGCGAATGCTCATGTAATGCGGTCATGGCATAAGTTATGCTTGTCCTGAGCGGTAGGGGGCCAATGATTTGTCGACCACCAGGTTTATGACAATTAAAGTCCCCTAAAGTGTCCCCCCCTGAGGGTGCTGAGCAGAAAATATCTCCCTTTACCATCTCTCTAGACCCCCACAACCCTCAACGATAAGCCCCTGTGGAAAATGATGGCGACCCCCTGTTTTTGTAAGGCCACTTGCGACAAAATATGCTCTTGGGTACGGTCTGCTGCAGATCCGCAGTTCATCCCTAGCCAATAGGTGGATTTCCTGCAGAAAAACAGGCAACGTCCAGAGAGGAGAGTCTATGAAACAGTGCTTTACGCTTTATCAGAGAGTTAAGACACTGCACATTCAGGGTCGGGTATGAAAGATCTGGGGACGCCATCATGTCCAGCACCGGGGGATAGGCCACTCCCGCCCCAGGCTAACCCAACCCCTGAATGAGTGCCAGGGCAAAGGGATTGTGGCTTCCTTAACCAAGAGAACACCAAAGGAAAGAAAAAAAATTAAATAACTAGGAATCCTTCCATGAGGGCCAAATTAGTAAAAAAAAAAATACACTTAACCAAACTTTGAACATTCGTAAACTTTCAAAAAAGGACGCAATTCCAATGCAACACCTCTCCCCCATCTCTATCTCCCAACCATGTGACAACACATTTGCGTCGAATTCGGCCCAAAAACTGAAAATGTACAGATGTCTCCCATAAAGTGGATCCCCAACTGCCATAAGTCAAGGCCACCTATAGACCCAAAGAGCCCAGAATCTTCCTCAGAGCACCCCAACTCCACTCCTGGTGGGGCCTGTGCCGTATTTCTTCTCTGTCTGTGTCTACTAGTGCTGTTCCTGGGTGATGAATCCATGCCAGTAGCTGCCTCTTCACCTAAAGCAGCATCCAGGACAGCGTCCATCAACTCAGCTGCCTCTACCTCAGTGCTGATGGGGTATTGGATATTATGGAAGCAGGGCTAGGCAGCGACTATACACAATCTCCTGCTCGCCAGGGTCCTGGGCAAGAGGTCCTGATAAGCAGATCTTTGTCCCCTGGAATTCTACAAGTTCTTTCCTCCAGGCCGCCAGCATGATCTCTTCCTTATTCTGAAAATAATGGACTCTTGAGAGTACAACAGGAAGTAGATTGCACCGTTGTTGGCTGGAAGGGTAGACTCGGTGGGTCCCATCTAGTATGAGGACCACAGTATCCGGGAGGTCTAGCAGCAGACAAAACAGGTCCTGATCGTGCACCTGGCACAGCACCCCACGGATGCAGACAATATTTCTCCTTGACCTGTTTTCCAAGTCTTCCTGTTTGGCCCAGGTCAGATCCAGCTGCTCCTCAACCCCCAGCATTCTGTTTGAAAGCTCGGCTTGGTCGTGCAATTGCTCACAAAGTGTGCTTTCAACGGCGTTCACCCGCGTTTCCAAACCCAGAAAGTGCAAGTTAAGATCTGCAACCTACTTGACCAATTGCATACTTTGTGGACTTAATCTCCATTGTGAGGTCGTGTTTTAAGCCGGCGAGCATGTCCATCATGTCTTCCTTGGTGAATGAGGAATTTGTCTGGGCAAGAAATGGGGAACCAAAACTCCGTGGGATTTTCTCATTATCTGGCATTCCCAGAAGCGTCTCGATGTCTCCCCCTTTCGTTGTGGCCCCAGGTTTAGACATTATTTCAATGAGCGGTCAGTGCTCTGTAATACCATGCACACCACCTCGAATTCCGCCGTAGTACCTGTTCAACTGTCCATAGGTAGTTCGTGGTTGAGGCCACCGAGCAAGGGGAAACTTGCAAAGCTTTCAGTTTGACTCAGGGTCACCACAGAAATTGTATAGTGGCCACTCACTTAGAGCTCACCCACACTCTGCTGATTCTAGGCTTTTCCAGGGTCCCCAGCAGGGTCCCTTGCCTGGGCTGCATCCACTATTGATGGGTGCGTCTAATGTCCAAGACCCACTCGTAGGGTCTTATTTGGGGATGTGTGGGGGGTGAAGATCTCCGATCTTCTCTGGAGTATTCCGTGGGTAATATGGCTGTGGGGGCGATAGCCGCTGGATGGGATGGGCTTGTGGTATCTGCAAGACCATGTATTGAAAGTTCATGTGTGGCCACATATCAAGATGGTGGGTGAAGGTCTGCCAGCCCCCCGGTCCCAAAGGTGTCCCCTGTGAAACTCTGTGCAATCAGGGATGCAGAGGAGCTGTTAATACTTGTGGCGCCCTGAAGATTGTGAAGTTTAATATATTCCAACGGGTACACTTCACATTAAATAAGCAGTTATGCCGATTCCCCGACTGAAGTGTTCTGAAGGAGTCAAGACGGGCACAACTTTTGGGGTCTCTGGCCCTACCTCATCTGCTGGGTCGCAACGCTCGACGGAGCAGCATTGATTGGTCTGTTGTCAGCCCGCTTCTCCTTTCGACCCACGGTCACCCCATAGCCCCAGCCGTCAATGCAGGATTCCAGGCGGTGGGCACGCTGTGCAGATCCCAAACGCAAAGGCACTCCAACCCCGAGACTGAATCCAAGCAAGGAAGAGCGTCCCGCCTCGTCAGCACCAGTCTCCCGCACAGCCCAAACCCTCAGCTCATCCAGAGTCAACGAGGCAGCACGCCAGGGCTTAGCACGATTAATGCCACTCAGCCACCGAAGGACTCAGGGCTGGACCGGCACCTCAGGAACCCACTGCAGTCAGGAGCAGTTAAGCGTTCAAGCACACTCTCAGGACCGCCGGGAGACAGGCATCTTTGTCAGAGCTCTCCAGCTTCTAAGTTACTTCTTCGCCGATGGAAATCCGAGGCTTCAAAGTGCACAAATCTCACCCAGCACTGACAGGACTCCTTAACAGCACGGTAGGGTGTACCATTAAGATAGAGCATCATTTAAGGGGTTTGGGGGATGTTCAACGACGGCGCCTGCGGCTGGCATGTCTACATCAAGTGCCGCCTGGCCATGCCCCCCCCACCCCTGACCCCTCCCTTTAAAAGGCAAAGGTCGACGGGCGATTTGACAAAAAGCAAAACTGCTTTCCGGTGCCAATCCCTGTTCTTGAAACAAGTGGGCTCTGCCTTTTGACATCACAGTGCTTTGTACCATTGGAAGTGAAGGGGATAGAAAGGAAACTGGCAGAGAGACAAGATTGTGGAACTATCCTCCTGCTGCAAGGAGCTCTCCCGATCTACACTAACCCTGGCTTATCCTCTTCTCATAGAATCAAAGGCCCTTATGGTATGCAGCACCCAGGTGTGAGGCTCTTTTTGTGAACGAGGGTGCCCTTTCATATCTGTTCCTAGGACAGCTTCCTGTAAGTGGCTGTCTCTGGGGGAGAATGTTACCTGCCCTCACAAATGAGCAAAGAAAGGCCACTACAGGCCTACAGTCTTGCTCCCAGGCAACCAAGACAGCCTGGCTTCGGGGAATACACAAACCTTCTGCAGCAGGGCTCCCATGGCCGATGTGTCATAAGAAATTGATGTGGACTGCATAATTATGGGAGATGCTAGCCACCATAGACCAAACTCCAGGATGGTCTATACTTAGTTTAACTTGCCACCAGGATAGCATTCTCATGGTTAAGTAGTTTTTGGAACATATCTTAAATGCAGCCCTTGCGATGCAGAAACCTGGCAGTCATTGCAGCTGCCAGATGGGCTGAAGTGCTCTGCGGCCTTCGAGAAAAGGTACTGCAGATCAGGCTACTGATGCAGTAGGGCACAGGTGTATACTATGCTTTTGGCATAGAGTTAATGAAGGGAGAAATCAGATTGGTAGATTTCCCTTCCTGAGATAGAATTACCCTTGCAATTGTATTAGTTTAATACAAAAATGAAACAAGCCAGGGCTTCTATACCCTCATCAGATGCAATCCATCAAAGTCCTGTCACCAGATCAGATCCAAACTTATCTTAATCCCAGGTAAATGTGAACTGTAAATACAACCTTGAACCCAGTCCATCTCAGACCGGTATTATCTGGTCATGATCTCTGTAGCGCTCGAACTACAGAATGGGTGACCCAGGACCATAAGTGGCCAAATCTCAATAACATTTACTCTTGCAGGACGAATGTCTAACTACAGGACCCCAACACTTTTTCCTGAGATAACCTGTAGGTTCATCCAAGAAGTACAGGGAACGTTTGCTTCCTAAGGCTGATCACATCCGCTTCCAACCAGGGGATCCTCCAAAGCCACCTATGCAACATTATTTGCATAGGGAAAGGTTTGGTACATTGTGCACAATGACTTGTACTTCCTCAAGGAAACACAGTGTATTGGCCTCTGATGAGCAATTGAGACTAGCTAGTAGATCAAACTGCTTGACATGACCACACACACACTTTTAGAAGGGAATTTGATATAATTCTCTTGCAATGCATGGAGAGGATTGAGTATGTACTTTTAGGCAAAATCCGGTGCAGTTCCTTAGGGAGCACTACAGAAGATTAGGACTACAGGTGAGAACAATAAATCCCCTTTGGTATCAGTCTGTACCACAAAGATTTAGTTGGTAGCTGTGGCTGAGCAGTCAGACTTAACTCAAGAGGGAGAGGACCAGCATTCAGGGTTTACCTAATAGGCCTTCAGTACTATGGAACCAGGAAACACTGACCAACGCTCTGTAGTAAAAACAATATATATATATTTATTTTATACACTTCTAATTAAACATATCTATCACAGTTCTTAAAGCAAGTTAAATTCGGTCAAAGAAAGTATACACAACTCCCTAGTTAAATTGTAGACCAGTTTGAGCAAGAGTGAAAACTGAGCAACACGGCACAGTGCAAACCAAACACAAATGGCACTCTAGCAATTTCTCACAAGGGAGGGAAAGCACAAGTTATACAGAAATGTCTTCTTACACACCCTAGCAACACTTCCCATAAGTTTGTGAACCAGTTTAAGCAAGGCAGTGCATCAGTATAGAAAATACTTAAATGAAAACTGAGTAAAATGGCATTTCACAAGGTTTAAAAATGTGGACGAAAAGGTGGTTATAAGAAGTAGGTGCACCAACACAGTTCTAGTTGAGAAGCAATCTAGAGAAGGCAGTTCTAACACATTTAGCCAGAGTCAGTAGGCCTGTGCCAGAGTCAGTGGCACAGGGCAAGGGGCCAGGAGCAAAATGTTCTTGTAGCTGCAGTCAAGTCTTTGGTTAACGATTTTTAAAAGGTGGATGCAGCAGGTGAAAGACCATGTTAAGAGAGAGGGGCGGCCAACCCAACAGGTAGGTAAAGGATTTAAAACACCTCTAGCTCTACCACGCAGAAAGGGCGGTGTGGAGGAACAATGTACCTTTAAAATGAAGAAGTGGCTTCTGCGGTGGCGGTTGTTCCTGGTAGTTCCTGGTAGTTCCTGCAGTTCGGGGGATCCAGCAGAGGAAGAGAGGCTCTCGTCGTGGAGGAAGGTTCGAGTTATTGCACTACCCAGGGATGAAACCAGCCGCGGTGCTGCCCGACGAATAAAAGGTACGCTCCTTTAAATCACGATCCGGGTGGACTGGTGCCTGGCTATTCGGCCTCCGAGTACAGGGTACTGGCGATTCGACCAAGGCAGGTCCGGGAGGGCGATTGGCAAAATGGTTGGCCCCACCAGCTCAAGGGAAGAAGGCTCTTTCAGATGAAGATCTTCTCTCGTCGTGTGGAGAAAAGTGGTGAGACGCTGCAGCAGGGCTTCACCGGTGGTTCAGTCGTTGCAGATGTCTTTGGCTTCTCTCCTCTTCGGCTTCTTAGTTCCAGTGGCGACGTCTTGCTCTTCCAGTCCTCAGGACCCTGCTTTCATGCAAAAAGATTGCCATTCATACAGCCTGGCTGTCACTCACGCAGTGGAGTGGTCATCTTGGCGGGAGACCCTCCAGCCTATCAGGATAGAGTGCGACATGGGTTGCTGAGGCAACCCTGTCCAGGGGTCTTACTCCCCCTCCCACACAAATGGCCCCATCCCAGACTCCGTGGCACCCAAAGGAGGGCTTCTGCCAAAAGGACGAACAAAGGATCCCCCGACCTGCGTTAGGAGTCTAGAGGAAGACACGAGAAAGAAGTTATATTAAAGTTCTGGTAAATAAAACCTACCGGAGTAAAGTTAATATTAAAATACACCGGCGGTATGTTGGAGGCTGGCAGAAATGGTGGTAGCCTCGAACAATGGGAAAATCCCAGAGGAAAATATTTGCGGTCGAATATTTACGGTAGTAACCACTGCCACCAGCCAGAAACTTTTGAGAGAGGGACTGTACGGTACTCACTCGAAAATGAACATAAGGGGAAAAACTATTAACCCTTTCCAGTACCTCCATTGTAAGATGGTTTGTACTGTTTTAGTTCATAAAAATTGACTAGTAAAGTCAATTGGGACTTTACATGCCCTGGGAGACAGTAGTCAGTCCCAGGGTATGGAGTCTATGTTTGGGGGTTGCTACGACACCCCTGTGTCACTGCACGGAGGGTGCTGTGTAACATGTGAATAAAGATGGTTCCTTTGGAAGTGAGAAAAACCCCATAGACATTAAACACAAAAAATAGCCTAGAACATATAGCAAAAATGCCTAAGAGTGGGAAAAAGAAGTCTCACTCTTAGCAGGAGAAAAAAATAACCTTCAAATCCAGCAAAGCTGCTGGGGGACTATATAGGTAAGGGAAATTAGCCATAGAATGAGAATTCGCCCTAATATGTACACATCAACAAATTGTATAATTTGAATTTCCAAACTTCGCATCTTAAGTCAAATATATCCAAAGATCAGGGCACAGCATCAGCAAACGAATAAGGCATTTTATTTCGTTTCCCACAACATAAGGTACTTTGAATAGTCCCTTTTATGTACTTTGCCTTAATTTAGCCATTAAAGGATTCCCAGCACTGCCAAATTAAGCTTTTTTGAGAAAGAGCCAATATAACATTACCTCTTAACACTTTGAGGTTTTAATATGTTTTAAGTCCAATGTTCCACTATAGCTTCTACATTTATTTTACAGAAGAGTGGCCCAAAAAATACTAAAATTCATTACTTATGTTTTACTTATGTTTCACCTTCTATTTTTACCACTTCACAGTGGTGGAAGTCCAATGCTAGAACAAGTGGCTTATTGGTGAAATTCTCATTTCTATTTCATGTTTGCTTTACTTTAGTCGACACACTGGTCTTTAGCATACAAGAAAACTATTACAACACAGTTACTAGAGTACATACCATCCACTTTACAAAGTAATAGAATCCCTAAAACCATATAATTTAATAATCACAATGTTTTAAAGGTATTTATATTGCGCACCGTCACCAACTGAGTTGGTCCCCATGCGCTCTGGCGGATCTGTAAACAAGAAGGGGCGGGCGGGTTAGTTGAGAGTAGTAGAGTGGGAGGTGGTTTGCTGTTGGCAGCTTCAGCTCGGTATACACTGTGTGCTGAGCTTTCGTGTAAGTATTGGACGGGGTGAGACCACATGTGCAGTTGGCTCCGTTTATGTGTTAGCTTGTTGTTGATGCGGTGTGGTGAAGTATGTGCGGTTTGCTGGGCGGGAGTAGGTTGTGTGAATTTCCGGGTGAGTTAGGTATGCAGGGATTTGAAGGTAGGGTTAGTAGGGTGAAAGTCCTGGTTGTGGAACATCTTGTTCGGTTTAGATTACATTACTACCGGTGGGATTAGTTGCTACCATCCTTTCTAGACCATCTGACTGTTGTGGGTTTTAGCGTAGCGCACTCACAGTTGTATTCTAATGAAATATGTAGAATGTGATTGGTGTGTCCATTCTCCTCCTTCGGTATCGAAGCAGGGGTTGGGTGGCACCTTTTCCGTACTATGTGAATTGACCTCCTGGAACTTAGGGAGGTTCAGGGCCAAGATGCTATGGATGAGTCACCCAAGTACTTCCGTCTTGGTCGGTCTATGTATTCAGTCTTCAGTGTCCTCCTCTTGTGGGTGTCTCTCATTATGTCGTATGGTATGTCGTGTAGTGCGTTCCTTGGATTCTATTTGTATTCGATAGCTTGGTGGGAACCAGGATCAGTATCTTCATTCATTGTTGTTTTAGCTGTTTGTGTTATTGTGGGTGGTCTTCTATTTACACAGTGAAAAGCTAGGATTTGAGCATTTTCCTGAATAGTAGGTGGTTTCTTGTGTTCCATATATCCTTTGGTAAGTCATTCCAAGTTTTCGGTGCCTGGTGAGTGAAAGAGGATCCTCTGAGTTTTCTTCTGTTGTAGGGTTTCGGTTCCAGGCGGATGTCGCTGCTTGATCTGAGCGTTCTTGTTGGCTGATGTAGGCGTAATTTATCTCTCAGGAATTCTGCACCTTGGTTGTGTATTGCTCTGTGCGTGATGCACATTGATTTGAATTGTATTTGTTTTATTGGTAGCCAATGTAGTATTTTTAGTGCAGGTGTGATGTGTTCTCTTCGGGGTAGTTTGAGGAGGAGTCTGGCTGCCGCATTTTGTATGCACTGTAGTTTTTTTTTTTAGAAGTTCAAGCATAGACAGGTATAGGCTATCGGCATAATCTACTCTGTACATGACAAGAGCGATGATTGCGTTTTGTTGGCGAATGACAGGAATGGTAGGTTCCTTTTTGCCACTCGCTGGAGAAAGAAGCATTTCTTGAGTAGAGCGTTTACTTGTGGCTCTAGAGTGATATTGTCCATCAGGACCCCAGGTTACAGAGTTTTCTTGGCCAAGTGATGAAGTTGTTGTCTCCTCAATTTTTTGTGACCATCATCTCTATTTTGCCTGGGTTCATTTTGAGGTGGTTCGAGTTCATCCAATTATATACATCGCAAAGGCAGTTCTCTAGTGTTGCGTTTTCTTCTTGGGTGTCTTGTATTTTGAAGATTAGTTGTGTGTCATCAGCATAGGTGTAGCAGGTGAGGCCGTGTCTTGACGATTTGGATTAATAGAGATGGGGGCTTGTTGAAAAGCGGGGAGAAAGAGGATTCTTGTGGTACTCCGCATGCAGAGTCTCTTGGGTTGGACTTGAAAGGTTTCATCCATACGGTTTCCGTTCTGTTTTTTAGGAAGGATTTGATCCATAGTAGGGCGGTGCCTGTTATTCCCAGTCCTTCTAATCTCGTTATGAGGATGTTGTGGTTGACTGTGTCAAATACTGCGGATAGGTCTAGAAGTATCAAAGCAGTACTGTTGCCTGAGTCTGCGTTTAGGTCGTCCCATATCGAGAGGAAAGCGGATTCCGTTCCTCTCATTGGTCTGAAGCCAACTTGTGCCCGGTCTAGTAGGCAGTGCTCTTCTATGAATTCTTGGGTTGTTTTGTATGTGTACGTTTCTAGCAGTTTGGCTATTTAAGGGATCTTGGAGATGGTCTGTAGTCGGATAGGTCCTCTACGTTTCCTGGTGTATCTGAGTAGCGGTCTGATGTATGCCGATTTGAAGGAGTGTGGTACTTTACCTGTTGAGATCAAAAGGTTTAGGAGATAACTATGGTATTTTATTGGAGTTCCTTGTTTGAGAATTGATTTTTATATGTCCGGGGGGCAGGGGTCTTCGGGAGAGCCTGATTTGTTGCTTTGACTTACCAGTTTGACAAAAGTCTCCACTGATATTTCGGGGAAGCTTCTTAGTTCGTTCGGATGTTCCTTGTGAGGATAGGTGGGGTCTGTAGTGTGATCGCGTGGTATGTTTTGTAGCGTTTGTTGGATTGTAATGATTTTGTTTTTGAAGTGCTCTCCTAGGTCCTTACATAGTTTCATCGATGGAATTGGTGTGTTGTTGCATCCCGGTGTTTTTTTTAATTTCATTTATGATTTTGAAGAGCTCTTTTTCGGTGTTTGGCGCTTTGAAGATTCGGTTATCTTACTGTTTCCTCTTCACTTTTTGCATTTCCTTTTTGTATGAGCGGATCTGTGGCAGAAATTTCAGTTTACTTGAATTGTTGTTGTTGATCCTCCATTCTAATGCTAGTTTTCAGTTTTTATTTTTCGTGGTGTTGAGTAGTGTGTAAACCATTTTGCCATTGTTCTTTTACGTGAGGGAGTTAAAGGTTTTTCTTTGGCGATATCGTCTAGAGTTGTTACGATCCAGGTGTGGAGTAAGGTTACTTTTTTGTCCAGGTCAGCTTGTTCCACAATTCTTGCTTGTGGTTTGCTGAGTTCCAGGAGTTAAATTAGGTTTGAATTTTTGATAGTTCTCCAGTTTCTTTTAATGGTGAACCCTGGTTTGTCTTGTTGCTTGTTTATTGGGGTGGCCATTATGATTATGAATGGAATTATGAGGTGGTCGCTCCAGAGTATTTGAATTGGGGGTGCTGTGGTAATGAGTTCTTTATTGGCAAAGATTGCATCAAGTGTATGCCCTGCCGAGTGTGTTGCTCTTTTGACTAGTTGTTGTAGATTCATTGCTGCTAGTTGGGCGGTTAAAGATTTGTGTGTGGTTGAGGTTTCTTCATCAAACCAGATGTTGAAGTCTCCAAGGATAAGATGATTGTGCTTGATGGCTAGGATGGCGATTGCTTCTGTGAAGGCGTCTACGAAGGTTGCATCATAGGTTGGTGGTCTGCATATCAGTATGAATTGCAGGTTTGTTTTGGGATTTACTGATAGGCTTAGTATTAAGGTTTCGCATTTATCGATGTTAAATGGATCTTCCAGTTTGATAGCTAGGTGTTCCTAGTGGATGATTGCCAGTCCCCCGCAGCCCTCTTAGTTTTCCTGTTTGCTTGGAAGCATTTGTAGTTTCCAGGCAGGCAGTTGGTGATCTTGTAGTTGTCGTTTAGCCATGTTTCAGTTACAAATAGGATGTTGATACCTCCGTCAGATAGGAGGTTGCATATTTCGGTTGAGTGTTTGGACATTGATCATGCGTTTATTAAATTACAGTTCATTTTCTTGGTGTGTTTTTTCTTTTTTGTCAATATCTTTTTATTGAAACATCGATAAACATTGAATTCATTAAGGAATCAAATCAGTGGCAATAGTACTTGAATACAAATAGGCGGTCACCCACCCCAACGTCACTCCTCCATTGAGTCTGCTACTGAAATTCATAAAATTCAACATTTGTCACTGTACTTACAACTTCCATTAAGCTTTTAACAATGTACCAACATTTAACATTTTTATAATTTCTCTAGTGAGTATGTTTCATAACCAGCCCTTGGGGGTATAATATTGTAGCTTTATGTACTGTAGCATTCTTAGTTGGAAAGAAAAGAAAGAAGAAAAAATAATTACATCACCACCAGAATCACCATTAGTTGAAGGCATTGCCCCCAGAGCGCTGCAGTTTCCCCCCATTCGGATTTCAAACCGATGGGTCCATCCTTCGTTCCAAAGCTTGTTAGGGCTGCAGAAGGTATTTAATCAGCCTAAGCGGGTAGAACATGTGTTCCTTTTCCTCCACATGGTCTAGGAATGGGCCCCAGATATTTTTGAATTTGGCAGTCCGGTTTCCTATTGCAGCCGTTAGTTTCTCTATTCCAAGAAGTTACCAAACCTTAACCCACCAATACGCAATGTGGGGTCCCTCCAGATCTTTCCAAAATCGAGCGCGCGTAATGCGGGCTGCCATAAGTAGCTGTGTGATTAGTTGCTCTCTGGGACCGGACTGTGGATAAGATCCATCATCTGGAGTCTCGCACAACACCATCACTACTGGGTCCATTGGGAGCAGGGTTCCGCAGATGTCCTTAATTTTGGACCTGATCTCCAGCCAAAAGGATTGAACGATCGGACAATCCCACCACAGGTGCCCCAAGTCTCCCTTCGCCCCACAACCATGCCAACATACATCAGGGTAATCTACATTCATTGCGTGCAGCCTCTGCGGTATGAAGTACCATCAATAGCATATTTTAAGTGCCCATTCCCTGACTGTTGTGCACCTAGAGGACCTATGTGCTCTGTCCCAGATTCTCTGCCATGACTCTGGAGCCATCTCCCTCCCCAGCTCCCTCTCCCATGCCACCATGTAAGCAAGTTTCTCGCCCTCTGGGACGTTTTCTAGAAGGCGATAGCATGTTGCCACTTTGTGTGAGCGTTGACCTTCCGAGACCGTTAATTCTAGACCTGTCGGGAGCCTGGTAGCAGCCTTTTTAATGGTCGGGTTGGTGGCCCAATGCCCTAGTTGTATATATCTAAATCTCTCCGTCTCAGGGAGGTTACATTTTTCCTTGCACTGAGTGAAGGTCAAAGGGTTGTTGTCAACACAGAGGTCCCGGTTCTTGTCCAGTTTTGGTATGCCCTGGGTTGAAGCCCTGGAGTGAAGGCTGGGTTCCGTGTGACTGGGGTTAGAGGACCCAGTCCCGGTGTGATCCCCCTTAGCGTATACTGCCTGTCCCAGCATCGGAGCGTGGAGCCTGTGGTTGGGAGTAGGGGTTTCTCGGAGGCCCATGCCTTGCGCGGTACGAAGGAGAGATGAGAGAGGGGAACCCTGGAGAACAGTTCTATGTCCCGCCACTTTGGGGGGGGATTAGCTTGGCTAGCCCAGCCCAGTATGGGGGCGATTTGAGTTGCTCGATAGTATCTTAGGATGGAGGGAAGCCACAGGCCTCCCAGCTGCCTGCTTCTGATGAGAATCTTACACTGAATTCTAGGTGTTTTAGGCTGCCACATAAATTGGCATATTTCCTTCTGTAAGTCTTGTAAATCTCGCTCTCGAATATGGACTGGAGCGCCTGAAATACATAAAAATGCCGGGGTAGTAAGGTAATTTTGACGGCTGATATGCACCCCAGCCATATCTCCTGGGGGGCCCATTTTTGCAGTTTCCTTCGAGTCTTATATCAATGGAGGGATATTGGCTCTCCCCAGCCCTGAGTATGCAGGAGTTAAATGCACCCCAAGGTATGTAATTTTGGAGTTTCCCCAGCTAAGGGTGAAGGTGTTCTGTAAGGCATTTAGCACCTGCAGTGTTTCCGATAGATTCAGACCCTTTGATTTGGCCATGTTTATTGTGAAGCCCGAGATCTGCGCAAACCTGTCAAGCAGACTCATAAGCGGGGGAACCGAGGTCTGAGATTCTCTTAAGAAGCAAAGCACATCGTCTACATAGAGCGCTACTTTGTGGCACTAGTCTTTTACCTCGAACCCTTGGATTTCAGGGTGGAGGCGGATGTGTTGGGCTAGTGGTTCATTGCTAGTGCAAAAACCAAAGGCAATAGGGGACACCCTTGCCTGGTCCCCCTGCCCTCTGGACATCTGCGTTGACTCTTTTTGGGTGGAGGGGATCTGGAAGTTGGACAGGACCAATTTAGAGAATTGTGGGCCGAAACCAAAACCCTTCAGGACCAAATGCAGGTAGTCCCATGACATGCTATCGAAGGCCCGATGGGCATCTAAGGATAGCAATGAAAGGGTACCTGGTATGGAAGGGGCTAGAGCTATTAGGTCTATTGCTCTCAGAATGTTGTCGTGGCCCGCTCGGCACTGTATAAAGCCTGTCTGATCCCTGTCTATTAGTGTAGGTAACACCTGTTAGGGAGAATTCTCTGTTAAGGCTAATTTCCCAAACCTAGGGAGTCCCCCAGCAGCTTTGCTGGATTTTTGGGGTTTATTTTTTTTTCTCCTGCTAAGAGTGAGACTCTTTTCCCACTCTTAGGCATCATTTGAGAATGTCCTTTGACTGTGAATGTGTTTTATGGGCTATGGGGTCTTTTACTCCATAGGGCTTCATGTGTTTTTAGTATGCGTGTTACACAGCACCCTCAGTGCAGTAACACAGGGGTGTCATAGTGACCCCCAAACAGACTCCATACCCTGCGACTCGCTACTGTCTTCCAAGGCATGTAAAGTCACCATTGGCTTTACTAGTCTCAAATTGTGAACAGAACCAGTACGAACCATCATATTGTGGAAGTACTGGTAGGGGTAATTCGATTGCCCCTGGATCTGTTTTCCAAGGGGGCACTGTCCAGTCCCCCCTTGTCGAGTTTCTGGCTTGTGGCAGTGGATACTACGCAAAATATTTCACCGGAATATTTCTTATGGGATTTTCCCATCGATTTTAAACGCACCACTTTTTGGTGCAATGTTAAAGATACCGCCGGGTTATTTATTTATTAATTCCCCGGTTGGGATTTTTGCCAGGACTCCGTTTTAAAATGGCGTTTGTGTTCGCCTCTGAAACTCTAACCCAAGTCGAGCCCTTTGTTCCACTTTTTGGCAGGCTTCTGCTCAGAAGCCCTCCAAATGGTGCTACTCTGTCTGGGGTCTACAGGAGGTGTGGGAGGGGGATTAGGCACCCTGGACTGAGTTGCCTTGGCAACTCAAGTCGCACTCGTGTGATTGGCCCAGTGGTGAGCCGCCCGGCTCACCACTTACCATGTGTGAGTGACACGTAGGCTGTTGAATGGGGGTTTTTCTGCATAAAAGCAGGGCTTTGGGGACTGGAACTTCAGAAGTCGCCACAGGACCTAAAGAATCCGAAGAGGGAGAAGCTGAGCCATCTACAACGACACCACCAGTGGAGCCCTGCTGTACGAACTCACCACTTCCCCGACGACAGAGGAGATCTTCTTCCAGGAGAGTCTTCTTCCCTTTGAGCTGGTGGGACCAACCAGTTCGCCTTTTTCGCCTTCCTGGACGTCTCGTGGTCGAATCGCCTGTGCCAAGCACCCCGGCGGCCGGATAGCCACGTTTCACCACTAACCGCGAATAAAAGGGCCGTAACTTTTTGATCGGGAACTCCGCGGCTGGTTTCCTCTCTGGCAGTGCAACAACCTCCAGCTTTCTTCCTCGTCGAGATCATCTCTTCCTCTGGTCGAAGCCACGACTTGCACCCACTGCCAGGAACAACTGCCACCGCTGGAGCTTTCTCACCATTTCAGGTACTGTGTCCCGCCTGGTCTCCCTTGCAACGGTTTGTCCAAGGTGTCCTGTAAATCCTTGACCTTCCAACTGGGTTGACCTCAGACCTGCTAACTTTGCCTTTCTGAACTGCTCCAACCTCTTGGCATTTTCTGCAAAGACTGAGTGCATTTCCACTGTGTGATCTTGGGCACATTCCGCCTTGCTCTCTCTAAGAATGGGCCTGGCCTATAAACTTTTGGCTCTACAGTAGACCCTGCCTTTATTGACTTGCTGTGGTTCCTTAAAAGTGTTGATGCTGTGTTATTTCCATACTCTGCCTTTTCTAACCCTTTTTAAAGAATTATCCGAGTGCCATCTAAGGTTATGCGCTCACCTTTAGACAAAATTTAGACAAAACCTCACTAGGTGGCTGAGAGCCAATGACAGCTAACTATTCCACTTGTCACATTGTACTTAACTGTATATAACTATATATTACGTGAACAGGACCACGCAGGAGCATGCTCCTTGCTCCCCTGTCCTTGATCTCTCCCTGTTCATATCTGCTTACTGTAATATTGCTGATGTCTATGTCTACATGTCCTGCCGTTTCCTTGTACTTGCAATTAGCCGAGCATATCTGTAACCAAGCTCAGAGCATCTCTGTACCTTCATCTGATTTCTATGTATCTGTAACTAAGTTGAGCATATCCTTGTCTGTTTGCGCCCTGATACTCCAGGGTATGGCGCGCCATACAAATAATAAACTAAACCTCTGTTTTGCTAATAAGTGGTGTCTTAACCTAGACTTGTCGAATAATTAACTAGGGAGGTGTATATACTTATAGTGACTGTGTTTGAACTTGCTTGATATATTAGTGCCAGTGTATTTTCATAAGTGTGTTTTTAAATAAATAATTATATACTTTAATACCAAAGCTCTGGTCAGTGTTTGCTTGTTCTACTGTATTTTTAGTCCTATTGTGTATACTCTATATACTGCCTAACTCTTCTTGAGAGAAGTGTGACTGCTCAGCCACAGTTACCAGGTAAATCTGGGTGGTGCAGACTGCTACCAATTGGGTTTACTGCTTACTCCTGTGGTCTTAAACTTTTTGCAGTGGTCCCTAAGGGAACTGCACAGGTTTCTGCCTAACAACACCTCCCCCAGGCGCCGTGCTATGATTTTACTAAACAGCTTGGCTTCGGTATTAAGCAAAGCTAGGGGCCGGTAGGATGCACAGTCTGCCAGGCCTTTTCCGGGTTTTAGGAGTAAAGTTGAGTTTGATTCAGCCATAGATTGTGTAACGGATCCCGTTTCCCATAGGACATTAAATAGCTTTGTGAGGTACAGCATGAGTTCTTTTGCAAAAGTTTTGTCAAATTTGTTCATGAATCCGTCTGGACCCAGAGCCTTGCCAATAGGGAGGGATTTAATGGCATATTCAACTTCTGCCGATATTGGGGCTTCTAGGGAATCTAGTGAGGGCTGGGACAGCTGGGGAAGATCCGCCTCAGATAAACTCTTTGACAGACTGCGGGTTCCACTTATGCGGTGTCGCATGTTCTCTAAAAAATTCTTCTATAATGCGACATTTACCCTCTTCCGAGTATGTGCCTTTGCCCGATTTATCCCGCGAGAAAATCTATTCTGTTTTGCTTAGTCCGTTTACCTAATTTGGCCGCCAGTAATTGGTTAGCCTTATTTCCTTTTGTGTAAAAAAATTGCTTGGTGCGCATCATAGCATAGGCCGCCCTCCCCATGTGGTGTGCTTCGAGCGCTTTTTTTGCCATCCTCAGGTCTCTGAGCGCCGGGAGGGTTTCTTCTTATGCGCTTCCTCTAGTCTAAGGGCTTCTCCTTCTAATTGTTCCAGCAACAGTTTCCTAGCTCTCCCCCGTTGTGCTGCCTGTTCTATTAAGTGGCCCCTAATTACTGCTTTGCTTGCTTCCCAGATCGTGCCCCAACTCACATCACCCGTGTCATTCTCACTAAAGTATAACTCCATGGTTTCTCTAATGTGAGCACAAACCACTGGGTCATTTAGCAGGAAATAATTTATTCTCCAGGGAGGTGTCATGAAGGGGATAGTTCGGAGAGGGGTTATGGACAGTGAGACCGGAGAGTGGTCAGCAAGTGCTTCTGGGAGTATGTCCACTTCTAATACATTTTGGATGAGCGAATCTGCTATAAAGGACATGTCTAGCCTTGAAAATCCCCCAGGAACTGCCGAGAAGTGTAATTCCTTTCTTCTTGATGGCAGTATCTCCACACCTCAATCAGGGAATGATCTTTCAACAGTGAAGTGAGAGCCCTGAAGTTGTTCCTGTCATTTCCTGTAGGCAGTAATGTGTTATCAACCAAAGGGTTGATCACTGCATTAAAGTCTCCATCTAGAATCACTTCCCCCTCTGCATGATCGCATAAGGCTTTGGACAACTTCATGAAAAACTGGTCTTGGTTAGTGTTTGGGGCGTAGATGGAGACCAGAGTGACTCTACGGCCATATAGTGTGGCGCTGATCAGCAGAAACCTTCCCTCCTCATCCCGAACCACTCCCAGGGTCTTAAAGGAAATCCCCTTGCGCACCAAGATGGCAACCCCTCGTTTCTTCATCCCGCTTGAGGCAAAGAATCTGGTGGGATAAAGCCTATCGTTTAGGCGGAATTCATCAGCCGGTTGTAAGTGGGTCTCCTAAAGAAACAAAAATGATGCGTCAAAGGACTTCAGCCTATGGAGAAGTGCTTTGCGTATCAGGGGGAGTTCAAACCTTGCACATTGAGCAATATGAATTTATAACTAGGGGTTGCCATGGTAAGGTCGCTCAGGTCTTCGTTTGAAGCTGGCTCTCCTAGCCAAGTTAGAAGTAGGGTAAGTCTTTAAACCGAACATTGCTGTGCAACCGAAATGGGGACTGTGGTGATTCAAAAAATAATCTCCCCCTACCAACTTCAGGGTGGGGGTATACACAAAAAACTCAAAGAAAGAATTATAATAAAAACAGATGATACCATGTAAGCAAGCTACTTTCATCAACAATTGCATTATTCCTAGTCCCCAAGGTAACTTAAGCCAAATACGAAAAATATCGGGCGCCTTCCATTCCAGCGCTCAAGTCAGCTATTAAACAGAATTTCCAGTGCCCAAATTCGAGCTAAACATGGATTCAAAATTCAAAAGCCAGAGGCGGCGAGGGAGTTCCGTAATTTGTTCTGTGCTTCAGTTGAGATGGATTAGTCCCTTACTGCTACCTCGGTATAGGCTGCCGGTGGAGCATTCCTAGACACAGTTCAGGCGTAGAAAGAGGCCTCTGTTGCTGTCCAAGATCCCCGCCTCGCCAAGAAAATCTCCCTCTACGAGTGACAGGGGGAGCCAAACAGAGATCCCAAAATCCCAAAAGATGACCGTTTCTCCTCAGGGAAAAGGAACTTCTTGCCTTCGAACTGTTCAGGTCGCTGCCCAACTCTCCCCCTCCGATGATGCTGGAGGTGAAGCCTCTTCAGGGGCTTTGGTTACTTTCCCTAGGTCCGGTTCTCAGCATGAGATTGTTGCGGATTGTGGCCGACGTCGGGCCCTCCCCCGCCCAGCCTTTGACGGAGGGCGTAAGGCCGGGTCATTCTCCTCTTGGGATTGTGGATTAGGGTCCACATCAGACGTCTCAGCCATCAGGCTTTTCGCTTCTTCCGATGAGATTATGTGGTGTTGATTATGGAGTTCGAACATCAGCTTGCATGGGAACCCCCAGCGATACAAGATCTTTCGGGCCCTCAACCGGGACGTCACCCTCTGCAAATGCCGCCTGCACGCCAAAGTGAAGGGGGCCAGGTCCTGGAACAGTTGGATGTTTGCGCCTTGAAATCGTATTGTGTCCGAGTTCCTGGCTGCAGCCATGATGTCCTCTTTCTGCCGAAAAAAGTGCACCCGGGTGAGCACGCCTGGGAGTAGGTTTTTCCTCATCTGGGCTGAGGAGTACACACAATGGGTTCTATCTAGTTTTAACTCTTCATTTGGTGGCAGTTCCAGGAGAGCCCTGAACAGTGACTACATATTCTGCCAAGTCTCGGTCGAGGATCTGCTGGGGGACCCCAGGTAGGAGCACGTTATTACATCTTGACCCATTTACCAGGTCGGCCTGTTTTGCCCAAATGTCCTCAAGATGTTCCTCAATGGCCTTTACCCTTCCCGCCAGGGCTTCATTATCATGGGATTGCACACATGTTACATTTTCCAGGTCATTAACTCTAGATTCCAGCCCCCCTAGGTGGGACGTGAGGTCTGCAAGGGACTGGGCCAGGGAGTCCTTGGAGGTCTTGATTTCTTTCTTAATTTCCTGGGTGATATCCTGTTTAAAGGCCTTAAGCATTCCCTCTAGATCTTCTCTGGACATGCCCATGTTGGGGACCCGGATCCCCCCAGGGGAGAGATGTATAGGGGTTCCGCTGCGTGCACGCTCTGTTCACCCAAACACCATAGGGCATGAAGCTTCCTCGCTGCTCTTGTGCTGTTATGGGCCCCCTCCCAGCCATTGAGGTTTCACTTTATAGCTCTTTAGTAGGTGATGGGGCTTCTTCAATAAAACACATTGCCCCCACTCTATACCCCAGGGCTCAGTCACTCACCAGGGCTTTGTACATGCAGGGGCTTCCACTCCTCCCTTCAGCGCCGGGGTGTCTCCCTTCAATCACCTCTGGTATTCATGGGGCCCTATGGATCCTCAGGCTCCTTCCGCGTTACAGGCTGTTGGCCCCGCAGCCACCCGGGACAGGCGACGTGCGGGGACCGGGACTGGCTAAGCTTCAGTGAATCTCCCCCTCCTCAGCGCTCTCTCTATGCCGGCAGTGGTCCTCCCGACATCAGCAGGCAGGCTGCTCAGCAGTTCCCATAATCTGTGGAGCGGCGGGGGACTTTTTACTTCTCTCCCGTCACGCTGCACCGCTTTTCCAAGACTCCCCTCGGGCAGCCGGCTCCACGCCAGACAGGGGGGGGCTCCCCCTGCCCAACCTGCCGCCCTCTCCAGGCGCGGCCTCCAATCACCTACACCATCCCGAGCGGAGCTCCCAGGGGTAGGCCCCCCACTACAGCCAGGGCCGGTGAGGCAGCGGGGGCTTACTCTTGCTTTGGTGTACACGCCGAAGCACCAGGGGTGTACGCTGTCTCCCGCACCGATTGCCAGGCTAGTCTCGCTTCTTCGCCGGGGCTCCTCCAAAGTAGGTTCGCGCTTTTCAGGCCAGTCTCAAAACTCCCCGTGCTTCCTCCCAGCTGCTCAGTCACCCCGTCACCGCTCTTCACTGCCACCGAAGACAGCCGTGGGGGTCTCAGCGCTGATGATGCCTAGTCAGGGAATCCCCATCACTCGACGCTCTGGAAGGCGCCATTTTCCTTTCCTTGCTGGGTGGACCCGCCGCAGGTTCTCTTGCCCGAAAAGTGCTCCTTATGAGGGGCTTTGAGTCTCAGGGCTCCTCAAAACCATTAGCAACGTCCCCTCTGCTTTCCGGAACCGAAATTGGGCAGAAATTCTTCCATTTGACGGCAAAATTGCCTGACTTGGGCGCTATGGAGTGGAGCTCAAGGGAAATACGACCGCATGGCGTGCTGCCTAGCCACGCCCCCCCGCTTGGTGTGGTTTTGTTTGTTGGTTGTTCCTTGTTTTCATTTGTAGTTCAGTCGTGGTGTTTCTGTATTGATGTTGATTCGATGAAGAACAGCGACGGCTGCTTCTTCATTGAAGCGATCCACTAGGTTGATAGCATGGCTGTTCAATCGTGGTACTTCTCGGGTGAGGATGATGGTTTGAAGATCAGCAATGGCTTCTTCATTGAATCAGTTTGTTAGGTTAATGGTTGGGATGATAGTTACCAGGGGTTCGTCGTCTTAACTGGTAGATTGTCGGTATTGATGGTGCCCCTCTGATCTTGTGATGTATGGGGTGAGGGGGCTTGGAGTCATCCCACTCTCTTATTGGGTGCTCCAGTATTTTGTCTGGGTGTTTCAGGGGATTCTTTGTCTCAGGATTTCAGTATAGTTGAGGTATTGAGGCTCTGGTTGTCGCAAGGTATGGTGTAAGATACAGGGATTTTTCTCTTACATAGTTTGTTCTGGTGATAACAGTGTTAAACGGGGTGTTTCCGGCATTTGAGGCTGCTTCTGCTGGGTGCTGTTGGCTTTGTGTGTCCGTGTCCATTGTTGCACGATCTTTCTCTCTTTCTCTGCGTCCCTTTCTGGGTCGGGGCAGTCTGGTTTACGGTGCAGAGATAGCAGGGTAAGTGGTCCTCTGTGATGTATTGTGCAAGGACAGTACTGCGGTTTCCTTTAATCTTGATAACCTTGGATGCTCTCAGGTTCTGTCTGTCCTTCCTGTCGATGGGTCAGGTGCGTTTCCTATGGGTGCACTGTCTGCGGGTTTTGGGGGTGGTAGGCGTTCGGCTGTCAGGTGGTTTAGCACTCCGTTATGGTAAGTAGCAATAGATCTCAGGGTATAGGCGGGATGTTGGGACTTGGTTTCACCGGCGTAGATGATCAATAGTGGTACGGAGTGCTTAACGCTTCAAATGATGGCCCTTACAGCCAGGGGAGGCCGTGTTTCAAGTTGTCTCAGGTAGTGGTTCAAATAGCTGATTTCGGGACCCCTTGGGTAGGTAGATGTTTTAGGTCTAGGTTTTGTGGAGTAATAATACAGCGCCCAGATCTGAGCTGACTGGGCAGCGTGAGAGGCCTGGCTTCAGGTAGTGGGATAGGGTATGGATGTCGAGGTTAAGGTATGTATGATCGAAATCCTAGAGATTGACGTACTTTTAGAGATCAAAGCGCTGTCACAGAGTGGATCTTTCCGGATGTGAATCAGGTTAATCTCAAGCTCTGTTATCCAAGTACCCTAGTGTGCAATGCACGCTAGCAGCTACAGTGCCACAGTAGTAAGTAGCAGGCCAGCAGTTACAATACCATCACAGTGTAGGGAAGGTAAGCAGTTACAGTGTGGAGCAGTCCAGCAATCACAGCACCATCGCTGTGTGGCCTCCTCCTGATGTAAATCAAGTTATTCCCAACAATTCCCCAGTGTAATGAACTTCGGCGTATGCTAATGGCTACAGAGTATGGTAATGTAGAGCGGGCTAGCAATTAGAATACTACCAGGTGTGGAACGGGCTCGCAGTCACTGCACTATCACAGTGTGGACCCTTCTGATTGTGAATCGAGTAGATCTCAACGAGTTGAGTGCAAGACTAAACACAGCTAGACTTGAGAGTTCTGTATAGTGGGAGAGAGGCCCACGCCCAATTGAGCGGGATATAGGCCTACAACTAACCTAAAAAATTGGGTACAATAATAAACACAGCTACAGTTGAGACTCAATTGGACAATCGAGTACAGTACTAAACCGAGGTGGATTTGAGAGACAACTGGATAATTCAGTACAATACTAAAACACAGCTATATTTGAGAGTCCCGCCCAGTGGGATAGAGGCCCACGCCAGACATGACTGAGCACAATCCCAAACAAAGCTAGATTTGAGAGTCCTGTATAGTGGGAGAGAGGCCTACGCCTAACTGAACAATTGAGTAGAGTACCAAACACAGATAGGTTAGACAGTGTAAGAGAGAGGGAGGCAGCAGAAAATAATCAGCGTTTTAGATAACTTCGCCAAGCAGCTAGGCTTCTAGAGTAGAAGTGATTGCTCTACTCCCCACCCATGCCACTCCTACCGTACTGGTCCTAGTCATTGCTGGTTGACGACTGGCCACTAGCTTCCCCTGCCGACACGATTCCGAGCCGCCTTTGTAGGAGCCGCACTTTGCCTCGTGTCCCTTAGCTACAGAGACTGCACGTGCAGAAAGCTGCCCTGGACAGATCTGTTATGACCTGGGCGGAGGACCAATCTGGGACAGTGGGCGGGCAGGGAGGCAGGAGAGGGAGGCAAAGCAGGAAGGGAACTGAGGAACAAGCACACATTACAGTTCTTGGGCAATTTGTGGGCAGTGGGGGTCAGGAGCGCAGCACTCACCTGCTTGCAATCGAAAAATGAATATGCAGGAACACCTACAAACGTACATAAAATTCATCTACAAAGAAAGATTAAAAATGAACTACGTAAACCATCAGCATGCAATGAATCTGATTAAGTGGCTCCTGCAGGACCAGGCTCGATGGATGCCCTTTGTCACAAAGAATACAGTATTCGAGTTAGCAGTTGTTTTACAGAATAGTAATGCATCAGTTACTCTCTGAATTTGAACCTTCCTAAATAGGTCCTTAAATGAGTCAAAAAAATCCTAAAATGCATGATTGTTTCTACGTCAGTGCCGCACAAAGGGTTGCAGGTGACTTGTTCGAAATACAAAGGATCGAATGCCTTTTTTTCGAAACCAAAAGTGCCGGAAAAAAAGTTTTTAATGCTTTTTTTTCATTTTTTTATGGGGGGGGTTCCCCCTCACCTCCCTTTTTCTTTTTTTAAAAAACTTTATGCATATTAAAATAAAAGATATATAAATAAAGCATTCAAATTTTCTCTTCCGGTCCTTTTGGTTTCGAAAAAAGGGCATTCGATCCTTTTTTTTTAAAAAACTATGACTGGACACCCGCACAAAGGACATGTCAGAGTTGTAATCCTTCCAGTTATAGGTAAATCTGGCTACCTTAAGGGTGGCTAGTCTGAAATTCCGTATAAAGCGCACATGCCTGATTTGGGAAGGTTAAATCTTTTTTTTTTATTATTAATTTTATTGAAATTTATAGAAAACATACAAACAACAAACTTATCAGCATTGTAATCGTAGAACTCATTGCATAGAATCCACACCCCATAACCACCCCCAACCTTCACAGAATCTAAAAAGCAAAACAGACCAATTTATTATCACATGTCATCCAAAAACCCACCCCACATATCAAACAATTTCAACTTTTTGTTCCTGCGAAGGATAACCTTCTCAATTCTGGCCACTTGCCTCAAGTCCTCCACCCATTCTGAACAGGTCGGCCTCTCACACATTTCCATTTTCTCAAAACAATTTTTTTCGCAGAATTTGCAGCCCTAAAAAACCAGCATTTCTGTGGATAAGTGAGATCTTCCACTTTATCATCCTCACCCAAGATGATAGTGTTATAATCAAAATCCTCTTACAGCAATAGAACCTCATTAATCTTCTCAGTGACACTCCTCCAAAAAGTCCTCAGTTCATAACAGTCCCAGATCAAGTGTTCACAGGAGCCAACATCATGCTTACTCCTCCAGCAGGCCTCTGAGTCAATCATCCCTCTCGCATAAAGTCTCTGGGGAGTCCAAAACACCATATTAAGAATTTTGATTTGGCGGCATTGTTCTCCAAGATTAATGGATGTCAGAGTCACGTTTTTACAAAGAAACGTCCACCTCTCCACAGTCATATCAGAGCCAGGGACCTCAGACCACTTAGTTAACAACCCCTCTGCTGGCGTGTACTGTTGGCTCAGATTTCTATATACTTTGGACGCCATACCACCTAATGTCTTATATTCAGGTAGCCATAACTGCCAACCACCGCCATCAACAGTTCTCTGGTTCCGCAGCAAACCTCTCAATTTTCTGTATTCACCCATTGTACAGTCTCTGAGATCTTTAATTTGTGCAAGTCTTCTATAGCTGATCCATTTGCCGTCTTCCATCAGATCACTCAACCATAGTACACCACTCAGGAGCCAGTTCAACCACAATAGCGGCCTCCCATTCAGCAAAATACCTGGATTCAATCAGATAGGGATGTAATCATTATCACATACCTTGCGCTTACTTTTCTTCCATAGTTCCCTCCAACAAGTTCTCAGGAATCTTGTCGGCGGAAATGAGCGATAACCAGATCCATCCACCGTGGACAGTATGGCCCTAGGCGGCAATGGAGAAGAACTACTTGATTCCGCCAGCGTCCAAACATCCTCCAAATCTTCAATAAATGGAACCAGATGCCAGGCTCCAAAGGCCAAATGATAATTCTCAAAGTCAGGAACCCCCAAACCTCCAGTCTTGGGGCAGCTGCAATTTCTACAAGCTGAGGCGCGGCTGTTTGTTCTCCCAGAGAAAAGACTGGATTAAACTCAATTTTCCTCCAATGGCCCTTCTTCACGTCCAGGGGAAGCACACTGAGCACATAGTTGATTTGCGGTGATGATGTCATTTTGATGGCATTCACTCTCCCCCAGAGACTCAATTTAAGTGCACTCCATCTCTTCAGGTCCAGCTCCAAAGATTGAATCACATGTGTAATATTGACATCCATTATTTTCGAGACATCATTCGTTAGCCAAATCCCAAGGTATCGGATCTTATTCGGACACCACTTAAAGGGAAAGCCCTGCATCTTCAAAACAGTGCAAGTGTTTGATGCCGGCAGCGCCTCCGACTTGGTCCAATTGATCTTGTATCCAGAAACCTTGTTGAACACATCGATCAACTCCATCAGCGCAGGAATGGAGCTCTCCACATTCTGAACTACCACCAGCATGTCATCCGCATACAACCAAACTTTCTTGGAGGCTGCACCAAAGCGTACGCCCTCAATTCTATCCTCTTCTCTTATCCTCACAGCCAGCAATTCCATGGCGATCACAAACAGAATCGGCGACAGTGGACAGCCTTGCCTCGTGCCTCTACCAAGTTCAAAAATGCCCGAGTCCATGCCATTAGTCCGAACACAAGCAGTCGGCCAGGAATACAGCAGTCTTATCCATCCGATCATGGTATCTCCAAAACCAAAGCCTTTCAATGTACTTAAAAGATATGTCCATTCAATACGGTCGAAAGCTTTCTCAGCATCCAAGGACAACGTCACCACATCATTATGGTGTTATTTGCTTTCATATAGTGTCAGCAACAATCTTCTCACATTTTCTGAAACATGTCTGCCTTTTACAAATCCAGATTGGCTTACATCTATGTATCCATCAGCGCATTCTCAATCCTCAAAGCTAACGCCTTGGCGAAAATCTTGTTGTCCGTGTTCAATAAGCTGATCGGCCTATAGCTGCCAGTTTTCACTGGTGTTCGTCCCTCCTTCAGAAAAACGGAGATTGAAGCATGTCTTGTTGAACTTGGAAGGCACCCATTCCGCAAAGACGGGCGCAGCATCTCCAGCATCAAAGCAAACACCTCTTCTGGGAAAATTTTAAAAAGTTCAGCTGGTAGCCCATCCGGACCTGGACACTTCCCAGAATTCAGCGCATAAGCAGCCAACCTGAGACCCTCCACGTTCAAATCTCTTTCCATACCCTCCAAGGATTCCAAACTTACTTTCTTCAGATGGCAGTCATCAATGAATTGACCAATTGTACACTCAGATAAGTTGATCTCTGAAGAGTACAGGGTTTTATAATACAACAGAAATGCTGCATTAATCTCCACAGGATCAAAAGTCACCAACCCATCCTGTCTTTCCACTGCATTGACAGATCTGCACTGTCCATAACCCTCAACCGATGTGCCAGAAGTCGATCACATTTTTCACCTTTTTCATAGTAGTTGCTTTTGGTTCTAAAAAGCAACCACTCAGCCTTCGAAGAATACAAATCTTCCAATCGTCTCCTTTTCTGCTTCAATATTTTTATAGTCTCCTCTGAAAAGTTTTGCATATTATTTCTCTTAAGATCCTGAATGTCCACAGTAAGCTTTTTCACTTCTGCATCCCTCATTTTTTTCTTTTTGCTGGACAAACCAATCAACAATCCTCGCATATATGATTTGAAGGCTTCCCACACAAACTCCACCCTGACTTCACTAGTCCAATTCACCGATATAAAGAATCTCGCCTCTTGAACAATTTTGTCCACCATTTCATCGTCGTCCAAGAGGGAGACATTCATCCGCCAGGTGTTAGACCTAGGAACCGGGAAGGTCCATCGCAAGTCTATGGAGATTGGCGCATGGTCGAAACAAGTAGTGATCCGATGTCACCCCTTTGGAATGATTGTGTACAGAGGCCAGAGGTCATAAGGAGGTCAATTCTCGAGTAAGCATTATGCCTTGCAGAGAAGAAAGTATATTGTCTCATGGAAGGGTTTTGCAATCTCCAAACATCTGTGAGGTTCCATTCATCAATTAGTCTCTTTAATGCTGTTCTTTTCAGAGCATTGGCATTGTCCACACCCCCCATACTTTTATCAAGTCCAGGTTCTAAAACCACATTGAAGTCCCCGCCCAAAATCACATTAATCGCATTTACATTCTGCAACATTTGCGTTAAAGCTACAAAAAAACTACCATCACCCCCATTCGGAGCATATATATTGCAGAAACAATACTGAGCATCCTGAATATGTGCAGTGACACACACTATCCTTCCATCCCCATCCTTCACACACTTCACCCCAGTGATCTGGAGATTCTTCCTAAAAAGAATACACACACCCCTAGAACAAGTAGTGAACGATGAACCATAAACATCACCAACCCACTCCCTTTTCCACTTATCTATATCCGCATCCAACAAATGAGTCTCCTGAAGCATCGCAACATCCACCCCATCTCCCCTAGTTTACTCAAAATCACCATCCTCTTGACAGCACAATGTGCACCATTCACATTCCAAGATACCACTCTGAAATTCCTCTGATAAGTGTAAGACATTGCTAGATCCCATTTCCCAATCCTTGCAAAGAATTCACAAGACACAATTCTACCTAAACCTATAGTCAAGTAAAGAAATAAAACAAAAAATAAAAAACACTCCTGGGCTTGAACCACCCAACCATCCAGAACATCCCTTCCAGCTACACGCCGAACGGGACTACTCCCCCCCCCCCCTCCCTTAGGTCAGCCTATAGAAAGGCCCATAAAGGGTGCCACAGACCACATTTGGTCAAATTCAAATGAAGTTAAAAATACAATTTGGTCTAAACAAATTCCCACAACTCTCCAGCAAATGAAAGCACAAATAAAAGCATTCCTGAATAGATGCAACATCCCCTACTGAAAAACGCTAAATACCACACCATGTGTCAATCACATGCCTAGACAAAACCTGAATTCTCTTATTATAACCATCAACGAATCACACTAATCCATCTACCGTCACAACCATCAGTTTAAACATCACAAATCCCAACTACTCCGGGCAAGCAGAGCAATTGAGCGTGAATCATCACTAGAAAGTGTGAGCAAGTGTACAGAGATTTGCAAAATACCTGTGCCCCTGCACCCTACCAAATGAGATTAGAAGCCAGATACAGCATTAAACTTTTCCATGGCATTCACACACCAATCCATGACTTTCCCGGTGGCCTTACCACTCACCTTGCCAAGCATAAAAATCAGAATCTCCGGTATTCCCTGGACACTACATTCCCCCACGTGACTTCCATGGCACAAAACTGCAACCTCCACCGTGTTAATTCAAATGTACTGTATAACTGGGCACTCCAGATATAACGTGTTGGCACATCACTCACTGCGCTTTGAGAATGGAATCAAACCCTCTCCAACGTAAGCAGTACTGCAAAAAAAAAAAACATCAAAAATTCTGTCTGTGATTTGGTAAGTAGAGGTGCACAATCATATCTTAACCATGGGCCTCGTCAGTGTTCACATTAGATGACAGGATCTATTACATTCTCATAGCTGATTCCGTTACTGCACGAAAGGAAACGTACCCATGCAAAGTAAAAGGTGTAGACTACAGTGGAACCCCAGGTACCCAGTAGCGACAACTCTCACCTTCATTATGCAGTGATGGTAATGGCATACACTTGGCTTCGTTATTACAGTACAAGTACATGTCAAATACACCCCACTCAGCATGTCAGGGATGTGCAACCAGGACAAGAACAACCGTTACATGTGCAGGGGATTAGCATTGGGCAGCATACTCCCAAATGTGGCATTCCTTCATCCAATTTTGTCATGGAAACAATACAATACGATCAACGTACCACAGCAGTCCGGGATAAAGCCGTGCACAGAGCAGTCCCCTCCCCTCAGCCACAACACATGCACCCCAGCCCCTACACCCACTGTGCCCCCCAAACACGTGAGCATGCAACAAGGCGTATTGCCCGGAACACGCGCGCCACGGCCCCAAGGAGAAAGCGCCACTGCGCCTTACCTCAAATGCGCGTCAACAGTGGCCAGTCACCCGCATCCACCAATCCAACACACCGCTGCCGGCAAGACTCCGAAGGGTGTCGCACGGCCGCCATTTCCGGACAGCACAACACCTCCGGCACTCCGTCCAAACAAAAAACAAGCACCATCACCTATAGAGAATCTACAGAGCGCGTACTGCCATAGAGTAAAACACCCATTATCCTAGCCCACATCAAGCCTACGCTCAAGCGAAAAATCGTCACAGCATATTTGAAACATTAATAAAGCTCTGATACCTAAACAAACCAATTCCCATCTAACAATTTCAGGAAAAAATGAATCAAAGAAAAGTAACCTTACATCTTCACAGCTTCATATATCATGTATCACATCAATCTGCAATACTATAATCCAAGTTTAAACCCCCAGCCCTCAGCCACTTTTCAGCTTCAACTGGATCCTCTGTGGTTTTGACACCTGATCCAAAAAATATCTTCAGTGTCGCTGGTTTCACCAGGAGAGTTTTAATCCCTTTTTCTTGTGCCAAAGCTTTTGCACTTCTGAACGCCTTCATCATTTCCACTATTTCCTTAGGGAAATCTGGATAGATCGCCAATTGATCTCCATTTAGCAGAAGTTTCCCTTTTTCTCTCGCAGCCTTTAAAACCCTTTCCTTTGCACTCACTCTGGACATCACCATGATGATCTGTCTTGGTTTTCCAGCCTGGACCAGCTTACCAGCTCTAAAAGAGTAATCCATGTCCATTTCTTTTAGGATGTTGTTACCCAAAGTTGCCTCCAGTACTCCTCTGACTCTGTGATCAAGGTTTTTGTCCAAAGCAGAGTCTTCACTCACACCCAGCAAGCGCAAGTTCAAGTCCCTTTGATCAGCCTCCAACATCAGGTTCCTCCTCTTCAAATCAGAAACTTCATATCTCAACTCCTTGTAGGCCCTATAACTCCCTGCAACCTCCGTGGCCAAGGTTGTATTTTCTGCTTCCACTTTGGTGACTCTATTCTCCAGGTGACCGACTTGAGAGGACAATTCACTGAGGGTAACCTCCATTTCCTTCACATCCTGGGCAATCCGGAGAAGCAGTGCATACATGTCACCATTCTCTGAACTCTCACCCATCTTCTCCCCTTGTTTAGCTTTTTTGGAGTTGGGGTTGTCAGGGATCTCAATCTTCCTTGATATCAGCGCAGGATTCATTTTTCTCAATTTCCAATATTAATAATCCATAGGCTGGGAGGGAGCAGGAGCAGTTGGTTTAAGCTGCTGCCTTGTTCACCAACATTCCAGAATCCCGGGAAGGTTAAATCTAAATATTCTTCAAAGTTAAAACCACTTTTAACAGCCAAAAAATATACCCCAACCTTCAAACAGTACAGTATACATCGCAAATGACCCATTAAGCAGCAGATTAGCAGATTTCACGACATACGTGCTGCCTGCAGTTCATTTTGCTGGGTCTAAACAAAAAAACAAAAAAATAAATCACAAACTGAGAGCCCTCATCGTTTCTTTTTAATATGTTGATCCCAAGGCAACGTGTGCTTTCAAGCCTCTATATTTAGAGAGTTCCGGGGTCACTCAGAGCCTTATCCAATACATGACTGTCTTAAGGGCTAAGACACTTAATATAGGCTTCAACCCACAATCCATATGCGTGGGGCAGACGAAAAGCTATTCGGGGCCCAGCAGGATTTCAAGAATTTGTCAGTAGGGGCTAATTTGCAACATTCATTGGAAGGAACAAGTTACTTACCTCCAACTCTTTCTCCAGCATGTGTCTTAATGGATTCACATGCTATGACTATTGCCAGGCTGGGAATCCACAGTAAAATAAACAATGTTACCTTTAAGCTTTAACCTTGGTCCTCCTTCGCTCCACCCCTGGTGGCCACTTCAGATTTGGTTGCACATGTAAAGTGGCAGTAGGAACCAACAAGAGACATTGAGGGGAGGGAGGGTTTGCATGTAATTTCATTTAAGAACCATGCTGGAGAGCAATAGTTACAGGGAAGTAATTTGTTCCTTCTCCAGAACAGGGTCTTACATGCTTTCACATGCTATGAATATGATTGCACAACAGTCTACTTTGACAACCACAGAAGGTGGCAAGGCTCAACCTAAGCAATACACTTACCCCTGAACAGACACCTCATTCAAACAAGTTGTGAAGGTTATCCAGTCATTCCATTGAATGACATCTAACAGCAAGCAATCACATTTTTTTCATCGAAATACCATTCCATAGAATGGCCATTTCATTGAATAAAATTTGATGGATCCATCGAAATGTAAAGTTATGATTAGAGGTTAGATTAGGGTTGGGTTAGGGTTGGGGCAAGGGTTACATTAGGGTTAGGGTTGGGGCTCGGGTTAGCTTTAGGGTTACATTAGGGTTGGGGCTAGGGGTTATCTTAAGGGTTATATTAGGGTTGGGGGTTAGGTTATGTTATGTTACCATATCTTGTAAAGCACACGGTCGCCCAAGGGCATCATGACAAGTATGTCTTAACCTTCTTTCTAAACTCCAAGTAATTGGGAGTTTTTTTTATAACAAGCGGAAGGCCATTCCGCAACACAGCTGCAGCGATGGAGAAAGCCTGTCCACCCACCCGATCACAATTGTATTTAGGCACTATGAGCTGTCCCATAGTAGCCGAGCGAAGATTCTGGGCAGGATGGTAATGGGAAAATTTAGCTCGGAGATATTCAGCTCCTTGACCATAAAGGGCCCGGTGAACAATACACAGGACCTTAAACTCCACCCGTTGTGCTACCGGGTGCCAATGAAGAGACTGAAACACTGGGGACATATGAGCACCATTATGGAGTGTCAGTGGCTACCTGGGCAACCAGATTTTGGAGCCGTTGTAGTCGTTTAATCAAGCTCTTGGGTTGGGCTAAATATGGGGAATTACAATAGTCTATCCGTGATAGCACTAGAGCTGCTACCACTGCAGGACGCAGTGGTGCTTGGATCAGAGTACCTTCCTCAACATTTTCAATTGGCAATAGCCAGCCTCACATACAGCAGAAACTTGTTGGTTCATAGACAATGAGGCCGACAGCACGACGCCCAGGTATTTAACCTTTTTTTACCAGAGGTGGTAGGGGTCCCAGAGAGGAAGGCCAGAAGGAGGACACCACCCAGAGAGTGGGGTCAGGAGGGTAACCCACCACCATCACCTCAGTCTCATCGCCGTTCAGCTTGTGGCAGTTGTGGTTCATCCAATCTCCAACGGCTACCAGACACCCCCACAGGCACGATGCCACTTCAGCTTGATCAAGGTCTAACCGAATCAATAACCGAGTGTCGGCGTGCGAGTAGCATCCGATGCCGGAGGAGCGGATGAGACACACAAGGGCCCAGATGTAAATATGAAACCGAATCGGCGACAAGGAGCAGCCTTGAGGCACTCCACAACTGAGGTGACTGGGGAGGATAGAAAGTGAGGCATGGAGAGGGTCTGTGTCCGATCCGCAAGGAACAACTGAAACCAGGCTAGCATCTGCCCTGAGATACCAAATTGGGCAAGACAGGATAGCATGATGGAGTGGTCGACCGTGTCAAATGCCGCTGAAAGATCAAGCAGCATTAGGGCTCCCACTCCACCAGTATCCACCAGCCTGGTCATGTCGTCCAAAACGACGACCATAACACTCTCCGTGCCTCGACCAGGACGAAACCCAGATTGAACAGGATCTAGAAGATTAGTAGATTCCAGAAAAGTAGATAGCAGGGGGGACACCAGTGACTCTAGTTTAGCCAAGAAGGGAAGAAGAGAGATGGGACGAAAATTAGATGGCATAGCAGGATCTAGGGTAGGTTTCTTTAGGAGGGGGATAACCCTGGCTGACCTCAGTTGGCGTGGGATGGAACCTGTCTGGAGGGAGTCCTTAATGGCTTTAGTGATCTCAGATGATAGATGCCATCCCCCTACGGGTCATGAAAGAGAGCACCCCCACTCTAAGGGAGAACATGACTTAATTTTTCTCGATGGCAGACAGTACCATTTCTGAGACTACTGTATCTGGAACCCTATATTTCTTTGATCCTTTTCCATCGGAACCAGGTTGAAATGTTTCGCCACCCGGGAGAACACCTGGAAAGATTTCACCTCATCTGGGGGAGGGGGGTGGGGTGTGGGGGAAGAGTCCCTTCTGGCGGCTCACCGTCTGCAGGGCCATAGTCGAATTCATCCGTATCCTGGGTACCATCTGCATCCGGGTTGGTGTGCGCATTA
The DNA here is from genome assembly GCF_040938575.1 of Ambystoma mexicanum. Lineage (NCBI taxonomy): Eukaryota > Metazoa > Chordata > Amphibia > Caudata > Ambystomatidae > Ambystoma > Ambystoma mexicanum. The sequence continues at coordinate 408,332,086 of NC_090936.1, forward strand.
GTGTCCATCCCGGCTGCGAGACCGAAGGCACTGGAATTGGCAGCTCCCAACAGCTTGGTGAACTACCCACAGGGGCCGGGCCTGAAACACAGGAGGACCAAGTGCCACGGGTAGTAGTTGCTGCTCGTAGGATGGGCAGGCTGAAGCAGTTGTGCAGGTTACTGGGCTGGCTGTGGAAGCAGACTAACACCACCCTCCATGGGGTGTAAGCCAACATCTTCAAGGACTTCTTCCTCTGACAGGAGCAGAGACAGGGGCTGGGGACACAAACCTGGGATGCTTCACGGGGGATGCGGCAGGCAGGGACCCTGTAGGCTTTGGCAGAAAAGAGATCTGGAAGTGCCTCCCCCTCTGCTGAAACCTCTCGGGAAGTTGCCTAGTACAGGCGCACCTAGAGTAGGCAGTGCAGACAGAACAGACTTTGCCAAGACGGACATAGGCCTTGGGAGGTAATGCTATTCTTGAGATGGCTGTCGTGACCGTTGATTGGTCACATCTGGCGGACTGCATCATCGAAGGTGTTCGAGTCTTCGCCGACTGACAATTTCGTCAATGGTCTTGTTGTCCACGAGGAAGTCTTCGGGGTAGACAACGCAAATTCAGATACAACAGATGCTGCGGTGCTCGTCGACTCGGAAATCTGAGCATGCAACAACTTCAACTTTTTAGGTGCTTTCCCCTTGGAAGCGTCCTAAAAAGATCTCAACTGCTTCCAAGAGGAGGAAGGCTCTTTGTGCACAGTCATGCCTCTGCCAGGGCTAGCAGGCTCTGATGCAGAGCCAGAGGCCCTACCTTCATCCAGCCATGCGACCAATCTCTGATTGCGATGCTTATGAAGAGAGACTGGCAAATGGGGCATCTCTCCACATCAGGGTCCAGGTGCAGGCAGTAAATGTTGCGGCACCTCATGACGTAGCGAGCTGACGGACGCTGGGATGGAGACCAGCAATGGATCCCTGCTGCCAACGAGTCACAATGACAGATTCGAAGAAAATTATAAACTATGAAAAAAAGTAGGCTATATACTTGAGAAAAAGCGGGGCACAAAAGTCAAGATCTTCCAACACAAAAAATGTGCAGTATAGATCTGAAGATGGCCACCAGGGTTGGAGCTAAGGAGGGTCAATGTCATTGGCCGGGTCTGTATGACCCAAAGCTTTAATTTATTTTATTTGTAGAGCGCTCCAAGCACTGAAACATCTGGGCACTTAAATTACAAGTTGCATAATTACATTTTAAAAGGTTACATATACACATTCCAGTTTGGTAAAATATTGGCAATTTACTTAAATATAGTAACATTTTCACAAATACTTCAGATAGTTAAGTGTTGACAAGTTAATACATAAAAAATAATTACAATCATAGGAAAACTGTGCAAGGTACATAAAATGTATGCAGTGTTAACAGGAAACTGTACAGGGTAGGCAGAGTTGTGAAGATTTGCTGCGTTCTTGTTCATGTAGCCAGTGCTTGATATTTTTTCTAAATGTGGCATGAGGGTTCTGATCTTAGTGTTATGGGGAGCCTGTTCCAACTTTTCGCTGCTAGGACAGGGAAGCCGATTCCTCCTGCTCTTTGTAGGTTCAATCTAGGGATCTTGATGCAGTGAGTCTGAGCAGTTCTGGTTGGGCGGGATGGTAGATTGCAAATGAAACTATTGGACAAGTATTGGGGTGCCAAGTTGGCAAGACACTTGTGGGTAAGAGACAAAGTTTTGAGTGCGATTCTTTGCTCGACGGCCAGCCAGTTCAGGTTGCCCCTGGTTTCAGAGATGTTTTGATCTCGGGATATTCAGAGCAGACCGGCTGGCGTTATTTTGTATGACTTGCAACTTGTTTAGGTTCCGTTAGGTAGTTCATAGGTAGAGTGCATTGTAATAGTCAAGTTTAGATAGAACTAAGACTCTAGCTATGGTGATGCAATTTGCCGGCGTTATGAATGGTTTTCAGGCAGTGATCAGTTTGCAGGTGTAGGTAGAGGAGGATGCAATGGCATACGTTTGTCTTATTAATGTGATAGCAGAATCTAAGTAGATGCCTAAGGTTTTCACATACTTGGAGATTTTGATTATATTACCATCAATGTTGAAGGAGGTAAATTGATTATTTAATTTGTTCAGTTTAGCAGATGATCCAAGAAGGATAAGAGAGTCCATGCTTGGCCATCTAGGTTTGTATAAGGAGGTAAATGTTAAGTGTTTGGCTATCTGTGGCATAGCCGTGGGTGATTGGAATGAGTATTTGGGTGTCATCAGCGTAATTTGTATAGGTGAGACCCAAATAGTCAAGGTCATCAATCAGTGGCTTGGTAAACATGTTGTAGAGTGTTGGTGACACACAGGAACCTTGGGGACCACATGTGACTGGTGTGGGTTCTGCAGAAGCAGATGGTTCAAAGACCCTCATGGATCTATTATTGAGGAACGACTTGATCCAAGCATTGGCTTCATCCGAGAAGTGGGCAGCAGACGTTAGATGGTTGCAAAGGACTTTGTGGTTCACAAGGTCAAACGCAGCAGACACGTCGAAAAGGAGTAGCAGGGCCCATTTGCCTTTGCCTTTAAGGGCTTGAATTTGGGTCTTAAGGTTGATGAGCGCTGTTTCAGTCCCATGTCTGGGTTTTAATCCTAATTGACACCAAGAACAGTGTTGGATTCCAGGCTATTAAAGCGGCTATGCAGTTTTTAGCTTGAAACTAGACTGCTTCATTTTACTGAGGATTCCTAGCCTGACAGGGAATATTTATAGCATGTGCATCCATAAGACCCCATACTGGAGAACCCCAAATCCCTGCACTGTACAAAGCTGCTCAAGAAGTTTGAATCTTGTAAATCTCAATGGCTGATGACATAGCCCTTTCACCATGGCCAATTCTGTGTTCTACCGTTCGGCTAATAAGATAATAAGACTTAAGATTAGTATCCTCCATCAGCTTTAAGGTTCTCCATTTTGTTTTTTAAAAATTTGCTCCAGCCCTGATTCAATTCAAAGTCTTGAACCAACTGCACTATGCCCCTGCCAAGCTAGGTAAATGTGTGGAAAATTGTACAGGGTCATGTCCCAAATGCAATGCTCCGAATGCTGGGCCGAATCATATGTACTGGTCATGCCCTTTGATTGTGGAATTTTGGCGGGAGGTAGCAGAACTCCTTGAGGAAATAACGTCGATCCCGGCGACTCTGTCCCGCCTGAAGTACTTATTTGGCGACATCGGTAAAGTGAAGGAAACCACTAGACGTCTATTTAATATTTCATGCATTGTTGCCAAATGCTGTATCCTTAAATGTTGGAAATCTGTAGCTGGACCGACCCGAGCCAATTTCCTGAAAGACCTCTCTATGGTAAATGATGATGAGGAACTCTTTGGGGCGACAAGGTGTCGGGACCGATAGCACAAAGACATCTGGACGCTGCTGCGCCTATGCTTGTGTAATTTGATGCCAGATATGGATGCTACGCCCACGTCTTCACCCTGAAATGCGATAGTTCCCTGCTCATCGTATATTTATGAGTAATGGGATTATGTTCAAACTGTGTTATAATGTTTATGCAAATGGTCGAGTTATGAACCTGCTCTCTCAATAAATAAAAGTTTAAATAAATAAAAAAATTAAAAAAAAATAAAAAAAAAAATAAAAAAAATCGCTCCAGCCTTCAACACTTTCTACCTTTCAATGGGAAGCATTTAGTTTATTCTCTCCCTCAGTCAGGCAAGTCCTCACACTCACCCCCCCACCCCCAATCCCCCAATACTGCTTCAGCTTCTGTTGTGGGGGAACAAACACTTTGTGCACACTTTCAACAGATCCTTTGATTTTTCACCACTCACTTCCCCAGTCATATTTGCTATGGGTATAGTGTTTAGTCCCTTGAGGTTCTATATTGGTTAAACAGAGGCAGAAGGCACAAAGAGAAGGACACTGCTATTCAATGCAGAAATGCACATCCTGTGTAACGGGATTCTAGTATGGGACTCATTTGTCTTCCCTCTTTCCTAGGTTCACAGTTAGGAAGGGGGGGGGTGTTATGGTGAACCTGTGGTCGTGCATCTATATTGCATCAAACCTAGAGAAACCATTCACCCTTCACTTCTATCCTGGTTGAGATTCCTGTGTACTCACCACTTGTCTCTTACTCTCACCTGGTAGTGGGGCACTATAGAACCTACTGCTGCATGATTGTGAAGGGATGGGAAGGTGGCATTACTTGTGCCACCTAGTTCACTTACGTTCTGTTAGCACTAGCTATGGTTGCAGCTTGATCACTGAAGCATAGAAAGCAGCTTATCCAAGTCGAGGTGCCATATTGGGGACTCTGCTATGGCAACAGTGGGAGAAGCAATCACCATCATATGCTATGTAGTGCAACCTTTTTCAACTCTCTACAAGTGGGACCATTATACCACTACACATTCTTTCAGACTGCTCCAACATGAAAGACTAGGGTGGACCAATTCCTGGAAAAAAAAAGATCACACTGTGGCACACCTGGCCAGAAGGATTTCTGAGGTCGCTTGTAGTCGCATGCAGAGGGGATATAAGCTATCAGTTTGGACTTGACTGCTACATTTGGGTGTGAGCAGGACTGGCTAGCATATGGTCATTCCCCTTCTAAAATAGCTTAAAAATTGTGGTCAAGATAGTTGATCAGAGCAATGGCGGTGGATATGATTTACTCAGAACCTGCCCTTCAGATTTAGCTAAAGATACCTTGCTGGCCAGAAGCAATGTCGCCATTCAAACGTACTTTAGGTGCCGCATGATGAAAGGGAAGTTTGGCAAAGTATGGCCTTTGATCAAGAGAACAAATTATTACAGATGTTAGCTATACTGTTCTTAATAAAAAAATGACTTAACTTTCAAATTCTTATTAAGTTGCATTAGGATTAGCTATCAGGAGTACTGAGTCCATGCCCGGTTGGTAAAACCCAACGTGACAAATGGGACAGTCCAAAATAAGGTGGATTTATTTCCAGAAAAACGATTCCATCAGTAGCATCCTTTTACATCTACAGATCATTAGAGATGGAGAGAAGGTAAACATACTAAAATGTACACAAATCTATTGCCTAGTTTTTAACTTGCTATGCTTACCTGACAGAGATTCTTGCAGGAAGGTTTGTTCCAGAGGTGGAGCAGGCTGCAAAGCATTCTGTGGTGTTGTTTGGGTACTAGTAGTTGTAAATGACTGACTGTAGTTAGTAGGAAAAGGAGATTCTTCTTTCATATCAAACTCTTTTCGTGGAGGCAAGGGTGCATTCACTTTAAAAACCTGAAAAAAATAAAGAATCCTAACTGAATTTCTTTCAAACAAAGGAGAAGAATCTATTGGCTCCCAGAAATGAATCATGAAGTGATGGGGTGGATGGGTGGGTAGGTAGGTATACATAATGGTGAGACCAGAGGGCCATAAAAAGGAGCCTGCAGTGTCTTGCGAGACACCTTCTCCACTGGTTTGAATATTTTTTTTCCCAACTTGTTTTTATTAACATTTTACAGTTGAACAAACAATCAACAGAAAATCAACAGGACCCCTAGCACCCCCATCCCCCAGATTCCAGGATTTCATTGCTGTCTTTTCCCCTCTGAGGTGAACGTCCATAGGACCCCATTGGGCTATAGTTTATAGGACCTTTAAAAGCTTTATCCCTTAAAGTCTCTGCTCGTCTCCCTTATCAGAGATCAGAATCCTCTTGGGGATCAATGATTCCTAATAGTGTCATCGCCTTAGGGTACCAAGCTCTTCGCGCACCTTCCTTTAAGTATCCCAGGAGAGAAGCCCAATCTGTTATAAATTGCATGTGTTGGACTGTATTGAGTAGGAAAGCCATTCCATGGCAATCACTGACCAGATTTTCGCCACCCGCTTGTGTTCTTGCGAGGGCTCTTTTCTCCATCATCTCTCTAATACCATTGCTGTAGCCATTATCATTAGAACAGAGCTTGCGGCCAGCTTTTGAGGGAATGTCAAGCAGAGTTTGGGTCAGGCCTATCATATTGAGCCCCCTATTTCCACCACCCCCAGATCCGAGGACTCTCTCTATGGCCTGCTGAATGCAGCCCCAGAACATAGTTTTCGGCATTCCCACCATGTGTGTGCCCATGTACCCGTTCCCCCACAGTCCCTCCAGCAAGTTGAGTGGTCCGGGGAAACATCTTTTTCAGCTTGACTGGCATGAGATGCCACTGAAACATTAGCTTTAACCAGGTCTCTCGGATCTGGAGTCTTCTGTATCTGGGCCCGCAAATATTGCCATTCCTTCTAGTCAATAGCGGTTCCAGTGTCTCCCTCCCATTTCTCGACACATGTTCTGGTGGGCTGTGGTTCCCCCGCCTTAATATACTGGTATATTGCAGCCATCATGCCCTTGTCCCCTGCATGTGTGTCTAAATATTTTTCAAATGGGGTTAGGGGCCGCGAGCCTGCCTGCTTCATGGTGGGATGGGATGGCCAGTGCCTCAACTGGATATACCTGTATCTGTGTCTCTACTCCAGGACGAATTCTAATTGGCATTGTTCAAATTCTTTGACCTTTCCCCCTCCCGTATACATATCCCAAACCATCCGGCAACCCCCCGCAGGAACCAATCATCAAATGTTGCCGTTTCGCAGCCTGGGTGAATTGTGGGTTTTTGAATAAGGTGGTGAAGGGGAAAGGCAAAGAGGTAAGGTGCGCCCGAGAGGATGCCATGTCCCACGCCACTCCCGTAGTCGAAGTAATTTTACTCATATACATTTGGGAACATCGATCAGACTTCGGTTTCCACAACACTCCCCCCAATTGTTCCACTACTACGGCCCTATCCATAGACCTCCATGGTTTATCCCGATCCTCCCCTCTGCCAGTCCCTAAGAACTCTTAATTGAGCTGCTTAATAGTAGGCCCGGAAATCAGGCTATCCCATGCCGCCCTGCGAGACTGGTGTTCTCATAAGGGCTGCCGCCACTCTAGGGCGCTTAAGGTTCCAGATGAAGCGGGTTGCAACTTTCTGCAAATCTCTGAAAAAGGGGCATGGAACTTCTACAGGGAGGGCCGCGAAGTGATAAACGAGTTGTGGTAATACTGTCATTTTGAGAAAGTTGATCCGCTCCAGCCATGAGATACAAAGAGGGCCCCAATCAACCAATTTCGATTTAAGCTCATCAAGGAGGGGTGGATAACTTGCCTGGTATAGTTCACCTATGGTCTTGGTGAGGAGGACCCCCAGATATTTGATGTTCATGTTTGCCCACCTGAAGGTATATGCCCCTTTGATGTACTGTTCAGAAGACGCTTGCAGATTGAGACTACGAATCTCTGATTAATTAGCATATACTTTCAAGCCGGCTACTCGGCCAAAGCCATCTAGTTCCTCGCAAGTTGCTGGCAGGGATATCTCAGGGTGGGTCAGTGTAAGAAGCATGTCGTCAGCAAAAACAGCCACTTTGTGGACACGCCCCCCAAATGGGATACCTCTTACGGTCTTGGCCATTCTAATGGCCTCCAGGAACAGCTCCAGATTAAGTGCATAAAGCAATGGCGAAAGTGGGCAGCCCTGTTTTTTTGTGCCCATCTACACCCTCACCAGGATTGATATTTGGCCATTGATAGCTAGCCGGAGAGTCGGGGATCGATAGCTAGTGCCCACCCTGGCCAGGTAATTTGGTGCCGAAACCCCATCTTAACCATAGTAGCGAAGAGGAACCCCCATTCCACTCGATCAAAAGCCTTCTCGGCATCGACCGCTAAGAGGAGGGCGGGGATCCCCTTCTGCTGAGATTTCTCGATAAGGTGGCCCACTCTCCTAACATTATCCGCCGTCTGCCGGCCTTTGATAAAGCCTGATTGATCGGAAAGTATTAGTTTGGGCATGATGGTGTCTAGTCTGGACGCCAAGATCTTCGTATGGATTTTAGCGTCCACATTTATAAGCGCTATTGGACGATAGGAGCCACACTCCTCCGGGTCCTTGCCCTTTGGCGTATAAGAATGACCTTTGCTTCATCCATAGATCTTGGTAAAACACCTAAGGAGCCAATGTGATTAAATAATTTGGCAAGGTGGGGGATCAGGAATTCTTTATGGCGTTTATAAAATTCGGCCACATAGCAGTCAGGGCCAGGCACTTTATTCAGGGAGAGAAAAGAGATAGCCTTCCTAACTTCGTCTGTGGTTATATCACCTTCCAATTGCTCCCGCTCATCCTGTGACAGAGACTTAAGAGTCAGCTTGTCTAAATATAGCTTTTGTTCGTTCGAGTCTGGATTATTTGAGGAGTAAAGACTGGAATAGTAACGGTGGAATTCCCTTACTATCTCCGGGTTGCCGGTATGTAAAGTACCTCCCTCCACCCCAATTCTCAGGATAGTTTTGTCCCCCTCTTCCTTTCTCAGCAACCTAGCTAGGAGACGATATAAGTAAGAAAAGTATTTAGAAAAGTTACTCACATGCGCCAACCTTATTCAAAAATGATTCAAAGGTGAGTCATACCATTTCTGTATTTAAGTTTTTCTTTTATTCTTCACAGTATATTAGAGGATGGACAAACAAATAATTTTCAGTTTGGTGTTTTCTTCACACCTTATAGTTTCCACATAAATTGCTATGCACAAATCCTTGATACAAATTGGTTTAAGGTGTTTGCTCCACACCTTTTTTGGTTACACTTCAAATGGTTTATACTGATCCTTAGTACTTTGAGAATTTGTACCCCTTAGTATGTCTCTCTCGACACGCGTTTCCCCATCGTTACTAACAATGGTTCATCAGGAGAGGAAATGCTTTCCAATTTGTGTTACTGAATTATTTTCAAAGATTTTAACATTCATCCAAATAGTTTGGTAATATCAAGTAAATGGTCAATTTGATGTCCAAATTTAACTTGATAAATGTTAAAGAGATTGGCTTCTGTTCCAATTTATAGGTAAAGTCGATCAAAACTGGCTTATTTCTTTGAGTTGTGTGGTCCTTCTGCCATGATAAGTGATGTAAGGGATTTCCCAAACGAGTGGATAGTCACCTTTGAATAATTTTTGTATAAGGTTGGCACATGTGAGTAACTTTTCTAAGTACTTTCCTTACTTATATTGTATCTATGTAGCAGCCACACAGCTTTGGAGAAATACTCATGCTGACAACCTAGCGCATTTATTTAAAATTGCGCATTAGACATTTTTGTTTCACATTACATACCAGCAGTCGCCAAGGGAATACTTTTTTTGGCTGCAAAGGTTTTTTCATTTATTAGCTAGGAGACTATCTGATTTATTCGCTTTGATGTAGTACTTTTGACGTAAACTAAGAAGGTTCCGTTCTGCCTTCCTAATTGGTATGAGAGTCAGCTGGCCCCTCACCGTATGAACCACCCTTGCTAGTGCCGGTGTGTTTCGCAGCCATTTGCACCATCGCCTCTAAGTTTTTTGCTTAACTATTCTTCCTCTAGCCTTAATTCCCTTTCCCTTCTCACCTTTACTGCAATCATTTTGCCTTTTATCGTGGATTTTAAAGCGTCCCACCATATTTGTGGAGATGTATCACCTACAGGGTTGTTCCCCGCAAAGTCCTCGAGCTCCTGCTCAATTTCTTTGGTCAAGATAGGGTCCTTAAAAAGCTGGGACGGAGAACGCCATTTCCATAATCCTGGCGCACCCAGTTGTCTGGTTATTATCAGGGCAATAGGGGCGTGGTCCGAAATTGCAATAGATCCCAGTGTGATCTCAGCGGCGTTCCCCAGTAGCGGGGAGGACACCCATATATAATCGATGCACGAATGAGTCTTATGCGCATGCAAGTAGAACGTTTATCCTATCTCGGCACCCTGGGTCTCCCTCCAGGCGTCCACCAGCGCCAAGTCATGAATGTTCTTCTTCAGATCTCCGGAGGGTCCCCCCCTGCGGTCCCCACATAGCCCTACTTCTATCCTTGACCGGATCCCAGGCCAGATTAAAATCCCCTGATAGAAGGATGTGACCTTTGGCAAATTTGCCTAGCCAGTTCAGGGCCTTCTGAATTAAGGCATCTTGGCCCGTATTGGGCGCATAGATGGTCGCTACCGTATAACACTCCCCTGCCCTCCAACACTACCGCCAGATACCTTCCCTGGTCATCCATCTGTGTTACCTTGACCTCCAAGTCCAACCACATTCCCGCACCGCTACTACCATCCCTCCCTTTTTGGTTTGCTGCGTGGCCTGGGACAGTCTGGTGTAGCCCCAGAACTTGACCCTATGCCCATCTCGAGTTTGTATGCGAGTTTCTTGGAGAGTGACTATGTGTGGTTTTTCGTTACGGATGTACAACCACCTTTTTCCTTTTGACCGGCGAGTTTAGACCATTTACGTTTAAGGATAATATCTTAAATTGGGCCGACAATTAGTGTAGAATTTACCCTGTAGCCCGGTCTGCCTGATATTCAATTGACCAGGGATTCCATGATAACAGCTGAGCTGTATCGTTCACCCCTAGGATCCTCCGCTCCTTCTTTCCTCCTGGAAATCTGCCCCCTCCCCATAGACCCACCCCAACCTCCCCCCACCCCCTTCAACTTTTCTAATGTCCCCCTGGGTAGGCTCAGCTGGCCATTTACCCCCCCCCCTCGCTCCGCAAGTACAAAAGCTGAACCCTATAAACTGCCCAGGTTTAAACAACGCAGGATTTCCCTATCCCATCCCAAGGAACCGAACCCTTCCCTTCTCTGCAGCAATTACAAATGTTTTCCAATCCCTGCCTCGGCGCCGTAGTTTCAGTTGGCAAGGGCCCTCCCCAGCCTCGCCACTTCAACTCTAAGGCTTCAGTGAGACAGTGTCGGTGAGTTTCCCCGACGACTCGTTTTGACTGTTTGAGCGGCTCCTTCCCTGGGGTAGCGGCTTAGTTTCCGTGAGGAGTGTTTCCTGGATGCCGTCGATTTGGCTATACACCACTCCCAGGGCTTGTGCCTATCTTGGCTGAGGGAATGTCCCGTCGGGAGGGACGGCGGACATGCCTCGATTCCCAGCGGCTCCAGGCCTTGGTCGCAAGTCTCAATCTTGTGCTGCCTTCCCTGCCAGAGGAAGGTTAAGCCAAAGGGATGGGTCCACCGATATTTGATTTGTTTCTCTCGCAGATGTTTCAGGACCGAGCCCATCCGCCTTCTCTTATGCAGAGTCGTTTGCGACAAATCTTGCTAAAGAGAAATCTCAGTCTCGTTATACGATATGTGGCCTGCCTTTCTCGCCATCTCCAGTATCTTTTCTTTAGCAGCATAACTATTAAAGGCCACCAAAACGTCCAGAGGCCTGCTCCCTAGCTCCACCCACGGCGGTCCCACTCTATGAACTCTGTCGAATTGTAAGTCTAGACTTGAGCCCGCTTCTAGGAGATCCATGAAAATCGTAGTAAGGACTTGAGCGAGGTCCTGGGGCTGAACCGACTCTGGCAACGCCTTGACCCGGATGTTTATTCTTCCCTAGCGATTCTCCAGGTCTTCAGCCTGTAGCTCCAGGTTCTGAGTGGACTGTGCCAGGGTTCCCAGGAGATTCCCCGTTTTCCTTGCATCCTCAGTCAGCTCCTGGATAGCCTGCTCGTTAGTTGTTAGGGAGAATTCTCTGTTAAGGCTAATTTCCCAAACCTAGTGAGTCCCCCAGCAGCTTTGCTGGATTTTTGGGATTTATTTTTTTCTCCTGCTAAGAGCGAGACTCTTTTTCTCCCACTCTTAGGCATGATTTGAGAATTTCCTTTGACTGTAAATGTGTTTTATGGGCTATGGGGTCTTTTACTCCATAGGGCTTCATGTGTTTTTGGTATGTGTGTTACACAGCACCCTCAGTGCAGTAACACAGGGCTGTCATAATGACCCCCAAACAGACTTCATACCCTGGGACTGACTACTGTCTCCCAGGGCATGTTAAGCCACCATTGGCTTTACTAGTCTCAAATTGTGAACAGAACCAGTACAAACCATCATATTGTGGAAGTACTGGTAGGGGTAATTCGATTGCCCCAGGGTCTGTTTTCCAAAGGGGCACTGTCCAGCCCCCCCTTGTCGAGTTTCTGGCTGGTGGCAGTGGATACCACGTGAAATATTCCGCCGGAATATTTCCTATGGGATTTTCCTATTCATTTTAAACGCACCACTTTTTGGTGCAACGTTAAAGATACCGCCGGATTATTTAATATTTATTCCCCGGTTGGGTCTTTTTGCCAGGACTCGGTTTTAAAATGGCGTTTGTGTTCGCCTCTGAAACCCTAACCCAAGTCGAGCCCTTTGTTCCACTTTTTGGCGGGCTTCTCCCCAGAAGCCCTCCAAATGGTGCCACTCTGTCTGGGGTCAACAGGATGTGTGGGAGGGGGATTAGGCACCATGGACTGAGTTGCCTTGGCAACTCAAGTCGCACTCTTGTGCGATTGGCCCAGTGGTGAGCCGCCCGGCTCACCACTTACATATTTGAGTGACAGCTAGGCTGTTGAATGGGGGTTTTTCTGCATAAAAGCAGGGCTTTGGGGACTGGAACTTCAGAAGTCACCACAGGACCTAAATAATCCGAAGAGGGGAGAAGCTAAGCCATCTACAACGGCGACACCACCGGTGGAGCCCTGTTGTACGAACTCACCACTTCCCCGACGACAGAGGAGATCTTCCAGGAGAGTCTTCTTCCCTTTGAGCTGGTGGGACCAACCAGTTCACCTTTTTCACCTTCCTGGACTGTCTCGTGGTCGAATCGCCCGTGCCAAGCGGCCGGATAGCCACGCTTCACCACTAACGCGAATAAAAGGGTTGTACCTTTTAACCGGGAAACTCTGCGGCTGGTTTCTTCCCTGGCAGTGCAACGACCTCCAGCTTTCCTCCACGTCGAGATCATCTCTTCCCCTGGACGAAGCCTTGACTTGCACCCGCTGCCAGGAACAACTGCCCCCGCTGGAGCTTTCTCACCATTTCAGGTACTGTGTTCCGCCTGGTCTCCCTTGCAACAGATTGTCCAAGGTGTCCCGTAAATCCTTGACTCTCTATCCTGGGGTGACCTCGGACCTGCTAACATTATCTTTCTGACTTGATCCAACCTCTTTTTGACTTTACTGCAAAGACAGTGCATTTCCACTGTGTGATCTTGGGCACATTCCGCCTTGCTCTCTCCAAGAGTGGGCCTGGCCTATGAACTTTTTACTATACAGTAGACCCTGCCTTTCTTGACTTGCTGTGTTTTCTTAAAAGTGTTGGTACTGTGTTCTTTTCCTATTCTGCCTTTTCTCTCCCTTTTTAAACAAATTATTGGAGTGCCATCTACGGTTACGCGCTCACCTCTGTTTTGCTAAATAAGTGGTGTCTTAACATAGACTTGTCGAATAATTAACGAGGGAGGTGTATTTACTTAGAGTGACTGTTTGAACTTGCTTGACATATTAGTGCCAGTGTATTTTTACAAGTGTGTTTTTAAATAAATAATGATATACTTTTATACCAAAGCTCTGGTCAGTGTTTGCTTGTGCTACTGTATTTTTAGCCCTATTGTGTATACTTTATATACTGCCTAACTCCTCTTGAGAGAAGTCTGACTGCTCAGCCACAGCTACCAGGTAAATCTGGGTGGTGCAGACTGCTACCAATTGGGTTTACTGCTAACTCCTGTAGTCTTAAACTGTTTGCAGTGGTCCCTAAGGGAACTGCACAGGTTTCTGCCTAACATTAGTGTCCACCCTATCTTCCACCTTATTAATGTCCCACTTGATCTCCCTCATTCCTTCGGCTAGGTCTTCCCTCAGTGTGTCCATCTGCTTCTGAGAGGCAGCTGATATTTTATCTACCGCCGCGCCGAGGAATAGTTTTAAAACTGAGTAGGTGAGCGGTCTCTCTTGCTGTTCTTGTGTAAGATCCACTCCCTGCTCACTCGCCTAGTCGTCCTGATCGTCACCCTCTTGCTCAGAATCCTTGGCCCAGATTTTATTCAGGGTGCCATCTTGGGTCTTCATAACAGTAAGGGCCTGGGGTGGATCTTTCACTCTGTTCCTGGACATGATGGGTTACGGGCGGGGGCTTAGGGCCAGCCAGACACCTGACTGCTCTCGTAACGTTAAGCAAGAGGGGAACGGGGGGAGGACCCCCGGATCGTTTGATAGTGATAACAGCCTCAGGTCAGCTTGTTGAGTTCCTCTTACCCCCACCTGCCTCCTCCAGTCGTAATTGGGGGGCAACTGTAACCAGCTGAACACAGTTCCCTAAGTCCTGGTGTGGGCTATATTAGGTACCGGGGCACAGGTAAAGTCTGGATGGCTTAGCCAGGGAGTTGAGTTCAAGGCCTCCAATAAAAAAAGTAAGATCTGTCCACCCCCTTTGATGGGGGTATACACCAACAAAGATATGGCGGACCCCCTGGTGAGGCAGTGTCTCCACAGGGCTCCCTCCCCCCCCATCCGGATTACTGACAAGCTCCCAGCAGTGCTTCTATGTCGCAAGCAGAGGATGGCCCCCCCCGCCCGGCGACTAGATAGCCACTCGGAGGGTCAGGGATCAAGAGTAAGTGTCTCCTCACAGCTGATGTCACTTAGGAGACCCGGGGGAGCGGCCACCTCCACTCATCACGGTCAGCTGGCACCGGGCCTCAGGCCCCTCCAGGCTGATGATGGCCTCCCAAGCCGCGCCCCCCACGAACTCCAGCCGATGACGATGGTCGATGTGGGGCCGCGCTGGGGGCACTGCACTAAATTGGGCCAGGGCAGGGTACGGCGTGGGAGCAGCGGCGCGAGGTTCCAAGCCTCCTCAGGCAGCCCAGCAGGAGATGACCCGTCAAGCTGCGCTCCCCCCGGAGCCCGACTGGTGGTGAACGCCAGGACCGGGCTAAGGCAGCGCCACTGATAGCATGAGGGGGCCCGTCGCACAGGGGGCCAGTATCTGGCTAGATGTCTGGGGACGGTGTCCTCCTGGGTCTGGAGCCTGCCGGCCGCCGCGCCTCAGATGCTTCGCACGCGGCGCAGGCCTGGATGGTCCAGCCAAGTCCCCCTGCAGCAAAATCTCTGTCGGCTCAAGTTCAAACGGGGCCCGGCTCCCACTGACCGCTGCACCACAATGTCAAAGTGCCAGGGAGGGCTGGATGTTGCTCGAAAACCGCTTCTGGTGCCGAGGGGTTCCTGGCAGAGCCGGGAGCCGTGGTGTCTACCCTGGTCAGCGGCCATCTTGGAATCTTGGTTTGAATATTTTAACTAAAGAAAGTCAATTAAGACTGACTTCCCTGGCTTATTGAATAACCATAGCTTTCCCCATAATTTTCATCAGATGACCTGGTCCTAGGTTAAGTGGGATAGTGCACCAACAATATGTGCGGCACAAGTGAACCTAAGTATACCGCTATGTGCAAACTCACTTACTTCAATATTTAAGTCTTGCCCCCAACAAAGGGCAATGAAGTGTGTTCGATTAGGCTCACTAGCATCTGAAACCCTACTGCACTAGTCGCATCAACCTTTCAAGAAAGTATTGACTGGGGCCTCTATCAGTAGCTGATGCATAACTGGCATGTCTAGGTTTTAAACAAATGATTGTAAGTACCATCAAAAAGAAATGCACAATTGCCTTCTAAAAGGAACCAGATGCCAGGACAATGTTAGCCAGTTACGGGCAGCCACCTCACGGCAGACATGCTACACAATGAGGTGTAATAAAAGTCTATTGCTCCTGTGACAGAGAACATGGATCACTCAAACCAGTCTTTTTTTAATGTATTGTGTGTTTTAGTTAAAATGTATCAAACTTCACACATTACAAATTACAGTTTAAATACGAAGGATTACAAATTCAAGGGTCAAATACAGCAAATAAACAAAACATGATAAAAAATGTATTCAAAGAAAAAGACTATGTAGTAAAGTTGGTTGCTGCAATAACCAGATATGTCTGCTGTCCATTTAAAATTCGATGCCAAACAATGTATTAAAACGAAAAGGTTGGCGACAGAGTGCTCAAAAGAAAGACTTAGTTGATGCAAATGTACACATTCAATGAACCAGTGTGCCACATGTTCCATAGTTTGAGGACAGTGACAGTCTGCACGTTCATAGTTCATATTTTCAATTTGTTCTTGTACCATTTATTTTATGGGTCGTATGCAGATTTAATCTTATATGCATAAAATGTTCCCGTACAAATCTAAACGGACACCTACTTGGGCATGGAGGAATACAATTCCTCTTCTCTGTTGGGGCCAGAACAGAAAATAACCTAGAAATGAGCAGAGAATCTGCTGTAAGTAATCAGTCAGCATCCCTGAGGAGTCCCCTTCTCCTCAGCGAATTTCCAATGAAGTCCTCCCTAGTCATGCCCAAATCGATTAAGATTTGCAGTCTTTCCTGATGCATGCATGAAAAAGATTTGTTAACACCATTAGGGAACATACACATGATAAACAGATGCAATTTTACAATCTGCAACATGAAAATAATCAGGACAATTTAACAGAAGAAATTAAAATCAGCTAAACCAGGGATTGAGAGTTTATGGAATGTGGTTTATTTTACTCCCTCCGTTTCGAAGCTGGAATTAAAAAGAACTTTCATCAAGTACAAAATTAATTTTTTGTCAAATAGTGTATGGATTAGACAAGTAAAAATTCATTTTAATCTGAAAAACAAAGATTTTTGTTGCAACAGCCTTGCTTTCTGCAAAGTAATTACTGGAATTGTTTTTAATCTTGGAGGCCACTCAACGTATAAGATAATAGAGCTTCTGTATGGCATGTGCTGCCGATTCCCCTTTTCACAAAACAGACCATTGAAATAATTGTTCTTCTAAGGTACATTGATATGATAAGATATGGCATTTATAACGCGCCTATACACAAGTGTTTCAAGGCGTGATGAGGCAAGGGAGGGGGGAATAGAGGGACGACAGACAACGATCTTAGTAGGCCAGGTGACACTGAGATCGCGCAAATGCAGGTGAGGGGGAGGGGAAAAGTGCAAGGGGGAAGTGCAGTACATAGGATAAACAGTAAAAAATAGAAACAATAAATAGGAACAATAAACAACAAGTGTGGCCCGCTGGTGGCAGGTGCAAGGTTAAATGTAGACATCGGGTGTCAAGTGCTGGAAGGGGGCTGAAGGGATACAGAAACAGCCCCAGAGTGCAAGGGTTGCCGGGAGGGTGGGGGCATTACAGGTGTCCAACTGGCCAGGAGAGGACCTGGGCCCGAGAACAGGGTAGCCAGGTGACCAGTGCAATTTCAGTCAGGAGTTCAGCAGGGGAGAAGAGGAGAGAAAAAAAACCAGAAGCAAAGAGGTCTTTAGGTGCTCCCGGAACCAGAGATGGTGCTCCTCAATTTTCAGAGAGGCTGTTCCAGAGGGAGGTCCCAGCTGAAGAAAGATCTACCACCAACTCATTGCTTGGAGAAGCGACTGACCCTGAGGGAGTTGGAGGCGGATGAGCGAAGAGCTCGAGATGGAAGATATTTGGGAAGTTAGAGTTTAAGGTATTGAGGCCCCAGAAGGTCTTGTGGACAATGAATAGGGTTTCGAAATGAATCCTCGCAGCCACTGGGAGCCAGTGCAGAGATTTCAGTCCTGGAGAGATACAATCCCTGGGCTTGAGGCCAAGGACAAGTCTCGCAGTCCTGTTCTGGGTGAGTTGCAGAGAGTAGAGGCAGGTAGATTTAGGAAGAGGCTGTTGCAATAGTCCAGCCTAGAGAAAAGCAGAGGTCTGGCGACAGTGAGCTTCTGGGGGAAGGAGAGCAGAGACGCCAGATGTGAGGAGAGAAGGAGTGTGTGGAGTCGAAGATGACCCCAAGGATTTTAGTCTCACAGGTGGGAGCAGGAAGAGGGCCAAAGGAGGTCGGCCAGCGAGAGACAGGAAAGGAGGCAGCGGCTGTGCAGATGAAGAGAATCTCAGTCTTACTGGCAATAAGGCAGAGATCATTGGCGGCACATCACTCCTGGATAGCAGACAGACAGTCGCAGAGGAGAGATGGAGAAGAGGTGGCTGATGGGAGACTTAAAATGAGCTGAGTGTCACCCGCATAGCACTGAATGTTGGGGCAGAGAGCGGCAATGCAGTGGGCAAGAAGTGCCAGGTATTGGTTGAACAGCCAGGGAGAGAGGATAGAACCCTTGGGGAACACCACAGTTAGGGATGGAGATAGAGGAGAGGAAGGACACAGGTTGGACCTGGGAGGGTCAATCGGAGAGGAAAGAAGTCAGCCAAGCCGGGGCCCGATTGGTGATACCCAGAGACGGTTGAGCAGGATGGCATGGTTGACTGTGTCAAAGACAGAGGAGGGATCAAGTAAGATGAGGACAGAGGGGTATTGGAATCAAGGTTGGACAGCAGGTCTTCAAGGATGTTCAGGAGATCAGTTTCCGTACTTCCGGCAGCTCTGAAGCCAGACTGATGGTCATGGAGACAACCAACATATTCAGTGTGAAGATTAAGTTGGGAGATGGCTAGCTTTTCTAGGCGTTTGTCCAGGAAGGGAGTGATGGAGATTGGGCGATAGTTAGCTGGGCAGGACTGGTCGGCAGAGGGTTTCTTAAGAAGAGGGTGCACAAGGGAGATCTTCAGTGGGGGAAAGGAAGACTCCAGTGACAAAGGAGTGGTTGCAGAAGTCAGCCAGCGCAGGAGCCAGGGTGTCAATGTGCTCCTTGATGGTTTTGGAGGAACAGGGGTGAACCCGTTTTGACAAGACTTTCATAGAACGGACATATCTAGAAACCTTGTCTGGGGAGAACAGGGGAAAGGCAGAGAAGGAGGGTGGAGAAGTGGCCGAAGAAAGGGCCAGAAGTAGAGCAGGGAGTAGAGGGAGGAGGGGGACAAGATGTCCTGAGTTTTAGAGGTGAAATGAGAAGCAAGAGGGGTTTGAGGGGGGACAGGAGAGGTAGAGACTGAAGCAGGATTGTCCAGTTCCTTGCAGCTTTTAAAGAGTTTGGCTGAGTTGTTAGATGCCGCAGAGACGGAGGCTTGGATGTGAGCTCTCTTCTCTTCTTGGTGCGGGCAGAAAGACTGTATTGCCTTTGGAGCAGGCCAGTTTGTCAAAGGATTTACTGGAAGCACGCCACTTCCTCTAAGCCACCATGCACTTGCGTTTGAGGGTGACGAGGTGAGTCGTACCAAGAGTTGCACTTGGCTTTGGGCTTCAAGCGGATCCTCATGACAGGGGCAAGAACATCAAGAGAATCAGATATAGCAGAGTAGAGCATGGAAAGGGCTGTGTCAGGGTCTGAGTGAGGGTGAGAAAATGGGGGCAAAAGCCTCAACTGACACACGCTTCATGGGTCGGATAACCAAGAAGGTGGGTGGCAGTGCTGGAGGTGGCTTGGCCTGAGGGGTAGAGAGGGTGAGCTGGGAGGAAAGGAGAACATGATCACTCCAGGAGAGAAGAGTGGTGAGAGGGATAGAAGGGGGAAGGTCTGAAGAAATCAGAACATCCAGAGTGTGCCCTGTAGAGTGAGTCGGGGAGAATAGAGGGAGAGAGAGAGAGAGAGAGAGAGAGTTGCAGAGATCGCAAAAGAGTCCAGAGGAAGGACAGGAAGCATCCAGGTGGATGTTAAAGTCTCCAAGAAGGAGAAGTTGAGTGGTCGAGAACAGGACGGAAGAACGGAAGAAGAGAAGTCCGCCCACTCAGAGGAAGGAGGAAATCTGACCAGGTGGCCGATAGATGGTAGCCACAGTAAGGGAATCGCTAGGAGAGAGAGCCTGCAGATTAGGCATTCGAAAGCGAAGTAGGCCTGCGTAGGAATGACAGAGGCAGGAATTCACTCTGGGAGCATCAGGGCTACACCTCCTCCGGAAAGGTTGGACCTAGGTGCGGAGAGGATCTTGTAGCCGTCAGGGAGGAGGGTGTCAAAGCTCATGACAGAGCTGGCTGTGAACCATGTCTCGGTGAGACTGAGGACATCGAGGCCAAGTTCTTCCAGGAGGCTGCAGATGTCAGCGGAGTGTTTGACAGCCGAGCCAGATTTTAGAGTGGCAATATGGAGAAGGTTGCTATCCTTTAACAACATCCTGGGAGGGGTACACCCTGCCGAGGTGTAGAAGAATCCCGGGGGGGAGGGGTGGGTGCAGAAGAGGAAGGAGGCGAGGGCAAGGTAGCCAAGGAGGCGACAGGAGTGGGGAGGCAAGGAAGCCTTGGAGGGAGAGGGGCAGCAGGAGAAGGAAACAAGTTGATGAGGTGCGGGACGTGTCCATCAAAGAGGAGAATATTGGCCTGAGAGCCTTGGACCAAGATGGTACCATTCAGGTAAACATTTATGATGACCTTAGAGGAGTCTAAGGAGGCTGGGAGGGCCTCCCACCAGGTGCCACCATTAATGGGAAAAGAAGAGAGGAGAAATGATGAGTTACTCACTGTAGTGACTAATATACTCTTAGTCCATAGTCCCCTTTCCTTCATACTGCATGGGTGTCCCTTCAAAGGGACAGGAGACAGAACCTTTCACCAGAAAAAAACCCTTTTAAATTTAGAGGCGCGCTGGGGTGAGGCCCTGGGAGCATGTGCTACCCTGACTCCGCCCGCCAGCGCCACTCCGCAGTCCCCATTGATGCGTCAACAATATTTAACATTGCCTAATGTCACCAGTATGATGAGGGGGGAGGATGGTGGGACGTATGGAGGAAAGTGGACTTTGAGTACTTTAGTCACTACGGTGAGTAACTCATAATTACTCTCATGTCCCATACCCTTTCCTCCATAGTGCATGGGCGATTACAACTGAATGTGCCCCAGGGTGGAGAGGAGACCCTCCTTAAGCAAATATGTGCTTAGAACTGCCTGTCCGAACGCCGTGTCTGATTTAGAGCTGACGTCCAAACAGTAATGCTTAGAGAAACCCGAAGGGGTGGCCCAGGTAGCTGCCCTGCTTATGACTTTCCACTTTACCAGTTGCTGGAAGGCGATGGCCGTGGCCCTGACCGAGTGAGCGTGCATGTTGGCTGGCTGGCAGTGACTTTTGCTGCCCCACGTAAGCCTCTTTGATGGCCGCAATCATCCACTGGTCAATAGAGGCCTTGGATGCCTTATAACCTGGTCTGGAGCCCTGAAGGTGACAAAAAGTGCACCCTACTTGAGGAAGCCCTTGGTCCTGTCCAGATAGAATTTCAGAGTGCGTCTGACATCCAGACAGTGCAAGACTCTCTGAGCCTCGTCCTTGGGGTCAGCGAAGAACATAGCCAACAGTAATTTCTCCTGTAGATTCAAGGCCGACGGTACCTTTGGTAGGACTGCTGGGCGAGTACACAAGACTACCTTGTCCCTGTGGAAAGTGGTGTAGGGATCAGAGGCCACCAGAGCCTGGATCTCGCCAAATCTACAAGCAGAGGTAAGTCCCACCAGCAAAGTCGTTTTAATGGCGACCAGCCTGTCGTCCGCAGACTCCATTGGCTCGAATGGTTTGTGCATCAAGGCACCCAACATTACATTGAGGTCCCACGAGTGTGGCTTCTTGATGGGCGGGTAGAGCCTGGACAATCCCGCCAGATGTTTCTTGACAATCTGGTTGGAGAAGACCTCCGAATTTCTGTAGGCCCCTATGGCTGCCAAGTAGGTGCAACATGTGTCCACCTGAATGCCTAAGTGTGCGAGGTGCGCTGAAAAGGAGAGCACGTCGTCCGGCGTGCACGTAAGGGGGTTGATCTCCTTAGAGTCTGCCCTGTGACGGAACCTGCTCCATTTGCTCTTATATTGGCCCCTGGTAGCCTTGCTCCTGATGCCCTGAATAATCTCCAGGTTAGCCCGTGATAATCTCAGATGCTGGAGGGTGATCTGCTAAGGAACCACACTGCGAGGAATAACTTCTGAGGTGTGGGGTGGAGGACCCTGCCCCACCTGCTGAGACAGGAGAGGTGCAGGGCCCAGCAGAAGTTGAAGGGGTGGCTGTCCTGGAGGCTGAGCAGTTCGGAGAACCACAGTCTTGCTGGCCACCAGGGAGCCATCAAGATGATGCTGAGGTGACAAGCTTCCTTCATCTTGCAGAGTACCCTGGGGATCAGAGATATGGGAGGAAAGGCATATGTTGTCATGCCTTCCCATTGAATCTGCAATGAGTCTCCCAAGGAGCCAGGGCCCAGCGCCTACCAGGACGCAAACTGATGGCACCTCCTGTTCTTCCAGGAGCAAAATAGATCCACCTGAGGGTGGCCCCAAGTGTTGAAGACCACCTGCAGCACCTGGTCGTTCAGTTGCCATTCGTAGTTGTCTGCTCCCTGTCTGCTGGGCCTGTCCGCTTCCAAGTTGGCTTCCCCCGGGAGGTGGACGGCCATGAGGTAGATGTTTTCCAGGGTCCATTCCCACATGCTGACCGCTAGGCTGCACAGCGGGGGGGGACCTGGTACCCCCCTACTTGTTGACATAGTACATGCTGGTGGAGTTTTCGTCTAGATAAGGACGGACTTGCCCCCAATGAGCGGATGGAAGGCTCAGAGGGCTAGCCAACTGGCCCTTAGCTTCAGCCAGTTGATATGCGACTCCTGCTCCTGCCGGGTCCAGACTCAGTGGACAGTGTGGCATTCCAGAGTGGCTCTGCATCCCTCTAGCGAGGAGTCTGTAGTGATGATGGCCTGTGGGGACGGCAGCCAGAGGGGCATGCCAGTCCACAGGTTGCAGTCCCTGGACCACCACTTGAGGTCCGAGTGGAGAGAAGGGGGTATGCTGACTAGCTCTGCTTGGTAGCCCCTCTCCTGATTCCATGAGGCTACGAAGTGCAGCTGTAGTCTACGCATCCGGAGCCTCGTGTGTGGTACAGCCAGGAGGACTGCTGCCATGATACCCAGTAGGTGTTGGTACCACCAGGCCGAAGTCACTGCTCTGGTAAGGAAGTGTGTCGCAGCCCTCTTGAGGGCCATAATCTTGTCAGAGGGAAAAACCTTCGCTTGTATCCCAGATGAGGCCCAGAAAGGCGAGGTTCTGCGCAGGCTGCAGCTCAGACTTCTTGAGGTTGATAGTGAACCCCAGGTCATGGAGCGTGTTCATCAGCACAGAGCAAGTGTGGGTAACCCCTTCTGGGGATCTAGCCCTGACGAGCCAGTCGTCCAGGTTCGGGTAGACATGGTGGCCCTGAGGGCGGCTGTCACTGCATTCATGAGTCTGGTAAATACCCTGGGGGCTGAATTGAGGCCAAAGGGTAGAACTTTGTAATGGAAATGACAGCCTATGATCCTGAAGCGTAGGAAGGAGTGATGAGGTTGCCAAATCGGGACGTGTAAGTAGGCGTCCTTCAGATCCAGGGAGCACATCCAGTCTCCCCTGTCTATCGTCTCCGCAATGAGTGCCGGCGTAACCATCTTGAATTTCTGAAGAGGGAGGGAGAGGTTGAGGGTGGATAGGTCCAACACAATTCTCAGGCCATTCTAGTTCTTCTTTTGTATGGCAAAAATCCTGGAATAGAAGCCCAAGTCTCTCTCAGAAGCTGGCAATTGTTCCACTGCTTGGCTCTCGACGAGCGACCGGATCTCCGCCAACAGAGTTTCTGTCCCAATCTGTGGGAGTGGAGGGGAGGAGAGGGAGGTATCGCTCTGCGGTACCCCTTGTATACTACAGAGAGGATCCAGGGGTTTGTAAAGTTCTGGCACCAGAAATGCACGCGAGGAGCAAGCCTGCCACCCACTGGAGACACATGGACCTGAAGGGATGGGTCATGCCTTTTTTCCTGTCAGAGGCTGCTGCTGAGGAGGGGGACTGGAAGAAGCCCTTGCTTCCCCCCTCCTTTTTGTTGCTTGCGCCAGTGCTGACTCGTCAATCCGTCAGGATGTCTCGACCTCTGTTCCTTGAATCCATGTAACCCACCGAACACCCGCCTCTTGTCGAAGCATTGATACGACTGGTTGTACGCCTTGGGCGTGGCCTTCGTTAGATAAAGACTTTGCAGTCTGCAAGCTGTTCTTATCTAATTCCTCGTCAGTGGTCAAGTGGAAGAGGTCCCTACCCTCGAACGGAAGGTCCAATATGCGATCCTGGATGTCAGGGTTAAACTTAGTAGCCCAAAGCCAGGCCGTCCTTCTCATGTCCGTGGCGATGCAGATGGCCCGGTAAGAAGTATCCATGTGGGCCACTGTGGACTCCATGATTTCCTGCACTACCAGCTTCATTTCTCCTAGACCAGCTTTGAAGCGTGCCTGGCTCTGCAACGGGAGTTTCGGAAGGAAGTCTATTTCCCGCCACAACCTCTGGTTAGCGGATGCCAGCATGGCATCAGCGTTGGCTTGACACAGGTGCAGGGAGACGTTAGAGTACAGCTTCTTCCTACAAGACCACCTGCTTGCTTAGCAGCGTCGAGGACAAGGTGACCGAGGACGACTGAGGCTTGGAGTAGAGCAATGCTGCAGCAATCACCGAAGAATGTGGCTGGGGGTGCGTTGATGGCAAGAGTGTATCCCCTTCCATTTGTCTATACTTGGCATCGAGGCGGCGATTGACAGGTTGGGTCAAGTGTGGCTTGAGCCACCCCTTCTTGGCTAGAGCCACAACATCTTTCTGTATCAGGATACCTGTTTTGGTAAGAGGACTTCCGCCAAGAATATCCCCCCCCCCCCCCCCCCAGGCTGCTCGACCTCTGGTTGAGGAATGCCCAAATTGTCTTGCAAGCCTGTCGTGGAAGGCCTTTGCTGACGAATGCGTGTCAGGGTCCTCCTGCCAGTCTGTGTCCACCAGAGTGTCCGGGTGATCCGGAGCGGATAGAGGAGTGCTGGGCGCCGTGGGCTGCAGTATGGACACCGGAGCCGGCGACTGCTGTGTAGGCTGGTGTGGAACTGCCTGTAGGGGAGCCAGAATCAGAGGAACAGGCAGAGGCAGTGGGGGCTGCGCTGGAGCCTGTGGTGCCGGAGCCATGGGAGGAATACTATGGGCGCTGGTGGAGTGACCAAGTCCCCGACAGCATCCTGTAGGATGGCTCCATCTGGGGGGTTTGCATCAGCGCCAGGACCCTCTCTAAGAACCGGCCCTCGGAGGTAGGGCATGTTGGAGTGGCTGGGGGCTGCTTGGGCCGGAACACACTGTCTAGGCAGCAAGGGAAACCTGCCCTGCGCTGCTGATGGATAAACTCTAGGCCATGTACCTGGTTGACACTGCTCTGTTCCTAGGAGTGGCATCGGACGAGCGGCCATATTTTCTGGCGCAGCAGCCATTTTGTCAAGCTGCGTGCCACGTGCCAAAGTTGTGGTGCCTGGCTCCGGCCTCATCCATAACTCTTGGTTGTGGAGCGAGGCCTACCGAGCACCTCAGGTCTGGGCCTGAAAGGCGTGTTGCCCTCTGCGTTTGAGCCGGTACTAGGGCGTTACCCCTTGGGTGTACACCCGGTATAAGAACCTTGCAGTCCCTCAGCACTGATTCCGGAAGGTTTTTTTCTGGTGAGAAAGTCTCCCATCCCTTGGAAGGGATGCCCATGCAGTATGGAGCAAAGGGGACGGACGCAAGAGTAAGCACAGAGACCATATGAAGAACCAACAGGTCTGGCGAGGGAACGCCAAAGAGGATATCGGTGAGGGTTTGTCTACATGCGGCACTGGTATAGGTGTCAGTAATGGGGAGGCTTGGGTTGAAGACCAGGATGTCCTTTTTAAACTTCTTCCTACCAGATTTAGTGAAGGGAGCAGGATAGTCAATAGAGAAGCAGTTGGAAAAGATAGAAGAGAGCACCATATAGTAGGTGGGGAGAATAGATAAGAGAAAATGAGGGTGTAGGGGCGGGGAGAGCACTAGGGAAGGAGACAGGTAGGGGTGCAAACAGACTCGACAAAGACCAGACAATTGGACAGGACAACATGCGCTCAGACAATGGTAGAAAGTTTGCTAGATTAATACTTTGCTAAGAAGTCAGAACCGCAGAAAGGCACTACTTTCACAATGTAGTTTAGATACTGGAGAAAACACACCCAAGTCTGAGAGTCCTGTTATAAGGGGAAAAGACCTAGGTTTCACAATGCAATTTTATAAATGCTGCCGAAAACACACCAAGTCTGAGAGTCTGCTATGTGGCAGTGTTGTCATGATGCAGACTCTATTCCTAACCTGTGCCATTCCTACCTTGCTTAGTCGCTGCTGGTTGACGGTTGGCCACTGGCTTACCCTGCTGACACCTGCCGACACTGGCTGGAGCAGCCTTGTGGAAGTCGCCCTTTGCCTTGGTGCCCTTAGCCACAGGGGCATGCCGGGCAAGGGGCTGCAGAGGGAAGGTCAGTGATGACCAGTGATCTGACCAATCAAGGGGGCAGGCTGGGAGGAGGGAGTGGAAGAGGAAGCAAAGAACAGAAGAGGTTGGGGTCTCAAGTTAATGCACCTCACTTGAGGAGTTTACCAGGTGAAGTAGGGGTGTAACGATATACCGTTATACCATTCTAGATACCGTGAAAAACTTAATTGAACTATAATTACCATCACATTGTTTATACCGCTATGCCGTTTTAGGGCCTGCAGCTATTAAGTGAGCTTTTCAATCTGATTTGGAAAGGCTGCAGTAAGCAAGTGCTGCACAGTCTGGATCTTCTACTGCGAGATGTGGCATCTGCCAAGGGGGCCTTGTTTGGCAGACAAGAGCATAGGGAAAGTGAGGCCACATTAGTAAACGCAGGTTTGATGCTGTGACTACTCTTTCTCTGATCAGTAGAGTCGAGTTAAAGATCAGCCGATTTGCAGTTTTCCCACCAATTTGAAAGATGGGGGAACTACACATCCCAGAATTCAAATGGGGTAATGAACTAGATGCCTTTCTGATGCATGTCAATAAAAAACTTTAGCTCCGTAGATTGTATGAACACTGGGCCCATCAGTGCTTTGTGCTAGTATTCAAACTGCCTCTACCCCGCACACTGTCCTCCGTGTAGATTTGCACATTGGCATTAAAGTTGTTGCTTCACTTGATCCTTCACCTGCCTTCTGCATACGGCACTGGACTCAAGCAAGCAGGACAGAGTCTACATTCCATTTGAAGTATCCAGAGCAATGGGGGTGAGATATTTCTCAGGTCTATCCTCGATTTGTGACACCACCCATGAAAGCATTCCTACGTATCAATTCACATGACAAGGGTCCTAATGCGCTCAGACCTGGGGAAAATGGTAATGATGGGGCTGTGGTGACGTGGTGGTCCAGGCTATATTTGTGCCGATATGTATTTAAACTAATTTTCAAAATGTTTTTGTGCCACTATCTTTAAGAAGGTAAATGAACATGTATTGCAAGAATCAAGAAAGAAATCAACAGCGCCAAATGAACGTTGTCCTGTTAGGATTACATGGTCAGTGGTGACACCAACATCAGACCTTTATAGTACACCAGGCAGATGGTACACAAGCTATAGTGATTTGATCAATATGCAACCTTTTGAAAGCAAACAACAAACTTTTCAGACCGATAACAGCGAGGGGTCATGATGCCCATGCAGTGTGATTCCAAAATATTGCAGGTCGAGGCCAAATTTCAAAGCGATGACCTCTGACTGAGCAGCAAGCTCATTGCTCAAAATGTGCATTTTAACACTTCCACTAGTCACTATTTCATTCAAGACGATCAACAAGTTTTGATTTTTATTTCAGGACATCATTTGTCCCGTCAAGGTTGTAGCTTAGGGTGCACTTTACATCTAAGATATGAAGCATTCTCTCTGCCACAGGAAAACAATGACTTGCCTCTCTGTAATGTTCTTTGATGAATTAGTACTTCCTTCTGTGATATGATCAGGACCTGACCCTGTCAAGAGGGGATGGGGCCCCATCACAACCTGGGGCAGGAGGCAGAGTCAGTTGTGCGCAAGAAGCAGTATGTGGGAGATTGCAGGGCTACAGTGTATGCCCATTCTACCTGTACCTGGTTAAAGGACTCAAGTCCCACCTTTTCTTACCTCATTTTTGTGGTGTACAAGGCTTGCCAGTATTTCTCTTACCTAGTACTAAAACTATGATAAGCAGAGCAAAATCACTGGAAAAGCAGACGAGAAACCACAGAACTACGGAAAGGTCCATACCTTGCACCTGCATTCCAGATGCTCCCCAGGGACATGATACAAACATTCCGCCTTTGATGAGCCACGGGTGGGAGACACGAGGATATACCAACTCTTTAGCGGACCACCACTACCAAACACTGGTGGAACAGTGTACGAAGAAGGGGCTGGCTTGAAGCCGGTTATATGCTTTTCTTTCCAAATTGAACTTTGCCATTTCCATTTGTACAATACAACTCACCACTGGGGACCTGGTGACCAACTTGACCTCCCTCTGGGTCATCCAGTTCTTAAGTTGTATGTATGTAAACTTTTTTCCCCAATGCTGCATTTTCGTGGACATTCCTCGAATACAAGAGGGTTTTCTCCCTGAAAAAGGTCCTTTAAGTGGATTGTTTTGTGCCGGTTCCCAGTTATCCCATAGTTTGTTTTGTTTGCCCAGGGTGAAATCTTGGTTGTGTGTTCGTGGAGAAAGGGGTCCAAGGCCTGGTGTTATGTGGTGCCTTCTGAGTGCTCTATCCCATCCACCAAGTGATATTTTAGTGGCTTCCAGTAGCTGTCCCTCTGGCTCTTGATCGTAGCGAGTGTAAAGTTCCCAGGGGTATGGTGGTCACCCCTTCTTCAATTGCGATCCAGCTATTTAGCGTGTCACCTCCCATCCATTTGAACATTGGTGCAATTTGGGTGGCCACAATATACCTTTCGATATCAGGTACCCCTAGTTCTCCAAAACTGAGTGGTCTAGTTTGCATGTTCTTTTGTATTCGTTTCTTTTTTCCAGTGCCACACAAAAGCAGTTAATTCTTTCTGTAGCGTCTTACTCATTGTGGGGGGTAAAAGTCCACAGGGAGGGAGCCCACCACATAACAGGCGGGGCAAGCGGGTCATTTTAAGTGCTGCTATGTTTACGAACCAGGATAGTTCCTGGGCATCCCAACTGTGTAGATCTTCCCTCAGTTGCTTCCATAGAGGAGTTATATTTGCCCCATATAAGCCTTTGTAATCTGTAGTCAGTTTTATTCCTAGATATTCTATTGCCCCCGTTTCCCACAAGGGCGATCAAAGTTATATAGGCTCTTGGACAATGCACAAGAAGGGGATAAAATCACATACAAGGATAATTGGGAGAAGGACCTAGACACCCCGTCACATAGGAGGAATTGGGCAAATCTGGAGGAGGGCACAAAAAACGTCCAAATGCACCAGCATTAAAGAAACAGCATACAAATTATGCTACAGGTGGCAGCTGATCCCACACAGGCTCCATAAAATGAACCCTAGTTACCCTTCCACCCGCTGGAGACAGTGTGGTAGCAAAGGAGACGTACACCACATGTGGTGGTCATGTCCCAAAGATGTGATGTATTAGGAGGTCCTAGGGCATATAAATGAGATTACAAGGAAACAGCTCCCACTCACACTGCAAGTACTACTTCTGGGAATAGAGGTGGAAGGGATTTACGCAGCAACCGAATATGCTGCGAAACTCACCCCCCACCTAATGGCCCAAGGGTGGAAAAATGCGGAAGGCCCCATAATAGCATGCTGGTGGGTCAAAATTCGGAACGTAATAGCCATGGAAAAAGTGGGAGCCCTGAAAGAGAGAAAACATCTAAAATTCCTGGCAGTCTATTTCAGACCAGCACCAATGAGAACGATACAAAACTGAGGGTCAACGTTTGGGGAAACAAACCTGTGTCCAACGCTCGAAGAACGGTTACACCGAACCCATCAAACAGGACAGGACAAATGAAACCATGTCGGTTGGGGACAGGATGGGAAGGGGAGGAGGGTCTCAAAGGTTTGAAGAAGTTAGAAATAAAAGTTGGAGTGGATCTCATAATTGCACAATCACGAACAAATGATGGACCATGACTGGAACGGTTATGCAGAACATTGAATGGAATGTACATTGCTGTGAATATGTCACTATTGTCATGTAAATTGTGTTTGTGCAGAACTCCCCAAAACCCCCTCTCCCCCCGAGAACAAACCACACCAAGTGTTCCTCCCCGCGATCAAGCCCCATACTCCATGCCTTTCCATCCACCCTCCCTGCCCCCGCCCCTGCAGCAGTCTTCAAATAAATCCAATAAGTTCCTGTCCGGGGATCTGGCCCCCTCACAGTGGAACAGTTTCAAAGTTTCCAGGCTGACTACATCTACTCCCCACTGAGCTACTGTCTCCATGCAGTATCAAAGATTGCAAGTCACAACCCTGTGTTCCCCTTGCAGCCAATTCCCACAGTTCCATTATGCCTTAAACCTCAATCCCCAGTGCTCATCAGCCATACTTCTCAAAAAAGGGCACCCATAGGCCTTCGATATTGGACAAGGACTCATCTAGAAGGTGTGTTTGGAACTCCATGTCGTAAATGGCTCTAACCTTCGCCACCTACTCTCCTTCCTTTGGGAGGTGTGGGCTCTTCCATTGCTGGGCTAGACTGCACCAAGCAGCTACTAACATAACCTGTACCATAAGCCTGTCCTCCACCCCCTTCTCCTCTAACCCCACCCCAAAGAGGAGGAACCACAGCGATAGCCTATCAAATACTGTCCACACCCATGATCCACGCTAAAACCTCTTTCCAGTAAGCTTGCACGCTGAGGCATCCCCACCACATGTGGTTGTAGTCCCCTTCACCTGATGACACTGCCAGCATTGCGGGTCATACCCCTTACACATTTTGGTTAGCACAGCGGGTGGATAGTGCCACCTATGTCACAATTTTAGGGCTTGTCTCTGTACTGTAAGGACACCCTTGACTGCATTACTCCCCGGAACATAAGTGCCCACAAGGCATCGTCAATGTCCTTGCCCAAGTCCCGTCCCCACTTAATCCTGACCACGAGTGGAGCTCAGGCTCCGCCAACAACATAGCTTTGTACAACCGAGCAAGGAGTCCACGAGAGCCTGTCTTCATGATACGCTCGAAATCTGTCAACCCCCTATGCAGGTTTTCGCCCCAATGATTGTCTAAGCAGGGCTCCCTTGAACTGTAGGTAGCAGAACACTGAGCCTCCCCACCTGCAAGCATTCCTCTAGCCTCTCGACTGACATGAAAGCCCCCTCCTACTACATACGCCCAGCCCTACTTAGGCTCCTCATACCACAAGTGGAATGCCAACGGCTCCTCTATCCTCGTCCCGCAGAGGTGGGCCCAAATGCAACTTAGGGGTGAAGGCCACGTAGTTAGCCAACTGTTCTCCCCAACCTCCTCCTTCAAAAGAGACCACAAACTGGATGATACAGCACCCTCCTCAGGATGCGCATCCTGGGAACCCACAGCCACTCGTCCAGTGAAAAGTGGGCCAAGACCACCCTGTTAATCGGCACCCACTGCCTTGTCGGAGGGCAGTTCGAGATGCTCCACCATAACCCGGAACTGGGCTGACAAAGTATGTCAAGAAATCTGGGAGCCCCCCCCCCCCCCACTCCCACCTCCTTCTGTAGGATTAATGGCCTGTAGGCAATCCTATGCTTGGCTCCCGCCCAGAAAAACCTCAACAGCGCCGCCTAGACTTCAAGTAACACCCTCGGGACCATCACCGGGAGCATTCGAAACAAAAACAAGAATTTGGGTAACGCCATCATTTTAATGCAATTTAGGCGAGCCATCCATGAGAGCTGCAACCTCGCCCATTTCTCCATATGGTTCCGCACCCCCGACCACAGTGGCAGGCGATTTTTCACAAAGATCTCCGTAGTTGCGCAACACCTGTATTCCTGAAATGGTAACATCTTAATGTACTCCTCTTCTGCCACTGACAGCCACCCCTATCACGAATGCTAACTTTTTCTCCAGGTTAAACTTAAAGCCTGATAGCTCCCCATATCGCTCCAGACACTACAGTAGACAGGGCACCAATTGCGCCGGCATACTGATATATAACAGGGCATCATACGCAAAGAGACCAACTTTGCACGTTAACGCCGCTATAGAGACCAACCGTCTGGCACAGAGCTGCTGATAGGCAGTGAATTGGGCTGAGAGGTCTTCTCCTCTGCCCACCATTTCCCCATCATTCCCATGCACCCTGTCCACCCTGCTCTGCCCTACATCATTTCACTCTGCTCGCCAGGAACATGCCGGCTGCGTCGCGCCTTTCGTAATACTTTTGGCATGTAAACCTTAATCTCTTTACCACTTCACCTATTGACACCGAATGGAGAGCCTGCCTTGTCCCTCATCGCCTCTAGAAGCCCCTTTCTGTCCGCGTGTTCCAGCTCCAGCTGGGCCCTTAAAACCCAGCCCCTTGCAGAGTCTGGCATCAACCAGACCCCTCTCAGTTTTCTTTCTGATTCCCTTCCACGAGGAGTCGTCTCCGGAATGTGGCCTTTGATGCCTCCCATACCATTCCCATGCACACCTCCCCATTGTCGTTGGCCTTGAAATATGCTCCCATCTGCTTCCCCAAAAAGTCCCGAACACCTGATCCCTCACCAGTGTATCGTTACACCTCCAGCGGTACTGCTGCCGCAGCAATCTCGCCACTGTCCACTCTGCCACCACTAACTCATGGTCCAACCAAGTTATCACCTAAACTTTGGTGCACCTCACCTTTCCAGTCTGCGCCAGTGGGACCAGGAGCAAGTCTTTTCTGGTGTATAACCGGTGTGAGGGGCGGGGGACGAGACAATGTAACCACCCAGCCCCGGAAACTGGCTACGCCAAGTGTCCATCCAGTAATAATTTTGTAGGAGGTTCTGAAAGTCCATGCTGTCCGTAGCCAACACCCTCAAGCCCCCCACCTTTGCTGACCACCAATCTAACGCTGGGTCAGCCACTAGATTGAAATCCCTCGTCCAGGATTGTGGCCCCTTCCGCCCAGCCCTCCATCATCTCAAAGACCTGGTGTAAGAATTTCACCTGTCCCACGTTGGGGCATACAGTTTGGCCAGAGTAACCCATGCACCCTTAATCCCAAGAAACACCCCCCCCCCAAATACTCTGTCTTGGTCTGCTCCCCCGTCATCTGGAAAACATTTCGAACCATCATGCATGCTCCCTTCTTACGATCATTGTGAGATGCCCAATAGGTCTTGCCAATATCTTTTCCTTTCATTGCCGATTCAGTCCCCTGTTTGTAGTGAGTCTTTTGCAAGAGGAGGAGGATTGCCAGATGTTTATCGAACATGTTGCTAGTCAGAGATCTTTTGTTCTACGAGTTGAGCCCCTTTACATTCAATGCAACCACCCTCGTCTCAGCCATAGCCCTTTACCTTTCACCGCTCGTCCACCCGCATCTCTACGAGGCATCCCGGTTAACCCTTCTGTATTGACTGCATGTGTCCCCCCCCCCCCCCCCCCTCCGCCACCCATCTGAGGCGTCCAACCATGTGTCCCACTCATCTTGGACACACCATTAGAACCACCAGGTCTTACGCCCCTTGCCCTGGCCACATTGCCAACCCCCTCCACCAACTCCCCCACCCACCTTCGCCTACCCCTTCTACCCCTCCACCGCCTTCACTCCTTTCCTAACATGGTTCCAGCAAAAGGGAGAACCAACTATAAACAGTGTGAAAAATAATGTGTTACTCACTGGAGTGACTAATGTCCTCCTAGTCCAAAGTACCCTTTCCTCTATCCTGTATGGGTGTCCCTCGCTAGTGACAGGAACAGAAACTTTTTCACCAGAAAAAGAACCCTTTTCCTTTAAATGTATAAGTGTGCAGCCCTGGGAGTATGTGCTCCCCTAACCCTGCCCACCAGCGTCACATCTCAGTGCTCTTTGATGCGTCAGCTGTATTAAAATGTTCAACCTCGCTGCTCTTTTTAAGGGGAAGGCTGGCGGGACGTATGGATGAAAGGAGACTATGGACTAGGAGTACGTTAGTCACTCGGGTGAGTAACACTTAATTACTCCTACGTCCCATCCCCTTTCCTCCATCCTGTATGGGCGACTACAACTGATACAATCGCCCTGGGGAGGGGAGCTTGACACTCTAGGCAAACAGATTACGAAGGACAGACTGGCCAAATGCGTCAGCCCTGGCACTGGTATCCAGACAGTAGTGCTTGCAGAGGGCCGATGGTGTGGCCCATGTCGCCGCCCTGCTAACCACTTGCCACAGTACGTGACGCTGAAAAGCAACAGCCACTGCCTAGGCCCTGATGGCACGAGTGTGCATGCCCCTTGGTGATTCTTTGTGCTGAGCCTTGTCTGCCTCCTGGATGGCAGCAGTCATCCATCTAGCTATTGAAGCTTTGAATGCTTGCTGTCCAGGCCTAGAGCCGCCGAATGTGACCAATAAAGCGTCAGTCTTGCGAAAGTCCTTGGTTCCGTCAAGATAACATTTTAATGTTCTTCTGACGTCCAAACAGTGAAGAGCCTTCTCAGCATCTTCCTTAGGGTTTGGGGAGCACAATTTGTTTGTTAATGTGGAAGGATGAGACTACCTTTGGAAGGAATCTGGGGTGAGTGCGGAGCACGACCATGTCCAGATGAAACAATGTAGGCCACTCGGAAGGAAGCTACCAGAGCCTGAATCTCGCCAACTCAGAGCTGAAGTAAGCCCCACCAGTAGCGCTGTCTTCAGTGTGACCAATTTGATGTCCACTGTGGCCCTCGGTTTGAATGGTTTGTGCATGGGAGTGCTAAGAACGAAGTTGAGATCCCAGATCTGGTGTGGGCCATCTGACAGGTGGGTACAGCCTGGTTAACTCCAATAGATGCCTCTTCAATACTAGATTGAAAGAGGAAAAGGTCAACCTGCCCGAGTTAGTGTATGCGGCAATGGGCGCTAGGTCTGTCCTGCAGTTGTCAACCTGGACCCTTTATCTGGCTAACTACGGTGAGAAAGACAACACCTGGTCCAGTGTGCAGGATAGCGGGCCCACTCAGTTTTCTTGGACCAGAAGCAGAACCTGGTCACATTTTCTTTTGCACTGCTTTCGAGTAGCCGACTCGTGGCTCCCTGGATGATTTCTAGGTTGTCGTGAGACAACCTGAGATGTTGAGGTCTCACCTGCTCAGGTAGCAGGCTACTAGGGGTAGCCTATTCGGGCAAGGGTGAAGAACCGCTCCCCTTGCCCCCCCCCCCCCCCGCTGTACCAGGAGCAGGCCCTTCCCAAACAGGAGAGGGACTTCTGGCTGGACCGACAGCTGCCGAAGGTCTGAGAACCATGGCCTGGCCGGCCACTGAAGCGCTACGAGAATGAGACGCAGCAGCTGGGACTGCCTGATCTTGCAAACAACCTTGTGGATGAGTGGGGTAGAAGGAAATGCATACGCCCACATCCCATCCCAGGGGATTTGAAGCGTGTCACTGAGGAAGCCACGCCCCCCCACCCCCCTCCCAGGAGGCAAGCTGCAGACAAGTCTGGTTGCTCTTCGTTGCAAAAAGGTCTGTGACCGGGTAACCCCAACTGCTGAAAATGACTTGAAGGACTACTGCTCAGTTGCCACTCCGTTGTTGGTGCCCTCGGACTGAGTCTGTCTGGTTCCATTCCCCCGGCAGATGCACCGCTGAGATCTAGATGTCCTGCGTAATCACCCACTACCAGATGGCTAGCCTGCATAGGGGCGGGGATCAGGTGCCCCCCCCACTTGTTGAGGTATTACATGCAGGTAGTGTTGTCCGTCCGAATGTAAACTGCACTGCTCCTGATGAGTGGGAGGAATGCCCTGAGTGCCAGCCAAATGGCCATCATTTCCTGCCAGTTGATGCTATTTTGTTTCTCAGTCTGAGCCCACATACCATGCACAGAATGTGTTACCAGGGTAGTGCCCCACCTGTGGAGTCAGTAACCGATAGCTATGGTATGATCCACCGGAGGGGGCCTGAAGGGATTGCCCACCATGAGGTTTGCATCAAACCCCCACCAAGTGAGGTCATGCTGTAGGTGTGCGGGTATAGTGCCTGGGGCTCCTTGATGACCGGACTCCTGGTCCCAGGATGCTGAAAAATTAAGCTGCAGCCTCCTCATTTGCAGCCTGGTGTAGGAGATGGCCAGGAGGCATGCTGCCAGCACTCTCAGCAGGTGCTGGTACCTCCAGGCCATAGTTACTGTTCTGCTGAGGAAGTGAGCAACAGATTTGATCCCCAACACTTTTATTTGTGGCGAACACCTTCTGCTTCTGAGAATCCCACAGCAACCCCAAGAACTCCAGTGTTTGTGTAGGGTAGAGCTGAGTCTTCTGGAAGTTGATAGAGAACCCCAGTCAGTTCGTAGAGTGTAGTCATGAGTCTGCCCACTGAATCCCTGACCTGCTTGGGGGACCCCCGCCACCCCCTGGACTAACCAGTCATCGAGTTAAGGATATACATTGAGGTGCTCTGACCAGAGTATGGCCACCACCACATTCAGTCTTGTGAATGCCCTTGGTGCAGAGTTCAGGCTGAATGGCAACACCTTGTATTGAAAATGCAAACACATGACCCAGAACCAGAGGAAGGATCGATGAGGCTGCACTAGGTTGATGTGTAAATATGAGTCTTTCCGATCCAGGGAGCATGCCCAGCACCTCCCACACAGCATCTCCATTATAAGAGCAAGCCAGAAGACCGAGGAGACTAACAAAATCACCCATGAGTATGTAAAAAGCGAGCCCCAAGCTAGACTGTGCGGGGCCAGCCTGCTTCAGACTGGGGTGCTGTGGATCTGACAAAAGCTGTCATTGCTTTTTTTGGGGGTCAGGGGCAGATGACTGGGAGGGGGTGTTAATAAGGATTTCTGAATTCTGACCCGGAGGGGCAGAGGTTTAGAAGGCCAACCTAATTTCTTTGAACAGGGTAACCTCTGGACAAGCCAGACCATTGAAGGTAGCTATGGCAGGAGGTCAAGACTAAGTCTCAAGAGGGGTGAGGGTGACTGAAGGACCTCAATGAGCACACAGATCAAGGGCACTAACAAATTACTCCAGACGGGTGTTATATCAAAAATATATACACAATTATTACAAGGCCTTTGTAACATAGACCATAGCAAAGAATCACAGTAACACTAAGTAAACCAATACATCACACGCAATACAATATATATACACAAGATCAGGAGGGTATAAAGGGGTGACTGCACGAAATATGTCGACAACCTAGATGGGAAGGAAACAGGCAGTGCAGTTAATCTTTAGGCCCAGTTCAGCGACACTTATTCACCTAACTAAGAGGCAGCCCAAGCCCTAAGAAGAGGGGAGCCTTATGCTTATTAGTACATGTAGTGCAAACGCACGCGGTTGTTCCAATGGGCAAATCAGGGTCTCTTCAGGGGTCTCTAGCAGCTCGGGAAGTTGGATGAGGCGATTAAGAATAAGTTCCCACTATTCAAGAAGGACCTCCACTTGAAGGTAGAGGCAGTTCGAGATGGAGTTGCTATTTCGCAATAGTGGTGGACAGGAGAGGGGGCCCCCCAGGGGCCACTTTGTGCATAAAAATGGGCTCTTGCACTAGGGGCTACTGGTTGGGGTATTGATTACTCACCGGTCCCTGATGTAAGGAGGCCTTAACTTCGGCAGGTCAGTCCACTTCGCTTGCAGGTTCGAATGTGGCAAAAAGGGCGTCTTGCAACCTTTTAGTTCCTGAGATCCAGCGATGATTCCCAAACGGGACATGGCGATTTCTCCTCTCCGGGTGGATGAATCGACCCAGTTTCACTGCAGCAGGCTTCAGGGGCAAGAGGGTCACAAATGCAGCAGACTTGCAAAGGAGGTTGCCGCAGCAGGGCAACATGGTAACCGCGTTTACTCTGGTCCGGGCGCACTCGTCCCACTTCAGACCCAGGAATGCCAAGTGTATGAAATTCGTGTGTGACGGTGCCATGGACACAGAGCTAGCAGTATACCAAGTTTCAAGGGCCTCCTCAAAACGATGGCGGAGACAGAGCAAAGGTCTTGCGTAAGCTGGTCAATCCACTGGTTGGCCAGGGACACTTCAGAGAAAGCTTACTTGCAGGGTTTGAAGGTGCTGAGAATAGTTGGTCCCACTATTCCAATAGGTTGAAGCGTCTTCGCAGACCTTCCAGGACAACCAGATGCAGAGGGGTCCCACAGTACGACAGCGGGCTCAGGGTGACAAACCTTCCAGCGGGTCACCAGCGGTTCCTCGACTCAGCTTCGTAGTTGCAGGATCCTTTGTTCAGTGAGAACTGAAGAGATCGACATGGTAGTGGTGTTTTCAGCCTCCTCTTATCCAAAGTTCCTTCGCGCCAAAACGGAGAGGACCCAATGGGAGATCTGCTAACAAATACACTCCATACGTGGACCAATTACAGACCACGGTGGTCTCAGGCATTCAGGGCACTCCAGACTCTGGCACCCAGGAGGTGTATTGGGAGAAGACATACCAGCCCACATCCTGGAGGCACACAGAAGGCATGCAGAAGCCCGTGAAAACTTTGGGATTCGCGGGAAAGTGCATGACCAAATAAGGACTGGCCCGGGTCGACTCGACCTGGGGAAGGTGAATGGGCAAGATGGCCAAAGGACAGGACAAAGTACCTCGTGGCATGGCCATTTTGGAGCCAGGCCACCCATTTGCGGTTAACATGGCAGGAAAGGGTAAGAAATAATGCGAAACGATAGCTGCGACCAGCCCTGTCCATGACATCGGTACAGTTCATAAAAAGTCCAGTGAGAGTATCTAGGGCCTTTGGAAATGACTATAGACCCAAGTGTGGAGTATGGTAAGATAAATTGAACACTTGTTACATGTCGCACAAAAGTTGCAACATGAGAAAAGTACTAAGGGAAACAGTCTTAAGGGCATGTCAGTTTCCCCATAAAAAGTGAGTGAAAGCACAGAGGAGTGCAGCTGAAGGCTGTGCTTCTCTGGCAAAGTCAGTCAATGGTGTCTAAACAGCAGCAACAAGTTTGGGGGTAGACACATGGAGGGAAAATTACATACAAATATGAAATCTTTCCTAACAGGGGGACTGAAAAAAGCCTTGTGCAAAGACTTCTGGTGATTTCACCTAGGTTGGCTGGGCGACCTGTTCGGTTGCCTGGCCCGACGGTCCTGGACGCTCGGTCTGATCAAGAGTGGCCCTGTGTGAAGGTTTTGGCTGCTGGCTTTGTGAGAATGGGCAGGGATTTGGCGGACTGCAAGCTGCTTTTTAAAAAAAAAAAACTGTTTTAGCAAGTTCCTCGTCAACTATGGAGTGGAACAAGTCGATGCCATTGAAAGGCAGGTCTAGGACTCTGTCCTGTACATCAGTGTTGAATCTGGTCACCTTGAGCCATACCGTCCTTCGCATGTCAGCCACCACACAGATTGCCCTGCTAGCAGTATCTATGTGCGCCACCGTGGCTTGCATGAGGTCTTGTGTCACAAGTTTTTCAGCGAATATTGCCTTGAAAGAGGCTGGTTGGTCGGCTTGAATATTTGGGAGGAAGCCATTTCTCTCCACAGACGTTGGTTAGCAGCTGCCAGAATGGCATCCGCGTTGGCCAGCCTGAGATGAAGCCCTGCATTTGAGCACACCTTCCCATAGGCCTAAAGCATTTTTGTGCAGTAGTGCTGTAGTTGAGGTGCTCGTGGTAGAAGCGGGAGGCTTGGCGTTCATAGACGCCGCCACAATGACGGATGACAGTGGCCGGGGGTGAACTGAGAAGAGCAGAGTGTCACCCTCCACCTGCCTGAATTTTGCATCCAGCCTTTAATTTGTTGGCCGAGTGGAGTGGGGCTTGAGCCAACCCTTTTTCACTAGAGCCTCCACGCCCTTCTGCAAAGGGATGCCAGATCTGGATTATGCTTTGATGTTGAGTACTTCTGCCAGTACCCCTGACACCGGCAGCTCATTCTGGTGCCAAGGTATGCCCAGGTATTCAGCTAGGCCAATGATCCCCATCATGCAATGCCCTCGCTGAAGGTGTGTCCTGTTGGTCACCTCTGTTAGAAGGGTCTCCTGGGTCGGTCCGCAGGCATTAGTTTTGTCGCTGGAGCTGGCCTCAGGCACAGTGCCAGTGCACTGGAGGTGTAGGCGCTGCAACCAAAACTGCTGGAGGCATGGGCAGTGGTGGTGGAGGTACAGGCTGTGCAGGCACCGGCTGAGGTGGTGGTGTGGGCAGCATCTCCTGAATTATGCCCTTAAGGATGTTCCCATCTGCGAAGACTGCTTAAGGGTAAAAAAACTTGTCAAAAAAACGATCCACACAAGCGGGCTGGCTGCGATCCTGCACTGGCTGTGGTGGAGTAAAGGCCTGTTGTCTGCCCCCACCTTGCGGTTACATGCCCTCATGGTACCGTGCTTGACCCGTGAAAGTCTGGTATGAAGTGGTCCACATTACCAGAGTCATAGGACCCCAAACCGCCCTAGCCATAGTCTTGCTCCTTTGCAGTTCACCCTGTTGGTGGGCTTCTGTCCTGGGCGCCATCTTGTCCGTGCCTTCCTCACTTGAGACCGTGGACGACGTGGGCCTTAGCTCAGCCTGCATGCCTGAACGCATCGGCTCTGCCCCACCCTGCACCTCAGGCGTGGGCCTGGTAGGCAGTTGGCCCTCTGCCATGGGGTTGGTAGTGCTGTCTGCGCTGTATGTAGGCACCCCCTCAGGCATGTGCCCACTAACAGAGCTGAGCCTCTCGGGATGTGTCTGGTACCACAGCCAATAGGCTCCTCTGTGGCGGAAGTGGAATGGCCCTTAGACCTCTCGGCCGTTAAGCCGATAGCTACAAGAGCTTCAGTGTACTTGCTGCTGCTGCTTCCCCAGGAAGGAGTCACTCCTTCTGGTGCTTTTGAGAAGAGTACACTTACCTTCTTGGTCTTCTTGCGTACGTATTCCTTAATGCTCTCCAGCGGAGTCCTGGAGAAAACTGTCTCCACTGCACAAGCCAGTTTCTGAGGGACTGGGGTGAGAGCATCACACACTGAGCAGCCTACCCATCCGTGGTCTTCCCTAAGCCATCAGAGGCAGAGCGCGTGCAGATCCGAGGTGGGAAAGGAACCGTTGTACGACAGGCACCTGCTGAACCCAGCCGCGAAAATCAGCACAAACTGGTAGCCCCATTTATACTTTATGCCTTTCTCCTGAAGCCATCTGGTGAGGGGCCCACATTTCTTACACCTCAGTAGTGTGGCTGGCCGACAAGTCCTGAAAGATGGCCACCATGGAATCTCCATACTCAATATCACCCATACATCGCGTCTTCTCAAGGATCCTCACCTTGTCACCATAGTAGCGCACCTGTCCCAAGACCGAGCGTGGACCCCTGCTCCCTGCCCCAGCTCAGTGCACCCTGTCCAAGGTTACTTGCTCACCCACTTTGGAGCCCAGCACCATTCCCATTATGCCCTGAATCTTTTGTTCCAGGCCACTGGGTGATTCCCCTTCCGCCTCTTGTAGCCCAAAAAAAAGAGGTTATTGCGCCTCTTTTGATTCTCAAAGTCATCCACTTTGAGACACAACTCCTCCCACCGCTCCACCTCAAGGAAGAGTGCCTCTTGTCTGCCTCAAGGACCCCCATCAAGGCCTGGTTGGTTTCCACGCCTTCCACTCTCTCCTCTAAGGTAGTCACCTTTGCCGAGAGGTCTGCCACCTTTGCCCCTCATGTCCATCCTCATTCCTCATCTCCTCCAGAATTGCTTGAATGTCACTTTGGTTCGTGGTGATCTCTCCAGAGCAGTGATGGGGGCTCCCTTCCCTCTTGGCCTTTGCCATCTCCTCACCAAATGGGTACCAATACTGCTCGAGGGTCTCTCTCAAACTCATCCACCTGTGCCCCTCACTTCGGCTCGGTCCACTAGGTCACCTTTAGGCGTGGTTATTCCCCTATCCTACCTCACCGCCTTCTGGTGACAGAAGTGCGTCCAACCTGAAGAGTCTCTTCCACTTTTCCCCACCACTTCTACTGCACCTCCGTCGGGGGCGGCGCACAGTGCACCGGCCAGGCTCCACTATCGTCATTGCCTTGGACAACCTCCCAGGGCTTCCCCTGGCTATCATTCTTCCGGGATCACATGCTTGTTGCTGCTGTGTACCACAGTAATATATGTCAGTCCTCCCAGTTGGCATCACTCCGCGTCCCCCCCCCTTACGTACCCCTCTCCCGTCCCTCCTGATCCCCCTCCTACGTGCACCGTGCCCTAGTGTGCACAGGGAGTCCCCAACCCCCATGCCCCGAGGTGGTCACCACCACAATCTTAATGTTGCAGTGTGGGCCCTGCACTCTCCAGCCTTTGGGCTCCTGTCCTGAACT
Source organism: Ambystoma mexicanum (assembly GCF_040938575.1). Taxonomy (NCBI): domain Eukaryota; kingdom Metazoa; phylum Chordata; class Amphibia; order Caudata; family Ambystomatidae; genus Ambystoma; species Ambystoma mexicanum. The sequence goes on from NC_090936.1 coordinate 408,374,083, forward strand.
CTTCTACTGAGCCCAGGATTCCTTCGTCTTCCATGCCACAGTTCCCACGGGTTCACATATTCTTAGAACTGCGCTCCTCCACTGCATCTTTCTGTGCACCGTGCCCATGGCACACTGCAGAGGCACTTCCCTTGGGGCCCAGCTATACACGCATTGTGCGGTTTACCTTCGCCCGTGGGGCGCGCTGTGGGCCACTTCACCACGGTCTCACCTCCTGGGCCCAGAGCTGGTGTCTCTGCTTCCTACTGTGACTCTCCTGCACCTCGGGTTGATGGTGCAGGCCACTTGCGGGCCCTACCTCCTCTTGTGGGAGTTCGTCCTGCCCAGCACCCCAGGCACTGTTTGGTCCCCACCTCAACGCCACATCCCGCCAGGCCGGTCGCCTCCACTGCGCTTACTGCCCACTCTCTGCCTTGATGTTTCCCGGTGGCTTCGCAATTGCAGCAGTAGTCCAATGTTTCCTCCTCATCCGGCGACAGGGGCATGTGCGGCACCACTTGAGATTCACTACCCAGCCTCCTCTGGCACCAGTAGTGAAGGGCCACTTCCTAGACTGGGGGGCCCCTCCCCCACTTATGCCGCAGCCTCGATCGACACCAACTCGGGGACTTGCGCTGTGGGCCAACAGCCTGGGACTTCTCCCGCCCAGCCGATATCAGCTCCTCCAACACTGGCCTTGGCTAGGTCTGCCTACTCACACCTGCCTACCTCGCCCCACTGCAGCAGAGCAGGTTCAGGGACCCTCCTTTAGGGGTCTTATGCACATCGACTCTGTCAGCCTCCGCAAGAACGCCAGGGCAGGGGACCGAGCTTGACAATCAGGCGGCCATCTCGCCTGCACCCCCTGGTGGCCTCCCGGTTATATGCTTTTAAATGCTTGTAACCCTGCTATGGGAAAAGGAACCATTGTTTAGACCGGGGGCCCAGCAAAGGGGGAAGGATAGTACAACAGTGGTAAAATCTTCATGGCAGTGTGGGTTGTTCAGGTAATGTAAAGGGCAGAAAGCCAAAAGACCAAGCAGAGAAAGGAAACTTTAGAGGAGCGTGGAAACAGATTGCTGAAAGCATGCCTAAGATGAGGTATTGGTTAGTGGGAGAAAGCGGTACGTGGGAGTGAGTGCGTGCATGGTGACAGATTAACAGAGGGAGAGTAGGGCCGAATGAGATTTATTATGAAGGGGGAGAAGGTAGCGGGGAGAAGACAGCCTTCATCTATTCACATGCTTCGATTATTCCCTGGTTACACCTTTCTTACTAAAGGAAGAAACCGGTGTGTTTTGTAGCTCATTCCCTCCTTATGGATGATTTTGGTCCTAGCCAATGTGACATTGATAATCCAGCTCCTCCCCTGAGGCCCTCTTCAGATTCTAACCAGTCTGTGCAGACTAGGTGTTTACCTGAGATAAGGCCCTTTACCTCAGGGGTGGATGGATGGTGCATGTGAATCTATGAAAGATACCAATGCAGGAGAACAGACGTTACAGGTAAGCAACTTCCTCTTCTCCATCATCGAATTAAACGGCTGGATGCACTGATTTTAAGGTACTACCACTAACCGATTGACCAGTGAAAGGATGGTGTATGGTTGCTACTGTGCATAAGTGGAGCATCACGGAGTAATGCACAGGGTGTTGGCGCTGAACGAACAACTGGCTTCTGATTTGTTGCAAGCATGCCGAGATTTGTGACACGGTTATGCATGCTTTGGTCCAAGATGGTTAGACTACAATTTGCATAATAAAAGCATGTACACTCAGTGTGATTACAAATTGTGAAACGCTGAACAAACAGGCGTCTGGTTCTGCAGTAACACATTTGCTTTTGTGTTCAATTTTTTGACAGTGTGAGACCCCTGTAGATTATGAACACAGCCATTTATTATGTCATTGAAACTAGTATTACTTGTTCGAGGTGGCAAAGGAAGGAGTGGACCTATTCAACACTAGTTGGGCATGGCATACGTTCAGACATATGTATAAACAAATAGAATGGGTATGGCATATGTATAGACATACGTACAAATAAATAGCATACTCTGAGACAGTCTGCTCCATATGGTTCCCAAGTTAACAATTTTGAAGACCCATTTTACCAACAGTTTTTACATATGTCTGTCAAATTGACGGGTTTACGATTGAAGCATGTGCACAAGGAATATACGAGATACCCATGATTGTGTGGCTGTACAGATATTGGGAGATACATGACTCATGAGAAGTCACAGTATGAATGTATGACCGAACAGAAGAGGTATGGTTGGAAGTGAATTGATAATGCAATATTTCTGATTAGCATATGAACACTGAGTGTCAACAAATGCATACATGTATGTTTTAACATCAGCAATAATACTTTATACAAAAAACCTGGTACTATATAATAAACCTGTTGCAGCAGACCAACACTCTGCTGATGTGTTTAGAAAATTGATTAATTCTGTATAAATAATTGATTCCAATTTATGCCACAACACATCTGTTATTTAGCTTTGAATAAAATATACAGCAGTGTTTACTTTATGGGGAAATGCCTTCAGCTATCCCTCCGCAAATACATCCACTCTAGAGCGCTTCACTCCTCTACCTCCAATTCCCTCAGGGTCAGTAGTTTTTCTAAGAAACGAGCTGGGGGTAGATCTCGGTCTTCGGCTGGTGCCTCCCTCTGGACAGCCTCCCTGCCACTATATAATAAACCTGTTGCAGCAGACCAACACTCTGCTGATGTGTTTAGAAAATTGATTAATTCTGTATAAATAATTGATTCCAATTTATGCCACAACACATCTGTTATTTAGCTTTGAATAAAATATACAGCAGTGTTTACTTTATGGGGAAATGCCTTCAGCTATCCCTCCGCAAATACATCCACTCTAGAGCGCTTCACTCCTCTACCTCCAACTCCCTCAGGGTCAGTAGTTTTTCTAAGAAACGAGCTGGGGGTAGATCTCGGTCTTCGGCTGGTGCCTCCCTCTGGACAGCCTCCCTGCCACTAAAACTTGAGAACCATCTCCGGTTCCGGAAGCACCTCAAGACCTTCCTCTTTGCTTCTGCCTTCGCCCCCCTCTTCCCTGCTGATCGGTTCTCTCCTGACACCGTGCACCTAGCCACACTCTGGCCTCCGGGCCCAGGTTCCTGCTCACCCTGCCATCCTCCCTCACTCCCTCCCTCCGGGCCACGCCTTGCACTAGGGCCTGCATCTGTACCCATACAGTCTCCCCCTTTTTGAACTTATCTGACCTACCCTGTCCGCTGCCTTAAACTCAGCACTTGCCAGTTGCTGGCTGCACTACCACCTTTGTTTACTTTTATTATCCATTTAATTATTTTTCTTAAGTATTTATTCTGTTCTCCTTTTTCTCCACACTTTCTCCCCCCTCTTTGCACTTTTCCCCTCCAACTCCCCCTTGCACTTAAGCATTTTCAATGTCACTGGGCCTAGTAAAATTATTGTTTTGTTCTCCCATCTTTCCCCTCCCTTGCCTTGTCGCGCTCTGAAACACTTGTGTATGAGCGAGATCGAAATAAAATATCAATCCAATGGTGGCTGAGATGTAGGTAAAGGCCTACCTTACTGGAACAGATTCAGCCAGAATGCTCCCCACATTCTTTCATCTGCTGCGTATTGCCTTTCCAGGCAGCAATGTTTAGTGAACATGTGAGGGACCACCCATGTGGCTGCCCGACATATGCTGGTCTGTGAAATTCCCGCCCACAGTCCCGCAGACGCTGCTGTGGCTCTTGTAGAATGGGCATGAACTCTGCTTGTCAACGGTTGATTTGCCTTTGTATGACAGAAGGATATCATAGATGAGATCCATCTGGAAATCCCTTGCTTGAAGATGGCTTTCCCCTTGCTGGAAGGGCCGAAAGCTACAAAAAGTTGCGTGGAGTCTCTGAACTATGTAGTCATATCCAGATGATGCTTAATTGCTCTTTTCACATCCGGAGAGTGTAATGCAATTTCTGATTGTGATGTAGCGTTCGGGAAAAACTCAGGTAACTTAATGGTAGAATTATTGTGAAAGTCTGTTGGGACCTTAGGAATAAAGTGGCGGTTGGTCCTCAGCACCACTTTGTCCCTTCCGAAATGTGAATATGGCTCATTCACCACAAGCGCATGCATCTTTGATACCCTTCTGGATGAGGGGATATCAACCAAGAAGGTAACCTTCTGTGATAAGTAATTGATTATCGCTCTAGCCAATAGCTCGAAGCTCATGAGCCCTGCTAGCACTGTGTCAAGGCTCCATTCTGGTGGTGCCCTCCTGCTAGGCAGGAATCACAGAATCAGTTCTCTTAGGAAGTGCTTAAGTCTTGTGCTGAACAGCTACTTCTTGCACATTTCATGTTCTGCTCAGTATGTCTGCCACAGAGCTTTGGAGCCCTGTGCGATGGTGCACCTGGAGAAATATGCGGTTTGCGATCGCCCCGTGCCATATCCGTTGCGCTTCCTGGGATAGAGTTCTTGATCTTGTTCCGCCTTGTTTTTGCGATGAAATACACCATAGTTGTATTGTCCGAGAACACTCACTATTGATCTCGCAACACAACAAACGGAGAGCCCATCTGACTTCACACAATTCAAGGACATTTATATGTAGGTCGCTTTGTGGCAGTCCAGTGCCCTTTGATATGAAGCTGGTCTACGTGTGCTCCCCAATCAGACATCGAGGCATCCGTGATGTGTCTTGGTATACCGGTTCCTGTTAGGGGTTCCCACCATTGTTTTGCGTGAGGGAACCCCACTTGAGCTTGTATGTCCGTGAGGGGATAATTTGTACGATGTCCTCCCACGACCCAATCATCTGTGACCACCTGTTGGCTATTCACTCCTACAGAGGACTTATTTGAAGCCTGCAATTGGAATAATTGCGATCCAAAAGAATAATGTGCCCAGTAGACCCAGGTGTTTGCGAATGGACATCCATCGCTCTGGTTTGAAGGTAGGGACCAATGATCAGGTTTTGACCCAGTCTGCTGATGGCCTCACTAGCACGCTTTTGAAAACTTTGCCCCAAGAAAAACTAATTTCTTGGATGGCTGTGTAGGGGACTTCCTGCTCACTGAAGGGAAGAAAATTCCTTCTACCCTGTAATGCAATAAGAGATCTCACGGGTCAGCTTTCGTCGCCTTTAAGGAGTTATCAATTTTGGTTCTGAATAGATTGTCTCCCTCGAATAGCATATCTATAACTTTGCGTGGAGCCAGCCTTGTCCTACGTGTAACACCCCATCACCAATCTGCTTAAAACCAGTTTCGGCTATGCCCACAGCAATATTTATGCTGTGGTTCGATGACTCCTCTCCTTAATTTAGGAGGGAGATTCATTGCCTCTGTTTTTTCTTCTGGCAAGTGTTCCAGGATGGGAGCCATCCTGTGCTACATTTCCCAGTCATTTATCACCAGTATGGTGAGGGAGTTTGCTGCTTTTACTGTAGTGGCCCTGATCGTTAAGACCTTCTTTCGAAAAGCGTTTAACGTACACAACTTGTTTTCTTGTGGCACTGTGCATTTCTGTGCCTGCAAGTGGGCCTTTTCTGCCTGCCACCGCTGACACCATCAAGACAGGTGGTTTGAGAAGCGATCACAAATACAATAAGACGAGACCCTTGGTAAAAATGCAAACTGGTACCCCTGGTAGAAAAGAATAAGTTACTTACCCCTAGTAATATTCATTCGAGTGGATGTTCCTACCACGTATTCCTCATCTTATGATATTTCTCCAGTTTAAGCTGCTTGGGAAAATAAAATATGGCAGAGGGCGCTGTGTGGCAACACGGTCGACTATGTTCCTCTAGGGCTTCCACCTCGAAGTCAACGTCATTGTTCGCATATATAGCATGCGCAGCGCCTGTTGGCTTCAGTTCTGTTTTATGCCTTCCTCATACAGAATGACCGGCATCGGTGAATCTTAGACAGTACTAGACTCTAAAAGAGCATAACGTGTAATGCCTGGAAATTCAACTCCTAGCTTCTTCACTGGGCTCGAGTGGCCCAAAGCTGAGGAGAGTTGCAGACAACTGTCTTGTCATTGGTTTGGTTCAGAGACTCTCTGGCACTTCCCACCTAGGAAGCTTGCTGCAGAGCCTAGCAGGGCACACTGTATGCTGGCTGGATGGGTACCGGTACTGGAGCTGCTGGAGGGTCCTCTGGATTCAGTATCTCCCTCTGTTCCCTGGGAGGTTTAGGGTAGGGATCTTGCTCCCCTCTTTGGAAATCCTGGCCTTCATTCACTGGCGCAAGCTGTAACGCAGACTGTACCTTCAGCCAGGGTCCTAATTAGTTGTTTTTGTTACTCCTTGCAAATTCCTCAGACGATATGCCCAAAAGAGGGGATCAGCCTCTTTTAAAGCCAAATGGGCCACAGTGATTGGTGTAGGCTAAGCCTACTTTAATGAACCAATCCTGGGTCCCAACCAACAATACCCTATATGCATGAGGGCATAACCAGAGTGCTTTGCAACAGAAAAGGTCAAGGGGTGAAAACATGTAATACAAAGTCCCACCCATCTTCCTGTCCGTTGTGGATCATAGGGTCTCGCTGGTTAATTGAGCTCTCTGCAGATCTCCCTTGAAGCTGTGGTGAGACCAGCATTTAGGTCGCCGCCAAACCACACACCTGTAACTTCTGAATGGGGTCCCCCTGCAGGGATGGCTACTGTAAATACATGGTGCCAGACATAAAAGGTCACTGCTCTTGATACCGAGAGGCATAAGCTGGCTTCAGGTCAACAGTGCATATCGGAAGGTTGTTGGGGTAGCCAGGACCCATGTGGGCATGTTTAAGTAAAGTCTAATAGTATGTTAATTATGTTAACTCCTGCCACCATTGGCAGTGCTTACACAAAAGGACAGGGGGGATCCATGAAGCCTTTGATAGTTAATTAGGCTGGTCATGGCAGGAGGAAGGTTTTGCCCCCCACCCCTCCTCTGAGATGCCTTGATGTACTCTTGGCTGTCATATTCCAACTCAGTATGACAGGTGGGATGGTGTTACGCTCACCTGGCTCCCACAGAGGGGTCGATCTGGACTGGACTGCTGTGGCCTCCACCAATGTGACGCGTAGGGCCGAGATGACCGACTGGACTGGCCCACCTAGCTTCGTTTGCTTGGCCCGTAGGAATATTCCTCTGCAAATGGAGAAAGGGAATTAACCATCCGTGGAGTTGAGCGTAAATCCCCCCACCCCGCTGTTCTCCCCACTGATCACCTTGGATGTCCCCGCTTATAGTCTCACCTGATGATTTGAAAAGATGAACTCTCCATCCTGCATTGAGCGCAGGGGCGCGTAGATAACCAGTTGCTTCACTGGCTCGAAGGAATTGGTGAGTTCCAGGACAATATTGACTCCGATATTCCCAGAAAGACGCCATAAGTATGTAGTTCGTAAGAGTTCAAATGCCTGACTTTCACTCTTGTCCGATTCCTTGCAGGTTGCAGCTTGACCTTACTGAAGAGTTCCTCGTGGCAACCGGTAATGTTCTGGTAAGGATTAGTATTATCCAACACAGTTCGATAAAATAATGTCCATATGTAACCTGTTGCTTTCTCCCTTATTCAGGCGCTGAGAGAAAGTATAAAGTCTTGGGGAATAATGCTTCCGGTGGTAAAATCAGGTAAGTCTTGTGGTGAGGAGGGTTCCCCTTGTTTCACCGTGCTGTCCTTTTGTTTCCCCTTAGGGGCCGGGGTTCGGCTAGGATGCAGTGGAAGACGCGGCAACCCGTGAAGAAGAAAAGTACCCCCGGTGGTAAAATCAGGTAAGTCTATGGGGGGGTAACTAATATTCCTCTGTGTATTCCCTTGGCTCACCTTGCTGTTCTCGTCTTCTCCTTAGGTGCCGGAGTGCGGCGGGAACATGCAGGAGGATGCGGCGAAATTTGAAGATGTGGCGAAGGCCGGTTATTTCAGCGCGGCGCTGCAGCAGGCAGCAACGCGCTTAAAATAACTTCTTTCTTCCAGCTCGAAGGCGCGATGGATCGGGAATTCAGTTAAGGATCAAAGGCATTGCTCTTGTTCTAACCTTTTCTCCTTCTTTCTCCCTTTTTCTAAGAGCTCCAAACTCGAGGCGGGCGTGGCAGAAGACTGGATGCAGACTTGCAGGCACAGTGAGCATTATGCTGCTGGATGCAGAATAACGCGAAGCGTGTGCTGCTCTTCGGGCGTGGTTTAAATAGCCTCCAAAGTAGTCCCAGGTGAGTATTCCTCCCCAGCCCCACCCGAGTAAAAAATAGTCTCTAGGTAAAATAGTCCCTTCCAAGCCTTGTTTGGCTTGGAGCTCTTGAAGTATGGTCTGCATCAGGTGATTTTGCAGCATGGTCTGCATCAGGTAAGTTAAAATCTATGAGTCTGGCGCCTATGGCGCCAGGACTGACTCTCCATATGAGCCTGGCGCCAGAACTGCACCCAAATAGCCCCTAGCGGGGGTTGTTGGGCTTGCTTGGGGTAACTTGATGCCTGCTTCTGGGGTTGCTGGACTTGGTCTGGGTCCCCAGGGGTAGGCATCATGACAGATGGCACCTTAGGCTGTGTCCACCCAGAGTACACCGGTCTATGTGTATGTCGCATGGTGAGCATAGGAAAACGTGTGCAGATTAGCCCAGCACATTTTCCGGAGACTGATCTACCATCATTCAATTTCATTTAAAATTTCAAAAAAGCCCAGGCTAGCGCACACTCACCGAGTGGATGGTCAAATTCCTCACAGTTAGAATCTGAAGAGGGCCTCCAGGGGAGGGGCAGGATACTGGATGCCCCATTGACTAGGCCCAAAACACCCATACAGAGGAGAATAAGCTACAAAACACTATTTTTTTTTCCTTTTAGTAAGATAGGAAAGTTCTAACCGAGGATTCCCAGCATGACTGGGAATAGTTTAAGCATGTGAATCTATGAAAGCTATAACGCTGGAGAAAAGGTGGTTGCCATTGAAGCAGAACGACCAGCCAGTTATTAAACAGTAGGGGTTACCAATCTCTAGTGTCCATCTTATGGTTTAGGGATGCCTGGGCTAGGTAGAGAACCACCCAGGAGAGACCAAAGAGGGATGGCTTACCAGGGAAGCCCCTTACCAATTATTTCAATAAAAACCATTAAACTGTCAAAAGTTGTTCCTGATGTCGATGGATTTCTTTTGGATCCAGGCAGTGAAACAGTTCTTCTTAGAAGGGCGACCCTGGGGAAAGAAAATCGAAGATGGAACGAGGAGTCAGACATGGACTTTGGGAAGGAAGGTCAGTCATTCTCACCCTTTGAGTAACCTCGTCTTGGAGAAAACAAGGTAGAGGTGTAACCAAAAGAGGATGGAGCGCTCACTCCCACCTAGCAGAGTTAATAGCCATCAATTAAATCACCTCCAAGCAGAGCAAACTCAGAGCAGAAATGTTCATGTCCAAATCGAGCATCCATAAGGAATGCAAGAAAAAATTCAAATCTCAGAATAACAAGTTATCAATTGGTTCAGACCCTACTCTAAAAGCCAAACCAAAAACATAAGCCAGTTGTAGCTATATATTGATATAGTGGCAAAAGGGACAACACAGGACATTTTCATACAGGTCCTACTTCTTCAGCCTCTCAGCACGAAGAATGAAGATTGAGGCTGCTGTAATACAGATCAACGAGAAGTCTAGCCTTGCTGGTAGGTGCCAATGAGGCCAGATGGACATGTCCACAAGCTCAGAGTTCAATGTTCTCTGTGCCAGTCCAAAGCAATCAGGGTTATGGTGGACCCAAACCTATGTAGTCTGAGAAGCAGGACAACAGGAATTGGTGGGAACGCAGGGAAAAGATCGGAGTTCCATTTGACAATCAATGCGTTCTGCTAGGGAACCCTGACAAGGAAATTCCCAGGCAGAACCACTTGTACTTTCGGTTTACACTGTAACAAAGAGGCAGCCTGAGGGAGATCTGGCACAAAACTTGCAGGCAGAGTTCCACTTGTAGAAGTCTGCCTGCTCATGGTATATGTAACCACTTTCTCTGTACATGCAAGATAGGTAGTGGACAGGGACAGGTAATTCTGCAGAGCCCAGTGCCAAAGTTGCATTGGTAAGCCACCCTAGCAGGTTATTTTTCTGAGTCTCAACCATGGACCAAACACTGCTCGCCATTAGATCTCCCAGGTGGTCAGCCCAACCATTATTGGAAAACATCCATCACAATGGTCTGCTAGGACCAGGGCTGTCTCAAGGGGTCTCCCATCAGAAAGCTTGCCCGCAAGGACCACAAAGTAGATCCTGTGACACTTTTCTAAAAAAGGCAGCAGTTAGCCTATTTGTGATTGTTTGAGCAAACCTTTTTACATTGTCCGACTCCCCTCTAATTAAAACAAGCCTTGGAAGGGAAGTTGTGACTGTATTGTCTTTGTGCTTAAAGAAAAAGGATTTTCTCCCTTTTTCAATTGTTATTGTGTCTTTTTAACCCTAGCAATCCAGGGTCAGTGTGACAAATATGTGGGCTATTAAAGGACTGTTTACCCCATCAGCTGCCACACGAGTTTTTGGAGGGATATACATCCTCTTCAATACCCCTGGTGCGCTTTTTCTTTTAAATTACTGTTTCTTCCAATTTCTACTAGATCTGGAAGAAAGTGGTATAGGACTTACAAGGCTGGATGTATTACACACTATAGAAGTTGGTAATTTGACTCTTATTCTGTCACTTTTAGACAGGCGTTGTAACACCGCAACCTAGTTGAGAGCGCACTTTAGGCAGGGATAGTATATTTCTTGTTCTATCTTTCTGTCTTCTGGCACAGCCTTATCTTTACATCTTTCCCGATATCGAGCTAGATATCAGTTGAAATTGTAGTCCTTGCCACAGTTGTTTGGGTTGTGCCGACTGGACCTCCCTTGGTTCTTATTTGGCTGCTAAAAACACAGATGTATATTGCCCATCTATTGTGTGAACGCAATCACATCAGCAGCCAGGCCTCTGGTACATTCAGGCCGCCATTGGGCCCAGAAGGTACATGCGTTTCAGTTACTTACCTGTAACTATTGGACAGCATGGGTCTGGCATGGATTCACATGCTCATGTATATTCCTCGTCGTCAGGCTGGGAATCCTCAGAAAACAAAAAAACATTCACTTTAAAACTAAATCAATCACTGTCCTCTGGGTCATACTGTTCCCATCCAATGACAGTCCTCTGCCTAAGCTCCACCACTGGTGGCCATCTTCAGATTTGGTAAGCACAAAGTGGCACTATGAACTAAGAAGAGCCACAGAGGGGAAGGAGGGCAGGGTTGCATGTGAATCCATGGCAGACCCATGCTGGAGAACAATAGTTACAGGTAAGTGACTTGAACCTTCTTCACCATTGGGTCTGGCATGGATTCACATGCTCATGAATAACAATTACACAGCAGTCCATATACACAACCATGGGATGTGGCAAGGATCAGCAGAAGCAATAACACTCACCTGTGGAACAGACTCACCTCAAGTGGAAAAGTTGTGTAGCACCACTTGGACGACTCTCGACTCCTCCCTGGAATCCCTGTCAATGCAGTAGAACCTTGTGAGGGTGTGCGTGGACCTCCACGGAGCAACCCTGCAGATGTCAAGCAGGGCAACACCAGAGAGAAACGCTGTCATTAATGCGATGGCTCTGGTGGAGTGGGCTCTCGGTTGGCCTGGCAGCAGCCTGCTCGCCAGTCGATGAGTTCATGTTGCAGCTGGAGAGCCACCTAGAGAAGGAAGCCTTCAACAAGGCTTTCCCATGATTCACAGGTCCAATGTTGATGAACAACTGACAAGTCTACCAAAAATTCTTTGTACGTGCCACATAGAACTTCGATTGTAAATGTTTATCACTAGAGAAAATTACAGTAAAATTCAGATATTGCATTATTTTAAAATGCAGCAACTTGTCTTCTTAAAAACTCCCTTCTATAGGACATTGCACCCTTCAAATACAACAGCAGGGCCAAAACTGTCAATTTAGTTTCCGCCCTTAATAAGAAAAACAGAGCTGGCCTGTATTGATGCAAATCGGTGCGTCTCAGCACGCAACATGGTCCATTCTCTGATGCAAACCCTGGGCAGAACAAAATAAAGTGGCACAAGTTTTCAAGCGGGGCACCACACACAGGGCAACTTGAATCATCCAAATAACCTGCCTAAATTGCTGTATTACCTCTCAAACATAAGCAATCAAAACAGTCCCATGTGATGAGCCAGCTTTGATGTTTTTCCCTGGCCCAAAGGAGGTATGGCTGTAGAGTCGGTGCCACACTTATGTGCTGGTGAAAACCATCTGCTTGCAACACCCGTGTGACATTGGAGCGTATAGCCACGATTTCCCTGGTTACTGCTTCCTTGAATAATCTTACTTCCTGGATCAGAAACATCCTTGTTGCAGGAGGTGAAGCCAAAGTGTTCGCCTTACACAATAGCTCTTTTACTGATTTTAACCAAGGTATTTTAAGCCACAAACCCCTGCCCACAGTTGCCTTTATTATAAAATGACACAGCATAGCATTGGTATTCCCCAAAATTCTTAGCCATAACTTACTCTGGGGGAGATGCCCAATCATCCTCCAAGAATGTCATCCGCAATTCTCTATGCACCCAGGTGCAGGAAGAAGAACCAGGGAGTCTCCTGAGCTTCTTGAAGTAACGATTTTCCTTGGCCTGCATATCACCGGGCGTGCAGTATCCACATAGAGCTGCTCCATATAGGGAGGCTGCCTTAACGTGCATGGTGTATACCTTGAGGGCAGAGTCAAAGTGTTGACCTTTACACATAGTTGAAAAACACAAGAGGCCCCCCCCACCCCCCATGTATTGGCACATTTTCAAGGACCGTTTTTTTATGTGTGCCGTGCTTGTTAGAGTCTCAGAGAATCTGACCGCCAGATAGTCATACTTTGCCACCCTTGAGATCACGTCACCCTTACAAATGATAGGGCACATCTTAATAGACTTTCTGCCTCCACTACAACTCATGACCGCTGATTTTACAGAATTGATTGAGACCTAAACTGGTCATGAAGGAGGCATAAGCATCCACCAGAGCCAGTAAAACCCTGGAAGTTCTTGCCATAAGCACCCTGTCGACTGCATGTGTGCTCGCTTGCCAGAAAGCTCAAATGGGAACGCCCTGAGTCGCCCATAAGGGTATAGGCCAATGCTTTGTAGAAGATGCGCCACCACCAGGGCCAGGAATTTCGTAAAGACCCTTGGGACCGACTTCAGGCCGAAGGGCAGAGCCTTGAACTGGTAGTGCTGACCCTACACCATAGGAACTTGCATCTTTCGTGTGAATGGGGATGTGGAAGTAGGCATCGTCCAGATCCAACAACGGCAGAAAACCTCCTTTCTCCAGTTGGCCGAGCAAGTGCTGCAACGTGACCATCCAGAACTTTTGGACTAAGCACTTGAGACGCCAGATCCAGAATCTGCCTCCAACCCCCTACCCCCCAGTCTTCATTCAAAACGGAAGGTATCTGGAATATACTCCAGAGCCCCAGAGACGATGGGGGACAGGTTCTATCATCCGTTTCTGTAACATGGCCTGTACCTCTTGCAGAAGCTGTGGTCCATGTTATTCTTGTCACAGTATTAGTGGAATAGGACACCTGTGTAGGAACTCCAAGGTGTGCCCCTGTCTGAGAGCGTCCAGCACTCATCTGTCCGTGGTGATCTTTTTCCACGTGCTGACGAACTTTGACAGCCGACAGCCACCCTGGGCACTCCCCCTCACCCCCCCAGTCCACGGGTGATTCAAGCCTGCTTGGGGGTCAGAGCTCTGCCCTGCAGGCAGTGCGGCCACTGTCCTCTGCTTTAACGCTTACATTGTATCTACAGGAATGTAAATGGTCCAGAACCCAGGTGATCTGGCAATACTCGTTAGTTAGGAGTTTCCCCTGTCATAAAGGGGAAAATAGGAGGAGGAAACTGGGATCAATATTAAGTGGCACATCTGCTATGGCTCTCCCATGGTTTTCCCACCCTATTGTTCCAAAGGCCCACACTCTCCTCACCTGTGTTTTGTGGTTAGGGAGGCTCTCTCTCCTGCCTTCAAGCAGGGGTGCGTTGGTATTGAGGCTCAGAAGGCAATCATGCTGTTAAACAGGAAGAGCCTCTGAAGGGAAGTGTTTAAATTCTTGAAGAGGTCTTTTGTCTTTAGTCAGAAAGGCACGGAAGTCTCTGAGAGAAAAAAGGTTCTGAGGTCTTTCCTCGAGGTAAGGCTGTGCACGTAGTTAGGAATAGGCGTGTGGTCCAGCATGCCTTCGTTATCAAACTATGGCTTTCCTCTTGTGGTAAGTATGCACTTAGACTTTTGGTGAAAGGCATGCGGAACGACGTGCCTTTGTTACCCAACTATAGGTTTTCTAAGTATGCGCGCGAAGTTTGGTAAAGGTGCGCGGCACAGCGTGCCTTAATAATGAAGTTATGGCTTTTTTCTGTGAGGCGAGGCATTGGAATACTTAGGAAATGCTTGGAGCTTCAGGGACGTATGCACGTATGGTTATTTTCATTCACAATAGCCTGTAATGTTCTTTCATCAACTTCGGTACCTTTTGTCTGTAGGTTTTCAGCGGTCGGAAGATCTCAGAAATGAAGCTGCGGCTGTGGACGAAGACTGCTGACTGAACCGTGGAACTACGGAAGATGAAGTCACCTGTCGGAGGACTGCTGCGGAAAACTCTGGTCAGGTACTTTGGAGATTAAGGTCTGGATTTTCTGAGTTATTCAATTTCATAACATGACTTTTTTCTATAATTCTGCAGGTCTGTGAGCTGAGCACCGGTAGCATTACAACGCTGTCAGCGGAACAAGAAGCGTCTCTTACTGCGGAGGTGGGGCTTTTACAGTCCGCTATGCCCAAAGTCTAGTTCACAATGACTGCTTAGACAGTGACCTGCAGGACGGCCATCTTAAGGGGATTGGAACACCATTGGATCTCTATGGAAGCCCATTGTCACCTTGGTACGGGGGAATGTGAGAATGCCTTGTTTGCCATGCTAAAACCCACCTAGCCCCTACAGATCTGTACCCAGACTCCTTCCTGGATCAGACACCAGAACCTAACCCAGAAACCCTGGAAGTGATCATGACATCTGCTGCCTTCAGAGCGACACCTGTACGCTTCTTAGGTGGAGGAACGTGAAGGCTGTCTGTACGGTTAGTATAATCCTTGGAAGATCTGCCTGGTTTTCCTCTGGATGAATGAAAGGATGACAGCCGTTGCTGCTGTAAGGTTCCCAGGTAGCGTGCTGTCTCCGTGTCAGCTTTTATTGCTTGCAGATACTCGTCGACTGCCTTGCCAAAGAGGTTTTCTGTTATGCTCACCTGGTATCCACGGGGACGCTACCCAGCCAGTTGGTTGTTGGTGCCCTTCTCTATGACTCCCTGATGTGGTTCTCGATGTCGATGGGATTCCGCCTGGAAATGAAGACTATAGTAGGACTGGACGACCAAGATAAGTTTTACCCCACCTCCCTTGTGTTTTGAGCCCCTCCGGGTTCTCTTCTCACCTGGCTGTCGGAATTGGTGAGCTCTCCGTCCTGCTCTCTGGGCAGGGGCGCGTGGTCTTTTGTGGGTGCGGGCGGTCCAGTTATTTCACTGACTGCGGCCCTTGTAGTGTCTTTCAGGTAGGTCTTATTGCGATTGATGGTGTTGTTATTCTTGCAGGCCTTTTCTCGGTTCTAAAATGTCTCTATCTCCCTTAGGTGCGCAGAGTATCCGCTTGGAGAACTGGGTAGGCTGGTTCTCACCCGTAGATGATGGCGCACAATAGCGCTATGATGCGGTAAGGAGGCGCTTTGCGCAGCAATGTCTTGTCCTCACTGACCTGTGCTTTTCTCTTTTTCGTAGGTTGCGGTGTGCTCCCAGCGCAGATGGAGTTCCGGAGCTATGCCGGTCGAAAATCAGCCAGCCAGGTAAGTCTCTAAGCGCTTCGTGGTTGTAATGTCTCTTTTACCTCCTTTAATAATGTCTTTCTCCCTTTTTTCAGGTCCTTCGATCCAGGCGGCAAACTCTTCAAACGGAGCTGCCGGGAGCTGCGAGCAGTGAAGGATGGAGATTACAGGTAAGATTCTGCTGCTAACGATTGTTCTTTGTTTTCTGCAGGTCCGGAATTCGTCAGGCTCGTGAGAAAGCTGGACACAGTGAGCGTCACGTTGCTAGTAGCAAAGTAACGCGAAGCGTGTTGTCTTGTTCGGGTGTGGTTTAAATATCCACTGCAAAGTAGTCCAGGTAACGTAGTCCCGAGGGCACCACACCCAACACACTACACCGCATAGCTTGGTTCTAGGAATCAAGCTATGTTGTTGTCTCCATGTTGGCTGAAAGCTCTAAAAAGTAGTTCCACAAGCAGATGTCTATCTTTGTTTATGAGCCTTGCGCCAAAGGCGCCAGGGATGGCCCCAAGAGGGCCTGACAAGTGGATGCCAGGCCGTATAAGCGATCCGAGTCCTGATTCCACCTGGCCAATGGGCTTGCCAGTGGGGATCAGGGCTGAGGGTCGTGACATTTTCCCTGTCAAACGTCATATCCAGCACTTTAGACTGAACGTCCTGGCAGAGGTTTGTTGACTTCAACCAACCTTGCCGACGCAGGGCACTCTGTTCCCCATCTGGCGAAAACTCATGTCCGCAATGTACACTGCAACTTTGATGGCGTGGTCCGAAGCCACCTCAACCTTCTTGAAAAAGTTCCAGTGCCTCAACCTTCTTTTCCTTGGGCAGGAAGTTTAGGATTGAACCCAGATTATACCATAGTTCCCCACCATATTAAGGCAAAACGGCTAGGGCGTTAGCTGCTTTAATGGTAGAAGCTGCTGTCTAAATTATTCTTTTGCCCATTGATTGCATCAAGGTTCTTCCCCTCCTGGTCCGGAGGTACCATTGCTGCCAATGATGGATTCACGGAGTGCTTCCTGGCTGAAGCCAAAACCACTTATTCATGCACGGGCTGAGACCTTAAGCAGCTGGGCGCTGAATCCGATACCCTATACTTTTTCTCCAATCTGTCATGCTTGGGCGGGCCCGTACTTGGGTTCTTAATTAGCGCCAGGTTTCCTCCCAGAGGTCTTCCGGAAAGAGAACGGACATTGTCTTTCTTCTGGACTCGCACCGCTGGTACAGGAAACCCTCCTTAGTCTCATCAGGAACCAACTGAAACAGCTCAGAGGCCCTTGACATCATGGAATGAAAGTATCCAACTTTGTCCGGAGGGAGGTCCTATGGGCTCGTCCACGTGTGGCGTTTCTCCGTCAGCAAGGACAACGTTACCCTCATTACTACCCATAGCCTTGTGCGTGTCAGTGTCTGTGTGCAGAGCCGGGGCTCTAGGTGGGGTTGTATCGCAGCAAGGAGGTGGTGGTGGAGGCGTTGGATGATGCAGAGGGCCAGCATCCCTTTAGACTCTCTCCCGCTGGGGCAGGCTCAACCTCAGGGTGCCATGGAGGCACAGGAACCGGTGTCAGGTGCATCCTCTGGATTTCGGTGTGCAGAGTCAAAATATCCAGCGACACGTCCCTCGATATAGAGGTAAAAGGAGCCAGTGGCGTAGGCTCTGGACTGACACGTATCCTCTTGCGAGCAGAGGCCTAGGTTCACCACCCCCAGACTCCCCCTTCGAGATCTGTGTAGTAACCCTCAGGCAGATTATTGTCTCCCTCAGTGGAACTTGAGTAAATCTGCGCCGGTTTATCATGCTCAGCCCGTGGGTCCACACGCAGATGAGGATCCACCATAGGAAAAGGGGGGGGGGGGCTTCAAACTCTCCCTTTCAGGATGCATTTGGGTAGATGCGGTCCCCATGACTTTCCCCGACCCACGAGTAGTGGCTGCCTCTGCAGCCGTATCTTTCCTCGGGGCAAGGACACCCATGGGGTGGTCGTGGCAAACACTACCTTCGCGCACCCACTCTATCAACGCTGTTGTGGGTCCTTTGTGGCCTTTGTTGACGGCGCCACCGTTGACTCAGTTTAGTCGGAAGGCTGCAAGGTCTTAGCTTTTTTTTTTTTGAGTCCTACCCAGACTTGTCCATCGTTCGTTTATCCGCAGACACATCGAGTTTGGACGGGGTTAGGGACTTTCTTTTAGAAGAGGTCCCCTTCATCAGTAGGCTCACCATGGAGGCTGATGTTAATTGCGAACTCCTTCCCGAATTGGGACCAGCATCAGCATTGAACCCAGAGGAGCTAGCGGATTGGAACTTGGCCTTCTCTTGGATCCTCCTGAGCGGGGCGTCCTCAAAGGATCTCTACCTCCTGCTGGAGTGAGTCCTCTTCTCAGACTGGCGGTCCTAGATGAGGCCTGTACCTGCCCGGAAGCGGATTCAGTGGCCTTGTTTGACTTGAGCCACGCGGACAGTCTGCTGTAGCGGTCTTGCTTGGTTTTCTCTGAGAAACCACAGCACACCAAGCATCCCCCCTCATCGTGGTCCGGATGCAGGCAGTATAAGCATTTATGATTCCGGTCTTCCATGAATAGGTTCCTTAATCCATACTTTGGGAAGAGTTTGAAGAGGCTTCTGCCTTCCTTCCCCTCAGACATGGCTGAAAAGGAGTTAAGTAGGCTCAAGGACGGGCCGTCAACACTTAGATGATGATCCGACTGTGGATGAAGATCTTTGCCGGTAGCGGATCCCTGCTGCCAGTCTCTTTCCGAAGACGTAACAAGCACGAATCGGTCAAACATTTAAAGACTTTATGGCAAAAATATTCGAATAGCACAGAAATAGCTTGGAGAGCAACTTGAGGTCTCCCAACACTGAAGCGGGAGGTAAAAATCTGAAGATGGCCACCAGGAAGGAGCTTCGGGAGAGGACAGTCATTTGATTGGGCAGTATGACCCAGAGGACAACGATTGGTTTAGAGGAAAAATACAGTTTTAAAGTGAAACATTTTTCTTTTACAGAGGATTCCCAGCCTGACGACAGGGAATATTCATTAGTATGTGAATCCATGCCAGACCCCATGCAGGAGAGAAGCAGATATGGTTAACAGACAGACTGAAAGATGTCCATCTAGAAGATGTTTGTAACTTTCTTCTCAGGAGAAAGGGCCCTGCCTGTGCAAGTGCCTAACACTGCCCTAATGAAATTGAGCATTTGGGATGGCGAGATCTGGGACTTCTAGGTTTAGGGAGAAGCCCAAGTTGTGCACAGGTGCTGTAGACTCTGGAGACCAGTCCAAAATAAGTTAATCCTCCAGGTAGGGCAAGACATGACTCCTTTCCCTCCAAAGACTAGCAGCGGCCACCTTGGTGAGACCTTCTGTGAAGATCTTTGTGATGAGGAAAAAATAAACAGTTGGACAAGGCACTGGTGATAGAAATGATTACCTCAAGCACATGGAAATGGACATTTGTAAGGTCCAGTGACACCTGCCACCTGCCACTCTGAGCACAAGAGCCTGGATGATCTGGGCTAAGGTGGCCCTCCGTCGGTAGCAATTCAGAAGCTGGAGCATAGCCAAGCAGCACATGGAGTGGCAGTGAACTGTGGCCACTCTGCGAACCTGTGTACAGTTGAGTTTTGAGGGTGCGCAGTAGCAAACTGGGGGCTTGGAGAAGTTAACAGCAATTCTGCTTTGGCTCACTCATGACAGCAGCTTTACCCAAACAGCCTTGAGCTCTGGACCTGTTGGATCCATGCTAGCCTAACCTGCCTGAAGGTGCAGTAGGGCAGCCATGAAGATGAGCTAGAGCTGCAAAGCCCAAGTGCTCAGTGGACTGTGCAGGGATCCTGTGGTGCTATTTTGGAATCAGGTTGTTGTGCATGTGTGGACTCAACAGGGAAGAAAGATGGGTGCTTCAGTCTCTCTGCGACAAGAGGATTGTATGCAGGTGAGCACACATGATGCGCCTAAAACATATGTAGATGGTGTATTGGAAAGGGAGGAGGGAAGGAGGAAAAAGCAGCCCATGATGTGCTTCATAGTGGATCCTTGTTCTTGCCTCTGCTTCGCTGGGGAGGGCCAGAGGTACCACAATGCTCCCCGACTCTGCCGATAACGGAGAGACTGCAGCAACTACTCCAATAAAAGGTTAAGCCTCAGAAAATTTGCGGTTTGAGGCCTTTAGCAATGCTTCCAAAGAACTTGTGATGAATACCAGCCTGGGCCTGAGCCACTCACACTGCCCACTGACACCAACGCCCATGTACAATGAAAATTGAATCTACCTAACAATGTGTTTAAGCAACAGTGGTGGTGCAGAGAAGAAGCGCTCATGGGACAATGGTGGCCCCAAGGACTGAAGACTAAAGCTAGGAATATAAAGATGCTAGTGGCACAGAAACCCTCCAAAAAGCAGCGGTCAGTGTAGGTGCATCCCGAGGCTACAAACACTGCCTTGGCCTCGGACACTCTGCCAGCGACACACGCATACCTTTTATTCATGTCTCAAGAGATCAGGAAAGCCATAACTTGAGGGAGGCTGCTGCAAAATCAACAGCTGAACTAAATTAGAACAGCTAACAGTGGATATTGTTCAAGCCCTCAAAACAATTGGTGAATACAATAATGAACAAGGACTATCTGGTATTGCTCTTCAAGCTTCTGGTAAGCGGTCCTGGATAGTATGACCGCGATCTGACCCAGTAAGTAAAAAAGTGAAGTGGACGACCTCTCAGCCTGTGGTGGGAGGCCCTCCAGGGTTTTCCCCAGAGCCAGTCCTGCCCCAGAGTGTGGGTTTGTGGGAGTAAAGTGCCCCAGTCCCTGGCACCTGTTCATGTTTCCCGCATGTTTGAAATGAGTACCACCTTATCTTGTCCCATGCCTGTACTCCACAATGCTGGCCAGTCTCTTTTCTGTCCTGGAGGACTTCAACATCCAACATGTCTAGCAGTCAGAGAATGGAGTAAATGGCCCAGGAGAGAAACAGCAGGCAAATGCCATGCCCCAGAGCACCCAACCCAGCAGAGAAAACCTGCTCTGCGAGCCGACAAGCACAAGAAATGGGATTCCAGTTAAGAGTACGAAAAGTTGAACACTTTGCATTCCAGCATCCTCCGCACGACCTGCAAAACCCCAGACAATATTGTAACCTGCAACTGGGATGCAGAGCAGCCCCCTGCCAAACTGACATCTCTAACACCAAACGAAACCCACATGAACTTGGACATTGCATGAGATTACAGAGGCCGATATCGCCTACAGCTAGTGGGCTCGCTAACGAAAATGAGCCAAGCCTTTAGACGAACAAGTTACTTTCTTACATGGTAACGTTCTTTCGATGGAATGATCCGACGATGTATTCCATATCTATAACAGGTAATCACCACAGCTGTGCTGCTTCGGAAAATTTTCGGCGTCTGCGTCGATGACGTCGATACGCTGTCCTCGAGGGCCTCTGTCGAGCCAACGTCACCGGATGTTATAAGTAGGACGCACAATGCCCGTAGCCTCATTTGTAGTTTTTTCCCAGAACGTGTGGCACCCATCTTCTGCTAGTATGACCACAGAAAGCCTTGCGGAAACGTAAGATGCAATCGCATAAGAAATTCTGCAGCGGGGCAGGCTGGAGGGTATGATATGCAATACGTCGTCGGAACATCCCATCGAAAGAATGTTACCAGGTAAGAAGGTAACTTGTTCTTTGAGGGGATTCGTTCCTCCAACGTATTCCATATCTATGACAGAGTCCCAAAGCAGTATCAACGTATGGAGGAGGGAAAAGAACTTAGACATTTAGAAATTTAGAATGCCCAATTAAACTGCAGAATAAAGGACCGTCTTGCCAAAGGCCAGATCCTGCCCATGGATACAATCTAGGGAGAAGTATCTTACAAAAGGTATGGACCGAAGCCCATATGGCTGCTTCACAAATGTTACGAATGGGAACACCCCTCTACAGAGCAGTATAGGCAGCCACACCCCTAGTAGAATGGGCCCGTAAGCCTACTGGAGGGTGCTTACCCGCCAAGCGGTAACCGTCAGAAATTGCCAAGATAATCCATCTAGACAGTCTGCTTCGTAACAGCTTGTCCCAAACGCCTTCCAGCATATCCTATAAAGAGCTGATCGTCCACTCTGACCAGGGACATGCGTGAAATGTAGAAACTTAAAGCTCTCCTAGGATTCAACCTATGGAGTCTCGTCCTTACCAGGATACGGAGGAGGATAGAACGCTGGGACAATGACCTTCTGGCCTAAATGAAATTCCGACGCAACTTTTGGAAGAAAGGAAGGACGAACCCGAAGGACAACCCTGTCCTTGTGAAACACTGAAGGGTGGCTTAACAGAAAGTGCCTGCAACTCACTCACTCTGCGAGCAGAAGTAACCGCAACTAAAAATACAGTTTTAAGAGTTAACAGTCTTAAAGGACAAGAATGTAAGGGCTCAAACGGGGCACCCATTAGGAAATTTAGAACCAGGTTCAAATCCCAACCGGGCACCTGGAAAGTTGACAGTGGAAACACAGTGAGCCCTTTCAGAAACTGAGAAATGAAAGGAAGAACACTCCTCAGACGAGCGCTTAAATATGGACAGCGGCGCCAGGTAATCTTTATTGGTACCCACTTGCAGGCCCTTGTGGGCTAAGGAAAGCAAAAAAGACACAACAACAGGAATGTCGCGTGAAAAAGGATCCACATTCTGAACCCTGCACCAGTCACAGAACTTTCTCCAACGGCACAGGGACTTTATCGCAGGCTGTCTGGCTGAAAGCAACACCTCCATCACGTCTTCAGGGAGGCCCCAATCCTTATACCACAACCTTTCAGAAGCCAAGCGTGAAGGTTGAGGGATCTGACCTCTGAATGGAGAACCTGACCGCCCCTACCGTGAGAGCAGATCGGCTCGGTAGGGAAGACGGCGTGGAGGGCAGATGGACAAGTCGGGTACCACATTCTCCGGGGCCATGCCGGAGCAATGAGGATCATCCGGGAACCGAACCTCCTTAACCTCTGAAGCACTTGCGGAATGACAGGGACTGGAGGAAACGCGTACAGCAGTGGGAAGGACCGCTCCACCATGAACGTGTCCCTTAAGGCTCCTCTTGGAGGAAATTCCCACGAGCAGAACCTTTCGCACTTCCGGTTGACATTGGTGGCGAAGAGATCCACTTGTGGGGTCCCCCAAAGGGTGAAGATCTCCAGGAGAATCTCCTGAGCCAGCTCCCACTCGTGAGAGATCGTGCTCTGCCTGCTCAAAGCGTCCGCCGTCTCAGGCCAGATGGACTGCAGAGATCGAAATTTCCTGCTGGATGGCCCAGAACCAGAGCTGCATTGCCTCTCTGCACAGAGGAAGTGACCCTGCCCCCCCCTTTTTATTGAGGTAGTGCATAGCCACTGTGTTGTCCGTCAGAATCAGGACATTCTTCCCTCGCACAGTCGGCAGAAAAGCCTTCAGGGCAAGCCTGACGGCCCTCAGCTCCAACAGATTGATATGGAGTCTGGACTCTGATGGAGACCAACGACCGCTGACTCAACTTGTTGGCATGAGCTCCCCATCCTGTAAGGGATGCGTCCGTCACGATCGTCAACACCAGCCAGGGTAGCCAAAACAGAGCCCCCTTCATCAGTTTGCCTCGACGGCCCATCCCAGAAGGTACTGGGCGACCGATAGCGGCACCTGAACAGGATCCGATATCCTGCCGGAGGACTGTGACCACTGCATCTTGAGAGCCCACTGTAGAGATCTCATCCGCAGCCGTGCCTCTGGCACCAGAAGAATGCAGGATGCCATGAGGCCAAGCAACCTCAAGAACTCGAATGCCGGGAGACTCTGGGCCCGATGAAACTTTTGCACCATCTGCAGAATGTGATGAGCCCTCACCTGGGGAGGCGAGCACAGCCCCAGAGATGTGTCTAGCACTGCTCTATGTACTGGAGCCGCTGTGTTGGCGTCAAGTGGGACTTCTTAAGTTGAGGGAGAAGCCCAGCCTGTGAAGGGAGTGGTAGGGGATGGAGAGATGATCCAGGACTTGCTCGGGAGAGCGTGCCCTGATCAACCAATCGTCCAGGTAGGGGTAAACGTGAATCCCCCTTTCCTGAGATACGCTGCCACCACCACCATGAGCTTGGTGAAGACCCTCGGGCGGAGGTCAATCCGAACGGCAGGACCCGAAACTGGACATGCGAGTCGCCAACCGCGAACCTCAGGTACTTGTGCTTGGGATGAATCGGCACATGAAAATAAGCGTTCTTGAGGTCGAGAGACACCAACCAGTCCTGAAGTTGAAGGGCCTGGAGGACTTGAGAGAGAGTAACCATCTTTAACTTGTCCTTCCTGGGGAGTTTGTTCAAACCACGCAAGTCCATGATGGGTCTCAATCCCCAGTCTTTCTTCGGGATCAAAAAATAAGGGGAATACCATCCTTTGTTCCTCTCCGCTACAGGCACCAGCTCTATGGCGCCTTTCTCCAGCAGGGATTTGATTTCCTGCGCAAGGAGCAGATCCAGACTCTTCAAAGAGACATTCCCTGGCGGATTGTCGTGAGGCCTATGCCGGAAGGGAAGACAGTAGCCGTAGGCTATGATCTCCAGAACCCACACATCTGAAGTAATGGCACGCCATTCTACAAGATGCTGCGCCAGCCATCCCCCAACCAGCGAACCATGGCTATGGCCTCATGACTGAGCTGAAGCCGCTGCGGCATTGCCCAAGGGCAAAGAGGCAACTGCCCGAGTGGCCTTGGCACCTCGAATACCTTGTTTTCCACCTCTGGTACTCATACGGTGGCCCTTTGACTCGCAGCTCCACTCGATCTACAAAAGGAAGAGTAGTATCGAAAGGAACCTCCCCTCCATTGCTGTCCGCTAGGACGAAAAGGCAGAGGTTGGCAAACAGCAGCGCTCAACGACTTCGCTGCAGCCTTTGAGGTTTGCAACCTCTCGTTGCCAAAACGATGGACACCATCAAAGGGCATATTGAGAAGCCGGGCTTGCACGTCAGGAGCAAACCCCGACTTCCACAACCACGCAAATCTGCGCATCACGGTGCTCGTCGCCATGGACCGGCTGACAGTCTGCCATGTCCAGACCCGAAGGAACTGATTCACACATGGCATCCTTGCCATCCTGAACGAGAGCAAGAAAACCATCCCATTCCTCCCCTTCGGGAATATGTTCAGCCGCCAAAGAAACAATTCCAGAGTGTGAGTGAAACATGCTAAGGCACACACAGAGTTGGCTGCCTGTAAAGCCCTAACTCCTGAAGAAAACACTTACTTCGCCCAGCCATCAAAATGTTTGTCGTCCCCATCAGGAGGGATGGTAGGGTACGACGCCTGCTTTGCCGGGGCCGTAGCCACCTGCAACACCAAACTCTCCGGAGTGGGGTGCGTCGTCAAGTAGCAGGGGTCGCTACTGGCTGGACGGTATTTTTTCGGCAACAACTTGCTCCGTGTCGGGAGACTCTCCGGAGCAGTCCAAGCCGCCGCCACCCTTCTCTGTAAAGCCATATGAAATGGCAGCACCAGGTCAGTGGGCGGACCTTGGTCAAAGATATCTGTCAGGTCATCCTGCAGAAAATCCACTGGTGGCGCAGACCACCCCAAGTACTCCGTCACCCTCGACTTGAGTCGCCTGTACAAAGATTCAGCATGCGTACCAGGCTCGGGCCTGCCAAAATCAACCTCTGGGGAGGTATCAAGACCACTGGCATCGTGCAAAGACTGACGTAGGTCTTCCAACTGGCTATGACCAGATAACAAGTCGCAGGGACCCCATCAGGCACCAAACCTTCCTCCGTCCCTTCATCCACCTCAGATGTAATCCAGAGGCTGGAACAAATCCCTGGATGAGGGCACAGAAAAAGCCTCAAATACAGGCCTGATCGACTTCTTCAGGGCCTTCCTCTGAGTTTCCACCGATGCACGGGGTACCTCTGGTAAAGCCTCCAAAAAAGGCATCGAGGGCATCGACACAGACCTCGAGGGCGGTGCCCCGAGCATGTCCCTCGACGGACATGGCGCCAATGGCGTCAACGTCTTCTTAGAAGACCTCACAGGCTCTACCGGTCTCCAAGGCGTCAAGGACCTGGAGCGGGCATGGCTAGAGCGATCCACCTTGTCCGACCGGGACCTCGAAGGTTCCCGGTGATTGCGCCGACCACCCGAGCCTGAAGGCATGCGAACGGTGGCCCTAGCACGTTCCCTGCCGGCTTCTTTCAAAGGTGCGGATGGAACGGAGCCCTGCGATTGGAAAATCGCCATCATCTCCGTACGAAATGCATCCCATTCCGCAGGAGGAATGCTTGTTGGGACAAGCAACCCGCCGTCTGGCAGAGTCCTTGGATGAGGACGGGGAAGGCGACCGTTGACGGCGCTTCCGCGAATGCCTCAAGGAGGCAGAGGAATGGCGGGAACCACTCCGGGACCGAGACCCCCGGGAATTACGCCGACGATGCAGAGAGTCGCCCCTCGAATCGTTGGTTGAAAGCCCAGCGGATTTCGTCTTTCGGGGCTTGGAAACCCTACCTACCGACAGCTTCCTCTTTCGCTCCCACAAGGCCTCTGACGTCAAAGACTGGCATTCGTCACAGTCATCGGTGGCGTGGTCTTCTCTGAGGCACCAGAGGCAGATGTCGTGCAGGTCCGCAAGTGACATCTTGGATCCGCTGTCCCGACACTTGAATCCCGACCGCGGGGTAGAAGAAGAAATGATAATTTCACAAACCAAGTTCAAAGAACCGATAGATATCAGAAGAACCGAGGAGCACCGAGATCTCTGAAACTAACACGTTTGTGGAAAAAACGGATCTGAGGCTACGGGCGTCGTGCGTCCTACTTATAACATCCGGTGGCGTTGACTCGACGGAGGCCCTTGAGGACAGCAAATCGACGTCATCGATGCAGGACGGCAAAAAAAGTTCAGAGCAGCACAGCTGTGGTGATTACCTGTCATAGATGTGGAATACGTCGGAGGAACCAATCCCTTCCAATACAATTGTGTGTTGTGACCTCCCAAGACCAAAACTGTTTGGATCTGACAAAAACATTCCCCTCCTGCAATTCAAGCATGGCTTGAAGCCACAGGCCTTCGGGGATTGCGGCATGTCAATTCGCTAAAGTGTTGTTCCAAGCAGCATACTAAAAGAGCAGAAAAATAATGTCACGTGGTAGGCTCCACAGAAAGTGGGCCAGACCCCCGTCTGGCTTCAGGGACATGTCACTGCACCAAGCAGAAATGATGCAGAGCTGTGCTGTCCCCCTGTTGGCTGAACATGTTTCCAGAGATAACTGGCACTGCAGAAGATCTCAGATAAGGATGATGTGGGATGACGTATTCAATACAAAAGCTGGATTGGTAAAAAACCTACTCTTTCGCACCATCCTTTAAACTAAAGATGGATGTGTTTTAAGGTTAATGTTTTGAAAGTGCAAGGTTCATGAGAACAGAGCCTGTATCGTGCGCACTTTACTGGAAGTGTAATGGCCACTAAGAAAGCTACTTCCAATGAGCATTGCAGAATAACAGATTTGCACATGACTTTAAACAAGGGTGGACCATAAGCTTTGCCAAAAACATTCTTTTTTTTTTTTTTTTAATAACTCTGTTTATTGAATTTAAACAACAAAACATAAGAGACATATAAGAATAAGACATGAATCAGCAGTATACATGTGGAAGGCAATCTCAGCAGTATACATGTTGAAGGCAATCGTCCATATCAACGGGGCCTGTAGGGCCGAGGACCAGAAGACAACAATAGGACCAGGCAGGCAAACAAGGCAAGCATCACTACCGGTGCACCCCCACCCACAGAGCTTATTGAGCATCTAGCCATTTGCCCCATATTTTCTCGAATTTACGGGGGCAGCCCCTTGCATTATAGATTGCCAAAAACATTCTTGAGATATCCCCTACATGAAGGCTGGAATGCCAGTTAAACCAACAATTATGGAGAAAAATACCAAGTCTGATTTGCCAAATAAAGTAGATAGGCTTATACCCAACATGTGGTCTTATTTAATTTTACCACCACATGTGGGGCCTTGTACAGTTGAATGCAATGAAATATGATGTGGACAGCCTTTTCACTGCCATTGGCACATTCATGCAGCTGAAAGGTATAAACTACACTGCAGATACTCTGGAAATATACAGCCAAGTTCATGATTTGTAGGCTGCAATGGTAAATGTAAGAATAACACTGGATGATGCACAGCAACTGGCCAAGATGCAAACATCACCATGGGTGAGACAACAGAAGGGCTAGAATGAATGTCCCTTTCTTCAACCGATATCTTCGGCAGTGTTGAAAACTATTTTACTCTTGTAATCAAAATTTGGGCCTGTAGGGACACTTGTCAGCAATTACACTTCATTCAGGTGAGGCAGTAAATGGTGGCAGGGGGTTCATGTGGAAGATAGACATTGAATAGCTGGTGCACATTACAAATGGAAATGCACATTCTTGCAGTAAGCACGTGTTTACAATGCTAAGAGTTTAGGGTAAACGGGTCATCTGTCCTGTTTGCACTGTGTACATACTAACCTGAACTAATCAATTAACCCCACCCCATAATTTGTAACCTGTCATTAACAAATCAATGCAAAGTAGGCTCAGATGAAATGTCAAAAGTGCGGTGCTTCTTTACAGTGGCGAGAAAACGTGCAAGCACAGCTTACTGGCTGTGATTTCATTACACAAACTACAAGGATAAAATAAACTGTTGAGAAAGCACCATTGTATGCGCAGGAAGTAATTGTTGGAAATATCTTTGTAAAACTATCCTTCAAGGGGAAAAATACTGAGACCAGCTTGGGTGATGGGTGCACGTCACAAAGGGAGGCAGGTCCTGGTGATTGACACGGACAGCACTTAAATTCAAGTGAGAGAGGGGGTGTAGTCAGTCAAACATCATGAGTAAGAGACTGGCAGAGCAGAGCTGTAGAACTGGGGGATAGCAGGAGACGGATGATAGACAGGGGAGCAGTTATCCTGGTATAGAATTCATGTCATCCCTGTGGGGCTGGAGTGTGCGGAGGTCTCAACACTACATTTGCTGCCAAACTGAGCCCGAGGGATGTTCGAGATAGCAGTGCAAGAATCTTGCCATGTGCGAGGTATATATGCCAGTCCATAAGTGAGGGCATGTATGCTTGAATGGATGTTGGTTTCTTTTTGTTAGCCAGGAGGGGGCTCTTTTCATGTACAAAGTTCAATGTCAAGCTAATGGTTTTCTAAAAGTTGCAAGATTTTGCTATTAAGCTTGGCTTCTGCCAAGTCCCACGATCCACGGTCGGGGTGAGCGGACTACAGTTCATTACATTGAGTCATGTTTAGTTTGAAATTATTTGTTTTCTTCCACTTTCTTTGTCCTGTTTTTCCACGTTTGCAATGACAAATATTTAATGTAGAAATTGCTGTGCACAAGTGATAACTTATCTGTCAAGATAAATGCACATTATAAAAATCAGTTTGTGTCTGAAACATTTCATGGCATTTGGGTCATTGTATTGAATCTGCCCGCAAAAGGCAAGAGTGCAACGGTAAAGGTTTCCATAAAAATTATATATTGTGGCCTCTGTAGCTGGACAGTGTGTGTGAGTGTGAGGCATGTCGGATGTGCAGGTTTACTGCTGAACAGATCTGCCATCAAGGCAATAGCCCAGCCTCGTAGGTAAGTTGCTGGGTGCAACAAGTGACACTGTCAAAATCAAAGTGCAATAAGTCTGGTAACTTTCTTTTAGGGAGGACCCGGGATGGAATACAGTTTAAGATATTTTGAGGGGAACATTGTCACTCTATATAGGGGATTACCACCATAACTCTATATCACTATTTTACCACAACAAAAGAATACCACATGATTAGGTATATCTCCCCAGAGAATATCTTTTACAGGCCGCTTGGCAAGAAATCTGGAAATTCTATATTCTCTGTGTTTGTGAGGCGATACGAGGCACGTCACAGATGACGTCAAGAACACACCATCTCTGACAGTTCAGGATTTTCTGGAACGTCGCTCTCGCCTCACCCTAGCCCAGGCATCCATAAACCACAGCATGGCCCCTTTTGATTGGTAACCCCTACTGTCTAATAACTGACTGGCCGGTCACGATTGCTTAAGGGCAACCCCCCCCTTTGAGAAGAATCTCAGTGAATCATAACCCAAGTGCCACAATAACTAAATGCACTTTAAAAATTGTGCATTCCAGTCACCCAAGTCTTACATGGCCTGCCTCCATGCAGCCTCTCGTACTGGTCACAAGGTTTTATCCTTCCGGTCCCTTTTTCTACACCTCCCTTCGCTTTCTCCCACTCTTTATTCTATCCCCTTCTTGCTATTCCCCACTGTCCCTCTGACTGTTGCGGCTTCTCCTGCCTCACCACACTGCTACTCTTCCCTCACCACATTGCTCCTTTTCCACTACACTCCACCCGCACCTTCCACCAGTCTCCCTCCTTTCACAGTCACCTTCCCAATCAATCTCATTCTCCGACTACTCTCCCTCTTAATTTCACTCACACCCAAGTACCACTTTCTCATACCAACCACCTTTCACGACAGAAACTTCAACTTGGGGGGGCGCTGTTGAGCAGCCAAGCAAGATGGCCGCTTAGCGTCGGAGCTCTGTCACGGCACACCTAAATCCTTGCTCCACCAGCGCTAATCCGCTCCGCTGCGGCACAGAAAGTTAGCGATTCGAACAGCGGCGCTGCCCGCTGTATTCTCCTGAAATCCCGAGGCGAAACGGCGCCCGAGACCCGAACTGGTGCAGCCTAAGGCCGTCCGAGGCCTCTCGGATCCACGGCGGATCCACGGCGGGCTGATCGCCGCCGGAGGAGCAGTGACGCCGCGGGGCCCCAGCGCCGCTGACCGCGGGCCCGCTACCTCAGGGGCTACCTGGAATATCCAGCATCGGGAGGAGCTGTGGTCCCCGCTCCTCCCGCGCCACCGCCCGCTGCCGCCAACGAGGGGCCCCCGTGAGGGAGGCCGGCCCCGCCTCGGCTGCGTGGAGCTTCCGATCGCCGCGGCTTGCGTCGCCTGGCGGGCCCGCGCCGGACGGGGCGGCGGCCCGTTGCCCCTGCGGGGAAAGGCGGATCACTCGCCCGCTCTCACTGGTGAGGGAGCCGGGCATCCCGAGGACACCGCTGCTGGGCCCCCCCGCCTCCCCGGGCCAGCCGCGGGGATCGCTGGGGGCGCTGCTGCAGCTACAGGCCCACGCCGGACACGGCACTTCTGGAGGCCCCGGGGTGAGTGCCTGGCGCTGTCCTCCCTGACGCCTCCTGGGAGAAAACATAGCTAACCCCACCTGGGGGTCCCCCTCACCTGCTTCTGGGCTCGGGCCCCACCTGCCTTCTACACTCTGAATTCGGGGCCTGACCTGACACCTGGCAGCCGCATAAAATACCTGGGCTCCCTGGACGACCGGGGCCTCTGCCCCCCCGCCGGAACTACACCGCCCAGGACCCCTACCAGCCCACACCACCTTGGTGGCCACACTGTCACCCCCCCTCCACCCTGGGGGCGCACGGGGTGGCCCCCCTGTGCTTACAGTCCTGTCATTGCCTCATCCACCGACCCCACGTCCGTTGCCCATCTCTGACCCGGCCGGAGCCGCTGGAACCTCCCCGCCACAACAATGTCCAACAGGGCGCGGGGCGCCAACAAAGCGGGCGCTATGGACAAATTCACCAAACCAGCCCATCGGGCAGACCAGGCGTCCTCCTCCGCGACACAGGAAGATGGCGAGGCACTCCCGGACCCCCCTCAGCCTGACCTCACTACCATGATGGAGTCCATGGCCAAAAACTTTGCTTCCTTCCATGAAAAGCTGGACGATATTAATGCTAATGTCGCCTCCCTACGCGCCCAAATTGACCAGCACGGGTCCAGGCTCACGGAAACAGAACAGCGGATAGGGACCAATGAGGACCACATCCACACCCTCCAGACTACGGTCTCAGAGCTCGTCCGCGACATGAAACAGGTCAAGGCCAAGAACGATGACCTCGAATCGAGATCACGGCGAAATAACATCCGAATAGTTGGGGTTCCCGAATCCGCACTCAAGGGCCGCATGGAGACCGCGGTTGAGCAGCTCATCAAGGACCTCCTAGGCGATCCTGTGCTCTCCCCGTTCTTCACTGTTGAAAGAGCACACCGCTCCCTGGCACCCCGCCCTAAGCCCGGAGACTTCCCCAGGCCCATCATCGCTAAACTACTCAGCTACAAAGACAGGGATCATATCCTCCGCTTGGCCAGGGAGAGGGGCGAACTAAGGTTGGAATCCCAAGTCATCAGAATTTTCCCTGACTTTTCGGTGGGAGTCCAGATGGAGCGACGCCGATTCAGTGGGGTCAAGAAGATGTTGAGACAGAAAAATTGAATACTCCATGCTTTTCCCGGCCCGCCTGAAATTTATCCACCGCAACAAGAGCTATTTTTTCACGGTCCCGGATGAGGCCGTCAAGTTCATTGAGGCTCAGGTCCCCCTGGTGAACCCGCCCGAGGAACCGATGGATGGCGACTGACGCCGAGGTCCCTGGGCGCCTCCCCTGACCCTGGGTGGAGATCGAGGCCTTGCAAATATTTCCCAGCCTGGGGTGCCGCCTCCCTGTGCTTCATGACTCCATAAACAACCCAGATCTCTGCCCCGGGGTCGGGGCCGCACCGCTGCCCATGGACCCACAATGGACTCCACGTCGCCCTTGCTATACTGTAATCCACGGTTATCCGTTACCTGTAACCTCCACTTAAATTGGCTAATAATGCTGGTAAGAAAATATATGTTGACATTCACTCAAGTTGCATTATAGGTGTGCCTGACGGCAGCAGCAGCCCCCACTGCAGCTGCAAGGCCGTTGATGGCAGTTAAGTTGTGCTCGAGCCCCCGTTGGGCTCCCTTCCAGGCGTTGCCGAGTTGGGGATGGCACGCAGTTTCGCTTCAGGGTGGTTGCCTATACACTGCTGGGTATCGCTGGGCAGTGAGGGTGGGGGGTGGGAAAGTTGGGGTTTGCTGTTTTCAAAAAGGCGGGTTGGTCGGGACCGGTGCAACAGGGCGGCAGGCCTGCTGCACTACAGAGCTCCATTTTAAGCTCAAAATGAGAATACACGCCTGGGATGTCCCTTAACTCATTATCATGGCTATCAGAATACTGACATGGAATGTACGTGGGCTGACCAACTTCACCAAATCTCGCAGGATTACGGCTTATGCGCAAAGGCATGGAGTCAAGGTTCTCCTGCTGCAGGAGACTCATGCTAAGAAACTCCTGGCCTCAAACCTCGCACAGTCTTGGGGCCCCAACAGGTACTATACCCAGTACTCCACTCAGTCCAGAGGCGTCCTCACTCTCATCCACAAATCAATAAGGTTCACGCTTCACACATCCCACATCGATCCAGAGGGCAGGTTCGTGATCCTACACTGCTCATTGGCCGGCGAAGAATGCCTGCTTGTGAACTCATACGCTCCCAATATTGATTCTCCCGACTTCATGGACACGGTGCACGGCATTCTCATGAAATATGTTGAGGTTCCCATTGTGTGGGGGGGCGACATGAATCTCATCCTCGACACAGCCCTAGACAGGACAACCACGGCCAAGAGACCGGTAGCCCGAGCGGCCAAGCAGCTGCTGACCCACATGAGCTCCCTGAAACTACACAATGTGTGGAGAACACTCCACCCCCGGGAAAGGGACTACACCTTTTACTCCACGGTACACGACAGCTCCTCTAGAATAGACCTATTCCTCCTGTCGAGTAGTTGGATGGGTAGGGTATCCGAAGTCAAGATCCTAGCGCGCACACTCTCCGATCATTCCCCCGTGCTGCTCGAGATCCAGCTGGGTTTCATTGCAGGGACCCGCCCCGCTTGGCGTTTCAAGTCCAACGCCCTATCAGACATAGTCTTTAGAGCAGAAATACTGGCTGACATAAACCTATTCTTCGAAACCAACAAGGCCCCCGACACGTCTGCTGGGACCCGCTGGGAGGCCTTCAAAGCCTACATCAGGGGAATGTGCATTGCCAAAGAAGCCGGGGTCCTCAAGTCCATCAGACAGGCCTTAAGCCGCTCCGAATCTAAGCTCAAAACTCTGGAGCGGGAGTATGCCGCTAGGCCAGTACCCGCTACCCTAGCAAAAATTAGGACGGAACTGGAACTATTTGAGACACATGCCCTTAGCGAAGTGAGATACCATACCCGCCCTGCGGCTGCCCGCAGATATGGCGAGGCAGACAGGCCTGGCAGAACTCTGGCCAGGCTGGCCCGGGCCGAGAGAGGCGGGACTCGTATAGATAGCATTATCGATAATACTGGGTCCAGACAATGGGCAGACCAAGCTATTCTTGACACTTTAGCCTACTTTTATGCCACCCTGTACGGTCCCCAGCCAGAGCACACGACCCGCGACCTAGATGACCTGTTGGAATCCATCCCTATGACCCTGATCTCCCAAGACACCAGGGAACTCTTAGACGCCCCGTTCTCACTAGAAGAGATAGTCCAGGTGATCTCAGATCTCCCTAAGGGCAAAGCCCCTGGCCCCGACGGACTCACTGCTGAGTTCTACCAGGAGCACGTGGCCATACTAGCGTCACCACTACACGAGGTCTGGACCGAATCACTCCGCTCACACTCCCTCCCCCCCTCCCTAAGAGAAGCACTAATCACTGTCCTCCCCAAGCCAGGGAAACCCCCAGACGAATGTGGCTCCTACAGACCCCCGTCCCTTATCAATACTGATATGAAGATTTTTGCCAAAGTAATCGCCAACAGATTCCTTCCACTAATGCCCCACCTAGTCCACGCCGACCAGAGTGGATTTGTCCCGGGCCGCTCTACAGCACTTAACATCCGGCGCCTATTCAATGTGATGTCGAGAATTGACCCGAATGCGGATGCTGTGGCAGTCACACTAGACGCCCAAAAGGCGTTTGATATGGTCTCGTGGCAATATCTGTGGGCCTTCTTGGAGAAAATGGGAATTGGGCCGAACATGATCGCCTACATACAGCTATTATACACGGGACCGTCAGCTAGGGTACTAATCAACTCCGTCCCCTCTCCCCCCTTCGCGTTGCATAGGGGCACCCGACAGGGCTGCCCATTCTCCCCCATCCTCTTTGCACTCGCCATAGAACCTATGGCCGATCATGTCAGGAACCGTCACACTAATAAGGGCGTCCGCTTGCAGGGCACACCGGAAATCATCTCGCTGTATGCGGATGATGTCCTCCTCTACGTCAGACAACCCTCCACACACCTGGACCCTATCATCCGAGACATAACAAAAATGGGCACTTATTCGGGCTTCACTATCAACTACTCGAAATCCGAAATTTTCCCCCTCACTATGACAACCCAGCAACCGACCTGCGAGTTCCCGCTGCGCTGGTCCCCGTCTGGGATTAAGTATCTCGGGGTTCAGGTGTCAAGGGATGCAGTCTCCCTGCTGGCGGACAACTACAATGCAGCGGCGCTGCTCATTGAAACCAAGATGCTTAGGTGGCGCAATCTCCCTCTGTCCCTAGCTGGGAGACTCTCCCTCATAAAGATGATCGCGGTGCCCAAGCTACTCTATATATTTGTAAATGTGCCGATTTGGCCTGGCAAGCAGTATTTCAAGAGGCTCCACGCGTCATTCGCCCAATTCCTTTGGCACTCGGGGGCGGTCCGTAAAAAGTGGCAACACATGACCCTCCCGTACGAGAAGGGAGGCTTTACTGCCCCCGACTTAGCTTTTTACTGGAACGCCGCGCAGGCCCAGCATGCTACCCATTGGTATACACACCCCGACCCGCCCCCACATGTCAAATTGGAAAAAATGGCGGGAGACGGCATCCACATTATGACCCTGCTACTGCACCATGGTTACCGCGCGGATGTTCCATGGGACCCGGTAGCATCCACGATTAGGGCATGGAATAACATCTTCTCCCCTGGTCCACTACGGCGTCCGTACTATAAGTGGCTTCCCTTATGGCAATTCCCTGGCCTAACCCCCACGCATGACCAACACCTCTCCCAGCGATGGGAGTACCTGGGGTACCGCGCCCTAACCGACCTGTACCATGAAGGCTCATTCATTACCCCTCTAACACTACGCCCCGGGCACTCCGGCTCCGCTCTCGACCTGTTACAGTATTACAGACTGAGGGCAGCGGTGCGGACAATGTGGCCCTCCTTTCCAGAGGAGCCCCCTGACTCGCCTGAACTCCTGTACATTGCGAACTCCGCAGGCTGTAGGGGGATAGTATCCTCCCTGTATAAGATGCAGATGGGGAAAATAGAGAATGCCTCCCCGGTGCCACGGGAGGCGTGGGCCAGAGAGCTCGAAACTGAGATCACCGATGAGATGTGGGGTAAGATGTGTGCACACACGCGGAAGGTATCACTCAGCGCCAGGCTCCGCTGCATCCAATACAAGCTACTCAACAGACTCTACTACACCCCGTACAGAGTGGCAAAATTTACGCTTAGTTCGACACATAAATGCCCGAAATGCGAATCGAACGTAGCAGACCACGCTCACATGTTTTGGTCCTGCGTGGCGCTGCGCAGGTTCTGGAGGGAGGTGACACAGGCGCTCACTGAGATAATAGATGCCCCGGTAGAGATGGACCCATTGGCCTTGCTTTTTGGCGTATGGACGGGAGAGAATGTGACGAGAATGTCGACGTTCTTGAATGTCAGTGTTATGGTTGCCAAACGATGCATATTACAATGTTGGAAGCGCCGCACTCCCCCTACCCTCAGCATGTGGCTGAACGCCCTTGCGTGGGTACAAAGATGCGAGGAGGGGTACATCGGCACCCTGCCAGCTCCATCCCGACCTGCAAATGTATGGACCGAATTCTGTAGCTACCTTAACGGCAAGGATGGTGCCGAACAAACATCAGCCCCTTCCCCGGCACCACTTGACTCCTCCTGACACGCACCATAGGAGTACGAATCTGTCTTTTACGTAATATGCTTGCCCTACTACAATGTAAATCCTTTGCTATCATTGTTGCAATGTATATTGATGCTGTAATACTGTTTTTTCGTTTGTTCTCACTTACAAGATAAATGTACTGTACCTGTCTTGACCACCTGCCAATAAACAGAAGTTTAAAAAAAAAAGAAACTTCAACTTGGTGGAAACCATAGGTTTAAGGATTTGAGCATCGATGATAACAGGACTTTTAAACCCCAACCAGATGAGGTTTATGAACCGAGAATGGAGCCTGGTGATACCCTCATGGTGTCTGAGGACAACCGCGTATGAGGTGAAAGACCTGTCCTGGGATGTGCAGTAGGCCCCAATAGCTAAAAGATCAGTTTGACACGAGTCAACCATACCCTTAGGCCACATGTGAGCTAAATGAGGATCTCATTCAGAGGGCAGGCCAATGGATTGACCTATTTGTCTAGAGCCCAACACTAGAACCTGGTTAACTTGCTCACTGGGCCCAAGCAGATGCCTTCCTAGCTGCCCGATTTATTTCCTTATTCTTGGCAGATAACCTTAGATGGCCTATAGGCGGCTGCTCAGGAACCATGCCACTAAGCAGAGCAATTTGGGGGAGGGGAGGACTCCTCTCCCTTGCTGCTAATGGAGAGAGCTAGATTGCTGACAGAAGGGAAAATTGGACCCTCCACCTTCATGCTTGCACCAGGTGGAAGAACCCAATAGCGGGCTGGCCACTGAGGGGCTATCAGGATGAGAGTGGCACCCCTGCTGACAGAGAATCTCTCCAGGACTGTGGGGAGAATATGGAGAGGAAAAGCGTACAATGCCCAGAAGTCCCACTTGATTGATGGTGTATCTTTCAAACAGTTTCTGTTGGCTCCTCTCATGGAGGTGAAGAGAGAGCACTTGTAATCAGCTGTGGCAAAGAGGCATACCTTCGGGTGATCTCAGTGTGCAAAAACAGCATCCAAGACGATAGCGTGATCCTTTACTTCTGATACGAGTGATCCTGGAGAGGTAGGCCTCCACATTGAGCAGTCCCGGCAGATGGATGGCCCTCAGTGACATTTTATGTTGGATGGCCCACGCCCATAGCTTCACTGCCAGCAGGCACGAGCGGAGGGGGTGCGAATTGCATCTCCTCTCAGTTTTCTACATCCAGTTTATGTTCCAGTACTTTGTAATGTGTCACTAGTTCTGCTAGGCTTGTCTCATACTTTAGCACCATTTTATCAGCTGGCGAGTTCGATGCCCAACACCGCTTCTATGCCGCCTGCCATCTTTTCAACTTTCCCTTTGAGTTCTTCCACAAGGCCTTCTGAAAGCATTCTTCTGTGTTAAAATATCGCTTATGTCTTGCTTCATACCCACCTCCATTGTCATTTGCTAGTCTGGTCCATGTGTTGTTTCCATCGAGGAGTCCATGTTTGCTGTATTTGTGTCTGGCCTATACACAAATGTTGCTAGCGTTTGTACCCAGCCTGACTGTTAACTCAGCTCTGATCATGTAGAACCTGTCTCCTATCTTAATCCGGGCTTTCCTAACCCAGATACTTCACCTCCTATACTTCCCATTTGCAGATATCGGAACCCTTCACAGATCACATTTATTTGCTAAGGCGGATGTAGGTGTTCCTCCATTGCCTTAGGTAGATACAAACACTACCTGTGTTGAAAAATGCCCCCCCCTAAGTCCTTCTACATACACTTCGGGTATGACCGTCTGAAAACTCCAATCACCTACTGTGCCCCCCCCCCCCCCCCAGTTGACACACTTTAAATGCAAATCTCCATTCTCAGACGTTCAGACGTTGCCCAGTTATCCAGCTCCCCTTCCTTATGTGCAGCGTTAACTGGGTCCTGCACAGCAAGCACATTTTCCTCCACTAGCACGGACTACCCTCAGGGAGTGGGAACCCAATATTTCAGAATAAGGAACAAGTTAATTACCTGTAACTGTTGTTCTCCAGCATGGGTCTGGCATGGATTCACATGCTCATGAATATTCCCCGTCGTCAGGCTGGGAATCCTCGGTAAAGAAAAAATCAGTATCAGTTTTGTTTCTGATCTGTCTTTCCTAGTAGTAACCAATCACTGATCTCTGCGTCATACTGACCACAGCCAATGACTGCCCTCTACCTAAGCCCCGCCTCTGGCAGCCATCTTCAGATTTGGTAGCACGTGAAGTGGCAGTATGACCAAGTGAAGAGCCGCAGAGGGGTAGGCGGGAGGGTTCGCATGTGAATCCATGCCAGACCCATGCTGGAGAACAACAGTTACAGGTAAGTAACTTGTTCCTTCTCCAGCATGGGGTCTGGCATGGAATCACATGCTCATGAATATAAGATTAAATAGCAGTACACACATGCACAACCACGGGGGGTGGTAAAAGGCTCAAAATCAAGCAATACAACAACTCAACATTAAGCATCTCTTACCTCCTCACCAGGCTCACCTTAAGCGAACAGGTTGCGCAGCACTGCTTGGCCGACCCTGGACTCCTCCCTGGAATCCCGATCGACGCAGTAGAATCTCGTGAAGGTGTGCGTCGACCTCCACGTAGCAGCCCTGCAGATATCCAGCAGGGGCACACCAGATAAGAACGCCGTAGTTGCAGCGATCGCTCTGGTCGAATGGGCTCTCGGACGGCCTGGCAGCGGTTGGTTAGCCAACCGGTGACAGTACATGATGCAGCTGGAGAGCCATCTGGAAATAGAAGACATTCGAGAGAGCCTTCCCTTGATTCACAGGTCCAAAGTTCACGAACAGCTGTGATGTCCTCCGGAAACTCTTCGTGCGGTCCACGTAGAACTTCCGCGCTCTAGCCACATCCAGCAAGTGCAAAGTCCTCTCGGCCGGCGACGAAGGAGACGGGAAGAAAACAGGTAACACCAAGGGCTCGTTAAGATGGAAGTCCGACAGCACCTTGGGCATAAAGGAGGGGTGCGTCCTAAGCACCACCCTCGAGGCATGGAAAGTCAAGTACGGTGCTTTGCAGGATAGGGCCTGGATCTCTCCCACTCGTCGTGCGGAGGTAATGGCCACCAGGAACGCTGTCTTCCACGACACAAACTTCATAGGTGCGGAGTGCATCGGCTCGAATGGGGGCCCCATGAGCCTGGTCAGCACCACGTTAATTTCCCACACCGGGGCCGGGGCCTTCACCGGCGGGAACGACCGGAACAGTCCGTTCATAAACTCTTACCAGTCGATGGGACCACAGGGACGTCCGTCCTGTGGTTCTGGTATATCTGGAGATTGCCGCCAGATGAATCTTAATGGAGGCATGGGCAAGCCCAGCCTTTGCCAGCGACAGCAGGTACGGCAGCACTTGAGGGGCCGTAATCCGTAGGGGGTTGATCTTCTGTGCTCGGCATCAGATAGAGAACTTCTTCCACTTATGACCGTAGCATTTGAGAGTCGAGGACGCCCTGGCCTTTGCAAGAACCTCTCTGCAATCGGCCGGTATATTGTCGCCTCCAAACTCTAGCGCTGCAGGAGCCAAACCTGCAGGTTCAGCGACGCCGGGTCGTGGTGGAAGATGGCGCCTCCTTCTCTGGAGAGAAGGTCCGCGTCTGCCGACAGCTTGATGGGAGGGGATGTTGACAAGTCCAGAAGGTCTGGGAACCAGATCTGCCTCGGCCACGCCGGTGCGACGAGGATCATCCTGCACCGGGACCTCTTGAGCTGGCTGATGAGTCGAAGCAGCAACGGCAACGGAGGGAACGCATACAGGTATAGGCCGTCCCAGGGGAACGAGAACGCATCGCCCATGCTTCTCGGCTGGGGAAACCTGCTGGCGAACCTCTGGCACTTCGAGTTTGTCGCTGTTACGAACAGGTCGATTTGGGGTTTGCCCCATCGTCGGAAGAGTTGATCCACCTGATCCTGGCGCAGTTCCCACTCATGACACGCACGCAGCTCCCTGCTGAGCGAGTCGGCGATGGTGTTTCTTTCTCCTGTCAGGTGGAAGGGAACCAGGAACATCCCCTGGGCGACCGCCCAGTGCCACAGATCCTGTGCCTTCTTGGTTAGGGCTGGGGATCTGGTGCCTCCCTGCTTCCGTATGTAAAACATTGTCGTGGTGTTGTCCGTGAAGATCCGCACCACCTTGCCCTTGAGCGACGGGAGGAACGATTTGAGAGCCCAGAACACGGCTCGAAGTTCCAGGACGTTGATGTGCAGGAGCCTCTCCTCCGGGAGCCAGAGGCCTCTTGCGTGGAGATCTCCGGTGTGGGCGCCCCAACCTTCCAGGGAGGCGTCCGTCGTCACAGTCTCCTGGTACGCCGGCGTCTGAAAGTCCTTGCCCGCCGTGAGGTGCGCTCGAACGCCCCACCACTGAATCGCCCGCCGGAACACCTCGTTCAATTCTTGAAGAGGGCGCATCCGTAGTCTGCAGAGGCGCACCAGGTAGATGCAAGAGGACATCATCCCCAGGAGGGACTTGATGGACCTCACCCTGGCCACGTCCGTGGCTAGTAGGCGCTGCACTTTGCCTAGAATGGTCTTCGTCCATTCTTCCGACGGGGCCGCCAGGTGCCTCACTGTATCGAGCTTCGCTCCCAGAAACAGGGCCACCTGCGACGGCACCAGGTGGGACTTCGGGTAGTTCATGGCGAATCCCAGGTTTGTGAGTAGCTGGACGGTCCTCGCAGTGTGTTCGACGGCGAGTTCCCTCGTCCTTGAGCGGATGAGCCAGTCGTCCAGGTAGGGGTAGACGTGAATCCCCTGTATGCGCAGCCGCGCCGCCACTGGTGCTAGGCACTTGGTAAAGACCCTGGGGGCCGACTTCAATCCGAACAGCAGTGCTCTGAATTGGTAGTGGCGTCCCTGGACGAACCTGAGGAACTTTCGGTGACTTTTGAGGATGGGAACGTGGAAGTATGCATCCTCCAGGTCCAACGACGATAGAAAGTCGCCTTCCTTCAGCTGTCCCAGTACGTGCTGGAGGGTGACCATCCTGAACTTTCGTGATCCGATGTATTTGTTCAAAAGACGAAGGTCCAGGATGGGGCGCCAGCCGCCCGTCTTCTTCCTGACGAGGAAGTACCTTGAGTACACCCCGGAGCCTCTTCGGGACAAGCTCGATGGCGCCTTTCCTGAGCATCGCCCGTACTTCCAACAGCAGTTGCGGGATGTGATTTTCCTTCCTGGCCACAGGTGGAACGCGAGGGCACTTCTTCAGGAATTCGATAGAGTGCCCTCTTGCCAGGGTATCCAGCACCCAACGGTCGGTGGAGATGGACTTCCACACGCCGACGAAATTCGTCAGCCGGCCTCCCACCAGGGTGCTTCGGTGGGGGTCCGAGACCATGGCCGGTTCAGTCCTGCTTGGAGGTGGTGGCCTTGCCGCCCTGGCCACCTTGCCGACGGCGGCGAGGCACTCCGTGCTTGCCGCGACCCCTATAGGCCTCCTGAGACGAGGAGCGTGCCGCCTGGCGGTAGGACGAGTCACCGCTGGATCCCTTGGAGGCACCCTGTCTGCCTCCGGAGCTCCGAAAGGGCCATCGTTGCTGAAGGGCTCCTAGGGCGCGGGCGTCTCCGTTTTTATGGCTTAGAGGGACTTGTCCACCGCCCTCCCGAACAAGTTGCTGCCGTCGAAAGGCATGTCCAACACCCTGGTCTGGACGTCCTGACGGAAGTCGGTTGCCCGGAGCCAACCCCGTCGTCTTAGGCAAACACCGTTGCCCAGCTGGCGGAACCCGGTATCGGCAATATCGGTTGCCACCGTTATGGCGTGGTCCGACGCCACGTCGCCCTCTTGCAGTATTTCCAGGGCCTCGGACCTCTTGTCGTCCGGCAGGAAGTCCAATATGGGGGGGCCAGCTTAAACCAGAGCTTCTTGTCGTAATGGGCCACGATGGCCAGGGCATTGGCCGCTTTGATCGTAGTCGCCGCCGACGAAATGACCCGCCGCCCCATGGCGTCCAACTTCTTTCCCTCGCCGTCCGGCGGGGAATTCGACGTCGAGGCTCCTGACGCCGCCGCTTTCTTCTTCGCTGCGCGACGACCGAGTCTGGCGTTGGCTGGGCCCTGAGGCACAGGGGAGCTGTTTTGGGGACCTGGTACTTCTTCTCGTGCCGGTACCGTTTGGCTGGTGCCGTGGAGGGGTTTTTGAGAACCGACAGGCCCTCCTCCCAGATGTCATCGATTAGGGGCACCACAATGACCGTCTTCCTCTTGGCCTCCCGGCGCTGATAGAGGAAACCTTCCTTTTTCTGCTCCTCCGGGCAGAGCTGGAACAATTCGGACGCCCTGGCGATCATGGCGTGGAATGAGCCAATCTCGTCGGGCGGCGAGGCCCGTGCGACGGGAGACCTGTTCCGTCGTCGTCGCCCTCAGAACCCGTCGTCGAGCCCAACGCACCGTCATCTCCCGACTCGTGGGAGGATGAGGAGGGAACTGTAGTCCTTACGGGGGCGAGCGGAGGAGAGGGTTGGGTCCTCCGTCGTTTATTTTCTGAGGATTTCCCGTACGGGCCAGTTTGCGGGTTCTCCGGCCTGGCCCGTGGGAATCTCGTCCTTATCTCAGAGCATAAGGACTGGATGGCAGACAAAATGGCCGCCGAGCCATCCTGAGACCTAGGATCCGGCTGCGCCGGAAGCGAAGGCCGCTCTTCCTCACCATCGTCGTCTTCCTCGGTTATCTCCCGAGGATCTTCCTGACAGGATCGAACCTTCTCGAATTGGACTTTGAGGTTCCTCACGGCCTCGGTCAGTTCCTCCTCCGAGGCCGACTCTGAGCTCGAGGAGGGCACCGTGCCCCCCCTCGCCTCTTCCATCATGGCGGCCACGACGATGGGCTGAAAAGAGGATTCCCTCCTTGGCGGCAGGGAAACTCTAGTCCCGGAGGCAGTCTCCGCTGGCGGTGTCTCTGCCGGCTTGGCAAGAGTCGCCGCGATAGCCTCGATAGAGGCCTTCGCCTGCTGGGTAGGGGCCTTCACCACCTTAGGTGCGTCCCGGGCCTTCTCCTTCGGGGGAGGGGCGACGCCTCGCTCCCCCTCTTCCGAGATCGGACGGGGCTTCTCCCGAAGCTTACCCGGGGTCTCGGACTTTCTCTTCCCCGAACCGGAGCATTGGCTCGTGGTTGACGGTGCCGGGGAAGGGGCGGCCAGCCTGGCGACCGAAGAGCCCGACCTTTCGGCACTCTCGGAGCCAGCAGACTCGCGGCGGCAGTCCTTCTCTACATGAGTCTTGTCCCCATGAAGACAGTAGAGGCATCGCGAATGTTCGTCTTCCTTAAACACATTCTGCAGCCCGCATCCAGGGCAGCTGCGAAACAGCTTGGGTCCGGGCGACGAACTCGCATCCTGGGCCATCTCGAAGTAGGCCGCAAATCTTCTGGAATCCTCCAAGAAGTTGATTCGACGAAATCTTCACCCTTGAGGGGCGTAGGAAAATCCCGCCACGGGTAGCCGTTAACGGGAGTAGAAACGGTGGAGCTTGAGGCTCGATTAACCGAAAAAGTGAAAATTCACCTGAAAAAGCGCGAAACACGCAGTAAAAGCTCGAGAGCTAAGCACGAGGACTCCCAACACTTGAACGTGCGTTAAAAATCAGAAGATGGCTGCCAGAGGCGGGGCTTAGGTAGAGGGCAGTCATTGGCTGTGGTCAGTATGACGCAGAGATCAGTGATTGGTTACTACTAGGAAAGACAGATCAGAAACGAAACTGATACTGATTTTTTCTTTACCGAGGATTCCCAGCCTGACGACGGGGAATATTCATGAGCATGTGAATCCATGCCAGACCCCATGCTGGAGAAAAACACTGTCTTTAAGCAGGCGCCTAAACTATTTTTTCTTTCTGAAGAAGAATACATTCTTTGCCTTGTATTATAGTCATAGTCAATTTCATTTTATCAGTCATGAACGACAGGTTGCAGTGTATGTTTTGTTAGTTAATACTCTTTATCCTTAAATGCCATACATTGTATGTACAAAAATGTATCAAAGCTACTCACTGCAGTGACTCCTATT
The DNA here is from genome assembly GCF_040938575.1 of Ambystoma mexicanum. Taxonomy (NCBI): domain Eukaryota; kingdom Metazoa; phylum Chordata; class Amphibia; order Caudata; family Ambystomatidae; genus Ambystoma; species Ambystoma mexicanum. The sequence goes on from NC_090936.1 coordinate 408,418,879, forward strand.
ACGGTGAGGATGGTGGGACGTACGGAGGAAAGGGGACTATGGACTAGGAGTATGTTAGTCACTATGGTGAGTAACTTATAATTACTCCTATGTCCCATCCCCTTTCCTCCCTACAGTATATGTGTTAATAACTGATTGCAGCCCCAGGGAGGAGAGTTGCCCCTCTTACAAAAAAACGTTTTTCAAAACTGTCTGGCCAAATACAGCGTCCGACTGGGCGCCGGCATCCAAGCAGTAGTACTTGCAAAAGGCAGAGGGGGTAGCTCACATAGCCGCCTTGCTGATAGTCTGCCATGGGACTTGTCTTTGTAAAGCTACTGCCATGGCCCTGGCTCTGATGCCGTGGGCGTGCGCGTTTGCTGGCAAAGGCTTGTGCTGCACCTCGTACGCCTCCTTGATGGCCATAACCATCCACCTTGCTATGGAAGCCTTGGATGCTTCATGGCCTGGTTTTTGATCCTCCAAATGAGATCAACAAGGTGTCTGATTTACGGAAGCTCTTGGTACTGTCCAGATAAAATCTTAGCACACGCCTGACATCTAGGCAGTACAAAACCTTCTGAGCCTCATCCTTTGTGTCAGCAAAGAACGTTGGGAGAACCATCTCCTCGTTTAGGTGAAAGGCATTAACGACCTTAGGAAGAAAGGCAGGGTGCGTTCTAAGCACGTCTTTGTCAGTGAAATTTTGTATAGGGTTCTAAAGCCACCATGGCCTGAATTTTCGCTGATGGTGTGTTAGGGAGAATTCTCATTCAATGGCTAATTTCCCTTACCTAGTGAGTCCCCCAGCAGCTTTGCTGGATCTCTGGAGTTTATTTTTCCACTTGGTAAGAATGTAACCCTTTCTTTCCACTCTTACCTGTGTTTTGCCATGTGTATTTCATCTGTTTTTGTGATTGTGGACTCTGGAGTACACCACTTCAGTAGCCCCCTCCTTTTGTGTGTTACACAGCACCTTCAGTGCAGTGACAGAGGGTTGTCTTTTAGACTTCCCACCGACTCCATTTTTGAGGCTGACTACTGTCCCCCAGAAAAGGGTAAATTTGCCATTAACTTTAGTCATTTAACCACAGATCCAGTACACCCCATCTTACATGGAGTACTGGAAAGGGTTAATTGTTAGCCCTTGTTATCTGTACCTCCTAGAGCATTGTTTTGCTCTTCTAACATTTAGACTTGGCTGGTGGCAGTGGTATCTACCCTAACTTTTCTACCGCAGTTATACTATATAAACGTGGTATTGTTTTAGGCTATAATATTAGCCTCGAACTTCAACCCGCTTGACCAAATGCTTTTTCTTTTGGCTCCGGTTGGGTTTATACGCCATTTCTATTTGTTAAAGTCTTTCATGTGTTTTACTTTGCGCGGCAAACCAGGTTTGCCTCCTTTGTTCACTACCTTTTGGTGGGCTTCTACCCAGAAGCCCTCCGCTAGGCACCTGGGTGACTAGGTGGGCTGAATGTGAGGGAGGGGTGTAGTCACCCCCTGCACAGGGTATCCTAGGAAACCCAAGTCGCACTTTGCCATGATTGGCTGAGGTGGTTGTCCGGGCCAGAAAAACCCCCTGCTGCATGATTGACAGCCAGGTTGTGTGAATGGGGGCTTTTTGCATAAAAGGCAGGTCTCTTGGTCTAGAAGACGGAGTCGCCACTGGAACTACAAGGAACCGAAGAGAAGCGGAGAAAAAGTCGACTGCTGCAACTATCCTGTCCCGGGGAAGCCCTGCTGCAGTCCTGAGCTATCTACCCTTCGACGACCAGAGAAGATCCAGTCCGGAGTCTTCTTCCCTTGAGCTTGGTGGGGATAACCAGCTCATCTTCTACAGCCAGAGGATCCTCTTCGTGGTCGAAATCGCTGCACACTGCTGTGGTGGTCCGGATAGCCATCGGAAGAGCCTCTCCTGTTTTTAAGGAGCGCACCAAAGCACTAGCTGCACCATTGGAATAAGGTACTGTGTTCTGCTCGAGTAAACTGGGTGAACCCCTTTTCTTCATCTTCAAGGCTTGCCCTGGTCTTCCCTCCTCCTTATAACTTTTGCTTCCGAACATTGACAATATCGAAGTACTCTTGGCTACGCTGAATCGTGAACTGTCGGACTGTGTGATCTTCGGCAAAAGGACTCCGTGTCACTAAACCCTGGCTTTCTCGATTCTGTCTGCCTAACCAAAATATTGCCTGTGATTTTTGCCTCCAACTCCCTCTGGGTATCTCAGGTGCTAAGTGTGTTTTTGCCCCGGTAGCATTTCATGTCACGGATGCGCATTTATTTAGTATACCAAACTGTCAAAAAGTGATCGCAATCGTATTCACGGTAACATGTTTTGTTCGTAACACTGGTCCATTCAAACACAGGGTACTTACCTTGAGATTTACCGTACAAAGTGAATTGGCTAGTTGTAGTACATTTTACGTGTGGTTTGTGTTTGAGTTTAATAGAAGTGTTGTGTTTATAACAAATGGTTTAAAAATAAATGTACTTATATTTTTATACCTGAAACCTTGAGTCAGTGTTTGCTTGAGTCACAGTAATTGTGGTCCCTTTGTGTAATCTCTACTACTGCTCATATACTCTTGAGATAAGCCTGGCTGCTCTGCCACTGCTACCACTCTGACATAGTAGTACAGGCTTGTACCAAAGGTAAAACTTGCATTGCCACCTGTGGTCTTAATTGTATGTAGTGGTCCCTAAGGGCACTGCACAGGATGGATTCTGCCCAACAAAGGACCCAACACTTGTGAGAGGGTTAGGGGGAAAAGGGGGCAGAGGAGCAAGGGGAATGCAGCTTCAGCTCAGGGATTTTGTAGTAGCTGGCGCTGTGGTGGAGATCAAGAAATGCAATAAGTGCAGAGACAAATGGGAGACTGTTTGGTGTATGAGAGGGTTAAACCAATCTCGAATACATCCAAAAGTAACCAATTGGCAAAATGATCAACAGTTGGTGTATCCACCTCAAATGATTACTTGATGTTGGAAATAAGACTTGACTATAGACTTAGATTTACTAACATATAGTACACGTGATATGGTCTGAAATGTAATAGAATATCTATACATTAGAAGTAAAAGAAAAAAAGAAGAAGATAAAACAAATATATAAAAATGTTCTATATTCTTCTTTCAGATGGCAGATGTTGCCATGCAATGACTAACTGCAGCCATTGACACAAACTAATTTATTCCTCACACGCCTTAAAAGAAATTGAAGGTTAGTGTATTTGTCCACTCCACCAAGCTCAGATTATAAAGGTTAACTTTTAGCCCATTGTAAATACTGTTCTTTTATGCTTGATTTTAGAAATGGGTGAGTGATTATTATGCACAGAGCTGATCTATGACTTTTCTGTGCTTATACACAGCGTCCTGAAGATGAAGACAGACTCAACAGACTACAAGAATCTGTTTTAGTCAATCACGTGGTTTAGTGTATGAGACCTAGAAACACGAATATGTGTCGAACAACTTAAGGAGAGATATCAATGAGGGGTCTTTTGAATAACTATGTACCTCACTTTCTCTTACTAACCTCACATAACGGCTATAAATGTCAAGATCTAACGAAGATATTGGTTGCGTTTTTCTGCTTTACTAAACAAGTGATGTCCAACGGAAATGTCATATCATGCATTTTTAAGGTTGTTTATGTAATTGACACTGTATACAATGGATACATGAATATTAAAATATGTTTTTTGCAGAATATGGGTCTGTCTAAATTATAATGAGAGTTTGGAATCTGTTAAGTGTGGACTTTCACACCTAGTGTTTGTGAAGGAAGGGTAGCTGGTTTGTGGAATTTTCTTTACATACTGTTATATTTTTGGTCCTTTTCCACACAGCCCCCTATCAAAAAAGAGGACCGCACAGCTCTGTACTTGTATATTCTGATTGGCTAAGGAGACTGGCCTTGCCAGGTCAGACACCCTGCTGTGTGATTGACAGCCAGGCTGAATGAATGGGGGAAAACTGCATAAAAAGCAGGTCTCTGGGACTGGAAGAGCAGAGTCGCCACTGGAACGAAAGAACCAACGAGGAACTGTAAGAAGAGGACCCCTACCACGACTGAACCGCCCAGTGAAGCCCTGCTGCAGGTCCGAATCTCCAAATCCGATGACGGAAGATCCTCCAGGAAACTTCTTCCCTTGAGCTGGTGGGACCAACCAGTTCGCCCAAACTACAAGCCAGGACCCCCTCCTCTGGTCGAATTCAGTGTGCAGAGCTACAGTGGGCCGGGCAACCAGGAAGGTTGGACCCTGCTTGGGTTTTAGGAAGCGCAACTTTTATTCGTTGATTTGCTCCATTGCTGGTTTCTTCCCTGGGTGGCGCAGGACCCTCCAGTCTTCCTACTTCGTGTCAGTCTGACAGTCGCTTCAGGAACCGTGAGCCTGCAGGAACCACCAGGAACGTCTGCCACAGCTCCCTCACCGTTTTAAGGTACCCGTGCAAATCCGGTTGTCCGTTTCGGTCAGCCGCGGTGAAAGTGTTTGAAATCTTTCTCCAATCCGAGGGCTTGTCCTTCTCTTTGAACTAACTATTCTACCAACCAAGCTTGTCCAGAATCTGTGCCACGAACTTTACCGCAAACTACCCTGAACTGTGTGATCTTGAGCAAAATACTTTTGTCCTATTGCCTTTGGCCCTAAGCATTTTCTATCTGATCTCCTCACTGTAGTCTCTCTTGTTCCATTGCCCCGATTACTTACCTGTTGGTTGGTTTTGCCCAATTCCTTATAACCTTTTCTTTCCTTCCCTTTTAAATTGCTGGAGTGCCATTTTGCTCCCACTTCATCATTTTGTGAGCTTGACTTGTCTGGAATTTAAGGGAAGTGGTGTATTTATGATTGTGATTTTTGACTTGCTTAGAAAGGTGAACTGTTATACAACTGATAAATAAATATATATTCTTTTACTTAGAAACCTTGAGTCAGCGTTTGCCTGAACCATAGTAATTGCTGTCCCTTTGTGTAACTCATTGTACTGCTCACTTACTCTTGAGATAAGTCTAGCTGCTCTGCTACTGCGACCACTATAACTGTGTAGTACAGGCTTGCACCAAAGGTGAAATTGTACTGTCACTTGTATTCTTAATTGTGTGTAGTGTTTCCAAAGGGTACTACATCTAATTCTGCCTAACAATCCCGAGGGAATTAGAAGTAGATGAGCGAAGGGCTCGAGAGGCGAGTATTTACGGAGTGATAGTTGAAGGTATTTTGGACCCAGGCCCCAGAAAGTCTTGTGGACAATGCAGAGGGTTTTAAATTTAATCCTTGCATCCACTGGTAGCCAATGAAGGGATTTCAGAGCTGGAGAGATACTATCCCAGGGCTTGAGGCCAAGGACAAGTCTTGCAGTCCTGTTCTGGATTAGTTGTAAAGGGCGGAGAGTAGAGGCAGGTAGATTTAGAAAAAGGCTGTTACAGTAGTCCAACCTAGAGAGAACCAGAGCTTGGGAGACAGTAAGCTTCTGAGGGAAGGACAGGAAAGGCAGAGTACCCCTAAGGAGGTGCAGTAGGAAGTTTGACTTATTAGAGACGTCAGATGTGTGCGGAGAAGTAAAGTGTGGAGTCAAAGATGACCCAGAGATTCTAAGCCTCACAGGTAGGGGTAGGAGGAAGGCCAAGAGAGGCCGGCCAGAGAGTGAGGAGAAAGGCTGGTGAAGGTGTACCAATAAGGAGCTCAGTCTTGTTGGCATTTAGGCAATGATCGTTGGCGGCACACCAATTTTGAATGGCGATTAGGCAGTCGGAGATGAGTGAAGGAGAGGTGGTGTCTGAGGGAAGCCTGAAAATGAGTAGGGTGCCATCAGCATAGCACTGGAAGTTTGAATAGAAAATGGGAATGCAGTAGGCAAGAGTTGCCAGGGATTGGTTGAAAAGCCAGGGCGAGAGGTTAAACCCCTGTGGAGCACCACAGGTAGATAGGGAGATAGAGGATAGGAAAGACCCAAGTTGTACCTGGGAGGGTCGATCAGAAAGGAAAGAGGTCAGCCAGGCCAGAGCCTGATCGGTGATACCTAGGTTTTCTCGGAGACAATTTGAGCAGGATGGTATGGTTGACCGTGTCGAAAGCAGAGGTGAGAGAGTAGGATGAGGACGGAGGGAATGTTAGAGTCGAGGTTGGAGAGCAGGTGTTCACGGATGTTCAGGAGAGCAGTTTCCATGCTTCTGGCAGCTCTGAATCCAGATTGGTGGTCATGGAGAGAGCCAACAGAGTCGGAATGAAGGTTACGCTGGGAGGGGGCGTGGCTTGAGCAGCCATTGAGTAGGACGTGCTTCCAGCGTAGCTCCGGAGGATCCGATAGATGATCCGAAAAAACTACCTTTGAAAGTGCGCCATTGGTTCCAGAATTGATCACACGCGCACAGGAATGTATGCTCTGCCCACTGTGTAAAGAGAGTATCGTAAGCGGAAGTCGGGAGGAATTGCTCAACAAACGAAGGCGGCAGTTCGGTCCATTGTCACACAAGATGGCCGACAACAAAGGAAACGACACTGGGGTACCTGAATAGGACGAATAGAGGCGGCCACCGGGAAAGAACGGCAATGGCGAGGTGAAGACGGAACAAAACCCGAGGGCTGTGGGCCTTGGTTCGTGGAAGCTCAGGGGCTGGCCCGGATGGCAGGGGCCCGAGGGCAACAGAGGTGTGAAAATGCAGACACTCGGCACTGATCAGCAACTAGCAACGGTGAGAGGATGTTGCGACTGCCCTGAGATCACCACGACGGTCGGTGAAGAGCGGAAATTACGATTGGGAAGACACTCGGACGCTAGGGAGACCCAACAGAGACCGGAATATGGCGGCGCGAGGGGCCGTGGGCAAGAAGAACAAACAACCCACGATGGATATTTTTGCAAAAACACTGCAGTCTCCTGCGGCCAGCGTAACCAAAGGCCCGGTGGCACAGGCTGAGGGCACCACAGCGGCCGATAACCATCAGATTTTAGCAGCCATCCCGGAGCTGAAGGAATCTTGGGGGGATGCAATGATGGACCTACGTACTTCCCTGGAAGCTAAAATCGAAGCAGGGGGCATCGAAGTCTCCCTGCTGAGACAAGATGTCAGGGGACTGGCGGAACGCACAAGCTGCCTGGAGGATGCGGTGAAATCTAACACGGACATCAGCACCAACAATGCAAAGGAAATCCATGTCCTTAAACAACAAGTGGCCAACTTGCAGTCTCGAGCAGAAGAAGCAGAGGGGAGAGCGAGGAGAAACAAAATTTGGGTGGTGGGCTTGCCGGACTGGCGAAGAAGGCCAGGACCCGACCGATTACATTGAGAACTTACTCCTACAAGCAACTGGGGCCGGTTCACTCTCGAAGGGTTTTGCGGTGGAGCACGCACATAGGGCCCTTATGAGGAAGCTGAGACCAGGGCCCCTCCACGAGCGATAATTGCTAAAATACTGAACTATAAAGACCGCGAGAAAATATTGGAATATTTTCAGAAAGGCAGAACAATTGAGAGGGCCTTGTGTACTATCACGGCATACCAGGACTATACCATGCTGGTCCAAAGGCAGCGGTACAGCTATGTAACTATCAAAAGGAGGCTACGGGCTGCTGGAATAAAATATATGCTGCTGTACCCTGCGAAACTGAAGATCGTACATAAGAGCAAATAGCATTTTTTTAACACTCCGGAGGAAGCAACAACATGGCTGGATCTGCAGGGCTGCCTGGATCAAGACACAGAAGAGACACAAAATGGACGCGAAAAGTGACTCAGATACAGTATGCATACTGCCAGAGCGGTGAGCGAACATCCCGAGGGCGCCTAGGCGAAGGCTGAGAACAATGGGCCTGGCTGTGAGAGGCTGATGTTCGATTACATATTGCTGATTGTGAGAGACTTGATGGACTGGAATATAGTGGCAGTTACATATATTTAAATTGTTTGGCAATGTGTAGTTCACTGATGGGCTATTGGAGCGCAGGGTGGAAGTACCCTACCCCCCCCCCCCCCGAATTATAGTTGCAGTAGGTTGGCCACTAGGGCGGCCTCACCCTGCGGAGCTTCGAGTACAGGTGAAAGCCGGAAAGAGCTAGATGCGGGGGAGGCTGAGATCCAGGGATGGAGCTGGGCAACAGTTGGGGTAGGTGGGGGGGAAGAGGGTGTTGGGGAAGGTATGGGAGGCGGGGGGGGGGAGGGAACGGGAAGTTTGGTGTGTTTTTGGTTAAAGGGGTTTTAGATTGGGATGCGAGCCTATATGGATTGGATTGGAACTTAGCTAAGCGATACCTGAGGGGGAGGGAACAGGACCATACCAGGTCATGGGGGACCTTAAAATACTCACATGGAATGTGTGGGGGCTTAATAGCTATTTAAAAAGGAACAAGGTTATGCTGCATCTGCGCAGGCAGAAAATAGACATTGCATTGCTGCAGGAAACCCACCTCACACGCGAGAGGATGGAGATGATTGCTGGAAAATGGAAAGGGGTGTTGGTGGGCTCATTTTACTCGGCCTACGCAAGAGGTGTACTCATATGGGTAGTGCCACATGTCCCGTTTCAGCGGTTGCAAGTGGTGGCTGAGACACACAGGAGGTGGTTATGCTGAGCGGATTGGTAGAGAACAGGGAGATAAGTATTAACACGTACACCCCGAACCAAAACACAGCGGCATACATTAGGACACTGAGTGCGAATCTGAGCGTGTGTGTGTGTGGGTAGCGCGGTGATCTGGGGAGGGGACTTCAACTACGTACAATTTATTTATTTATTTGTTTTTGGTTTCCAGGGAATAACTAGAATAACTGGGGGGGCCAAAGAATGTCAACCAGGAAGCTCAGTAGGCCATGTCATCTTTTGATACTTTGTTAGTATAGTAAGTTTCTCTGAGACTTTTACTATCGCTGCAGTGAGCATGATTTCCTGGCCGGAGATCAGTCTGTTCCAGAATGCATCTTGATTTAGACTCTCTTCTCTGCTTACAAATCTCCTCAGTAAAGACACTCTTGTGGCCCATGTGCCTTCACACTCCAGCAGTAGATGTTTCAAAGTTTGGAGGTTCGAAGTTTTACAGATTTCGCAGAATTTTGTTACCTTCTCTCCCTGGTTTCTTTGAGCCAATATTTCTCCTGTGTAGGCTAGGTTCAGTCGCAGTCTGAGAAAGCTGTTTCTTATCTCACGATCTGGGAATTTTTCCAGGTAACGTGGCATGGTTCCAAGTTTCCTGTCTACTATCAAGAAGGAGTTTAGTGTTTTTAGGTTTCTGACTCCTGTGATTGTTTCGATCCAGTCAGCCATTTTTAGTTTTTTTTTTTTACTTTCAAGGGGTTTTGTAGAAGGATTTCTGTTGGTAAATCAAGCTTGTGCAGGATCTGTCCAATCTTTTCTTCTAGGCTCGATAGTTGGTTTGATTTTGCTTTCTTTAGGTGTTGGTTTATATCGAAAAAAAGAGTGGCCTTGCTGGCTGTGATTATATTACGATAGAGTGACAGGAGTTATCACTCTGCACGGCAGCTCAATGAGGTCAAGCCTAGTTCGAACCTCAGACTGACTGACGATGTGCACATTGGTAGCGAAATGGACGATTTCCAAATAAGGCCCTCAATTTTGTTCCAATCGTAGTTCCACAGCAGAGGTTTTGCCTCCAATCCATAGAGGAGGACAGGAACTGCTTTGCCTACGTAGAATTTCTTGAGTGGTGACAATGAAAATTTACAAAATTTTCCGTTTAAGTTTTTCATTTGCGCAATAATTTGAGGTCTTGTTGAGAATTGATGAGTTCACCTTGTTTGCAGTTGGATGGGCTAGGACTTCATATCCCAGGTATGTGAGCTCATCTACTCGGGGAATTTCCTCGTTGTCCAACACCCAGATCCTTGATGTTACCTTTTTTCTTGGATGTTTGAAAATCAGGACCTTGGATTTTAGTGGGTTGATTATTAGGCCATTTAACTTGGCATATTCATTGAGTTTGGATAAAAGATGTTGCAGTCCTAATGCTGTCCATCCAAAAGAACAAGATCGTCCGCATAGGCCAGCCAGTGTAGTCTTCTGCTGTTAATCCTGGGACAGATGAGCGACGCCGAGGCCAGAAAGTCTCCAATGTCTGATAGAAATAGGTTGAAAAACAGTGGTGCACCCAAGCATCCTTGTCGTACCCCTTTAAGGACCTGGATTGCTTCTGATAGGTTGCCGACGTCATCCAACCTCACTCTAATCGTAGTATTTTTATGTAGTTCGACGAGCATAGCCAGCAGGGGGGCTGGAATTCCCCAGTTGTTCAGTTTCTGCCAGAGGAGTGATCTGTCCAGGTCAAATGCCTTGGACAGATCTACCCATGCCCCATACAGCGGCGAGCCTTCTTTCTCATTTGAGCTTTCGCTCAACAGGTTCAGTGTAAGGCCATTAAGGCTGGTAGAAAGACCCTTCCTGAAGCCTGTTTGGTGCGGGGGGAGAATCTCATTTGAGTCCACCCATAGAGAAAGTTCCCTCAATAATAGTCTCATGAATATTTTACTGTCTATATCCAAGAGGGCTATGGGTCGATAGCATGTTGGACTTAGCCTATCACCCCCTTTGAAGAATGGAATAATCACTGCGTTCTTCCACGATGGTGGAAAAGTTTTTTCCCTCAGGATTCCTTGAAAGAGATGAAATAGCATTTCTGACCAGAGTTTTGGCTGATTTTTTAACACCCGATATGTGAGGCCGTTCGGACCTGCTGCTTTCGAGGTAGAGGATGATGCTATGAGTTCTTCAATATCCTCTTCGGTAAATTCCAGAGACCAGGTGATGTTGTAGATGCTAATGTCTCTTGAGCCTGTTGCTTCGAAGTTCTTGGCCAGACGGTCTACCCACTTGTGTTCCGGCACTAAGTTGCAAAGAGAACTATTTTGGCCAGTTTCAAGTTGATTTAGAACTGCCCAAAAATTTCTGCAGTTATTTGTACTAAGAAGCAAAAGCATTCTCTCCCCATCCTCTTGTATTTTTAAATGTTTGTGATTCTTGGACCAGTTTCTATAAATTTGTTTGGTTTTTTTAAGTTTTTGAATACAGCCTAGAGGATCTTCTGCTCTGGTCTGTCTTATGCTCCGCAATTTGTGTCGCAGAGTTCTTTTCCTTTTGAAAGTTTCCTCGTCGAAGTGATGGAGATGTGTCTGTTTCCCCACTATTTGTACTTCACTTGGTCGGCAAATGGACCATATAAACTTTCCGAATCTTTCTGGATGGCACTCTTCGGCCACTATTGAGGGATGAACTATTGCTAAATGATCGTTCAAGTGTTTCCCCCCATGTTTGTACTTGACTACTTTCAGTTTCCCCTTAGAGCCCTCCAAGTCCTGTCTGATGCGTGGGTTTGTAGAACACTGAATTTCAGGAAAGTAGAGTTCCATCCTCGCGTGATCACTTCCCCCTTCCCAATCTAAGGTGAGATGATGTGGGTGCAGGGTAAGTGATGGTGAGGTGAAGATGTAGTCTATTATTGATTGCAACCTTCCCCGACGCCATGTTGGTCCGGGGTTGTCCGTACTGCTATCGTCTTCAGATATCATGTCGAGATCCCATGATTGAAAGAAGTCCCACCATGGTTTACCTTTCTGTGTGGTACTGTGTTTAGGTAAGCTATTTCTCCTATTTCCTACACTAATGAGATCTGTGTTCAGGTCCCCTGCTACAACGATCTGTGCTCCTGTGTGATTAATCTTGACCGTGGAGAATAGTTAATTTAGAGTTTCTATGTAGTCTCGGAGTTTGGAAATGGCTGGGTTCCAATAGATGTTTACCAGAATGAGATTGGCCCGGCAGTCGCTCTGTCCTGTCTCTGCTTTACAGGCCTGGATGCCCACTGGATTATTGCAGAGCGTAACCACATTTTTAATGGCGGAATTTTTGGTTGCTATTATCATTCCTCCTGCTGATCTTCCTTTGGCTTTTTGAGAGGCCTTGAGGTTTTGAACTGTGAAGCCCTCTATCTCGATGGGGTTAGCTAACCAGGTCTCCTGGAATAATAAGATATCATTGCGCTCTAAGAGGTCGTTTTTGAGTTGCTTTTTCTTCAAAAAGCTTGGGCCTCTGGTGTTCCAGGAGACTAATCTAAGGCCCCTCCGACTAAAGACTGTTCTGCTCCTCGCCCAGTTTCTGGAGGATTTGCGAGATGATTTCTGGGAGTTTGGTTATCAGATCGTCTTTTAATCTGAGACCACTTGTTGCATTGCTTTGGAGCCCTCTAGCAGTTCCGGCAGTACCCACAGCAGTGGGTGCGGATTCCTCTCCTGTCTGTTTATGCCCCCGGTGATTTCCAGATATGCCTTCTTCCTCTGATTCATAAACCCAGAGCCCTTCTTTAGCCAGATCGTCTTTATTATTGATAAGCGCCTGTTGTGCCTTTCTTGAGGTAAGAGCTATCTCCACAAAGAATTTATCCTCCCTAAATGGGAAGGCTAGGTATTCAATGTCCTCTGAATCGAAAAGAAAGATTGTAATTCTTTTGAATTTCTGACAATAAGACGGATCTACAGAGTGATGTCTTTGTACTCTGATTCTCTAGTCTAAGCCACAATCTTGGGATTGTAAAGTTTGATGCCGCTACTTCCTCTTTTCCTGCAGTAGGGGGTTGTTTGTTTTTGTTCGTTTTTCTCTCTTTCTCCATATTGAGGACACATTTCCAGGTTTTTAAATTTCCCGGACCCGTTCCAGCAGTCTACTTCACTGAATAAGAGGCTTGGTGATGTCACATCTTTGATGGCTGACACGGGAGATGCATTTTTTTCTTGTAATGCAGGAGCCTTTTTACCTGACGGTTTTAGGAAGATGGGGGCCATTTTTATAAATGCTTGCTTGGGTTCCCCGCTAAGTCCCTTTCTTGGTTCTTTATGTAATTTTTGTTTTAGAAATATTGGAGCAATCTTGATGTTTGTAGAGACAGGTGTACTTTTTTGGTTGTCGGAAGCTGCAGATAATGGAAATATAAGATCCGTTTGCATACCGAAGTTTGATGTTTGAACCTTGATTTTACTAGGACTCTCCCTGCCCTTTGAGCACGTCTTTTTGCCCTGGATTCTCTCAGGAGCACACTTGCTTACGAGGGCATCATGTACTTTTGAAGTTTGTGAAGAGTTGGTTACTGGAGATGCAATAGCGATGGAATCAGCTGTCTTTTCAGCTGTGGGAGTAGTTAGATTTTTCAGGAATGCGTTTGTCCCTGCTTTCTTTTTTGCCTTGTTTTTCTGATTTTTGGGTTTCTTCATTGTTCCACCTGAAGGTTGAGAAAAGGTAGCCTCTATTTGCTTGCCCCTTTTGTTCCTTTTGTGACATTTTTTCCTTCTCAATCTCTGTGGTGCCTCGATATTCTGATTTAAACTGTCGATTTCCTTTTCTTCCTCCTCGTGGGTTTTTTGAGGGCTGTTGTTGATAACTTCTATATAGTCGACATCGACATTTGCCAGCCTTCGAAATTCTTCCAAGATGGAGTCTGAGAGTGGTGTGTCATCGAAGAGATCTTTTGGCCCTTCTTCGTTTAGAGTCTTGTTCTGGTTTTGCAGTTTTTGAATTTCCGAGGGTATTATCTTTAAAAGTTCATGGGTGGTTGAATTACTTTTTGCCCCCTCCTTCAGTAGGCTTTGAATTTGGGCGATGTCTAGCCCCTGTTTGATGCCCTCTATTTGTGTTTCCTTTAGAATTGGAATCAGAATGCTATTCATTATATTGTTTACAGCAACCATAGATGATTCGTTTTTCGCAATTTCCTGCGACATTTCCAAGAGATGGCCTGCTTGTGTTTGCCCCTTTTGTTCCTTTTGTGACATTTTTTCCTTCTCAATCTCTGTGGTGCCTCGATATTCTGATTTAAACTGTCGGTTTCCTTTTCTTCCTCCTCTTGGGTTTTTTGAGGGCTGTTGTTGATAACTTCTATATAGTCGACATCGACATTTGCCAGCCTTCGAAATTCTTCCAAGATCGAGTCTGAGAGTGGTGTGTCATCGAAGAGATCTTTTGGCCCTTCTTCGTTTAGAGTCTTGTTCTGGTTTTGCAGTTTTTGAATTTCCGAGGTCATTATCTTTAAAAGTTCATGGGTGGTTGAATTACTTTTTGCCCCCTCCTTCAGTAGGCTTTGAATTTGGGCGATGTCTAGCCCCTGTTTGATGCCCTCTATTTGTGTTTCCTTTAGAATTGGAATCAGAATGCTATTCATGATATTGTTTACAGCAACCATAGATGATTCGTTTTTCGCAATTTCCTGCGACATTTCCAAGAGATGGCCTGCTTGTGTTTGCACCTCTGTTCTTAGGAGTTCGAACACTGAGACCAGAGAATTTGAAACATAGCTCAGGGCTGCCAGTGTGTTTTCAGATGCCATTGGAGGCCCTTCTGGTGAGATGGCCAATGGCTCTTCTTGTTGGCTACGGTTTCTCGGTGAGATTGCCCTGGTTCCTTGAGTTTTGTTTGTTGAGGTAGCGTTTGCTTCTGACCCCTCTGTAGGTGTATTTGTGGCCGGGGTATTGGGTTTATGTGTTGATAATTGCCAGGTAGTGTCAATAATGTCCTCTAGGTCATTGGTACTCTTGTTCCTTTTCCTAGGGAAGTGATTGTTGATTCTTGTCTGGATTTTTTCAGTTGTCAGAGTTTACTCTAGCCCTCTTTTCCATATTTTTTGAATGGTAAGATTGGGGAATCTTCCCGCTGGAGTTTGTTGTGCGTCTATATGGGTTAGAGTCTCCTGTGAGGTTACTGGATCTGCGTCTGAGACAATAGATGCCCCCCTCCGTGGCTCGCATCCTGCCTCTAGGTAAGACCCATCTTGTACATCCATGTCTTCTTCAAGAGGTGAGCTGCGCAGTCTCATTACGGATGTTACAATTATTGTTTGATGTGTTAGTGCGCGCAAGACGCGATAGTTATTTACCTGTTGGGTGCGCCTCAGACCGCCAAACAGCCGCACAACAGCCGATGGGCTTGTCTCCTGCCGGGCTTAACGCCGCGAGGGTGGTAAACTCCGTCCTTTGAGTCCGCCCCAGATCACGTGATCAGATCACGTGTCCAAACGAAGCCGCGCCTCCTCCAGGAAGCGCGTTGCAGTGGTCGTTGCTGGCAAGAGTCTGGGAGAGAACTCGCAGTGCCAGATAAGATGCAAAAGGTAGGTCCGCTTTCAATCTCAGCACTTTTGTGACTGAGAACTTCAACTGCGTACTGAACCCGAGGGTGGATAGATCGGATGGGAAATTAAACAGACCGCCCCCTGCAGCTAGGGCGCTACAGACACTGCTTGATGACTTTGGGCTGGAAGATGCATGGAGAGTGTGGCACCCTGGGGAAAGGTAATATTCGTATTACTCGGCCCCACAGAAGTTATCAACGAGGCTGGACTATGTCTTTGCATCACCTGAGATGATAGCGGAGATGGCATACATAGAGTACAGGGCCAGGGTCCTTTCGGACCACTCACCCCCGATTCTTGCTTGGCAATATTGTCCCCCCGAGGGTGAGGATCCCGACTTGGCGCCTATGAGCAGAGGCGTTGAGGGACCCCTTCTTTAGAGAAGACTTGCGGGAGGAGATGGTGAACTATTTTGAAACCAACACTGGGAGTGCGGACTTGGCGGGGACATTATGGGACGCCTTTAAGGTTGTCATGAGGGGGGCGGCCATGGCGAAATCCAAGGGCCTACAGGGGGGGTGGTTTCGGCTGAACTGAGGGAGACGGAAGCAAAACTGGAAGAGGCCTTAAAAGCTGGTGATGATACAGCAGAGAAACTAGATTTGATACTTAAACTACAGCAAAAATTTGTGGAATATTGGGAGCGGTTGCGTAACCTTAATTATAAAAGGTACATAGAGAGACAGCATGCGGGAGGCAATAAACCGGGGAGACTTTTGGCGTGGTTATAGAAGAGTGAGATCCCCAGAGCCACAATTAGAACTATAGAGAGGGAAGATGGTAGCGTAGAGGATACCCAGGAGGGAGTTAATCAAGCGTTTGTGGATTATTATAAAGGGTTATACGGGGAAGACGGGGAAAGCAGCCGTGTAATGATAGAGGAAACGCTGGAGGATATGGGGCTGCCCAAGACAAGCGAGGAGGAAAGAGGAATTGGACTCCCCGATTACCCTGGAAGAACTGGGGGAGGTGGTGAGGTAGTTGCCTACTAGTAAGACCCCGGAGTCAGATGGGCTCCCAAGCGAATTTTATAAGGTATATATAGTAGAGGTCCTCCCCCCACTGCTAGAAATGATAAACGAAGCATTCGAGATGGGCCGCTTACCGGAGTCACAGAGAGGCGGTCATAGTACCTCTCCCTAAACCAAATAAACCTGGGCATAGCTGCGGTTCCTTTAGACCGGTGTCGAAGCTGAACCAAGATGGCAAGATATTGACTGCAGTCCTGGCGAATAGACTGAAGAGGTTCATTGGCAAGTTAATACATCCGGATCAAAAGGGCTATGTCCCCCACAGAAACATCACCAATAATCAGAGGTGACTCCAGAGGATCATTGAGTTTGGCAGAGGAAGGGATAAGGAAATAGCAATCGTGTCCTTGGATGCGATCAAGGCCTTCGACTCCGTCAGGTGGCCGTGACTGCTGGCGGCCCTGAAACACTATGGGTTAGGGCCTGGTTATGTGAGGTGGGCGAAGATTTTGTACAGTGAACCGCTGGCTAGAGTTAAAACAGGATCTGTGATTTCAGAGAGGTGGCAGCTTAGCAGGGGTACTAGACAGGGATGCCCGTGGTCTCCTATGCTCTACATACTGGCCCTGGAACCTCTTGCGATCTATGTGCGGCAACAATATGACACTATAGGCATTGAGGTGAAAGGGGAGCGGCACCTGATTTCCCTATACGCAGATGACATGCTGCTGTACCTACGATTCCCAGAAGAAAATCTCCAGTACATCCTAGAATTGATGGAGAGCTATGCAGTGTTGTCTGGTATAGCAGTGAACCCCCAGAAGTCCAGCATGTTCCCATTGGGGGGGTGCAAGGGGATTCCATCAGAGCGATTACCTGTATTGCAAGTGCCATACACGGTCCGCACGTTTCGGTACTTGGGGATTAATATATACCACACTGTGGGAGAGGAGCACAAGTGTAACACGGAAGTGGCCATTAGAAACATCGAGAAGTGCATGCGGTTTTGGGCGAAGCTACCTCTGGCGATGATGGGGCGGGGAGCGATGCTAAAGATGGTGGTCCTGCCGAGGCTCCTAACTTACTTCGGGAATATACCGTACTTGATCCCTAGGGGGTTTTTCACCAAACTGAATAGCATGTGTAGGGACTTTCTGTGGCACGGCACGCGGAACAGGGTGGCGTTGTGGAAGCTTCAGAACTTCCATGACAAAGGGGGAATTAAGCTGCCCAAATACGAGGCGCACTATGTGGCGAGCCAGTTGCAGTATGTTGCCAAATGGCTATCTGACGAAGAGACCTCCGAACACAGGTTGTTTGGGCAGGATTGTGCACCCTTTTATCTGAAAGAAGTCATGTGGGCACCCAGAGCAGAAATGGGGGGGCGCCCTAAAATGATGCTACTAGGGTGGAAGGTGTGGCGCAGGGCATGCCAAATGATGGGGGACCCGTCCCCATGCTCATCGCAGATGCCATTGGTAGTATTGACAGGGGCGGACGCTCAGCTGCGCCTGATACTCCGGACCCACTGGGAACCGGCTGGGGTGGCAACGATGGGGTACATCTGGCAGGAGGGCTCAAGTGTTACTTTTGAGGGGCTACGGGAAGTAGTTGGGTTGCATGAAGGCCAGTACATTACGTACCACAGAATGGTACAGAGGATTAAGAGAAGGTGGCCTGAAACTGTGCTGGGGGAAGAATTGGATGCCACCATAGACGTGATATATGATATAGCTGAGGGGTGTCATGAGATTTCCAGACTGTATGAGATGTTGATGTCTAAAGTGGGGAAGAAGGTCACGCAGTTGAGAATGGACTGGGAAACGGAGGTTGGGGCCCAAATGGGAGATGGGATGTGGGAAAGGGTGCAGGGGTATCATAAGGTGTCTAGAAACGCGAGGCTCAAACAGATACAGTTGTACATAACACACAGGGCATACATGACGCCTTGGAGGATATCGAGGTTCGAGAATGCAGGTCGGCAAGCATGCCCCAAATGTGACGAAGAGAACGCGGGCATGGTGCATATGTTTTGGTCATGCCCGATCATAGAGAGGTTCTGGAGGGGTGTAAAGGAGAAACTAGAAGGAAGAGGGGTCAAGATAGTAGTGGATACGGTGTGGGCCTGTCTGCTGGGGGGTTCCCAATTCAACAGAAACTCAGGCACGTAAGCAAACTAAGGGACCTGGCTTATGTGCTAGCAAAAAGAAGGATTGCCATGGGATGGAAGTCATGTCATGTGCCGAGGATAGAGGTGTGGTGGAAAGACTTGCAAAAATGGGCAGAAGCCGAAACCACGGCATGGCAAGAAGCGTGTGGCAATGGGGGGGGGGGGAGAATGACTCCCTGATGGCCTGGAAATCACTGATAGCCGGACTGTTTGGGTCATTGGACGACCCAACTGAGCCCGGGGAGGAGGTGACCGAACCACAGGGTGTGGAAACTGAAGGTTCAATGCAATAGACTCGCAAGGGGGCTGGGGTAGAGGGAGTAGTGGTTAGGAAGTTAAAAAAAAAAAAGTATTGAAACTGTCGGAACATGCACTATTTGTTTGGTTTATTGTTTGTAAAAATTAATAAAAAACTTTTTTAAAAAAAACGAAAAAAAAGGTTATGCTGGGAGATGGCCAGCTTTTCCAGAAGCTTCCCCAAAAAGGGAGCAATGGAAATTGGGTGATAGTTAGCCAGACGGAGAGGATGTACAAGGGAGTGCTTCAGAGAGCAGGGAAAAGATGCAGAAGCAAAAGAACGGTTACAGAAATCGGCAAGGGCCGGAGCGAGGCTATCGATACGGTCCTTAGTGGTTTTAGAGGAACAGGGATGGACCTGTTTTGATGAGGCTTTCATAGATCGGACTTGTCTAGCAACCTCTTCCGGGGAGAAAAGAGGAAAGGAGGAGGAAGAGGGAGGGGGAGTGGCTTATTGAGGGTCAGCAAGCTAGGAAGGAGAGGGGAGAG
The DNA here is from genome assembly GCF_040938575.1 of Ambystoma mexicanum. NCBI lineage: Eukaryota > Metazoa > Chordata > Amphibia > Caudata > Ambystomatidae > Ambystoma > Ambystoma mexicanum. The sequence goes on from NC_090936.1 coordinate 408,437,912, forward strand.
GAAGGGGGGCAGAGGAGAGGTTGGACAAGATCTCCTTGGTTTTGGAATTAAAGTGAGAGGCAAGAGCATTGCAAAGAGCCTGGGAGGCGAGATGAGGGGTGGAGAATGCAGCAGGGTTGGCAAGCTCCTTGCAGATTTTAAAGAGTCTGGCCGAGTTGTTGGATACCGCAGAGACGCATGCTTGAATGTGGCCTCTCTTCTTGGAGCCGACAGCGAGACTGTATTGCCTTTGGAGCAGGTTGCAGGCCAGTTCATCAGAGGATGAGCAGGAAGCCCTCCATTTCCTCTCAGCTGCCCTACCATTGCGTTTAAGTGTAGCTAGGTTCGAGTCGTACCAGGAATTACACTTGGCTTTGAACTTAGTCAGCCTAAGGTGGGAGAGGGTGGAGAAGGTGGCAGCAAAAGTCTCGATTGACACACGCTTCATGGGCCGAATGTCGGAGAAGGTGGGTGGCAATCTTAGGGGAGGCTTGGCTTTGGGGGGGGGGAGAGATGGAAAGATGAGGAGGCAGTGGTCACTCCAGGAGAGATGGGTGGTGAGAGGAGTATAGAGGGGGGAGGCCTGAGGAGATCAAGACATCAAGTGTGTGACCAGCGGAGTGAGTTGGGTTGGGGGGAGGAGAGAGAAAATCTCGGAGGTCACGAAAGAGCACAGATGAGAAGCAAGGAGAGTCAAGATGGATGTTGAGATCACCAAGGAGGAGGAGTGGAGTGGTTGAGGACAAGAGGGAGGCAGAGAAGTCAGCCCACTTAGAGAAAAGAGGTATTTTGACCAGGGGGACGGTAGCGAGTAGCAACAGTGAGAGAGTGGCTAGGAGAAAGAGCCTTCAGACAAGGCATTCGAAAGAAGAGTAAGTCCGAGTGGTTATGATAGAGGCAGGAACCCACTCAGGGAAGATCAGGGCTACACCCCCTGCAGGCTGGTTGGGTCTGGGGGTGGAGAGGATCTTGTAGCCATCAGGGAGGAGAGTGTCAAAACTCGTGACAGAACTGGCGATGAACCAAGTCTCGGTTAGACTGAGGACATCAAGGTCGAGTTCTTCTAGGAGGTGGCAGATGTCAGGAGTGTGACAGCAGAGCGAGAGTTTAGAGTGGCAAGATGAAGGCTACCCGCCTTAAAAACCTTCCGGGCAGGGGAACAAATCAGGGGTACGCCCTGCAGAGGTTTTGAGGGGGCTTCAGATAGGGCAGAGGCAGAAGGAAAGAGGGCAAGGTAGCCAAGGGAGGAGAGTAGGGGACAGCTAGAGATGAAGAAGTTGATGAGGCGAGGGAACGGTCTCTCAAATAGGAGGAGATTGGCCTGAGGGCCTTGCACCATGACAGTGCCATTCAGGTAGACATTAATGATCATTCTGGAGGAGTCAAAGAGATCCATGAGGACTTCCCAGCGGGTGCCACCATTAACGGGAGAGGCAGAGACACGACAGAGCATAGAGATCATATGGGGGGTCCATAGATCAGGCGAAGGAAAGAAAAAGAAAATGTCAGTGAGGGTTTGTCTGGCAGAGGTGCTGGAATAGGCATCAGCGATGGGGAGACCTGGGTTGGAAGCCAAGATATCCTTTTTGAATTTCTTACCAGACATAGTGAAGTGGGAAGGGAAGGGTAGTTAATAGAGAAGCAGTTAGAGTAGATAGGAGAAACGGATAAGGCCATGAGAAGTAAAGAGAGGGTGTCAGTAGGAGAAATATGCAAGAAAGCGGTGAGGAAAAGCCACTGGACTAGCAGGTTACAATTGAGGGCCAAAAGCAATGTGGAAACATCCCAAATTACAAAACCCACCCAGATTTGACTTTTAAAGGCGATGCTAAGGCAACATAGGTAAAAGAAGTGAGGTGCGGTATGAGTTAGAGGCAGGTACTAAGAAGTGGGCATTTGAGAGCATCCAGGGAGACCAGTTGGAGCAAGCAGAGGGAAGAGTGAGGATCAATGAAGGGAAAAAGAAAGGATAGGCAGAAGGAGGGAAACTAACCCATGGAGAGGGTAATGCAAGAGTACTGGTAGTCCAAACTCATGGTTGAGTGATCAGGCAGCACCAGGGAGGGTCGGGTTGTGGTAGTAGCTTTATACCTTACAGCATGAAGCAGACTTATTCAGATACCATTTTAGCAAGTGAGCAGGATCTAGTAGAGATCACAGTCCTTCCATGATTGGCTGCGCCTGGCTCGCTAAACTTTGTTAATTCTACACACTGGGGCCATCTAGCAGAGCGAGGCAGTGTTCTACATCTCGCTTATCTGAGCCAGAACGGAAATATGCAGAAGTGCATCTTCCCAGCGGCACATTTAGTTAAGGCATGCACCAACTGCACAGGGTTAGGCTTATTGGAGGCAGAGTGACAACTCAATTTGGCAGATACATGTGAGGCTTAGCTTAGCAAGGTATAGCAGCATAATTATTTATGTGGTGGAAAACAATGTGAAAACTCTTGAATGAGGCGATCCCATCATGATTGACATGGCGATTTCGAGAGAAGCAGGCAGAATCTGTTCTGCTCGAGGTGTATGCATCAGTGTTGAAAATAACCATGCCGCTGGAGCCGTGGCACGGACTTTAGGAGCAAAAGAGGACAATAGAACAATGTTTTAACACAAAAGGGTAACTGCCAAAATAACAAGAAAAGGCATGAAGCTTGCCTGGTGAAAGAGTTCAACAAAAAAAAACTTTTACTGTGAGTAACTTGAAAGGACAGGATTGTAGGAAGATCAAAACAGGCAGCCATCAAGAAAGTAAGAACAAGGTTGAGATTCCATGACAGAACCACAAGCCTTTTAGGCAAAATAGAATTGACCAGCCCCTCCAGTAATTGAATGACTAGAAGGATGAGAAAAAAAATAAAAGAATAAAATATTAAAAATAAATAAAAAAAAATAAAAACCACACAACTGGCCTTCAGTAGTGGTCTGATGAATTCGAACATCCTCCCCACAGATTACTCATTGCTTTTCAATAGTAACTAACAGAACGTTTAGATGCTATTGCAGTTCTGTGGTGCCTGAGACTCAGTGGGGAAAATTGGGCAGAATCAAGGTAATGAGACACAGCCAGTTCCATGTGTACCTCCCATCACATCAAATCCAGTGTCATGGGAATTAACGATGCTGAACGGATAATTAGTGCAAGCATATGTTTCAGAAGAAACACTGGAGCCTGGGTATTTTTAAGACGAAGACGGGTGGCAAGAAAGACTAATCAACCCGAAAGAATATTACCAAAAGGTAAGCAATTTGTTCGTCTGAATCCAAGGGATTCCATACTAGCATAGATTTGGCATTCTAGAACAACTCACAAGCAAGGCAGGCTTTCTGGCCAGATAAGTAATCCAGGCAGTGTTTGGTGGATGCATGAAGAGAAGTCTACATAGCTACCTGACAAGTTCATCAGCAGGAAACCATGACGGCAAAGCAGATGTAGGAACCAGGCCTTCGGATGAAAATGGACATTGTTGTATTCATAAATTCAGAGGCCAATGCAACTGGCCAGGGACTGTTCCATAAAAGATCTGCTAGCAGAGAACTGGCAAAGCACACATCCCTTCTTGTGTCATTATCATAGCATTGGTAACAGAGCACTCTTCGAGTCCAGGTGATGAAACCTTCTTCACCTTACATGGATGAAGCCTAAGGAAGGTTACAAGAAGATAAATCCAAAACAGGTGAAAATCCAACCTAACCTTGTGTCGGAAGGACATCATGCCCACAATTTTATCTTCTCAGAGAATAGGCGGTAAGGCGGGTTGACAGAAAAAGCCTTGCCCACACTTACATTGCTCACTTGATGGAAAACTAGAAAATCTGCTGGACGTTAAGCAACTTCACAGGGCAGGAAATTGGTTAGTTACCCCCTCCCCAAAATAGCCCAACAGTTCAGATAATCAAGGAGACCCATTAAACAGCCCTCTTAAACACCAAAATAGCAGCCAAGTACCATCGACAGTGCAAAGTACACACTAACTGTGCCAATCTGTTGGGCCAAAGAAAGCAGCAAAAAGTAAATGCATCTCGGAACAGAAGTGAACTGACAAGTCAAAGGATTCAGACCATACCCACAGCAATGACCAGAATACCTATGATGCCCGTTTAGTAAAATTAACTGTACAGTCTGTCTGCTGGCAAAGAAGAGCACATTAAGGCCCTCAGACAGATTACACTACTAGCACCTAAGCAACCAGGAATGAAGGAGAAGAGTGAGTAAGAAATGGGGTGGAGGGAGGCCAGAAAGAGGCTGGAGGGAGGCCAGAAAGGGGAGGTGCTGAAGCCTTACCCTGGTGCAGAGGTATCAATGGTGGCGCGGCAAAGCCTATTCTGCACAGCATATGATGCTGGAAACTGCTTGAGATGCCGGAGGATGCACACTTGTGCTGTGCCAGGGGGCTAGGATCTAGTACTTTTTACTACACCCTGTTCTGATTATTATCTGGGGTGGGTGTCAGATGGATGACTGCAGCAGTTGCCATTGGTGCAAGCTAGAGTTGTGTTGAGGTCTGAATGGACAATGGAATGAACAATGTTAGCATATGAAGGTCCCCAGAGTCACGGACTGGATGGAGGCTGAGGCCAGAACCCGGCTGCCAAATTGGAAAAGCTGCACCATCTGAGATTTGACAACACTCCCCCTTGGGAGGAAAGGTCCTGTCAGAGTATGAACAAGGTCAACTGAATGAACATGATCTGGGACGTTTGTATAGCCAAAGCCTTTTTTTCAGGATTCTGTTAGGCAGAAACCTGTGCAGTTCCCTCTGGGACCACTGCAAAAGATTTAGGACTACAGGTGTTTGGCAGTAAACCCACTTGGTAGCAGTCCATACCACACAGATTCACTTGGTAGCTGTGGCTGAGCAGTCAGACTTCCCTCAAGAAGAGTTAGGCAGTATACAGAATATTCACAATAGGTCAAGAGCACACAATAGGACAAGTAAACACTGACCAGGGCTTGGTGTAAAAGAGATATAATTATTTATTTAAAACCACATATAGAAAAACACACAGGCACTAATAATAAGCAATTCAAAAACACGGTCACTAAAAGATATACACTCCCTTAAAAGAATATTAGACAAGTCTTAAGTAAAGCCCCACTTATTTTCAGACAGCGTTGAGCGCTTAACATAGATGGCACTCTAATAGTTCGTTTTAAAAAGGGAGAGAAAAGCAGAGAACAAATTGAAACGGATCCCAACACTTTTTCAAGAACACAAGGGAGGAAGGCAAAGTAAAACCGTGAAGTCAGAGTTCAAGAGGCCGTATCCACTTTGAGGATCCAAACGAAATGTGTCCAAGGTCACACGGTTGTAGTGCACAAAGGTCTTGTAGAGTTTCAAAAAGGAGTTGAACCGCAGAAAGGGACCAGTTAGAGGGTCAAGGCGGCCAGCCTAGTCCAGAAGGTTAAGGAGTTATTACCTTGTAGCAAACTTTAGAAAGGGAGGCCTGGCGGACACGGTACCTTAAAGTGGTGAGAACGCTCCAGCGGGGGCAGTTGTTCCTGGCAGCGGGTGCAAGTCGGTGCTTCGTCCGGGGGAAGAGCGGATCTCGTCGTGGAGGAAGACAGGAGTCTGTTGCACTGCCAGGGAAGAAACCAGCCACAGAGTTTCTCAGGTACAAGGAGCGGTCCGGTGATTCGCGGTTCAGTGGTGAGTGGCTATCCGGCTGCCGGGGTGCTTGGCACGGGCAGTTCGACCACAAACCGGGCTGGGGTGCGAAGAAAGAAAGGAAAGCTGGTTGTGCCCACCAGTCAGGGGAAGAAGCCTCTCCAGCCGGGAGATCTTCTCTGTCATCAGGAAGTGGTGAGTTGGTTCTGCAGGGTTCCACCGGTGGTGTCGTCGTGGTAGGTCGGCTCAGCTTCTCCCTCGTCGGTCCTGTGGCGACTTCTGAAGTTCCAGTCCCCAAAGCCCTGCTTTTATGCAGAAAATCCCCACTCAGCCTAGCTGTCACTCAAACATGCTAAGTGGTGAGCCGGCTGGGCCAATCACAAGAGTGCGACCTGAGTTACCAAGTTAACTCGGTCCAGGGTGCCTAAACCCCCTCCCACACCCCCTGTGGTACCCAGACAGAGTGGCACCACTTTTGGAGGCTTCTGTGGAGAAGCCCGCCAAAAAAGTGGAACAAGGGGCTCGACTTGGGTTGGAGTCACAGAAGAGAACACAAACGCCATTTTAGAATCGAGTCTTGACAAAAAATACCAACCAGAGAATTAATATTAATTAAATAAACCGGCGGTATGTTCGAGGCTATGAGAATTAAATAATTAAAGTTGGTAGCCTCGAACAATGGGAAAATCCCATAGGAAAATATTGGCGGTCGAATATAAAAAGTAGTTTCCACTGCCACCAGCCAAAACTCGATCAGGGGGAACGGAGACGTGCCCCCCTCGACTAACAGACCCCGGGGCAATCGAATTGCCCCGACCAGTACATCCACAATATGATGGTTTGTACTGGTTTCTGTCAATAATTTGGGACTAGTAAAGCCAATGGTGACTTTACATGCCCTGGGAGACAGTAGTCAGTCCCAGGGTATGGAGTTTATGGTGGGGTGTCACTATGACACCCCTGTGTTTCTGCATGGAGGGTGCTGTGTAAAACACATAGGAAAAACACATGAGACCCTATGGAGTAAAGGACCCCATAGTCCATAAAACACATTGCCAGTCAAAGGAATACCATTAATCATGTCCAAGAGTGGGAGGAAAAGCGTCTCACTCTTGGCAGGAGGAAAAAAAACTAACTCCAGAAATCCAGCAAAGCTGTTGGGGGACTCACTAGGTTAAGAAATTCAGCCTAAAGAGAGAATTCTCCCTAACAGATGCCAACATAGATTACAAGTGAACTCAAACAGCATCTCAATTTGTCACAAATTAAAACTCAACAAACATGAAAAGGGAACAGTTTAAGTTGTGAAATACACTTACCATCCAGATAACGTCCCCCTACATGATATTAGGGAAAATTTGGAGGAACGAGAGATGTTCTTTGTGGAGTGGGTAAGGGTGCGAAGATCAGACCGCACGCTGGATAGTGACAAGCCCAATGTATGGAGAAAATAAGAAAACCCACTCCGTTCCGGCCAGACCAGGAGCCACAAGGCCCCATGCTTAATTATTAAATGCCACTTTATCACATGTCGCAGCATCAACAAAGTACGATCAGGGAAAGCACTTTTGGTGAAGATTTGTTCTCCTACCCAAAATATAAAATGAACAGGGAGAACATTCAGAAAGAGAGTTAAATGAATCCCAAATGAGGGCACCCTCAGAGGGAGACTGCCTCGGAGCACAGTCTATAAAGCTCTTGTCAGCCTTTGTGGGATGCTTTAATCATCGCTTGTTGCCAGGTCATGGCCGTGGTACAAAGTCATTTCCCAGTGGCCAACTCCCTCCGTTTAGGCTAGGTTTCAGGACATAGATTGGGAGATAAACACAGTAACCCCCTGAAGAACAAATTACTTGCACCTCCAATTCTTTTTCTGATGATTTAGTGCTTACTCGCAGATGCCTTATCTTAGATACAGATTGTCCTGTGCCAGCTGCCGTTGGAAACTGTCAGCCACCAAGGAGCACCATGCAACAACAGTGTGCTCTAATGCGCACCTACGACACTGGTTGGTACTACAGGGGAAGTATATCTGGAGCCGTTGCATCCTGTGACCCAAGTTCCTCCTTTTTCCCTAGCATCAATTAGCTGAGGGACAGCTGAAAAGCCAACAGTAAACAAGCGATCCAATCTGAGCAGTGGGATTATTATTATTTCATTCTTATCACACGCCAACATGCACATGGGCCTCAGAGCACACAACAAACAAGGAAGAAACGGCAAAACAAAGCAATTTTTACAGAGGCAGAAGAGAAGGAGGTAGTAACATCAGCTCCACTCAACCTGGCATCACATTAAACAGCCATGTTTTGATGGATTTCTTGAACACGGACAGAGAAGAGGAAGTCCTCAGGGATGGGGGGAAGGACATTCCATTATTTGGGGGCTGGACACCAAAGGACGTCTCACTGAACTTCACAAGCTCAAAGAGTGGTTGGTCAATCTTGTGATTATCTGCGGACCATTGATTACACCTGTGTTGGTTGGTTACAAAGGAGCTTTGACATTTGTTTGTTAGTGACAGTTTGTGGGTGATCCTATGCGCCACAGGGAGCCAGTACAAGGCTTGTCTGGAAGGTGTCACTATCACGTCTAGATAATCTGTGGATGGCTTTGGCGGCTCAGTTTTGCAAAGTCTGGAGAGTGTGAACATTAGCTCCAAATGTTCGGAACAACAGACTATTGCAGTTATCAAGTCTTGTGTTAACTAGAGAAGATGCAAGAAAATATCTGTTTTCCACAGACAGATGAGGCTTGATCTAATGTAGAAAGCTTTGTGACATAGCCACAAGAAGAGCGTAGATGAGAAACATGATTTTTCATGGACCGCTCTGCATCCAAGTAAAGTCTAAACCTGGCTTGCCACGGGAATCTCAGCCCGAGATTGGAAAGTGTCTATAAAGATGTTTCAAATTCTTCAATCAAGAGCCCAAGGCCATTATGAAAAGCTTGGTCTTCTCATTATTGAGAGCAAGAGAGTTTATGGCCATCAAGGATTGTATAGCCGTGTAGGCTTTGTTTACAGCCTCAATGTCTTGGGAGTGGTTACCCAATGGCTTAAGGAGAATCTGGGTGTCATAAGCATAGTTGGCGTACTGGACACCCAGACTATCCAAGAGGTTGAGCAAATGGCAGTTCTATATATTTAATAAGGTTGGTGACAAGCAGGAGCTTTGAGGTACTCCACAGGTGGTAGTAATGGGATAAGCCTGGGTGTCCCTGGTCGGAATCTTCTAGGGCCTAGGAAGGTTGAATAAACAGGGCGGCTGACTCAACAGCATGCAGTGGCCTTGAGGCCATCTACCAGAGGTGTATGGTCCACAAGGTCTAAGGCGGTAGAGAGATACAACAACATCAACAATGCGGGATGTCCCTTTTCCACAATACTGGTAATATTGGACTAAATCCAATAGTGCGGTCTCCGTACCAGGTTTAGATCTGAACCCTGATTGATGGTTGCCTATGTGTTTTCAACAAATTCTTGAAGCTGCAAATATGCTTCAGAAGGTACGGGACATTTGTTATGGGATGATCGTTTTTTGCTATAGAGTGGTCAGAATGGTTTTCTCCAGAAGTGGAGTAATCCATGCTTCTTTAAAGGCATGAAAGTGTTGATTTTAGTGATCCACGGAGCCAGCAAGTCAAGGAATCCTTTAAAGATATTAGCTGGACACATCACAAATGCAAGATTTAGGTTTCAGGTTAAATACCATGTAAAGGGTCTCAGTTTCAGTGCATTGCCTAAACTCAAACTCGGGAGGAGCGGGCTTAATTGTAGGACTGTCTAAAATCTGAGAGACTCCAGTATCTAGAACAGAGTGTTTCAGGGAATATTGACTAGCTAGAATTGCCTGTCCATGGCCGGCAAATTTCCCTACAAACTCGTCCTGTGTTTCCTGACACCAGGATATATTCCTTGCTACTGGGAGAGAGGCTGGAAGTTTACCCTTTTAAGATTTTAAAAAGTTTGCTGGAGTTGGGCTTAGCAATATTGATCCTCTTATTAAAATCAATATATTTTGCTTCAGTGATGATCCGTTTAACGTTTTGTACACATTCCTTGTAAGCCATCCGTTTACAAGAGCAAGGGTTTTTCCTCCACTCTGTTAACACAGCCCTTTTTGGTTTCCTGGCCTGGATGATATCACCAAACCAGCCATTCTTGACAGTGTCTGATTCAATCACTTTAATTTTTTTCTGGTACAAGAGTGTTAATTCTGGTTGAGATTAATTGTAGTAGGTGTTGCACTAAATTGGTGTGATCAACAAGAGACACTAGAGAATTTAATTTGGGTGTTAAAGATGCCGAAATGGCAGACACTGACACGTTTGAAGTCCCTGCTTTTTTGTGTTAATCTGGGGAGTTTGTCTAGTTTGAAAGGTAGCAATATAGAGAACATGACTATGGCATGGTCTGACTATGGACAAAGCAATGGGGAAACGGGGGAGGTGGAGATATGAGCCTGTACACAATCCAATATGTTCCGCTCTATGTGTTTGTTCTCGGACTGGTTAGGCAGAGCTAGGTCTGCAGCTCAGTGGACTAATGCATCCACTACAGGGGCATGTGTCTGACCTCATGGTCACAGGTTCGAATCTGGGTAGGTCCACTCAGTCCTTCATTCTTATGAGGTCAATAAAATAAGTACCAATAAGTTAGGCAACAATAAACATCTGTTCAGGGGTGAACATGCGCTTTACAAATACACTTGTTATGTTATAACCAATAGTTCCAAGGGCTCCTACTAGGGATGCTACACAAGTGTCTTGCTTATCCCCTGCCTAAATATTAAAATCCCCTAGCACCAAAACTGGTGATTGGGGCTTTGTGATATAATTGAGGGCATGAAGGTGTTCCTCAATCTGTGGCATACTACTAGGGAGCATATACAAGATGAGAATGCTTACTGATGCATTCTGGTTGACCTTCATTTTTATAAGCAAAGTCTCACAGTCCTCAAGGTGAACCATGTTAACTGAATGAAAGGAACAAGCTACTTACCTGTAACTGTTGTTCTCCAGCATGGGTCTGGCATGGACTCACATGCTCATGAATATAAGAATACATAGCAGTATACACATGCACAACCACGGGAAGTGGCAAAAGGCTCAACATCAAGCAATACAACAACTCAACATTAAGCAACTCTTACCTCCTCACCAGGCTCACCTTAGGCGAACAGGTTGCGCAGCACTGCCTGGCCGACTCTGGACTCCTCCCTGGAATCCCGGTCGACGCAGTAGAATCTCGTGAAGGTGTGCCTCGACCTCCACGTAGCAGCCCTGCAGATGTCGAGCAGGGGCACACCAGACAGGAACGCCGTAGTAGCAGCGATCGCTCTGGTCGAATGGGCCCTCGGACGGCCTGGCAACGGTCGGTTTGCCAACCGGTGACAGTGCAAGATGCAGCCGGAGAGCCATCTGGAAATGGAAGTCTTTGAGAGAGCCTTCCCTTAATTCACAGGTCCAAAGTTCACAAACAGCTGTGATGTCTTCCGAAAACTTTGTGCGGTCCACGTAGAACTTCAGCGCTCTAGCTACATCCAGCGAGTGCAGAGTCCTCTCAGCCGGCGACGAAGGGACGGGAAGAAAACTGGCAACACCAAGGGCTCGTTGAGGTGGAAGTCCGACGGCACCTTGGGCATGAAGGAGGGGTGCGTCCTCAGCACCACCCTCGTGTCGTGAAAAGACAAGTATGGAGGCTTGCAAGACAGGGCCTGGATCTCTCCCACTCGTCGTGCAGAGGCGATGGCCACGGGGAATGCTGTCTTCCACGACAGAATCTTCAACGGCACTGAATGCATAGGCTCGAATGGGGCCCCCATGAGCCTAGTTAGCACCACGTTGAGCTCCCATGCCGGGGCAGGGGCCTTCACCGGCGGGAATGATAGGAACAGTCCTTTCATAAATTCCTTCCCCAGTCGATGAGACCACAAGGACACCCGTCTTGTAGTTCTGGTGTAACGGGAGACGGCAGCCAGATGTACCTTGATGGAAGCGTGAGATAGGCCAGCCTTGGCCAAAGACAATAGGTACGGCAATACTTGAGGGGCCATAATCCGCAGAGGGTTAATCTTCTGTGCACGGCACCAGACAGAGAACCTCTTCCATTTGTGTCCGTAGCACTTGAGAGTTGAGGATGCCCTGGCCTTCGCAAGAACCTCTCTGCAGTCGGCAGGGATGTCATATCCTCCAAACCCTAGTGCTGCAGGAGCCACGCCTGCAAGTTCAGCGACTGTGGGTCGTGATGGAGAATGGCGCCTCCTTCTCTGGAGAGAAGATCCGCGTCAGTCGGCAGCTTGACTGGTGTGGACGCTGACAAGTCCAGAAGGTCCGGGAACCAGATCTGCCTTGGCCACGCCGGTGCGACGAGGATCATCCTGCACCGGGACCTCTTGAGCTGGTTGACGAGCCGAAGTAGCAACGGCAACGCATAAAGGAACAGGCCGTCCCAGGGGAAGAAAGCATCGCCCATGCTCCTCGGTTGGGGAAACCTGCTGGCGAACCTCCGGCACTTGGAGTTCGCCGCCGTCGCGAAGAGATCGATCTGGGGTTCGCCCCATCGTCGGAAGAGTCGGTCCACTTGATCCTGGCGCAGTACACACTCGTGGCACGAGCGCAGCTCTCTGCTGAGTGAGTCGGCGATGGTGTTTTTTATCCCTGCCAGATGAAAGGGTACCAGAAACATCCCTTGGGCGACGGCCCAATGCCACAGATCCTGGGCTTCCTTGGATAGGGCAGGGGATCTGGTTCCGCCCTGCTTCCGAATGTAAAACATCGTGGTGGTGTTGTCTGTGAAGATCCTCACCACCTTGCCCTTGAGGGACGGAAGGAAGGACCTGAGGGCCCAGAACACTGCACGGAGCTCCAAGATGTTGATGTGGAGTGTCTTCTCCTCCGGTAGCCAAAGGCCTCTTACGTGGAGACCCCCGGTGTGCGCTCCCCAACCTTCCATGGAGGCATCCGTCATCACCGTCACCTGGTGGGCCGGGGCTGGGAAACATGTTCCCGCTGTCAGATGAGAGCGGATACCCCACCATCGTATCGCCTGACGGAACGCTTCGTCAAGCGGGATCCTGTCCTCGAAGCTGCCCGTCGGCTGGATCCAGTGGGCGTCGAGAAATTCTTGCAAGGGCCGCATCCATAGTCTGCAGTGGCGCACCAGATAAATGCAGGACGACATCATTCCGAGGAGGGACTCGATAGACCTCACTCTGGCCACGTCCGTGGCCAGCAGATGTTGCACCTTTCCCAGGATGGTCCTTATCCTTTCCTCCGACAGGGAGGCCCGCCGCGCCACTGTGTCGAGCTGTGCTCCCAGAAACAGGGCGACTTGCGACGGGACCAGGTGGGATTTTGGAAAGTTGATGGAGAACCCCAGGTCCGTGAGCAGCTGGACGGTCTTCGCAGTGTGTTCCACGGCAAGCTCCATTGTCCTTGCCCGTATGAGCCAGTTGTCCAGGTAGGGGTAGACGTGAATCCCCTGCAGGCGCAGCCGCGCCGCCACCGGTGCTAGGCACTTGGTGAACACCCTGGGCGCCAATTTTAATCCGAACGGGAGGGCCTTGAACTGGTAGTGTCGCCCTTTGACCACGAACCTGAGGAACTTTCGGTGTCTCTTTAGAATAGGGATGTGGAAGTATGCATCCTCCAAGTCCAACGACGACAGGAAATCGCCCTCCTCCAGCTGTCCCAGCACGTGCTGGAGGGTGACCATCCGGAACTTCTGTGCCTTGTTGCATTTGTTCAGTCGTCGCAGGTCCAGGATGGGACGCCATCCTCCTGTCTTCTTTACGAGGAAGTATCTTGAGTAAACTCCGGAGCCCCGAAGCCTCTTTGGAACGAGCTCGATGGCACCTTTCCCGAGCATCGCCCTTACTTCCAACAACAGTTGAGAGACGTGATGTTCCTTCCTGGCCACGGGAGGAATGCGGGGGCACTTCTTCTGGAACTCGAGGGCATGCCCCAGGGCCAGGGCGTCCAGCACCCAACGGTCGGTGGAGATGGACTCCCACACGCCAACGAACTTCGTCAGCCGGCCTCCCACCGGGGTGCTTCGGCGGGGGCCCGACCCGACGGTCTGTTCAATCTTGCTTGGAGGCGCTTTGCCTCCTTGGCCACCTTGGCGACGACGGCGGGATCCACCTGACTTGCCGTGTCCCCTGTAGGCCTCCTGCGAAGAAAATCTTGACGCTTAACGGTACGTAGAGGAGCTGCTGCCGGCTCCCTTGGAGGCACCCTGTCTGCCTCCGGAGCTCCGAAAGGACGGCTGTCGCTGTTGGAGCACACCCAGTGCACGGGCCGTCTCCGTGTCCGTCTTGATCGCCAGAAGGGACTCATCAAACGCCTTGCCAAAAAGGTTGTTCCCATCGAAGGGCATGTCCAAAACCTTGGTCTGTACGTCCTGGCGGAAATCCGTCGCCTTGAGCCGTCCTCGTCGTCTCAGGCAAACGCTTTTGCCCAACTGATGGAAACCGGTGTCGGCGATGTCCGTAGCCACCGTAATGGCGTGGTCCGAGGCAGTCTCACCTTCCTGTAAGATTTCCAGGGCCTCAGCCCTCTTGGCGTCCGGAAGGAATTCCAACAGAGGGGCGATCTTGAACCACAACTCCCTGTCGTAGCGGGCTACGATGGCCAGGGCGTTCGCCGCCTTGATGGTCGTCGCTGCAGATGAGATGACCCGTCGTCCCATTGCATCCAGCTTCCTACCCTCGCCGTCCGGTGGGAAGGTTGAAGTCGAGGCCGATGCCCCCCCCCCCCTGCTTTCTTCTTGGTCGCCGCCGAAACGACCGAATCCGGGGTAGGTTGCGCCCTAAGGCACAAGGGGGCAGCGTCAGGGACCTGGTACTACTTCTCGAACTGGTCCCTCTTCGCAGGAGCCGTGGCAGGGTTCTTGAGGAGGGTGAGCCCCTCATCCCAGATGTCATCAAGAAGCGGTACGGCGAGGACCGTCCTCCTTTTAGCCTCGCGCCGTTGGTAAAGGAACCCTTCCTTCTTTTCTTCGGGGCAGAGCTGGAAGAGCTCGGATGCCCAGGAAATCATAGCATGGAAGGATCCAATCTCGTCGGGCGGGGACGCCCGGGCAGGGGGCGACGGGGGACACGCCTGTATCATCCCCGTGGGTAGTGGACCAGGGGGAAGGCAGAGAAGGCCGCAGAGGCGGGAGAGGCGGCCTAGGATGCGTCATCCTCCTCTTAAGTGGTGGGCTCTCCGAAGGTCCTGGCTCCGGTTCCCCCGTCGGGCCTGGCTCAGGTACCTCCGTCGGGGAAAGGGGCAACCTAGTCCTCATCTCCGAGCATAAGGACTGGATGGCTGACAAAATGGCCGCCGAGGTGTCCTGCAGCGCCGGAAACGACGGGAGCGAGGGCTCTTGAGGAGCCTCGTCCGCGACACCGTCACTCTCGCCGTCGCCCTTGTCGGGATCCCTCCCGATGGGCTGGGCCTCTTCCACGACTTGGATGAGCTCCTCTTCAGAGGTCATGTCCGTATCCACGATGGCCACCAGCCCCTCCCCCACCCTTTCCAACGAGGACTTTGTGGGGGTCTTCTCGATGGGCCTGAAAGACCACTCCCTCTGCGGTGGCAGGGAGACTCTGGTACCTGAGCGCGCGTCCACTGGTGTAGCCTCCACAGGCTGAGCCAGGACCGCGGCAACATCCTCAATCGAGGTCTTAGCAGGGTGAGTTAAGGCCAACGTCACCTTCTGTACGCCTGGGGCCTTCACCTTGGGGGGAGGGTCAGAGCCTCGCTCCCCCTCTGCCGGAATCTTCGTGATCGACCGGGGCCTCTCCAGAAGCTTCGCCGGGTTCTCGGACTTCCTCGTACCCGAGCCAGAGGTTTGGCTCGTGGTTGATGGCGCCGGGGAGGATGCGTCCTGCCTGGCAGCCAAGGAGCCCGACCGTTCGGCGCTCCCGGTGCCCGCGGACTCGCGGTGCTTAGCCTTTTGTTGGGCCCCCGTCGCCAGGGCGCCCTCACAGGACTTAGAAGACCGCTCGGACTTCTTTTTCTTCTTCTCGCCTGATGGGCTCTTCCCTTCCAGCCAGTTGGCGAGACGGCGGTGGCGATCCTTCATGGTCCGCTCCGACATGTTCCCACAAAACGCGCAGTCCTTTTCCTTGTGCGTCTTGTCCTCATGGAGACAGTAGAGGCATAACGAATGCTCGTCCTCCTTGAAAACGTTCTGAAGCTGGCATCCAGGGCAGGTCCTGAACAGCTTCCCGGGCGTCGAGCTCCCTTTCTCCTGGGCCATGACCGGGGTAGGCCTCGGAACTTCTGGAATCCTCCAAAAGCGTAACTCGACGAAATCTTCACCCTTGAGGGGCGTAGAAACTCCGAAACGGATCCCTGGTGATCGGATGTAGATACGGTGGAGCTTGAGCTCTATTTAACCGAAAAAATGAGAAAATCTCCTGAAAAAAGCACAAAAACGCAGCAAAAGCTCGAGAGCTACAGCACAAGGACTCCCAACACTTGAACGTGCGGAAAAAATCTGAGGATGGCTGCCAGGGGCGGGGCTTAGGGAGAGGGCAGTCATTGGCTGGGGGCAATATGACCCAGAGACCAGTGATTGGCTATTACTGAGAAAGAGATCAGAAACGAAACGGATACTGATTTTTTCTATACCGAGGATTCCCGGCCTGGCGACGGAATATTCATGAGCATGTGAATCCATGCCAGACCCCATGCTGGAGAAATCTAGGCATTCCTCAACTATCAGAGCAACACCACTGCCTCTCTGCCCAGATAGATAATACCTAAACATCTTACAGCCCGGTGGAAGAGCTTGAGATGCTGCAAAGTAGGCTGCCTCATGAAGCCAGGTCTCCGAGATTGCAAAGATACCCAGGTCTGTGGTCAGATGGGAGGGTGAAAAGCAACATGCAGGAGAAAGCACTGAACCATCATAAAACACACATTTATCTGAGATGCTCTCTGACGAATCGAAGGAATTCGTCCCTTCTCCCCCAAAGGGGAGCCTCCCCCTTTGAGGCTAGGGAGTTAAGTCCGATCCAACAGACCCTTCCTAGGGATCTGGGCAAGTGGGACCTCACAGACTCCCCCCACCCTCTTGGGGGACAAGGAACACTCCCTAACCCCTTTTCCCATGATTGCATACATAAGACTGCACGAGATGCTTAACAGCAATAAAAACCAAGCCTGGGCTGAAGACAATGTTAACATGCACCATGAGCATCAGAGAAAAGACAAACCTAAACTACACTGACAAGGAGGACAAGCTGAGATTGAGGCGAGCGAGAGAATCATACAGCAGCAGGGGAGGCCCCATTGTAGCATAACAAGTGGGCGGTGGAGCCAATGAGAGCCGCGGAGACCAGGAAATTCAGAATAACTGAACTAGAGTATCCGATGCTGGCAAGCCAAAAGGTAATCGTTATAAGAGTGGAAAAACTCATCCCAGTGAAATTGTTAAAACTCAAACTATAAAGTAGATAAATCTGAACTGTAGCAAAATAAGAGGCAACGTCCTATGTAAAACTGAGAAGGAACAAGTTACTTACTTGTAACTCCTGTTCCCGAGCATGGGTCTGGCATGGATTAAAATGCTCATGAATATTCCCAATCAGGCTGGGAATCCTCAGTAAAAAAAGAAAAGAAGTTTTGCCTGAAAACTGCTGGTCTCTTCTTTAATCAAGGACGGTCCCTGGGTCATACTGCCACCATCCAATGACCAATGTCTCCCTAAGATCCACCCAATCTTCAGATTTGGTAGTGCACGTAAAGTGACAGTATGAACCTAGAGGAGCCCCAGAAGGGAAGGAGGCAGGGTTTGCATGTGAATCAAATACACCCATGCTGAAGAACAGGAGTTACAGGTAAGTAACTTGTTAATTCTCCAGCATGGTGTCTGCATGGATTCACATGCTCATTAATACCATTACACAGCAGTACATATACATAACCACAGGAGGTGGAAAGGCTCAACAGAAGTTACACACTTAATACTGGAACAGACTCAAGAAAACAGGTGGCGTAGCATCGCTTGGCTGACCCGGGCCCCACACTGGAACCCCTGTCAAGGCAGTAGAATCTTCTGAAGGTGTGGATGAATATCCACGTAGCAGCCCAGCAGATGTCGAGCAGGGAAACACCAGAGAGAAACTCTGTTGCAGCGATGGATCTCATGGAGTGGGCTCTTGGCCAGCCTGGAAGAGGTCTGTTGGCCAGACAGTGTTGGTTCACCACGAATCCGACTCAGACGGGCTTAGATCTGTTTAAACACAATGTTCATCAGTTTCCCTCTGCCGGGCTCGGACCATTTTAATTCACTTTAACACAAACTTGCTTTAACCCAGAGCTTTACATTGATCTCCCTTGTTCGGGCTCAGATCAACTTATTTACATTGTCATCAACTTTCTTGGCAGTTTCAACATTGAAGACTTTCAAATGTGCACAGGATATTGCTTGATCCGTTACAGGACCTCTTTGATTCACAATCCTTTGTCACTCTTTCGCTTTTACCACCTCTCAGTTGGCTAATTTACGGAGATCTTTGAATGAGCACATAAGCAGTGCCGGACCGCTCTGTCAAAGGTATCTATCTTGTTTTCAAAGTTCAATCACTCATCTGTTGCTTTAATTTTACTTGCATTGGTTATCACATGCGTTTAACACAACTTCCTTCCTTGCGATCCCTTTCACTTTTGCCGTCTTTCTCCTCGTGTTAAACTGCTATCTTGGAACTTCTGTTTCCTCGTGTGTTTTGCCACAGCTGACAACTCGTTCCTCCTCCTTCGCAGCGCCCTATCTTTTTACACATGGGTCATGTTAAAAAGCTGTAGGTGTGCGTGATGGTCAGTAATTGCCTGACCCTGCTTGATCATTGTATTGGGACATGTCAGGTATATGGCTCAGGTGTTCGTCCTTTTTCTCTGATAGCGAGCTGTCTGTGAGAAAGTGTTCATGTTGTTAAAGGAGGGTGGGGGGTTCAGTTCCTAAGTATCCTACCTGGTAGGATGGGTTAAAGGTGTTAAAGGGAAGGGGATACTACATCTCGCCATCCGGTATCCCAGTCCCCGAAGACCCCTCACCCAGGTTATACTTCCCCACTGGTCCACCCAAAGGAACTGGATCCAGAGGTGATGGCCATGTCCTGGAGACCTGGATGACAAAACCCCGGGGACTAGCGGGTGAGAGACCTTCAGGTTTCTCACAGACCACTGCAGCAGCCAGAGGCCGCAGAGGCAGTGCCACTCTCAGAGTCGCTGTTGTGATCGTAGAAACCACGGTCGTCGCCGGTTCTCTTGTTGACAAAGTAATGATGGTGGTCGTCAACGAGGTGGATACAGATTAGGTAGTCAACAGGGTCATGGTCATAGACTAGGCCATGGTCGTCAACCAGGTAACCGTCGACAAGGAAGTAGTCTTGGAAGACAAAGCAGTCGAAGAAGTCGAGATCTTGAAGGACGAAGGTGTCGTCGCTGGGATTTCAATAGACCTCCGTCAGGCCTCTCCTTGGTAGTCTTGTCCTTCGAAGAGGATCTGTGCTTTGATGGGGTCAGGGACTTCCTTGTGGAAAGTACCCCACCAACCAGTAGACTCATTGTGGATGGAGATAGACTGGGAACGGGTCCTTCCCAAACTGGGTCCCGCAGCCGCGGCAACCCTAGCGGGATCAGCGGTGTGATGCTTAACCTTCTTTGGGATCCCCTGGCATGGGGCATCCTCAAAGGACCTCAACCTCTTCTCAGAGGGCACATGCTCATGGGAACGGCCGGTCCCGGATGAGGCCTCCCCCCCTCCATGAGCCACACCACCATCTGGTGAGAACGGTCCTGCTTCGCCTTTGCCGGGAATCCGCCACAGCTCTCACATCCATCCTCATCTTTGCATGGTGCAGACAGTATAGGCACTTGAGGTGCTGATCTTCAAAGACATTCTTCAGGCCGCACTTCTCGCAAGCCCTAAAGAGGCTTCTCTTGCCTGACAGAAACATGGTCGTGGCATGAAGTAGGCTCAAGACTAGGCCTTCTAAAAACTTTAAGATCTGGTGATGGAGCTTGATCTTCGCAGACAATGGGTCCCTGCTGTCGGTAGTCAACCGAGATGGTCGACAATGGAAGGATCGAAGGAAAAACTATCAAAAGTTATCAAAAAATTCACAATTCTCAAGGAGAAACACGAGAGGACTACCAACACTGAAATGCGCAGTAAAAATGGGAAGATGGCCACCAGAGGACTGTGATTGGTTATAGAGGGGTGTTAAGGATTTCTGAACTCTGTCCAGGAGGGGCAGAGGTGCAGAGGTTCAGAGGGCCAACCTAGTTTCTTAGAACAGGGTAACCTCTGGACCTCAATGAGCACACAGAGCAAGGACACTTACAAATTACTCCAGAAAGGTGTTATATTAAAAATAGACACATTTATTACAAGGCCTTTCTAACAGACAATAGCAAAGAATCACAGTAACACCAAGTAAACCAATACTTCACACTCAATACTATATATATATATATACATACATACACACAGGACCGGGGGGGCTAAAGGGATGACTGCACAAAATATGTTGACAACCTAGAGGGGAAGGAAACAGGCAGAGCAGTTAATCTTGTGCTCAATAGTACATGTAACGCAAACGCATGCGGTTGTTCCAATGGGCAAAGCAGGGTCTCTTCAGGGGTCTCTAGCAGCTCGGGAAGGTGGATTAGGCGATTGAGAATAAGTTCCCACTATTCAAGAAGAACCTCCACTTGAAGGCAGAGGCAGTTAGAGAGTTCAGGATGGAGTCGCTATTTCGCAATAGGAGTGGACAGTAGAGGGGCCTCAGGGGCCCCTCGTGCGTAAAGATGGGCTCTGGTGCTAGGGGCCACCGCTTGGGCTAAAGATTACTCACCGGTCTCTGAGGCAAGGAGACCCAAACTTCATCAGGTTAGTCCAATTCGGTTGCAGGTTTGAATGTGGCAAAAAGGACGTCTTGGCACCTTTTAGTTCCTGAGATCCAGCGAGGATTCCCAAACAGGACAGTGGCGATTTCTCCGCTCTGGGTGGATGAATCGCCCCAGTTTCACTGCAGCAGGCTTCAGGGGCAAGAGGGTCACAAATGCAGCGGACCTGCAAAGGACATTGCCGCAGCAGGGCAACATGGTAACCATGTTTACTCAAGTCCGGGCGCACTCGTCTCACTTCTGACCTGGGAATGCCAAGTGTACGAAATTCGGTGTGACGGTGCCATGAACACAGAGCTAGCAGTATATCAAGTTTCGAGGGCCTCCTCGAAATGACGGCGGAGACAGAGCAGAGGTCCCGTGTAAGCTGGTCAGCCCACTGGTTGGCCCAGGGACGCTTCCAAGAAAGTTTGCAGGTTTTGGTGAAGGTGCTGAGAATAGTTGGTCCCACTATTCCAATGGGTCAAAGCGTCTTCGCAGACATTCTAGGACGACTAGATGCAGAGGGGTCCCACGGGACGAGGGCGGGCTCAGGGTGCCAAACCTTCCAGCGGGTCACCAGTGGTTCCTCGACTCAGCTTCGTAGTTGCAGGATACTTGGATACTATCCTTTGTTCAGCGAGAACTCAGGAGATCGACCTGGTAGGGGTGTTTCCAGCCTCCTCTTATCCAAAGTTCCCTTTGCGCCAAAACAGAGAGGACCCAATGGGATATCTGCTCACAAAAACACACTCCCTACGTGGACCAATCGCAGACCACGGTGGTCTCAGGCATTCAGGACACCCCAGACTCTCTGGCACCCAGGATGTGTATTGGGACCAGACATCCCAGCCCACATCCTGGAGGTGCACACACAAGGCATGCAGAAGCCAGCGAAAGCATTGGGATTCGCGGGAAAATGCATGACCAAATAAGGACTGGCCTTGATGGACTCGACCTGGGGAAGGTGAAGGGGCAAGATAGCCAAAGGACAGGACAAAGAACCTCTTGGCACGGCCATTTTGGAGCCAGGCCACCTATTCGTGCCAAACGCGTTTAACGCGGTTAACATGGCAGGAAAGGGTTAAAAATAATGCAAAAGGATAGCTGCCACCAGTCCTGTCCATGACACATCTGCACAGTTCATAAAAAGTCCAGCAAGAGTATCTAGGGCCTTTGGAAATGACTATAGAGCCACGTGTGCTGTATGGTAAGATACATTGCACACTTGTTACATGTTGCACACAAGTTGCAATATGAGAAAAGGACTAAGGGAAACAAAGTCTCCCAGTACTGACTGTCTTAAGGGCATGTCAGTTTCCCCATAAAAAGTGAGCGAAAGCCCAGAGGAGTGCAGCTGAAGGCTGTGCTTCTCTGGCAAAGTCAGTCAATGGTGTCTAAAGAGCAGCAAAATGTTTGATGGTTGACACATGGAGGGAAAATTACATACACATGAAATCTTTCCTAACAAGGAGACTAGCAGTTTTCAGGCTAAAGCGCAACTTTTTTTGAAAAGAAAATATGTTTTTATTAGTTTTAGCATTACAAGGATGCATTAGCAATACCCCCCTCCCTTCCCTCCTACCCCAGAAGTGAAGTCTGCTCTTGCTCACGAGTTCCGTAAGGCGCCAATCATGTCCAACACCCTAATGTTTTGCAGGGACCATGTAGTCACTTTGTAAATAATTCAGCACCGTCCCCAGTCTTGCTTAAAAATATCCCCGATTCCCCTGAATCTTATACTTTATCCATTCCAATGAAACAAAACTCCAGATTTGCTGTAGGCAGTCCTAGCCCGGTTCCTGCCTGTTTCCAATGTTGTGCTATCACCAACCACGCCGCTATCAACATGATCATAAATCCCGTTTTCTGTATCTTCGTGTATGTTTGACCTGGGGTCCCACACCCCACACATCCATACCCTTCTTCCCAGTGACTCTTTCCTCTGAAGATCTTACCCATCTGCTTTTTTACCTCTTCCCAAAATGGATGCAATACCCCACAGTCCCACCAAATATGTACCCAATCCCCCACTGCTCTACATCCCCTCCAACATTGATCTGATGCAGAGGGAAACATTGCACAAATTCTTTCAGGCGTGTAATACCATTGTAGAAGCACTTTAAACCACATCTCCTTCACTTGAATGGACTGTTAGCTTTGGAATAGCTCCCCACAGGTACCTCCATTGGCTGAGATGGCCTCCCTTAAGGTTTTCCCCATTTCTTCATATATTTCCATTGTACTTCCTCTTCATGGTCGTTGAGGTACCTATAAAGACTCAACACTAGATTTCTTGAGCCAGTATGGGTCATTATATACCCTTAAAATGGCATCAACTGTCTTGTAGCTGCCACATTAATAATTGGGTCGGTTAGCCAATGCTTCAGTTGGTTGTATCTAAATCTATTCATCTCTGTGAAGCCAATATCCAAAACAATCCTCAAAAGTCCTTAACGGCTGTCCCAGATCCATAACCTGTATCTTATTTATTTATGCTTATGAAGTGCATGTCACAGGGCCAAGGGCATAATAGCGCTAACAGAACGTACAACATAAAATCATAACAGATAAACAGAAGAGCCTGTGCCTAGGACGAAGGGAAAGCTTTTAGACCGAGCCCGGCCTGAGAGTATCAGTGAGGTTGTGCTGGAATTCATCCAACCAGCCTGGTTTTCTAGTCCTCCTTGAAGGTAGAGAGGCAGCGCATTCCAACTTTTGGGGGCAGCATAGACAAATGACCCCTGGGTGACCCCTACCAGTTTGGATCATGGTGTGATGAGTAGCCCCACATTGTTTGATCTTAATGTCCTCCTGGTTGGTAGCCATGTAAGGCAATTAGAGAGGTAGGCTGGGCTTAGACGACATAGGCATTTGTGTGTAACACACAATAGGTGGAAAGTCACTCTGCTGGCTATAGGTAGCCAGTGAAGTTCTCTCCTAGCATCCGAGACATGTTTGTGCTTCTTCAGCCCTTTTACTGTTCCGACTGCGTTATTTTGGATTGCTTGAAGGCACATCATTTCTCCTTTCCCTATGCCCTGCAACAAACTGGCCCCGTAGTCCAATTTGGCATGGATAAATTAAAAGTTACTCACCATAGTGACTAATGTCCTTCTAGTGCATCGTCCCCTTTCCTCCTCACTGTATGGGCGCCCTTCGCTATGGGCGGGAGACAGAATCTTTTTCAACAGAAACAAATCTCCCCTTTAAATTTATAGGCACGCAGAGGCGCAGCCTTAGGAGCATGCGCTTCCCTGACTACACCCACCGGCGGCAGTCCCCTTTGACACTTCGACAATATTACCATTGCCTAATGACACCAGTTTTATTAGGGGGGAGGATGGCGGGACGTATGGAGGAAAGGGGAGTATGGACTAGGAGTAGGTTAGTCACTACGGTGAGCAACTTATAATTACTCCTACGTCCCATCCCATTTCCTCCATACTGTATGGGTGATTACAACTGAATGTAGCCCCAGGGTGGAGAGGTGACCCTCCTAAGGAAACAAGTTCCTTAAGACTGCCTGCCCAGATTCTGCGTCTGACCTGGAGCCGGCATCCAAGCAGTAGTGCTTGCAGAAGGCGTGGCCTACGTAGCCACCTTGCTGATGACCTGCCACAGAACGTGCCTCTAGAACGCAACTGCTGTGGCCTTGGCCCCGATAGCGTGGGCATGCATATTTGCCAGGAGTGGTTTGTGCTGCCCCTCATAGGCCTTGATGGCTGCGTCCATCCATCTTGCTACAGATGCATTGGAAGCCCGATAGCCTGGCTTTGACGCACCAAAGCTCTTGGTTCTGCCTAGGTAGAATTTTAGAGTGCGCCTAACATCTGGACAGTGCAGTACCCTCTGAGCTTCATCCTTAGGGTCCGTGAAGAAAGTGGGTAGCACCATCTCCTCATTCAGGTAAAACAAGGAGACTACCTTAGGTAAAAAGGCGGGGTGCATTCTAAGCACCACATTGTCCCGATGAAAAGTAGTGTAAGGCCCTGAGGCCACCAGTGCCTGGATTTCACTGACCCTGCATGCAAACGCAAGACCCATCAGGAGGGCTGTCTTAGTGGGGACTAGCCTGATGTCCGCGGACGCCATTGCTCAAATGGTTTATGCGCCAAGGTGCCCAAGACTACGTTGAGGTGCCACACAGGGTGTGGCTTCTTGATAGGCTGGTAGAGCCTGGTGAGGCCCGCCAGATGTCTTAACCACTGGGTTGGAGGATGAGAAGACCTTCTCCGAGTTCTGGTAGGGCTCCGATGGCCACCAGATAGGTGAAGCATGTGTCTACTTGCACCCCCCGAGTGTGCGAGGTGTGCTGAGGCTAGCATGTCATCCAACGTGCAGGTCAGCAGATCGACATCCTTGGACTCCACCAAGTGACAAAACCTAGTCCACTTGCTTTTGTATGGGATCCTGGTAGCATTGCTCTTAGCGCCCTGTATGATGTCTAGGTTAGCCTGTGACAGATGCAAATTCTTTAGTGTGACCTGTTAAGGAACCCCGCTACAAGAGCTTACTTCTGGGGGTGCGTAGTGGATAACAGTGCCCCCCTGCTGAGATTGTAGGTGAGCTGGGTCCAGCGAAAGGTGCATAGGTGGCTGATCCGAAAGACAGCAGTTGCAAGAACTATGGCCTCGCCGGCCAACAAGGAGCTATCGGAATGATACTGAGGTGCAAGGACTCCCTTATCTTGCAGATCACCCTACGTACTAGGGGAGTGGGAGGGAAGGCATACACGTTCATGTTGTTCCATTGCATCCGTAACGCATCACCCAGAGAGACCCAGCCCCTGCCAGGATGTGAAATGGGGCACATCCTGTTGGACCAGGTGGCAAAGAGATCCACCCGAGGATGACCCCATCTGTCTAAGATCCCCTGAAGGACCTGATCGTTCGACTGCCATTCATAATTGTCTGCACCCATCCTGCACAGCCTGTTTGCTTCCTGGTTCGACTCCCGCAGAGGTGGATTGCTGCCAAGTGCATGTTTACCAGAGCCCATGCCCAAAAGTTGTCCGCACGAGTGCAGAGGGGAGGAGACCTGGTGCCACCCTGCTTGTTGATGTAATACATGCTGGTGGAGCCGTCTGTTTGAATGAGGATTGCCTTGCCACTGATCATAGGGAGGAAGGCTGAGAGCAAGCCAGATGGCCATCAACTCGAACCATTGATGTGGGCCTCCTGCTCCCGACTGGACCCAATCCCATAGACACTGTGGCTGTCCAGGGTAGCTCCCCAACCCTCTAGGAATGAGTCTGTGGTGATGGTAACCTGAGGTGCTGGTTGCCGGAAGGGTCTACCAATCCGCAAGTTGTAGTCTGTGCTCCACCAGACTAGGTTGAGGTAGAGATGAAGAGGACTGCTGACCAGCTCTGCCTGGGAACCCTTCTCCCGACTCCAGGAGGCTGTGAAGTGTAGCTGCAAGTGCCTCATTTTTAGCCTTGTGTATGGCACTGCAAGGAGACATGATGCCCAGGAGGTGGTGGTACCACCATACTGAGGCCACTGCTCTGCTGAGAAAATGCCCTGTGGCCCTTTTGATGGCTGTGATCTTGTCCTCCACAGGAAAAACCTTCTTGGAGCGTGTATCCCAGATGATGCCCAGGAATGTTACATTCTGTGTAGGCTCCAGCTGTGACTTCTTGAGATTGATGGACAATCCCAACTCATGTAGAATATTCATGAGGGCGGAGGAGGTGTGGTGGACTGCCTCCGGAGACCCTGCCCTAACAAGCCAGTCTAGGTATGGATAGATGTGGTGACCTTGGGCCGGAGGAGGGCTGCCACTGCGTTAATTAGTCTTGTAAATACCCAGGGGGCTGAATTGAGGCCAAAGGGTAGAACCTTGTATTAGAAAAGAAAGGCCATGGAGCCTGAACCTTTGAAGGGACCGATGGGGCTGCCACATCGGGACGTGTAGGTATGCATCCTTCAGATCCAGGGAGCATATCCAGTCTCCCATGCACAGCATCTCTGCTATAAGCGCTGGGTTAACCATCTTGAACT
This sequence comes from Ambystoma mexicanum, assembly GCF_040938575.1. Classification (NCBI taxonomy): domain Eukaryota; kingdom Metazoa; phylum Chordata; class Amphibia; order Caudata; family Ambystomatidae; genus Ambystoma; species Ambystoma mexicanum. Next base: position 408,464,390 of record NC_090936.1, read on the forward strand.
TTTGAAGAGGACGGGAAAGGTTCAAGGTGGAAAGGTCCAACACAACTCTCAGGCCCGCCTGGTTCTTGTGTATGGTGAAAATCTGCAAGTAGAAGCTCAGACCCCACTGGAGCGGTTCTACGTTATTTTGCCGCAGGATTTTTCATTGCTGGACTTCATCACCATTTTTTTTTATCGAACCCCAACCCCCCCAAAAAAAAAAAAACGAAGTCCTGCGGCAAAAGAACTCTATACCACTGGAGCAATCAAATTTCTGCCAACAGAGCTGCTGTCCCAATCTGTGGGTGGGGAGGAGAGGAGCGAGGGATAGGTAGGATCCAGGGGCCCGCAAATCTTGTGCGCCAACATTGCGAGTGAAGGGCAATCCTGCCCTCCACCAGAGACATGTGGATCCTGATGGGTGTGTCATGCCTTTTTTCCAGCTGAGGGGCAGACTGGAAAAAAAAAAAAACCTGTGTGCAGCCTGCGTTGTTCGTGCCAGTGTTGACTCTGAGACCTGTCCGGTTGCCTGGACAGTCATTCCTGGAAGCCCCGGAAACCACCAAAGGACCAACCACTGTCTGACTGATGCGTATGGCTCTATGTTTTAGGGGTGGTCTTAGTGAGAATCGACAAAGATTTGGCACTGTGAACTGTTTTTCTTCTTATCCAGTTCCTCATCCGTAGTGGAATCGTACAGGTCACCACCCTCGAAAGGAAGATCCAGTATGTGCTCCTGGACGTCAGGGTTCAACTTAGTCACCCGTAGCCAGGCCATCCTTGTCATGTCTGCAGCAATAGAAATAGCACAGCCGGAGGTCTCAATGTGTGCCACCGTGGACTCCATTATGTCCTGCGCTACAATTTTGGCCTTGGCTAGCCTCGTCTTGAAACGTGTCTGGCTCTATACCGGAAGTTCCTGAAGGCAGTCAGCAATTTCCCACCAGCCTCTGGTTGACCACAGCAAGCATAGCGTCCGCATTAGACTGACTAAGATTAAGGGAAGCGTTGGAATAAATCTTCCCGTATGCTTCCAGGATCTTCTCCTCCTTACCTAGAAGTGCAGAGGCTGAGGTAGTTGAAGACAGTTGTGGCTTGGAGTAGAGCGAAGCTGCGGCGATCACCGAGGAGTGTGGCTCAGTGTGTGCCGAAATCAAGAGTGGATCCCCCTCCATCTGCCTGAACTTGCAATCGAGGCGCCTGCTGGTAGGCTGCGCTGAGTGGGGTTTAAGCCATCCCTTCTTGGCTAGTACCACTGTGTCCTTTTGCATCGGGATCCCATTCTAGCCGTGGGGCGTAGAATGAGGACCTCTGCTAGGACTCCCGCCTCTTATTTTTTGACCTCAGGCTGGGGAAGCCCTAAGTATTCGACCAAGCCGGCAAGCCGCTCATGTAAGGCTTTGGCCCATGAAGGAGTGTCTGGGTCGTCGTCCTCATCCGTGTCCACTAAGGTTTCCTGCTGGTCTGAAGCAGCTGGAGGAGGGCTGGGCGCCTGGGGCTGCGGCGTACTGACAGGGGCCGGCTGTTGCGTAGGTGCAGGATCCGGCATGGTGGGAGCTGGCGGGAGAAGCTAGGGCTGCACCATGGGCAGGGTCGCTGGCACAACGGGCAGAGTAGCCGTGGGTGCCTGCGGCATACCTGGAGGGAGCAGGTCCTGATCACATTCCTGAGGATGAAGCCCATCTGCGGGTACCTCATGAGGGCCAAACTTTTCAAAGAACCCATCTTCACAGGCAGGTGGAGCGCTTGGAGGCGCGGGCATGGGCTGAGACTTGGGTGCACCCTGCTTTACTGTCTGCGGGGTGCATCTGCCCTGCGCCGATGAAGGATATGCCTTAGGCCACGTGCCCGGTAAAGACCAGTCACACCTGGAAACTTGTTCTCCAACCTGTTCCCCAAAAGGGATGCGTCGGGCGCGGCACCATTTTATGTGGGCCGCAGCCATTTTGTCGGGCTGCGCGCCACGTTCCTGCATCGTGGTGCTTGCCACACTAGGCCCTGCCTCTTTGAAGACTCATGGGGATAGCCAGGGAGACCAGAACGTTTAGATACCTGGGGATCAACATATATCACACGATAGGAGACGAACACAAATATAACAAAGCGGTAGAACAGTATGGGGTTCTGGGCAATGCTCCCCCTAGCCATGGTGGGGAGGGCGGCTTTGCTGAAGATGGTGGTCTTGCCAAGGCTACTACACTTTTTTGTAAACATCCCACACGTTGCCCAGAGGCTTTTTTTAATCAAACTTCAGAGTCTATGCAGGGGCTTTCTTTGGCACAACACCAGAAACAGAATTGCCTTATGGAAATTACAGAACACGTATGACAGAGGGGGCATAAACTTGCCGAAATTTGAGAGATACCATTTGGCCGGGCAACTACAATATGTCGCCACGTGGCTGTCGGAAGACAACGGCAGAATCTAGACTGCTAAGGGATGAATGTGACCCGCTTTTTTTTGAAAGAACTGATTTGGCTACCCAAATCAGAGCTAAAAGGGCGATCGGGATTGCTGGAACTAGGCTGGAAGACATGGCACAAGGCATGCCAGCTATGGGCAACCCATGCTCCCCGCAGGCACCACTTGTGACGCTACGCGGGGTGGGTGAGCAACTAAGAAAGGGGATTCGTAAACATTGGGAGCCGGTAGGCATAGCAACTCTGGGAGATATATGGCAAGAAGGGAAGGCATTGGATTTCCAAATGATAGTTGATGAAACTGGTTTACACCAGGGGCAATATATCACTTATACCAGAGTGGTCAATCGGGTGAAGGGGACATGGTCCGAAATAGTGCTAGCAGAAGAACCTGACATGGCTATAGAAATGATATACGATATCTCGGAAGGAGGGCATGAGGTATCCGGATCTACGAACTGGTGATGTCTAGAGTGGGTAAGGAGGTGTCCAAGCTGAGACTGGATTGGGAGGAGGACGCAGGAATACCCATGCAAGACGGGCTATGGGAAAGGGCTCAGAGATGGCACAAAAAGGTGTCCAGAAATGTAAAGCTGCAACAGATCCAGCTGTACATAACCCATAGGGCATACATGACCCCACGGAACATCGCCCGATTTGGTGGCACAGAAATACAAACATGCCCCAAGTTTGGTGAGGTGGATGCAGGGATGATTCATATGTTCTGGGCATGCCAGGAGGTGGTAAAATTCTGGGTGGAAGTTAACCTACGTCTAACTGAGAAGGTAATTAAGCTAGATATAGAATCTGTGTGGGCATACATGGTAAGGGGATTCACAAGACCACGCAACTTGAAACACGTGAGCAAACTCAAGGAACCTGGCCTACATTCTGGCTAAACGGAAAATTGCCATGAGCTGGAAAACGAGCCACAGACCCTGAATAGAGGTATGGTGGCATGATCTCTTGAAATGGGCTGACGCCGAAACAGTAGTATGGTATGAGGCAGCCAGCAGAGGGGAGGAAAACTAAGTGGGACCTCTAATGGGCTACCAGTTGTCTCCATGCTGTCGGGATCCACCCAAACCAGCCCAAGCAAACATGATAGGCCCGAGAGCAGTGAAGGGGAAGAGCCCCCTGAGACATGATATTTGGAGGAATAATGGAGGAAGCTCGAGTTAAGGGCGCAGGGGAGGATGATAGTCATACAGATATGCAAATTGTATGCTAATAAGCTTCAAACCGAAACTGTCGGGAGAGTTGATTATTTGTGTGTTGTAAAAACGAATAAAAATTGTTTTAAAAAAATAGTATGTTTGACAATATCCTATCATTGGCGAACTCACTTCAGTCAATTCCCCACCTACTGATCAAGCAACTCTGTGCAGTGTTTAAAATAAAATCAATACATCTGATGTCCGCAACTGCACCATGAAACAGTAGAAATTGGAGCTGAAATACTGCTGGGTTTCGAAACATAACCTAATCGGGTGCGAAAAAATATCTAGCTACTGGTGCCAGGGAAAGTTTCTTAAATTGCTGGATACAATTAAATAGGATCTCTAAATAGATGGAACACACTTCATGTAACATGGAGGAAGCAACGAGGAAACTACAATGGTTATATTGCCACATTTGTTATATTTCCTTCAAGTATTTCCTATTCCAGTCCAATAGTCTCTTTAAAGCACTAAAAAAAAACAGTAATTACGTGTGGGGACAGAGGTGTACAAAGTCTGGGTATTTTAAAAGTTTGACCCACTAGAGCTTAGATCCATTATAGCTCGATCTCTTAAAGAGGCTCCTTGCTGAAGAAAAACCTGACAATAGATATATACAAGGGACTATGGCCACGCTCTGAACCACTGACAAATTGTGTTCCGCTACACTTCCTTTCCCTCCCACCAGCATACAGCAAAACCCCAATTTACACCTGTGCTCTTATAAAATAATTATGTAACATGAAAGGAAGGCGGATGGTGCTGCCTCCAGGATGTTGATGTTGCAGGATTGCTATGACATGCAGGATTGCTATGCTATGATGTGCAGGGTTGGTATGCTAGGATATGCAGGATTGCTATGCAAGGTTATGCAATGCCATTAGGCTCTCTCATACAGTTAGGCCTCAGACCCTCCATGTCACCTCCCTGGGCCTGCTCTACACGACACCCCGGATGGGCACAAACCCCTCCTAAGGCAGAGGACACATCAGAACTTCCCTTCTACTTAGTCTCTACAAGATTAGCATTAGCCCCATATATGAGAGATATCAGAAGGGGTTTCTGCGAATGCCGCTTAAACATAATACAACACAATGTCCCAGAGGACTGCGTCATAAGGTCACAAGGAAGATGTTGACGGTTCTTGCCAACTGTCTGTAATGTGCCAAATAACACCCCCATTGTGATAGTACAGAAACATTTGATTTTGCCTATGATATGCTATATAAAACTGCAGAAGGGTGGGGGCGCGAGAGAGCTCCTTGTGCTGGCTGCCCGAACACTTACCTGCTGCATGCTGTTTTTCCCTGCTGGTAACTCTGTATGCTGTGCATTTGCGATATAAATAAATGAAGCTTAATTTACCACTCAGCTGTCTTATCTCCTTATTTTCTGCACACTGAGGCTGGTTGGGGGGGGGGGCGCCTCATCCTGGCCACCACAAAATGTATAAAAGGTTTGCCTGCTTCTAAGTTCGAGGAGGTCCACAATGCTGTTTATTACTCCAGTAGTGCCGATGTGGTATGTAGAGCCCACCAGTACTAGGTCAGTAATCGTGATAACCAAACCTGTGGTGGTGCATGCTCCCAATACCACAGGTGCTACTTTTCACTATTTATGTGTAGATGGGATAGAGTATAGCAAGCACTATTCAGATAGAGATGTCTCAACGTTTTAGGGTCAGCCAGGAGAAGATGGCGAGAAGGCTGCAGGCAACAAGAATCTGATCTACACAAGTACATAGCCGAGGGCAGGTTGGCAAGACTATGCCCAAGAAAAGATGGGAAGACTAAAAGCAGGTAAGGCTGACTGGGCAGGTATGGCTAGAAGTGGGAAAAACATGAAGGCTGCTAGGCACAAAGGGTAGCACAACCACCAACAGGTAAGAAAGAGCAACCTAACAGGATCCACTTCAGAGTCTCCGCTGGAGCAGGACAAATTGTGATGAGTCTTTCCCACTGCCATCATCAGACTTACCCTGAACACAGGTATGTCCCTTGCACTGGAGCTTACCATGATGAACAAAAGCATGTGCTGAAAATGCATATGTAGAACTGGGACAAGGCCTACAGTGACCATCCTGGGCAGGAAGGTCCGCCCATAATGAGGAAACATCCCGCAATGAACACATGTCCTGCTCCGAGTTGTCACCCAGGCACCAGAGCCGGTGAAGGGCTGGTGTCCGAAGAAGTGCATAACATTGTTGGAGACGGATGTGGTGAGATTGTATGAGCATTGTAAGTAGAAGTATGGTCTCAATGAAAGACAGGCTGCATAACTTGCAGATTATGCACTGGACATTGCATAAACCACCCACACTCACAGGGAAGGTGATACTAACCCTGCGGTTCTGATTATATTGCTTTTCCATAGGAAGAAGGGGAGGTCCAAAACATTTCAAAATCTGGATATACTTCAATGGGGAAAAATAAACTTTGCTCGTGGGTACAGCCTGAACCGCTAGACAGTCTTGAAATAAACTTGTGCAAGGGGCGACGACCTGGTCCCGAAAACATGCTTTTGTAAATTCGGTGTTAATTTGGCCAGTAGATTTGAAAAAAAGGCCAAAATGTAGGTACAAAAAACAATAGTGATATCTCAATTACGTCTGCGCTCTAACTTCCTGATTCGGTGTCCGCAGACACCTGTGGACCAATCAGGAAGCCACAATGCTTGCAGGCATCGCGCAAAATAGCCAATTGGTTAGCTGAGAAAGTCGAGGTGCGCCAAAACCTTTGAAACGGACGCCATGTTGGATTAACAAACTGGCCCGTGGTCATAGCCTCAAGTCATTGACAGAGGAGACTGTCCTGAATTGGGCTATCATGGCTACAGGGCCAGGCTCAAAGCCAGACCCCCAATCTCTACTATGTGTTGCTTTGAAGGGCTGGAAGCATCCCTGCAGCCATACCCACAGTGCCATTATGCTCTGGGGGAAATGCACCACGCTGTAGGCTAGCTGGTGGGTAGCTTGGTGGGGCAGTGGTCGTGGTTGAGCCTCAGGTCCTAGGCAATTCAACCGTGACTTGCATCCCCAACATGTGCTACTCAAAGTGACATGTCAGTATGCGCTGTAAAAATGTTTTTATTTCATATTGTTAGGTCCTGAATATTCTTTAATCTGCAGGAACTTCTGGACCCAACTGACTCCCACTTATGTTCAGTGTACAACAAATGTTACACCTGCTGCACTCACAACACCCTCGAGGGAAAGGCGAATTGGACAAAATAACTACACATGACTTTCTTCACCGGGCTGCAGACCTGTGTGCTCTTCTGCAACCGTTAATGAGGAGTGTGAACAAATCAATATCTGAATTCTTCTGAAATATGTGTTTCCAACACAATAAACGATTGCAAGTTCTTTGTTAGGATTCGCCTGTACTGGAAAACTATATACACAATGTTCACTGTCTTATTTTCAGTCATACACCTCGCACTGAGCTGTGGGTATGTCTTCTCACAAACAGCGTATTTATTCCTTGAAGTACTTGTACTCAGAGTCAACTCAATCTGACTCAGTACGCTTTTAATTGCTCTTCAAACAACCACTATCATACAGAGTTTTTGGGTGCCTCTAAACAGCCAACAGCGCTCCGCTCAGTCACAAAACGTCAACGCGCACATGCAAAATCGTAAATGGCATCACTCACGTAATAGTCTACCTTTCAAACGCCAGGTAAACTCCTGCATGCTGCAGCTTAAGGAACCGAGCCTCCAATATAGTGACCATGCACGCCTATGAGAATTTCCGAGTTTGAGGAATCCCAGGATGTCACTGGTGATTCTATGGGGTAAGCCCCTTCCCATGAGGCCATACCGCCACCCGATATTCGCCCCTGGGGGAAGGTCAGGAGGGGGGGGGTGGTCTCAGCAGGAGATGGATCGAATGGGGGGGAACTCCCCTTATGGAATGAGACCTTGGGGGAAGAGACAGTTATTCCCCTACACCCCCAACCTCCCTCATCCTGCTACCCTACACACAATATACCCCACACACTTCCATGTGTGTCCGCAGAGTAGACAAGGACACTTGCACAAAAAATACTGAGATGTGTGAGCGAAACAACCACCTAGTGAGGAGTGAAGACCTCACTACTGGAAAAGGTAGAGCAACAGTGAGGAATATAGACCTCACTACTGGGACGAGGCAGTGGCATTGCTCCATATGGCAGGATCTGCAGAACCAAGCTGTGCTGGCTAGATGCCATAGAACGGCTAACGCTGTTCATCTAATAAAAAGGGAAGACGGACTGCCAAAAGAGAATGAGGCCCTCCCAGGAGTAAGCGAGAGAGTCAAAACGCTCACAGCTGTACAGGATGCGAGATGCTGAGAGCACTGAGAACGGGACGCATAGCAGCTGGTGAAGGCATCCCTAGAGGCTCAGTCACAGACTAACAACCATGAGCGGCAGAAGCCTGAGCTCCTATACAGTGCAGAAGCCTGGAGTGCGTGAAGAAGCCGACACGTGCAGATCAGAGGCTGGGGAGTCAGCGTAGAATCAGCACGGAGCCGACACATGCCAGGGAAGCAGCAAAGAGAAGCTGTGGAAGCCCAAAGCACCCGCAGGCAACAGAGAACCAGTAAGCTCTCCAGAGAGGTTGGGTAGACCGAGACCGTTGGCAGGAAGGCTAGAAGAAAGCAGGATCACAAATGCAAGTCTGGGACCATTCACCAAATCATGGCCTCCACGCTAAGCCTCAGTCACAGTAGCTGGAAGGAAAGGAAACCAGGTTAGCTGTGACCAAAGGAGGAGGAGTAGAAACAGAACAAGAAGACCACAATTAAAAGGAGAGTCTGGGATTCGCACCCACATGGAGAGCAAAAGCAAGCTTTATGTGCACAGTACCTGGCAGGAGAGTATAGCAGATTGGATGTGGCCAGTAAAGCAGTAGAATTTAGCAAGAAAAAAACAGTTGGGGAAAATACAAAGAAAGCAAATCCTTGAACACTAAAGACCCTCAATGAACATTGAGGACAACAATCTACGGTTAAGGTTGGCTTTTCGACACAACGAGGAAAAGACTCATTGAACATTCGGAGGGCACAACAACCTGGGAGGAAGGTTGTACTTTCTTTTGGAACTTTGTTTTTGCGAATTGAATAGAACTTTGAGACTAAATAAACTCCCCTTTTCACATTAGTTTAAGTTTTAAGTTTGAGGGCTAGAATTAGGAATTTTGGACACAATGGTGGACTTGACTATCCTGACAAACTCCTTCAATTATTTTGAGGCAGGGAAAACCCTCTTATTATTAGGGTCATGAAGGTATTTCCCCAACCTTTATATTGTTTAATAAAAGTCTCTGCCAACAATCCTACCACTTTGTGCCAATCTCCTTCTACAAGTGACAATCAATATTTAACACCACTGTAGAGATTCCAAGCAGCAGCATCTCTAGTAAACTCTGTACAAGTCTACATATACGCTTCCTCATGCCACCTTTGTCTCTTCAGTTAATTGACAGCATTTCAGCTCTCAATGTCCCTCGCAGGATCTCAGTGTCCAAGGAGAAGTAGAACAAAAGGCTCTTAATTTAAAACCAGCATTAACTAAATTATTAATACTACAGTTTATGCAGCAGTTCTCAATCTCAGGATCTACTTGTTCAAAATCTAGGATGAAAAGCAGTTTAGAAGGGAATAGTTTCTTACCTGTAACTCCATTTCTCCAGCATTGGTATCTTTCATGGATTCACATGCTTAGAATATTCCCAGTCGTCAGACTGGGACCCCTCGGTACACATATGTAGCCTTTTCCTATAGGAAAACTTTCAACACTTTTGTGTCCTATCTACGTCCTTTTAGGACCCGCCTACGCATGCTCCGTAGGCCGTCCCAGTATAAGAGGCCCACCCCCGCGGTTCCCCTTCAGATTTGGGCCCCTCCAAAGTAGGAAGGGTTGAACTTATCAATCAAATACATTGCATTCCGGGGAGGTTTGGCGGGCGCATGTGAATCCATGAAAGATACCAATGCTGGAGAAATGGAGTTACAGGTAAGAAAGTATTCCCTTCTCCAGCATTGGATCTTTCATAGATTCACATGCTTAGAATAGATTGTATAGCAGTAACACTTGAGATGGCGGTGAGAATGTAATGTAATATACCCTCACCATACTACACAATGCATATGTACAGTAGGAATAAGTTAACTCATAACCTTACCCACATAAAGTATACTGTTATCAAAAAGGCAGAAGACAGATTCTCCACAGCGTGGAGCTTACCTTACTGAAACAGATGGCGCAGGAGAGCTCTTCCCATCTGCACCTCGTCCGCATGCTGCCTGGCAAGGCAGTAATGGCGGGTAAACGTGTGGGGCACGGACCATGCCGCAGCCTGGCATATGTCCGTCAGCGGAATTCCTGCCCATAAAGCTGTTGAGGAGGACATTGATCTTGTAGAATGGGCTCTAGGATGTCCTTGCAGTGGCCTTCCGGCCTTGGAGTGACAAAACGCAATCGTCGATGAGACCCATCGAGCCAATCCCTGTTTAGAGATTGCTTTTCCTCTAGTCGACGGACCATATGCGATGAACAGTTGTCGAGTAGACCTGAGTTCCTGTGTACGATGTAGGTAAAATTTCAGAGCCCTCTTAACGTCCAGGGTATGAAGAGCTTTTTCTGCTGTCGATGATGGCGTCGCGAAGAAAGTAGGGAGAACAATGGACGAGTGTTTGTGATACACTGTCGGAACTTTTGGGACGAACGTAGGATTAGTTGCCAGGACCACTTTGTCCTTAAAGAATCTTGGGTATGGCGGGTCTACGACCAGCGCTTGCAGTTCCGAGATTCTCCTAGCTGATGTGATAGCAATCAAGAATGCCAACTTCCACGATATGAATTTTATGTCGGACGTGGCCATAGGCTCAAAAGGCGGTTTCATTAAGCCTGCCAACACTATGTTGAGACTCCAAGTTGGGGAGAAACGTTTTACTGGGGGAAAAGTTCGAAATAAACCCCTAATGAAGTGTTTTACAAGTCTGTCGCTAAATAGAGGAGACGACTGCCTCTTCCTCGTGAACCTTGAGATGGCCGCCAGGTGCACCTTTATCGATGTGAAGGATAACCCCTCTCCGCCAAGAGGAGCAGGTAAAGTAGAACTTTATCCGGCGTCACCAACAACGGTTGTAGGCCTTGTTGTCCTCGACACCATTCACAGAACCTCCGCCACTTATAAGAGTAAGATTTATTTGTAGAAGGGGCTCAAGCCGCCTGCAGAAATTTTTGACAATCCTCCGCAACGTTTAAAACACCGAACTCCGAAAAGTCAGGAGCCAGGCTGTAAGGTTGAGACTGTCTGGGTCGTGATGCCACACCGTGCCTTTGTCCCGGGATAGTAGGTTCGGGACTCTCGGAAACGCTATGGGATGTTCCAGCGACAGGTGAAGCAGGTCGGAGAACCACGGTTGCCTCGGCCAGTATGGTGCCACTAGAATTACCCAGCAATTGTATCTGCGTATCCACTGAATTGTCCTCCGTATGAGGGGGAACGGGGGAAAAGCATAAAGGAACATGTCCGTTCATGGGAAGGAGAATGCCTCCCCCATGGAACCCTCTTGAGGCCATCTGCTTGCGAATTGCTCGCATTTCTTGTTATCTTTGGTCGCGAAGGCGTCCAGAGGGGGGTGACCCCATTTCTGGAACACTTTCATCAGGTGAACTGTATCCATTTCCAACTCGTGTATTTGGGCCATGCTTCTGCTGAGGGAGTCTGCTTGGGAGTTCCTCACTCCTGGAAGGGGATAAACCACGATGGAAATTTCGTGCTTTAATGCCCAATGCCATGTTTTCTGGGCTTCTATGGAAAGAGTTCTTGATCGCGTCCCTCCTTGTTTCCTCAGATAAAACATGCCCGTTGTATTGTCGGTCAGTATTCGTACTCGCGAGCCCTTGATGTGTGGTAGGAATGCCTTCAAGGCCCATCGTACTGCTCTGAGTTCTAACACGTTTATGTGTAGAAGTGACTCCGTTGGAGACCAGCGACCCTGCGTTTGGAGAGCACCCATGTGAGCTCCCCATCCAGTTAGGGACGCATCCGTGACTATGGTTCGCTGAAACTCCGACTCCTGTAGGGGTACGCCGTTGTTCAGATTGCGGAAACTCTGCCACCACTGAAGGGCCCGAAGCAGCTTGTCGTCGTCGATGGTTATCTTGTCTGACCACGATCCTTGAGCCTGTGTCCATCGGTCCGCGAGGAATTCCTGGACTGGCCTCATGAATAGGCGACAGTTTTTCACCAGATGGATGCAGGATGCCATGGCCCCTAGGACCGAAACTTATTTTCTCACTGAGATCTTGGTGTTTCGCCGCAGTCGGCGTGCTTGTTGATTGAGTCTTGAGGTTCTGTCGAGAGAAGGTTTCACTAGCCCTACCTGGGTCTCGAACTGTGCCCCGAGGAATACTAGCGATCTCGATGGCTGCAGAGAGGATTTTTCGAAGTTTATGGCGAATCCCAGCTGTTGTAGAAGCTGCATGGTGGCTTGTAAACTTGTGTTGGTCGACACTGAGGAGGATCCCCTTACCAGCCAGTCGTCGAGGTATGGGTATACGTGGTGGCCTTGCTTCCTTAGCCAGGCCGCTACTGGAGCCAGGCATTTTGTGAACGTTCTGGGGGAGGTCTTGAGCCCAAAAGGAAGAACCGTGAATTGGTAGCGAGTCCGCCCTATTACAAATCTTAGGAATTTCCTGTGTTTCCGACACATTGGAATATGGAAATACGCGTCCTGTAAATCCAGGGACGCTAGAAAATCCCCCTCTTGAATGGCGCGGATCACTTCCTGCAAAGTGAGCATCTTGAATTTTAGGCTCTTCAAAGATTTGTTGAGATCGCGTAAGTCTAAAATGGGACGCCATTTGCCGTTCGGCTTTTTTACGACGAAATATCTTGAGCAGACTCCTTGACCCCTCTGTGATGTTGGAACTAATTCTATCACGCCCTTTGCTAACATGAGTGTTACCTCTTGTTGCAGTATCTTCAGATGGGAATGAGCGGTGAACGCAGGAGGAATTTGCGGAGGGCTGTGTTTGAATTGTAGAGAGTGTCCGTTTCTTATAGTATCCAGCACCCATTGATCCGTCGTTATTCGTTCCCATTCGTCGACATATGCTGAAACTCTTCCCCCCTGAACGGTGTGTTGTATGTCACTGCTGATCTTTATTTTGCTTGTCTCGATGACGGATATGATGGTCTTTTTCTGGAAGTCTGGAAGTTCCGACGACGGTTTGCCGTTTGGGAGGCACGTCTGTATCCCTGGGAGGGGTAAGCTGATCTGCCAAAGGATCTGTCTCCAGATGCAGAGAATCTTGAATTACCTGAAGCCCCTCTAAAGGGACGAAAAGACTTGTAGTTTCTGCCACTATGGAGGGCACCCAATGAACGCGCCGTGTCCGAGTCCTCTTTCATTCCCTTTAGGGCTTCGTCCACCTTCTCACCGAAAAGAAGGTCTCCCTCATAGGGCATATCTAAAACTTTGTATTGTACTTCTGGCCTGAAGTAGGTACACTTAAGCCATGACTGTCGACGTAATACGACCCCATTATTGACTTGCTTGAAGCCTGACTCAGCGAGGTCCACCGCGATGTTTATTGCGTGATTTGAGGCTTCCTCACCTTCTCGGACGAGTAACATCGCTGCCTTCCTATGCTCTTCCGGAAGATGATCAAGCAACGGAGCTAGCCTGTGCCACATCTCCCTATCGTATCTGGCAACAATTGCCAGAGAGTTTGCGGCCTTTACTGTGGTCGCTCCCACGGATAGCACTTTTTTGCCAAAGGCATCTTGGCGTCTCGCTTCGTTCTCTGGAGTCGTCGTGCACTTGTGCTGGGCCTTCGCCTTCCTCGCCGCTGCCGCCGACACCACCGAGTCTGGCGTTGGTTGGGAGGATAAACACTTGGGGGTAGACTCTGGAGTCTTAAACTTTTTTTCCAGGCGTCCTTTCACTGCCGGCTCTGAAAACGGGTGACGCATCGTCTGCAACCCCTCCTTCCATACATGGTCTAGTATTGGTATCGAGAACACCGACCTCCTTCTCTTACCCATATGGTCGAACAAAAAACAGTCCTTTTTCTGTTCTTCCTGGGACAAACCAAGTTCCTTGCATGCCTTCTCCATCATAGAATGGAATGACGCAATGTCGTCCGGAGGGGACGGGTGAGCTGGGCTTCTAGGGGTTTCCAACTCCACCTCTGACTCCCAGGTTGGATCCCTGGAGGGGGGATGATGAGATATCCGACATGGCTCCCCTGTCAGACTCCGAATCTTGCAGCTCACCTTCCTCTTGTGCCAGTGCTGAGATTGGCGTGCATAGGTGCGTCGGTTGACAGGACGGGCCCGGCTCGTCGACGGGTGACTGTGGCAGTTTTGCCTGAGGTAGTCTCTGGTCCAACGACTAACAACGATTGAAGCGTGGACAGAATTTCCAACGACAAAACAGATTGAGGATTGAGAAGAGGGGCAGATACCGGTATAACGGATCCCCTCGTCGACGACTTGTCAGCCACTCGTAGCCCTAGGTCTGCTGGGCCAGCTATTCTCTCATTCTCGTCCTCCGTGGACAGCAACACAGCCTGTTCTTGTAGTAAAGTATCGGGGGGGTCAGATCAAAAACTTCAGGCCTCCTGTAGAACCCCCGTCGACGAGGCCATCGTCGACGGTGGGACGGTGGATGCCACCTGCGTAAGTGGCAGGGTGGAGGCCGATGACTGGGCCGCCGTCGACGACGGTGACTTAGCAGGTAGTTTTGGCGGTCCCGCCTTTTCCACACTTGGCTTGCTTTTACTCGACTCTCGACTCGTGGTCGGTCTATGATGATCGCCCGAGGAGGATTTCCTTTGATGAAGACGATTTCTTTGACGAGGAGTCTCTAGTTGAGTGACTTCCAGACGACTCTTTTTCCGTCGGTCGAGATTTCTTCGCCGGTGGTTCCGATGAGGTAGCGCGGCGTGATGTTTTCGCCGATTGTGTGGAGCCTACCTCCGAAGGGGGGTATGCCCCCGCTCCTTCATTCAGCCATGCCACCAGTCGTCGACTGCGGTCTTTGAGGGTTTTTTGAGAAAACCCTTTGCATATGTCGCAGTTATCCGCCGAATGATGAGGGTGGAGGCAATATATACAATCCATATGTCCGTCCCCCTCGTAAACTTTTTTCAAGCCGCACGTCGCGCATGGGCGGAACAGCGCTTTTCCTCACACGGAGGACATTTTCTGTACTCAAATTCCAGTAACGCAACCTTGTACAAAATAGTAAGACAGCGCGAGGAGATCCCACTACTTTGGAGACGGTTGAAATCTGAAGGGGAACCGCGGGGCGGGCCTCTTATACTGGACGGCCTACGGAGCATGCGTAGGCGGGTCCTAAAAGGACATAGATAGGACACAAAAGTGTCGAAAGTTTTCCTATAGGAAAAGGCTACATATGTGTACCGAGGGGTCCCAGTCTGACGACGGGGAATATTCTAAGTATGTGAATCCATGAAAGATCCAATGCTGGAGAATTGATTCAACATTCCTTCCTGGCCCACTCTCCGGTGCTTCTGGAATTCAGTGTAGTGTCTCCATCTTGAATTGGGCCGAGTTCCTGTTCCTATATTTGCCATTAAGGAAAAGGTTTCCAAAGGTATCTCTAAAACACAGGCTCTATATTCATAGCACACACCCTCCCTCATGTTCCCAGCTATGTGTTTTCACAGCACAGTAAGGTAGAACCTGACATATATATGTTAAAAGTTGAATTATCAATAACATACAGTGATTGAACATAAAGGAATTTTAGTTATAAAAACGGTTGAAAGTTAAAAGTTTGTTAAAAGGGACTTTATGGTCAAGTTGCTCCAATACAAATCCTTGAAATTTAGAGAAAACCAACTTTGTTAAAGGGACGTTATGTTTGCAGCACGAAATCGAAAAAACCCCAAAGAAATTCACCAGTTATTGCAAGCTTTGCAAACATAACTCGCTCCCCCTGCCATGCACTGCTCAGACTAACACCTAGGACAAATATGACATCACAAATGGCATCATCGATATCACGTATGACCGCACTTATTTGTAACAATCCTGACAAAGTCCTTACAAAGGGTTGAGTTAAAGGTCTTGCTACCAACATATGAAGGGTGATGGGTAGGCCTCGTGAACTAGCCAATGTATCACACAATTCACTTATTCTAACAGAAACAGTCTGCTGAAGTTCTGTTAATATAGCAATCTAAAAATACAGTAATATAGGCAATGGCTGCAGCATGGACCATAGAATTAGATGATTCTTTTTTGTAATTTTTTTAAATAACTTACTTTTAGGTAACATTACAACAAGCAAAACACTTGCCTGTGTTGGCATTGGTTCATCAATCTCGTATACACAGGAATTGTACGCAACATTGTAAAAGTAACCATTGCAAGCATGTTCTGCGGTGGTCAGGGACGTCATTGGGGGGGTCGCAACTGACACGCCAGCCCTCCCCATCCTCCGAGGTCTCCCTTGCTAGACCGTAAAAAAAATTTTTTTTTTGGTTTGCTTTTCTTTTTTTAGGTGTAAGCTCCAGGGCTGTGGCCAGTGCCATGTGGCCATTTGTATCTTGAGTGGCTGGCTTTCTTGTTCAGGCCTCAAACATTTTTTTTTTTTAAAAGAGGGTGTGTCACAAGTGTAACATAAGACAGAATAGGAATAACAAATGTATCTTTCTGGAATTCTATACGATAATTGGTAAACTCATTAAAGGTTTATTTCAGGCACACTTCAGGGGTTGAGGCACTGATTTAGTCTCTTAAATACATCACCTCAGCCTTTAATCCTTCTTAGGCTGATAAATGAGTACCAACACAGGTTGGGTGATATTGCATGTATATTTGTTCTAGATGAAGCGCTTAAGCAGTGCTTTAAGTGGGGTAAGAAATTGAGGGGGGCCCTTGTTTGGGGACGTGGCTTTCATTGTGGGCGTGGCCTAAAAGTGCACAAATCATAGTAAGGTGCGCAAACAAATATATAAATGTATGTGAGCATTTATATGTTTGTATGCGTACTACTATGGTTTGTGTACTTTTCAAGCCATCTTTTATAAACGTAGCAATGTTACATATTTCTATGTTTATAAAAGGTGGCTTGAAAAGTGCACAAACCATAGTAAGTTACGCACACTTGTGTGCTTACCTTACTATGGTTTGGGTACTTTTCAAGCCACCTTTTATAAACAGACATTTGTAACATGTTTCTATGTTTCTAAAAGATGGCTTAACACGTAAACAATTCAAGGCATCTTTTATAAAGCGTTGATGACGGACAAAAGCCAAGGTGGCTTTGTTTGTCGACAAAGCTTTATAAAAGATGCCTTGAATTATGTACGTTTCAAGCTGTCTTTTAGAAACATAGAAATATTTCTACAGTTATAAAAGATGGCTTGAAATGTACACAATTCAAGGAATCTTTTATAAAGCGTTGTCGACCGAGAAAGACGCCTCAGCCTCAGTGATCTCTGCTCTTAGCAGAGATCACTGAGCCCCAGGCGTCTTTCACCTTCTATGAACCCGCAGGCTCGGTGCACGCGGGTTCGCGAGGGTCATTGACCTGGGGAGGGCAAACAAAGGGACAGGAACTTCCTCTGATGACCCTGATGAGGGGTCATTAGAGGAAGTTACACTGACAGAAGTGCCGCCAGTCTCAGCGTCTCTGGCTGGCTGGCAATTCTGTCAGCTTGCCCGACCATGACGGGCGCATCTCACGTCGCGGCTGCGGTCGGATAATGCGTCCCAGCAATGTTGTGTGCGACAGGGGGCCCCGGTAGGGCCTCGGCTCAGCCCCACTTTCTGGAGACAGCTGGGGCCCGGCCCACTTAAAGCACTGAGCGTAAGTGCTATATAATAAAACAATCATCAATTGGCATTGGACGTCTGCTTGCATTCACAGTAATTTGGTAATATGGGCCTATACGCACTGATATTACAAATACATCTGGTGATCCATTCTTGTATGAAATGTATGTCACAGTGATATTGTAACCATATTTTCCGTACTGTACTTGGGAACAATGCTATGTGATGCCATTTTTTATTTTGTCAAGGGGTGAAAAGTCATGTTTCATCCTTTCCCATGATGCAACTTCGGGGTGGAGTCAAATAACGACTTCATGTGATGTCAGGTCAAGGATCATGTGATATCACTTCCGCTACCCCTGACATTTTGGTTAAATGACGTCTCTGGCGGCGGTCAACCGAGGGGTAGTCGCGCATCTCTCACTTGTCAATCAACCTCCCCAAACCATCCGCCCCACACCTTTTGAAATTTCCATGGGCAGCCACTGGCTTTATAGGTACACCGTTCGAGAGACATGCATCTATCCATTTCAGCAGTCCATTGGTTGAATCGTGGACGATCCACAGATGCCCACATTGTTGCAATGATTTGTGCCAGTCCTAGTGCAATTGACAGAAACACCTTTTCATGTCTCCTGAACCCAGCTTCCCCCCAGATTCCAAGTATAGCCAATTTAGGAACATAGGGGACCACCCCAATTGTTGCCGACAATCTCAAAACATTTCCAACAAAACACTTGTATTTGTGCATATTCCCACAGGTTGTGAAAAAAAATTACCCCCACTTCTATCTTGGTCCTTCACACCCCATCGCACCAGTGATGTTTGTGAGTGATATACCCTATGGAATATTTTGTATTTAATCAGGCGTAACCTTGCATCCATCCCAATTTCTCTCGGGAATATAAGTGCTTCGACCCACTCTCCCGGATATAGCATCCCTCACATCCCCTTCTCACTTGCCTGTGAGCCTGGACAATTCCGGAGATTCAAAGACCGTTAGTACCTGTTATAGGGTTGATGTGACCTTTGTTGTCATGCACTCGGGGAAGCCATTTGCCTCTATGGCTGAACATGTGGGTATCTCACCAAGAGCAGGGAACTGGGACCTCATTGCATGGGTTAACTGCATATATCTATAGTACTCCCTCCCCAGCACTACAAATGTGTCTCGCAGTTTTGTGAATACGATCAGCGCCCTGTCCAGTACCACATCATCAAGGTTTCTTACCCAAAGTTATTCCCACTGTTTGAAGTGTCCCATTTTTCTGAGCTCCGGGAGAAGCCGGTTATTCCACAAACGCTGTTCCAACGTGGGGGTCTTCCCCCACCCCATGTCATGATGTGCTTTGCTCCATGTTTGCCTGGTATGCTTTAACAACCTAGGAAGGGTTGTGTCTGTAGTCTCATCACCATACAATATCTTCTTAGGAAATCCCCCCCCGCACCTCCATCCTTCCATCCATCAATCCCCTCTCCGTTCCCACGTGTGGAAGCCCTGGGTCCCAATGCAGCCAGTCATTCACCATGCCAATTTGCGCCACCCAGTAATTCCAAAGGCATGGAATCCCCAGACCTCCCTCCCACACTGAGAGCTGGAGTGTCCTAAGAGCGATACATGGTTGCTTCGCTCCCCACAGCAGCCCCCTTAAGGAGTTCTCAATCATGGGGAAGGTAGATCTAGGAAACGCCCTAGTGGCTTTCTGTATCACATATAGGAATCTGAGGAGAGCTCACATTTTGAAAAGCACAGGTTTACCCAGCAGCGACAACAGGAGTGCCTGCCAGTGCACCACATCTCACCAGAACCAGTCCATTAGCAAGGTGAGACTGAGCCAGAGATTCCCCTCCGGACTGGGATGCAGATGTATGCCCAAGTACCTGAAACCTAAGGCCAAGACTGGGAAAGTTCAGCCCAGGGGGATAGCCCCTGCCCCCCCACCTAAGCGGGAAAAATACTGACTTCTGCTGGTTCACCCTGAGCCCGCAGTAAGCCTAAAACTCCCAGTGTCTTGATCACCGCTTGACAGGAGGTTGCAGGTTCACCGATGTATACCAGAAGTTCATCAACATATAATGAAATCCGGTCCTCCCCTCCCCAGGGCCAGCGGAAGCCCACCTAGGCTGGGTCTTTGCAGAGTTTAAACGCCAGTGGCTCAATGAACAGCAGGGGGGGATCGGGGGCCCCTCTGCCTTGTTCATTGCTCAAGGGTGAACCCCTCCAACAGTATCCCGTTGACCTTGACCAAAGCTTCAGGGGATACGTATAACAGGCGTACCCACCCGAGGAAATCCTCCCTGAACCCCATGTGGCCCATAACTTCCCAGAGGGCCTTCCATCTTGCAAGGGATCCACGTCTGGAGACCCAAAGTTACTAACTTGTGCAAAAAACAAGAGGGGGTAGTGGGGGGCCCTCCGAGTCCCTCTGCTGGACATCAGTCCCGGTTACTATAGGGTGATACCCAAGGTTACATAAATGTCTAAGTTATTAGGGGAATGCAGACATGGACCCCTTGCTCACTATTTTTAGAGAGGCACGGCTCCACCCTACTGATGAGGTCCAACCAGACCGAAACACATGTCTGGGGTTGCTGTTGGTAATCTTGTTCAGAGAATTGCCTAGCATTTCGGTGCTGGACTGCCCCAGAGCAGAAGAAATACTGATATGTTTTGGATATTTCTCCTCTGTGAAATATAGTGAGCTAAAGAATCTGGGTAAAGCTCTCTTAACCGGGACTAATGTCCGGCAGAGGGACTCCCAGGAACCCCTTTTTTGCGTGGATTTAGTGGGCATAAACCCACAGTGGTCTATGACTCCCAAGAGGCAATTGGCCAGCACCCACACCAACACCAACACTTTGCCCTCCCCGTTTATCAGCAAAATGGGCCTATGTGAGTTACATTGCTTGGGGGGTTTCCCGGGTTTCGCAGGACCACCATGCAAGTCTTCCTCAGATCAGGAGGGCAGTGGGGGGATCCCATCGAGACTACACTGCTGAAAAAGACAGTGTATAGCTCCTGTGACTCGGCTGGGAAGCAGTTAGATCCCAGCGCCTTACCTGATTGTAGTTGTATGAGTGCTGCTGCTACCTCCTCCACCATTGTATCCGCATCTAACCCCACTCTCTGTAGCGCTGTAGCGCTGTTAGACAAGGAAGTTCTGCGGGGCTGATGAAATCTCGGCCCGTTGGCCCAGTTTGGTCCCTCTGCGTGCTGTAAAGCTCCTCCTAGAAGGATTCAAATGCGGCTGCAATCTCCCCGTCTTCCTTCAGTGGTGCACCATTAGAGTCCTGTACAACCAGTACCTGTCTTTTCGCCCCCTCTCCTCCAGCCACACCAGCATCTTCCCGGCCTTGTCCCCAGACTTGTGGGCTTGGATCGGTAGTGCCCAGTGTGCCTGCCTCACATTGTCAAGAGCCACATTCTTTAGAGCCTCCTGTGCCATGACCAAGGCCTCCCTTGAAGCCAGAGTGGTGGAGGCAAGGAACCCCTCATCTCCCCCGAGTGCCCCTTTTTTGCCTCATCTACTTTCCGAGTGTGCTTCTTTCGAGTGGCTGCTATTAACGATATCGCCTCTCCCGAAGCACTGCCTTGAAACCTTCCCAAAGTATGACTGGGCCATGTACAGACTCCTCATTCTCAGTTAAGTATTCTGTGGTTTTTCCGGGAGAACCACTCCATCACTTCAGGAACCCCTAGTAGTATGTGTTCAGCCCCCACATTGCTGCTGGTCTGGTCCGGCCACTCTTCAGTTCTATGAGGAGTGGTGAATGGTCTGAGATCCCTCTGCCCAGATATTTAGCCGAGATGAGCCCATGTGTGACCCTGTGGGGGAGAAAGAAGTAATCAATACGCGACATGGAACCATGCGCATTCGAGAAGGAATACCACGCCTCTGACTTGTGTAACAAGCGCCACGCATCCACCAGGCCCAGTTCTGTGGTAAATAATTGTAGCTTAGTGGTGAGGGTTAGGTTCCTACTTCCCAGATGTGCGCGGTCTGCCCTCAAGTCCATAACTTCATTAAAATCCCCCCCCCCCCTTGATCACCTACCTACGTATGTACTTGCTGTGTCTAGGAGTAGTAGGGCTTGGTGGTCGTTCAACAAGTCAAGCGAAAGTGGCGGCGGGGCATAGACAGCCACCACCCCCCATGCTCCACTTTAATAGGTATCCACCCCAGTGAACCGATCTGACTTCTGTAAGGTGAAAGAATCGTCTTGTGAATCCATATCAGCGCCCCTCTCGCTCCCCTTGAGAAGCCTGCATGATATGCCTTGGTACAGTTTGTCTTCAAACATTTTGCACTCGTTCCCCACCAGGTGTGTCTCAGTCAGGTGCACCATGTCTGGGTGTGTGTAGTGTCGTTTGATGGTGGAACCCAGCCCATTAATGCTCCACGTCAACAGCCTGCCAGAAAACCTGTGAGGCATACCAGATCAGAGGTCTTCTGCCAACAACAGAACGATAACCTGCTGACTCACATCGAGAGATCCCTCCGTACTTCCACCCCCAACTTGAAGCACCTGTCACACAAAATCACACCAAAGCGTACTAAAAACAGTCAAACATCTACGGGGGAGACAGCTTAAACAATCACCATGGCACACTCTCCAGTTCCGTGGCCGCTTTTACCTGGTACCTTATGGCATTGTCATTCAGTCCTCAGCCAATTCTCTCGTGGCTGCAAACTCAGACTTTGCCCCCTTTTTCGGACCGAGCCTGGGTCTATGCCGGCTGCTCCAGAGTCTGATTGGCGACTGTGCTCAGTGAGGTATCTTGGGCTAGTTCACCTCACGGCATCACATTTGTCAGTTGAGTTCCTGGTCCCGATAAAACCAGTCACTCTAGCCAAGCCCATGCTTCCTTTGGGGTATTAAAGATGAATGGACCCTGCATGCTGCACCTCGAGTTGTGCAGGAAATAAGAGGGCATATTTAATGCCCACCAAAATGTAGCTTTCTCTTGATCGAGTCATATGATTGACATGCCTTCTGAACATCCCTGATGTAGTCCGGGGAAAAACCCATCCGATGGCCATTGTAAGTGATGGGACTCTTGGTCCTCGCCATTTGCAATAAGGCACCCCTGTCTCGATAGTTCAATAGCCTTGCTATTATCATGCGGGGGTGCCACCAAGGGTGGGCCGGCCTGTTGGGATTCTGTGTGTCCGATCTACGGAGAGGAATTTAGAACGTTTCTTTGGCGTAAACTTTTGGTGACTGGCGTTAGCTGCTTCTCTAGCCACTTAATTGCATCTTCGGCATGAGACACACAATGTTCGGCTTCTACCCTTGTTGCAAGGGTCGGTAGGTCCTGACGCAAGGAGGACACCTCTGCTGCAAGGCCGTCCACTTTAATTTCAATTGAAGCGGTGGAGTCTGTTATGGCATTCATGACATCATGGAAGGAAAGCTGAGGGGTCCCCCATTTCCTCCTCCACACTCACTGCTTGTGTTAGAACTGTGGGCGATTGGATCGTCGATCTTGCCCTGCTACCCAGATTTCTTGCTCTCATCATTGACCAGGCCTTCCCTTGTGTGTGTTTCAACCAGGGTGGCTATCGCCAGCAGTGTGAGGTTGAGTTGCTCAGCAAAAGTGGTGGGCCTCTATGTTCCTTTCTCAGGGTAAGTCCACTTGTCTGGACAGACTACCCCCCCACTCCCCATGTGCCAGTTGCCTTGCCTTCAGATCAGCGCAAACTGAGTCGATGCCCCCTACCTAGCACAGCCAGGGCCTGTTCAGTGTCCGTCTTTCCCGGGGGAGTTTACTGCTCCTGTGCTCGTAGGGGCATCCCTCCTGCACCTTGTAAACCCTATTATGTTGCCATGCCTCCAGCCTATGCTCCCCGGCACAACTCCCAGTGCATTTAGCTGCGCCATACTCACCTGCCTTATGTCTGCGTAGGAGGTTTTCCTGGCTGGGTGGGTGTCGCTGCAGCACCTTGGTTCAGTGTCCAACAAGGCAATCCCAGATTTGGCGCATAAGTACTGAATTTCTCCAGCCCATAGGTCTGCGTGTGCACACTGCTGGCATCTTCACGCCGACTTCCCACTTGGGTGGTTTACCTTGTCTTTGTTTAGCATTGGCCCCCTGTGTGCAGCTCCGGCTGCCCTGCTGTCCTCCGATGCAAAGGAAGCGGCCCGTTGCTCAGGTCAACCCCGCCACTCATGCTGTGCTCCTTTCCGATGGCCTCCACGATGGGACCGCTGTGCTCACGTGTAATAATTGGTGTGCGTATCCCAGCTCTGATGCCTCACAATGGGTGCCCACCCTCTGACGGTTCTCTGCCTCGCCGCTGGTGCCCGCGGGGTTGGAGTGGCTGTGCCTGGTGATCTGGACTCTGGGGAAACGGTCCGGCTGTTCGCAATGTATCACAGCTCGATGGCCGCTGGGGAGGGCCCCCTGTTGCTCCCGTTGTCTGCACAGCGATACACCGCAGGTCGAAGATGGCGGCACCCAGCAGGCAGAGAGTCCAGTCGTAGGGGCGGCACAGAATAGTCCCAGTGGTCCGATTTTGACCATGAATACTGCGGCTGAAAGCGGATGTCCCCAGTAATCGCATGCTTCGGAGGAATGTCTCCTCCTGTACCAGGAACCAGGATGTATATCACAGGATATCGGCAGCCCGGACAGAGGTCCCAGTGCTCAAATCCTCATCTGTCCGTGGCTCAACAGCGCCCCCTGAATTAGAGTATTATTGATCCGGTAGATTGGGTCAGTTAAACCTAGAGTCCAAACCCATCAGGACTTAGAGTAATGTTAAACCTAGTGACAATGGCCAAGTATACAATCATTACTTGACATGTGGGTGGATAAGCAAAGACCTTCAAAGTAGGATAGCCATGTTTTCAATGCAGTACCTCCAGGTAGTAGTGAAACTGATTACTGTCACTTTACAAGAACTTTCCAGTAAATGTGATGCCATAAGTAATGTCATCAATGCCATTTGCAATGTCATCTTTGATGTCTGGGGTGTTAGTCTGAGCAGTGCATGGTGGAAGTGGGAGTTATGGTTGCATAGCTTACCATAACTTCATGGATTCATATTTGGAGAAAATGGCAAAAGCAGTGGAATTATATTCAGAACAAAGAACATCCATGAAGATCAGGGCAATTTTGGACAAGGTACTTTTTAATTTTTACTTGGTCGAGACTAAGCTGCACATGTTCCTGAATCAATGCAATCTATGCTGACAAGTGTGTGAAGTTACTGGTGATGAAATGTAAATAGATGGCCACACAAAGGGACAGCTATCTCTTGGAATTCAGCCTCTCTCAACCTACCGAGGCATGCTGTACTAACAAGTAGAGGAGGCGGCCAGGACGAGCAACAATTTGTTTTTCCCTATAACTTGATCCAGCCATTATTAATGGGTATCAAATGGGCGGAGTTGGATGGACTCCCAATGAGCACTTCAAGGGTTCTCAATTTGTTGATGACTGCATTTAAAAGGGACTGTTCAAATGGGGAAAATCCTGAACACCCCCCTTTACGTTTTGTGGGGCCAGAGATTATGAGACTCCCTAAAACAAGAAAGTGATCTACTTGCTGCGCTCAGTACGCAGAAACTCTTTACCGGTGGATAACTATTTCAGACTCTTGAAAACCATGGAGGTTGAGGGAGCTTGAAGTGGGTTGGTAATAAAGATTATGTAGGTTGTGCGAGGATGCAAGTATTTGAGCAAATTTCTTTTTGAACAAAACCTATAGGCTTAAGCGTTTTCAGAATAAGATTTCAAATGGTTTAGAAGTCTCACTGTCAGTAGCATTTTTAAAGTGTATAGACAAGATATTTGTCTTGATTTGATGACTATCTGCATGGTTTTGATGTTTTACAATTCTGATATTTAGGAATGTTACTTAAGATAATTCTCTTAAAGACTTGACATTTTATGACTGAATATCCATGGTTTTTATGATGGATTACAATTTACTTGTAATTGTAAATCTGGAATTGGTATGGATTACATGAAATACAATGTGTAAAGTTTATATTTAAACCATGTGCACATAAAATAAATATGTTCATTTCCTAACTGAACCCAAGAATACTGAACTTAAGTCTGTTGAGGTTGAATGATGCAAGTGCAGTAGAGAGCTACAATATATACTGGAAACATTCCAAAAGGTGGTACTGCAGATTAATATTGGGTAGGAGAGACATTTAATGTATGAAGAATAATATTGTGGCTTACTAGGGCAATTCACTTGTTTATGGTCCATTTGGTAATTTGCTATACGGACTGTAAAACAGCTGAATATTTTGACTTTTGGCCAAGGAAATGCAGAGCCGGTTTAGGGGGTTCCTTTCGAGAAGGCGGCGTTAATATATTCCGATAATGAAATCAATTTATTTAAAACAATTCACAATGTTGCAATGACATGGCTGACTGCATTTGCACTCGGTAAGTGCTTGTAAATGAAACTCAGTTGTCAGACCAGATTTGGTTTCGGCCAGTAACTTTGAAACAAGTCAATTACCATCCTTTGATTGAAAACATAGCAAATAACACTAAATGTGCTAATTTCAATGTATATAGGACCAAGCTCCAAAAGAAATGAAGTGAGCATTTTCTGTAGTAGTAGGGTTGATGGCAACTTGTCTTCTACTAGGAACAGTATGGCACATCTAGTCCGGTAAAGACCAGAAAAAAACTATGATGTGATTATGGGGAGTGGCGGATGATCTATATGTTGGGGAACATTTTACAGCACACTTTATACAATATAGACTAGTCTACAATCCATTTCTTAAGTTTGGATCTGCAGGTTTTAAAGTAGGCAACTAATTCAACGGGTTACAGCATGCAATCCTTTAACAGGGCATTTACAATTAATTACGGCACAGTGTGAACTTACGGTCTGCATAGCTTGAAATGGAGCTGCACTTATGTTCACAGAGTTACTTGCTGGAGGAGACTGCAACACATGACCTTCAGATGATGAAGAAGACATTGAAGAGCTTGAGGGAGTTTGTGAGGTGAGCTGCTGGTGGTCACTTGGTAAAGAATCACATGTCTGCGAAAGGACAAAGCTACTATTCAGACATATGTGACCCGCTTTTTTCAAAAACTAATCCAACGTTTCTACACAAATAAAACTTTCTAAAAATAAAAATTAAAAACCTGCGGATTTCTCCAAGTTCTCACCACGCTAACACTTGGACGTGGCACAGAACAGAAGTTAGAGTTTTGAACGGCTAGTAAATGTTTGAAGAGGTGTTAAAAGCAATCATTGAGTAATTAGGAATCTAGTTAAATATATTTTAAAATGCATATATACATGCATTGTAAAGAGGGCAAGCAATGACTTGCCTAGAGTAATGTTACATTTTAAAATGTGTATTACATTTACTATACAGAGGTCTCACCT
This sequence comes from Ambystoma mexicanum, assembly GCF_040938575.1. NCBI lineage: Eukaryota > Metazoa > Chordata > Amphibia > Caudata > Ambystomatidae > Ambystoma > Ambystoma mexicanum. The sequence goes on from NC_090936.1 coordinate 408,491,195, forward strand.
ACAAGAAATAAATGACTCCCTACAAAATCAATGCGCAGCATTACAAAAAACTACAAGTTGGAAACTCCAGGATGTAGTATTACATTTCCTGGTGTATTGCCTCTCTTCAGTATTATATGTAACAAACATAAGGTACAGAGAAAAAAAGAAGAGTAAAAAAAAAGGAAGACATGGGTGTAACTATCCACTGTATTTCCTTCAGTTCAGGTACATGAAAAACACTTAAATGTATTGGTCTGCCAACAACAAGTTGTCATTCAAATTCACAGTGTGACCATACTGCTATTCAGTTTTGAAATCTGTTTGACAAAAGCAGATTACTCTAGTCCAATTTTTACATACAGTATTTTGTGCCAAAATATATTAGTACATGGGATATTTGCAAATGTCCATGGTTGCACTATTGCAACACTTTACTTCCTAAAACACTAACACTGCGACCATCAATGGAGACGAGGGAACCCAAATAAAAGTTTAATGTAACCAGGAGGCACAAGTCGTGGATATTAGAAAGTCTAATCTTGAATAGACCTTGCAAACATGGGAAAAGAAAGAATAATCATGCTTAACTGGATGAATAGACTTAACTTTATGTAGTAGCTTTGGAACAGACTTAACTTTATGTAGTACTTCTAGTGCTTTGTGGTTAAAAGATGTCAACTTATTAATTTAGCTACAAGATTCCAGTCTCCCAATATTATAATTGAACCTTCTGGAAAATGTGCAACTGTGGAAAAGACAGGATGAAAGAAGTGTTCTTGCTGATCATTAAGAGCATATATAGCTATTCCCCTATACATCCAGGCATGAAGGTTTAGGGTGCCAAGGCTTGGTTGGCGGTCCTGACCTATACCCTCTACCACCACCCCGCTTTCCAAGGAAGCAAGCAGGTACACTCTCACTGGAAGGCATCTGAGAGGGTAGATTCACATGACCAGAAGCTTTGAGTCCTCTGGTCGCAGTCCCAAGCAATTGTTATCAACCTGGGCCCGAACAGTTGCAGTTTGAGAATCAGGAAAATGATTGGGACTGCCGAGAACGCACAGAGGAGATCAAAGTTGCATTTGACAACAAATTAATCCTTAAAAGCTCCTTGGAGCAGAACGCGCTTCCTGTCCACAGTGGTGTCAAAGAAGTCCACCTGAATGGTGAAGATCTCCTCCAGAACATCCAGAACTTTGCAGTAAAGGTCCCCCTTCATGGGGGACAAACATTTATCTACTCAGAGCATCCGCTACAAAGTTCTGTGTGTCAGCAAGAATGTAACTGCAAAAGACGTTCTCTAGAGCCCATAATCACAGTCTCCTTGCTTCTCTACACAAAGGCGATGATGGCATGCCATCCAGTTTTTTGAGGTAGTGCATGGCCACAGTGTTTTCCGTTGGGATCACACCGAGGGAGGACTATCACCGGGATCAGCTTGATGGCCTGCACCTCCCACAAATTGATGTGCTCCCGTGCTTCCATCAGTGACCAAAGCCCGGTCATCAGATCCAATAGGTGAGCACCCTAGACCCTTATTTGGCACCCATGAATACATCAGTGGGAGCCAACATTATCTAAGCAACTCCGCTCAGCAAGTTGTCTCACAGCGCACCCCACAGGAGATTGAGACAACCTTTCTGAGACTTAATTTTGTAAAGTTTTATTAAATTTAATGTGTTTGGCTCATAACTTTTCACATCAAAATAAAATCCTAATTACAACTCACAAACTACTCATACATTCTATTATACCATTTGAAAATTCCATCAGAATTACTAAAAACAAACTTGTACAACCTAATGAACAAGTTACTTACCAACTGGTAACGTTCTTTCGATTGGATGTTCCTCCAACGCATTCCACACCTTTGACAAGCTACCAAAGCGTTCCCAGAAACAATGGAGGAGGGAAAAGAATTTAGAGTACCCAATCAGATGGCGGAATAAAAACAACGCCTTACCAAAGGCCATATCTTGACCATGGATTGTATCCAGGCAGTAATGTTTAACAAAGGTGTGGATAAAAGCCCATGTGGCTGCGTCACAAATATTCCTAATGGAAACTCCCTGCTGCAGGGCTGTGGAAGTAGCCACGACCCTAGTGGAATGGGCTTGCAGCCCTTCAGGAGGGTCCTTGCCCGCCAAACTTTAACATTCAGTAATGGTGAGGATAATCCATCTGGAAAAGGTCTGTTTTGTAACAGCCTGGCCAATCGGTGACCAGCATACCCCACAAAGAGTTGATCGTCCACTCGGACCCAGGACATCCTAGAAATATAAAAGCTCAGAACTCTCCATGGGTCCAACCTATGGAGTCGCTCCTCTTCCTTACCAGGATGAGGAGGATAGAAAGAAGGAAGAACCATGTTCTGGCTCAAATGAAATTCAGACATTACCTTAGGTAGAAAGGCAGGATGTACCCTCAGTACGACCCTATCATTGTGGAACACAGTAAAGGGTGGCTTAAATGAAAGTGCCTGCAATTCACTCTCTGCGAGCGGAAGTAACCACAACCAAGAACCCTGTCTTGAAAGACAATCTCAAAAGACAAGAGTGCAAAGGTTCCAACGGAGCACCCTTCAGGAATTTTAACACCAAATTCAGATCCCAAACCGGCACCTGTAAAGGGGACGGCGGGAACACATTAGTGATCCCTTCAAGAAATTGGGAAATCAAAGGAATCCTAAAGTAAGAACATTCTTGAGATGAGTGCTTGAAGATAGACAGTGCCGCCAGGTACCCACTGAAAGGCCCCTGTTGGCCAAAAAAAGCAAGAAAAACAAAACCATGGGAATGGAACACTGAAAAGGATCAACATTTTGTCCTCTGCACCAGTCACCAAACTTACTTCAACAGCACATGGTTTTTGTTGCTGGCCGCAAGCAACACCTCCATCACGTCATCCAGGAGTTCCCAATCCTTATACCTCAACAATCAGATACCAAGCATGAAGGTTTAGAGTCCTGACCTCTGGATGGAGAACCGACCCCCCCGCTACCTCCTCACTACCCCCCCTCGTCCACACGCGCGCAGGATCAGATCCTCTCGGTAGGGAAGATGGCGTAGAGGGCAGACAGACATTTCTAGATCGTCTGGGTACCACGCTCTCCTGGCCCAATCCGAAGCAATGAGGATCATGTGGGATCCAAACCTCCGTAACACTTGACGAATGACTGGGACTGGAGGAAACTCATACAGCAGTGGAAACGACCAATCCACTATGAATGCGTCTCCCAAGGCTCCTCTCGGAGGAAATTCCTTTGAGCAGAATCTCTCGCACAGTTACGGTTGGCACTGGTGGCAAGGAAATCCACTTGTGGGGTTCCCCAAAGGCCGAAGATCTCCAGAAAGACTTCCTGAGCTAACTCCCACTCGTGAGAGATCGTGCTCTGCCTGCTCAGAGTGTCCACCGCTGCATTGTCCTCTCCGGCCAGATGAACTGCCGAGAGCGAAGTTTCCTGCTGAATTGCCCAGAACCAGAGCTGCATTGCCTCTCTGCACAACGGGAGTGACCCTAAACCCCCTTTATCTGTTGAGGTAATGCATGGCCACTGTATTGTCCGTCATGATCAGGACTCTCTTCCCCCGCACAGAAGACAGAAAAGCTTTCAGGGCTAGCCTGATGGCCCTTAGCTCTAACAGGTTGATGTGGAATTTGGACTTCGACAGAGACGAACGATCGCTGGTGGTCAAGTCTTTGGCATGAGCTCCCCATCCTGTGAGGGAAGGGTCAGTCACTACAGTCGCCTCCGGCCATGGATGCCAAAATGGCTCCCCCTTCATCAGGTTCCCCTCGCCGGCCCACCACAGAAGATCCTCGGAGACAGCGATTGGAATCTGAACGGGATCCGACAACTTGCCTGAGAACTAGGACCACTGCATCTTGTAGGAACGATTGCAGGGACCTCATCCTCAGCCTAGCTTCCGGCACCAGAAAAATGCAGGATGCCATGAGGCCTAGCAACCTTAAGAATTCAAAAGCCGGGAGACTCTGGGCATGTTGAAACTTGTTCACCATCTGCACAATGTGATGAGCCCTTACCTTGGGAGACAAGCACTTCCCCAAGGACGTGTCCAACACAGTCCCGATGTACTGGAGCTGTTGGGAAGGTGTCAGATGCGACTTCTTGAAATTGAGGGAGAAGCCCAGCTTGTGGCGGGAGCGGCAGGTGAGATCAAGGTGATCCAATGCTTGCTCGGGAGAACGCGCACAGATCAGCCAGTCGTCCAGGTAGGGTAGACATGAATCCTCCCTCACCCGAGATACGCTGCCACCACCACCATTAGCTTGGTGAAGACCCTCGGCGGAGGTCAATCCAAATGGCAGGACCCGAAACTGAAAGTGCAAGTCGCCAGCCGCAAACCACAGGTACTTTCTGTGTTTGGGATGAATTGGCACATGAAAGTAAGCATCCTGTAGGTCCAGCGACACCAACCAATCCTGAAGTTGAAGGGCCTGGAAGACTTGAGAAAGTTACCATCTTCAACTTGTCCTTCCTAAGAAGTTTGTTCAACCAACGCAAATACAAGAAGGGTCTCAATCCTCTGTCTTTCTTTGGAATCAAAAAATATGGTGAATACCAACCCTTGTTCCTCTCCGCTACAGGCACCAGTTCTATAGCACCTTTCTCCAGCAGGGTCCAGATTTCCTGCACAAGGAGCGGATCCGGAAGCTACATAAAGAGATTCCCCGGTGGATTGTCATGAGGCTGCAACCATGGGCTATTGTTTCCATAACCCACGCATCCGAAATAATGGCTTACCATTCTTCTAGATGGTGAGACAGTCTGCCCCCAACCAGCAAACCCTGGGACATGGCCTCATGACAGTTTTGGAGCGGCTGCGGCAGTGCCTGAAGGCAACGAGGCAGCTGCCTGAGCTGATTTGGCACCTCCATTTCCCCAACCACCACATGTACTTTTACGCTGACCCCTTTGACTGGCGGCTCCTTTCTTTCTACCGTTCCACCAAAGGAGGAGTAGTAACGAAAATAACCTCCCCTCCACTACTGTCCCCTAGGACGAAAAAGCAGAGTTTGACACACAGCTGTGATCAAAGATTTAGCAGCAGCTTTTGAAGTCTGCAACCTTTCAAGGCTCTCGTCAGCCTTGCTGCCAAACAAATGCGCGCCATCAAAGGGCATGTTCAAAAGACAGGCTTGCACATCCGGAGCAAAACCCGGCTTCCGCAACCACGTAAATCTGCGTATCATGGTGCTCGCAGCCATGGACCGGCTAACACTGTCGGCCATGTCCGAACCCGACTGAAGGGATTAACACATGGCATCTTTGCCATCTTGCACGAGAGAAAGGAACCCATCCTTTTATTCCCCTTCGGGAATATGCTCAGCCGCTAGAGAAACAATTCCAGTGTGTGTGTGAAAATCTTTCCAAGGCACAAGTGGAGTTGGCTGACCTCAACGCCATACTGCCGCAGAAAACACCTTGTTTGCCCAACCGTCGAAGCGTTTGTCGTCCCCATCAGGAGGGATGGTAGGGTACACCGCTTGCCTCGAGGTGGCCGCCTGAACCATCAAACTCACGGGAGTGGGGTGGGATGAAAGGTAGGTGGGGTCGCTACCAGAAGGGCAGTATTTTTTGGTTAACCATTTGTTAACAGCCGGAAGAGATTCCGCCACCCTTTTCTGTAATGTCAGATGAAAAGGGTAAAACCGGGTCAGAGGACGGACCCTGATCTAAAATGTCAGTTAGATCATCTTGTACAAAAGCTTCAGGAGGACTGCAACAGGCCAGATACTCCGTGACCCTTGCCAGGAGCCGCCTGTAGGACGACTCAGCACGAGCCCCAGGCTCAGGCGTGCCAAATTCCACTTTCAAAGAAGTGTCCAAACTACTAGCATCATGAAGAGTTTGCCTCAACTCCAACAGGCTCAACAGGGTCCATATCAAAGTCTGACCTCTCCTCCTCCTCATAGGTCATCCAGTGGGAGGTAAAAGCCCTGCCTCGGGACAGAAGAGGATCTGGAGTCCACCACAGGCCTCAGACTTCGAAGTAGCCTTCCTTGGAGGATCCACATTATCAGGGATCTCCAACGGTAAATTTCAGGCAAAAAGCCCCAAAGGGGTCGAGGGCGCCGATGGCTTTGGCGTCGATAATGGCGCTGAGGGCTGGTACGAAGACAAAGCTTCGACGTCGGTATCCAACGGACAAGGCATCGACGGAGTAGACGCCAACCTTGAGCCCTTACCAGGTTTCTGCGGTCTCACTGCAGGCGAGGACCGAGACCTGGAAGCATGTCTCTTCCGACTATCCTGAGCCTTTTCCGAACGGGACCACGAAGGTTCCCAATGAGTGACGTAGAGGACCTGAGCTCAAAGGAGTGTGAGCCACGGTACAAGACCGTTTCTTGCCAGCTTCATCAGAAGGCGCAAACTGAAGTTTGTCCTGCGATTGAAAAATCGCTAACATCTGCTCTCTAAAGGCAGCACATTCCTCCTGAGTCTAGGACTTTGTTGGACAAGCCACTTTCCTCGCGGCTCCATCCTCCGAGGAGGACAGGTAAGGCGACCTGTGACAGTGCTTCCTAGAATGCCAAGACGAGGACGAATGGCAGGAACCACTCCGGGACCGAGATCCTCGGGACTCCTCCCGACGCCGAGAATCGCCCCTCAAATCGTCGGTGTACATCCCCTTGGACTTAGATTTACGGGACTTATTGGTTTTAGAACCCCTACCTACCTGAAGTTTCCCTCTCACGCTTCCGCAGGCCTTAGCAGTCAGCGACTGGCATTTGGAACAGTCGTCGATGTCGTGACACTCACCCAAGCACCACAAACAAATGCAATACGGGTCGGTAATCGACATTTTAGACTTGCAGTCCCGGCAAGTCTTGAGGCCAGACAGCAGAGTCAGAGGGGTCGAAGAAGAAGACATTCACGAGGAACACACGAGGGGCGGCAAGTCTCCCAAGTAAATACATTTGCAGAAAAAAATGGAACTGAGGCTACGGGCGCAGTGCGTCCTATTTATAACATCCGGTGACATCTCTCTCAACGGAGGCCTTCGAAGGAGATCGACCCATCGACGCAAGACGCCCTCTGCTGAAAAAATGTTTCCAAAGTACACCGCTGTGGACATTACATGTCAAAGATGTGGAATGTGTTGTAGGACACAATCCTTTCGAAGAACAAGTTACTCTCTTACCTGGTAACATTCTTTCAATGGGATGGTCCGACGACGTATTCCATATCTATGACAGTAATCACCACAGCTGTGCTACTTCAGAAAATGTTCGGCTTCTGCGTCCTGTGTCGATGACAGATACGCTGTCCTCGAGGGCCTCTGTCAAGCCAACGTCACCGGATGTTCAGGGAGGTCCCAATCCTTATACCTCAACCTTTCAGAAGCCAAGCGTGAAGGTTAAGGCATCTTACCTCTGGATGGAGAACCTGACCCCCCTCCCGTGAGAGCAGATCGTCTCGGTAGTGAAGACGACATGGAGGACAGATGGACAAGTCGAGAAGGTCCGGGTACCACGTCTTCCGGGCCCAAGCCGGAGAAATGAGGATCATCCGGGAACCGAACCTCCGCAGCACTTGCGGGATGACGGGAACTGGAGGAAACGCGTACAGCAGTGGGAAGGACCACTCCACCACGAACGCGTCCCCCAAGGCTCCTTTTTGGAGGAAATTCCCGTGAGCAGAACCTCTCGCACTTCCGGTTGACACTGGATGCGAAGAGATCCACTTCAGGGGTCCCCCAAGGGTGAAGATCTCCAGGAGAATCTCCTGAGCCAGCTCCCACTCGTGAGCGATCGCGCTCTGCCTGCTCAGAGCGTCCGCCGTTTTGTTTTTGTCTCCAGCCAGATGAACCGCTGAGATCGAAACTTCCTGCTGGATGGACCAGAACCAGAGCTGCATCGCCTCCCTGCACAGAGGAAGTAACCTTGTCCCCCCCCTTTTTGGTGAGGTAGTGCATGGCCACTGTGTTGTCCGTCAGAATCAGGACCTTCTTCCCTCGCACAGTCGGCAGAAAAGCCTTCAGGACAAGCCTGACGGCCCTCCGCTCCAACAGATTGATATGGAGTCTGGACACCGACAGAGACCAACGACCGCTGACCGTCAACTCGTTGGCGTGCGCTCCCCATCCCCGTGAGGGATGCGTCCGTCACTATTGTTACCTCCGGCCAGGGTAGCCAAAATGGAGCCCCCTTCACCAGATTGCCTTTGACGGCCTACCATAGAAGGTCCTGGACGACCGAGGGCGGCACCTGAACAGGATCCGACATCCTGCCGGAGGACTGCGACCACTGCATCTTGAGGGCCCATTGCAGAGATATCGTCCGCAACCTGGCCTCTGGCACCAGAAGAATGCAGGATGCCATGAGGCCGAGCAACCTCAAGAACTCGAATGCCGGGAGACTCTGGGCCTGATGAAACTTTTGCACCATCTGCAGAATGTGATGAGCCCTCACCTGGGGAGGAAAACACTGCCCCAACAATGTGTCGAGCACTGCTCCGATGTACTGGAACCACTGGGTTGGCGTCAAATGGGACTTATTTAAGTTGAGGGAGAAGCCCAGCTTGTGAAGGGAGTGGCAGGTGACGGACAGATGATCCAGTACTTGCTCGTAGACGTGAATCCCCCCCCCTTTCCTGAGATACGCTGCCACCACCACCATGAGTTTGGTGAAGACCATCGGGGCGGAGGTCAATCCGAACAGCAGGACCCAAAACAAAGTGCGAGTCTCCAACAGTGAACCTCAGGTACTTCTTGTGCTTGGGATGGATCGGCACATGAAAGTAAGCATCCTTGAGGTCGAGCGACACCAACCAGTCCTGAAGTTGAAGGGCCTGGAGGACTTTAGGAAGAGTAACCATCTTGAACTTGTCTTTCCTGAGGAGCTTGTTCAAACCACGCAAGTCCATGATGGGTCTCAATCCCCCGTCTTTCTTTGAAATAAAAAAATAAGGGGAATACCATCCCTTGTTCCTCTCCTCTACAGGCACCAGTCTATGGCGCCTTTCTCCAGCAGGGACTGAATTTCCTGCGCAAGGAGCGGATCCGGACACTTCAAAGAGATTCCCTGGTGGATTGTTGTGAGGCCTCTGCTGGAAAGAAAGACCGTAGCCGTGGGCTATGATCTCCAGAAACCACACATCTGAAGTAATGGCACGCCACTCTACAAGATGCTGCGCCAGCCTTCCCCCAACCGGATAACCATGGGACATGGCCTCATGACTGAGCTGAAGTGGCTGCGGCAGTGCCTGAGGGCAAAGAGGCAACTGCCCGAGCGGCCTTGGCACCTCGAGTACCCCGTTTTCCACCTCTGGCACTCCTACAGTGGCCCCTTTGATTTGCAGCTCCTCTCGATTTACTAAAGGATGAGTAATATCAAAAGGAACCTCCCCTCCATTGCTGTCCCCTGGGACGAAAAGGCAAAGGTTGGCGAACTGCAGCGCCCAATGACTTTGCTGCATCTTTTAAGTTCTGCAACCTCTCAAGGCTCTCGTCAGCTTTGCTGCCAAAAAGATGTTCACCATCAAAGGGAATGTTGAGGAGCCGGGCTTGCACATCAGCAGCAAACCCAGACTTCCGCAACCACGCAAACCTGCGTATTACGGTGCTCGCCGCCATGGACCGGCTGACACAATCCGCCATGTCCAGACCCGACTGAACGGACTCTCACACAGCATCCTTGCCATCCTGTACAATAGCAAGAAAACCATCCCGTTCCTCCCCTTCGGGAATATGTTCAGCCGCCAATGAAATAGAGTTCCACAGAGTGTGCGTGAAACATAACAAGACACACACAGAGTTGGCTGCCTGTAAAGCCATACCCCCTGAAGAAAACACTTTCTTCGCCCAGCCATCAAAACGCTTGTCGTCCCTATCAAGAGGGATGGTAGGGTAAGACGCCTGCTTTGCTGGGGCCGCAGCCGTCTGCACCACCAAACTCTCCGGAGTGGGGTGCGTGGTCAAGTAACAAGGGTCGCTACTGACTGGGTGGTATTTTCGCGGCAAAGATTTGCTCACTGCCGGGAGACTCTCCGGGGCAGTCCAAGCCACAGCCGCCATCCTTCTTTGCAAAGCCATATGGAAAGGTAGTACCGGGTCAGTTGGAGGACCTTGGTCGAGGATGTCCGTCAGGTCATCCTGCAGAAAATCCACAGGAGGCGCAGACCACCCCAAGTATTCCGTGACCCTCGACATAAGGCTCCGGTACGAGGACTCAGCATGGGTGCCAGGCTCAGGCCTACAGAACTCCACCACCGGAGAGGTGTCCAGACCACTGGCGTCGTGCAGCGACTGACGCAGGTCTTCAATCTGGCTATGACCAGACAGAATCTCATCAGGCACCTCCTCAGGCACCATACCTTCCTCAGACCCCTCAGAAATATAATCCAGAGGTTGGAAGGAGGGCACAGAAAAAGGGACAAAGACATTTTTTGCCTTGGTCAGAGCCTTTCTGGGGGGTTCCACCGCCGTGACAAAGCAGCCTCGAAAGGCGTTGATGGAATCGGCGTCGACGTTGAGCGTGGTGCCGACAACTTCGACAGCGTCGACACAGTCCTCGAGGGCAGAGCCCCGAGTGTTTCCTTCGACAGCCTGGGTGCCAATGGCGTCGACGGCTTGCTCGGAGGCAGAGCCTCGAGAGAGTCCATCGACGCCAAAGGCGTCAATGTCTTCCTCGAAGACTTCACAGGCTCCGACGGTCTTGAGGGCGTCTAGGACCGGGACCTGGAACGGGCATGCCTAGAGCGACCAGCCTTGTCCGACCGGTACCTCGAAGGCGCCCAGTGGTTGCGACGACCGCTCGAGCCCGAAGGCATACGAGAGGCATCTCTAGCACGCTCAGGGCTGGCGTCTTTCGACGGTGGGGACGGAACGGAGCCCTGCGATTGAAAAATCGCCATCATCTCCTGCCGGAACGAATGTCATTTCACAGGAGTGGAATGCTTGTTTGGACAAGCAACCCGCCGACAGGCAGAGTCCACGGATGAGGACGGGGAAGGAGACCTGTGACGGCGCTTCCGTGAGTGCCTCGAAAAGGCAGAGGAATGGCGAGACCGACTCCTGGACCGAGAACCCACGGACTCACGACGACGATGCGGAGAGTCGCCCCTCGAATCGTCCGTCGAAAGTCCAGTGGATCGCGACTTCCTGGGCTTGGCCACCTTACCCACCAACAGCTTCTTCTTACGCTCCCGCAAGGCCTTCGATGTAAGCGACTTGCAGTCGACAGTCATCCGTATCGTGGTCCTCCCCGAGGCACCAGAGGCAAGCGTTGTGCGTGTCCGTCAACGACATCTTGGACCCGCAAACCCAACACTTCTTGAAACCCGACCACGGGGTGGAAGAAGCCAAAGACGACATCGTTATACACAAACGAACAGGTTTGAAGAACCGAAAGAACTGGATTCAGTAGAACCGAGGCGCGCCAAGATCTCTGAAGCGAACACGTCTGCTGAAAAATCAGAACTGAGGCTATAGGCGTCGTGCATCCTACTTATCACATCTGGTGATGTCGGCTCAACGGAGGCCCTCGAGGACAGTATCGACGACATCGACGCAGGAAATTTTCCAAAGCAGCACAGCTGTGGTGATTACTGTCAGATATGGAATACGTCAGAGGACCCAATCCCCTCGAAAATATATTATTGATATCCTTAAGAAGTTTTAAATTCATTTTTTTCACTCAATTTATTTGATCTAGAGCTGCAATCTAGGCTTCAACTTGCACAATAGCACCAACACTCTTCATTCTGAATGCTTTCGTAATTAGCGACAAGGTACCTAGCATGGTCATGTACATTGGTCCATTCTCCTGACATTCAGTAAGTATGCGTCTAGCGGTTTCCTCTCTCGCTTTAACGCGACAATGCAGACCCTGACCTCTTTCGATTGCTAATTCTAACCCAATATTTGCAAGCACTGGCAGTTTCTGGATTCTCAGACGAAGCATAAATCTTCTTAAAGCAGGTGAAGGACAAATCTTTAAGTAACTCTGGGGGACCTTAAACATATGTGCAAGCTCAGATGTTTCTTTGTAATTTTTCAGCTTAAGTGATCATGGCTTAAAGCCCAGTCCCATCTTCCTAATTTTGCAACTAGTCTTTTTTCTTTTTTTTTTTTTTAGGGACCAATATTCCCCTTTCCAATCAGGGAACCACTCCAAGGTTTTACGGTATCATTCACCAACGTTTTGAAAACGTCTAGCTTACCAGAATAGTCTTCATCACCCAATAGTTTTAAAAGTGGTCATATCAGGTTAGACTTAGCTTTCATATAGAATAGACACCTTCTTTTAAGAGCTAGTGTAGGTAGCGATATTAAACTTCGCTCTAATCTTAGCAGCTCAATGGGTACACTTGAACCCAGTCCCAGAAACTTTCTCCATAACTTACCCTCAATTTATTGAAATGTGAAGTCATGCATGTTTAAGGCTTCTAGGCCGTATAATATGGTTGTACAGAAACATTGCCTATACAAAATAATGATTCCATACCAACTGTATCCTGCGCAGTCCTTCACAAATCTAGCTATTAAAGTGGTCAGGATCATGGCCCTCCTTATCTGCAATAACCCCAGAGTAATCCCTGCCACCAGCTAACGTCACTACCAAGTATTTATAGCTATTTTATTTATCAATAGTATTGCCTACAATAATAACTCTTGGTATCTTTATTTCCTTAAATGTAAAATGCATCAGTTTGATTTTCTCATTATTGTTTAATTCATTCTGGTTCGCATATTTGTGGAGTTCCAATAGTGTGTGTTTAATACCAGAGTAAGTACCATCACATATCACCAGATCATCTGCATAAGATATGCAAACAACTTTTTTCACCTTGGGAGGATTGGGGGGGGGGGGGAGGGGGAAGACAGTCGTTTACTCTGCCCAGAATATCCAGCAGTTCTGAGAGGTAAATGTTGAACAGCAGGTGCGCCAACACGCTACCCTGTTTAACACCCCTACTCGTGGGGATGGGTGTAGTACAGAAGCCCCTGCTGTCCAAGCGCACCTGTACCCTAGTGTTCTCATGAAAACCTTGTAAAGCCCATAAAATGCTACCTGGGAATCCATAGGCAATCCACTTATCCCACTGCTTATTTTACTCAACTAACAAACGCGGAGTGAAAATCTACCATTGCTGTGCACAGGTATGGACCTCCCTTTGCTTTGGATTGTGTTTTTAATTTATCTAGCAGCCGGCGGCAATGAATCATGCCTCATCCTGGTCTAAATCCCATTTAAAAGGTATTCAGCGGTTTATTATCCATCACGCACTTAGACACATCTGAGTATTAATGAGGCAAATAACTATCCGATACGTCGAGCATGGCTAACAGCCTAAAATTGTCTGAATCACCACGTTTACCCTTCTTATAGACCGGGACCCATAATTTCCTTTTCCATGCCCTCTGGATAATATGGTTTGTTGCAGCCCTTAGAGAACTAAGTATATAATAACTGCCCAATGTACTGGGTCTCTTTTTAGAAGGACGTTCGCCATACCATTAGGGCCAGGTGCCCTAAAAGCTTTGTTTGACAATTAGACTATGGATGGTATCTCTACCAAAATTGATGTCAAAGATCCTGTTCTCTGCATCGGGTTTACCCAATATGGGGTTGTTGGGGGAATTACAAGTTTTGGTAACATTGCACCCAGCTATGCGCACCGACAGTGTTTCTAACTTGTAGCGATTTTTTAGTTTTGCCTCGTCCCAGGAGCGGACACATCTCCCTGGTATCTTTGGAGGAGGAAACAATGAGAAAATGCTGCCATTGGGCATTTCTATGTGCGGCCTTCCACCATTTAACCCATCTCATATTTATTTTTTATAGCCCGTATATCACTGAGGGATGGTTGGAAGGGCAGCCTTCTTTGCTTAATATCTCGATTTGCCATTTTGCAGCTCTCGCCTGCTCATCATAGACATGTTTGTTTTCTTCAGATACTATGCAAGAGCCTTTCATAGGAGAACATCTAGTTATAGTCTCCTCTTTCCAAAGTTCAATCTCATCTACAGTTACACCATGGATAAAGGTTTCTCTCACTAATCATCAACATATTTACTAGCTTTTTCAACATTCTTATTGGACCATCTTATCCTATTGCCACTACAATTTACCTCCACCGCGCCCATATGAGAACTTCTTCTAGGACTAAACCTGAGACAGATTAGATCAATGCTGCATGATCACTAAAAGGACTTTGCAATACATCATGTTCCCCAATACAGGGGACCATTTGCAAAATAATAGTCCAGTGTTGCCGATTTATTGATCCAACCAAGCAGCATAAAACATCCCCATTCCTTCATAAATTCAATCCAATGGCGGCCCTTCAGATTACCCATCTTCTGTTGCAGTTTACAGGTGGAGTTCACATGGTCAGTTGCTAGTCATTCTTCCGTGCAACTAGCATGCACGTTAAAATCACCACCTATAAATTGCAGGCCAGAGATACCAAACATTCCAGGAGCTGCTTTTTTATTACCTGTATTACCTTTCATATTTCCCATATTTGCTGAGTTTTGGTGCTCTTTCCTGCCTAATCTAGCATGATATTGTTGCTCTTTACTCAGGATTCTTCAGACAAGATTTGGTTAATATCTTTCATGTCTCCCAAAACTGATTTGTGCTATCATTGAGTTGAGGTCCTTTGGTGTTGTCGTCCTCTCTCCGTTTGTCTGTAATTAACCAGCTTGTTAAGACTATCTGATCTACTACCCTTTCCTTTTCCTCAGAGTATCGTTTTCCTATTCAGTCAATATGGCTGAACCCAATTTAGCACTTATTCCTCAGTTTGACTTTTCGCATTTCTTTGTAGAAGCTCCTTGGATTTTTCTGTTCTTTCTTTTCTGGAGTCTTCTTTGTTTCCTGGTAAGATACACTGAGGCGTTGTCATTCATCTCAGTATCATGTCGACAATCTGCATCATCTGCCGTAGGTCTTATTTCAATTAGATCACTGCTAGCATGCTGTTGTATCGGCTGTGATGCCTGTAATTCCACTTCAGCAATCAGTGCATCAAGTTCACGATCGTCCTCTACAGGACAAGGATTGTGCATGATGGTACTTCCTCCAGTATTTTGCCTAGTCACACGAAGCAAGATCTTCATTGGAAACTGTAGTGATGCAATCTGCACATGAACTTCATTTAGTTCAACTGGATCTTCATGTCACTTGTCTCCTTATTCTCTTCATTCTAAAAACACAGGTTTGGTGAAGCTGAACGTCTTTGTATATTACCTGGATTATGTGAGAGGGACTGAGAATCCTCATTTTCTTTGCTTGAATTCACGTGGTTTTGGCTATTAAGTTCTATTATACCACCCAAACTCATACGCCTTTCGTTTCCAATAATTGTTTGCAAGGATCAACCTAACTCAAGCAAGGAGATATCTATAGTGACTAAACAAGGGTCAGACTGATTATTCATATTTACTGTCTCACTTCGAGTTCAGGGGTTTTGCTTGAGGAAGCTATTGCTCTACTGCCTTTTCGTATTTCTGCTGTCCAGTAATGGACATAAGGTTGAACAGAATGGAATTGCTTAGTTCTATTCTGTGCACAAAAAAGGTTCCACTACCGACAAGACCTCCACGGCTTGGGCAACGGCCTGAGAGGGCTGTTTCAGGGTCTCTTCACCCCCCCCCACCTCTTTGAGGGTCTTGAACCAGGGCCTGTGCCGGTTTCCCCCCCCTTCTGGCGTGCCTGCAGACATTGCCAAAGTCACTGCGGCAGTGTCGCGCCTTGGGAGTTAGGACACCTTAGCCGCGGGGCTACCCTCACAGGATCAGTGTCCTTAGCTGTCATGGTAGTAGCAGTCGACGCAGTTGCCGACTAGGTCTTAGCCTGTGCCGGTTGAGCATGTTTGGGCTGTTCAGCTTTCTTCTCCTCCGTCCACGACTTCTCAGATTTCTCACATAGTTTAGCCGGGGTAGATGACTTCCTCTTCGAAGAGGAGCTTGATTGCTGTTAGGGAGAATTCTCTGTTAAGGCTAATTTCCCAAACCTAGCGAGTCCCCCAGCAGCTTTGCTGGATTTTCTGGGGTTTATTTTTTCTCCTGCTAAGAGTGAGACTCTTTCTCCCACTCTTAACCCTTTAAGTGCCAAGGACGAGGTATCTCGTCCTTGGAAGTGCACACGCAGTGCCAAGGACGAGATAGCTCGTCCTTTTCGGCACCTTGTTTTGAGCGATCCCTGCAAAGGAAAAAAAAAAAAAAAAAAATGTCGAGGGAAGGAGGGAGGTGGGAGGGGGTTTTTGGCCCTGGGGCCCACTGGGCCACCAGGGATTGACCTAAAAGTGGTGTCCCTGGAAAGGGGACTTTCTCCCCTTTCCAGGGACACCACTCATATGCCGCGTTGCTGGTCACGGATCAGCGCAGAGCGCTGATCCGTGACCAGCAACCCACTGAACCACCATGGATCTGTTTGTGAGTTGGGGGGGAGGGGGGCTGCTTCAGATAAGCAGCCTTACCCCCCCCCCCCCGGCCCCAAAAGCATGGGGACACATGAAAATGAACCCTGGGGGCAGATATATAAAAGAAAAAATAATAATCTGAGGGATGGGGGGAGGTGGGAGGGGGTTTGGGGTCCTGGGGCCCACTAGGCCACCAGGGATTGAGCAAAAAGTGGTGTCCCTGGAAAGGGGACTTTCTCCCCTTTCCAAGGACACCACATATGAGGCATTACCCACTAGACCACCATGGATCTCTTTGTGAGGTGGGGGGAGGGGGCTACTTCAAGTAAGCAGCCCTCTCCCCCCTCCCGACCCCAAAGCATGGGGGCACGTGCATGTGAACCCTGGGGCAGATGGCTGACCATCTGCCCCAAGGGAATGTAAAATAAAAAAAAAATGAAATGATGGGAAACGGGGGTGGGGGAAGGGGTGGGGGCCACTAGCCACCATGGATTTTTTTACTGACTGAAATGAGGGGGTGTCCCACCATGGGGGGGAGGCCCCTCCAACCGAAGTAGAAAGGGGGCACCCCTTGTAACCCTCCCTGGGGGCAGATATCTGTTCCTAGGAAGGGGCATCTGACCCCAGGGAGGGATGCATGAGGTGGGCCCCCCCTATCTGCCCCCAGGGAGGGTTGCATGAGGTGGGGCCTTCCATTTGGGGTGGGGGGGTTGAGGGCCACCCCCTGTTGCGGTACATCATGCGCTGCCAATTTAGGGTGGCCCTCAGCCCCCCCTAAAAAGCAGCCTGTGATTTTGTATATTTTTTTTTGTTTACCCAACTTTGCTTGGTGCAGATGGCCACATTAGTGTG
This sequence comes from Ambystoma mexicanum, assembly GCF_040938575.1. Taxonomy (NCBI): domain Eukaryota; kingdom Metazoa; phylum Chordata; class Amphibia; order Caudata; family Ambystomatidae; genus Ambystoma; species Ambystoma mexicanum. The sequence continues at coordinate 408,508,425 of NC_090936.1, forward strand.
GCTATCTGCCCCCAGGGTGCCCAAACCCTACTGCCCCATCTATTGGGGGTCCTGCCCCACCTTTTGGGGGGGCCCTCTCCCCCTCACCCCAAATGGAGGTGGGTGTACCTCACGCAGCCGTTTGGAGGAGGCCCAGGGAGGCCTGCATGAGGTGTGTCCCCCAGGCAATTTGGGCATATCATACCTCTGCGGATTCCCACGGGTGTCCTCTTTTCGGAAATGCATGGGGTTCCCTGTTTTCCTCGGTGGCTTGGACACCCGAGGCCCATATCTGTACATTGTGCCGGTCGGCAGAATGTCTGAGATTTCCCTCTGAAAACAGACTTGGGGTTACTTGTGTTTTAGGCTTTCCCCTTGGCGGCCAGGTAGGTGCACCCACACATGTGAGGTACCGTTTTCATCAGGACACCTGTGGGAACGCGGGACGGTAGGCCACGTGTTGTGTTTGTGTGGTTTTCATAACGTTTTGACCCATTTGCTGGAGCCCTTTGTCTCACAACCCTTTCCTTTCCCAAATGTGACCTACATTTAGTCGCTGCTTTAGCCACCATACACTTTTGTAACCTGCACAAGTCATCTACCCTTGAAAAGGTCTGCCTGTGCTCTTTCAAAAAATGTATGGCTGCCGTTCCTCACCACATTGGTTTTCCCAATTTACACATGCTAAGTGCATCTGGTCAGGCCGTGAGCGTAAAACTCCTGTGTACCATGGCTCAGTGTTTGGCTTGTGGTATTGCTTGTTTTGTACAAGCACTACAAAAATGGTATGCTCTCCTAACTGCAAGAGTCGGGGGGAATGTAGCCGAGCATTGCTTTTCTCAAAATTCATAGAAGCCATTGCCGTACCAAGCCAACCATGTCCAACACATACCTTTTTTTTCAGTCATTTTCCCGCTTTTCCCCCCATTCGATGGCAGTTTCCCCTACCTAGTTGTTGCCTGACCTATGCAAATCACCCCTTCCTAAACTTGGAATTTTGTCTACTTTTCAGAAATATATGCCTTTCTGTCCTCCAATTTGGCTTTCCTGCCCTTTTCTTCCATTCCGTCCATGCATGTCCAATTGGCAAAAATGGCAAAAATCGCCTACCTCTCACAAAACGGTTGATAACCCCTCAAAATAATTTTTTTCCATTTCCACTCAACCTGTTCCTGAAAGCCAACACATTGGGGAACTCAGCACAGCAAACCATTTGTTCCTAGCTCTTACAAGGAAAAAACCACAGGCTTCTTTGTACATCATGTTATTGGCATTTTTTGAAAAACCCAAAAATTTCGCACATTTTCCTTATTTTCTCTCACCCCCCTAAAGCAACCTGGGATTCCTGTGTGGCGTTACGACCGCCTACATGTGGGAAAAAAAGGAGCCAAATTTGGCCGAGATATCTCATGTAACGAAAAAGTTACAAGCCATTGAATGGCCACATACCAAAATCACCAAAAAAGGCTCTGGCACTGGGGAGAAATACCCATGGCACTTAAAGGGTTAAACATGATTTGAGGTGTTCCTTTGCCTTTGTATGTGTTCTATGGGCTAGGGATCCTTTACCCCATAGGGCTTCATGTGTTTTTGATATGTGGGTTACACAGCACCCTCCGTGCAGTAACCCACTGGTGTCGTCGCAACCCTCAAACAGACTACATACCCTGAGACTGACTACTGTCTCCCAGGGCATGTAAAGTCACCATTGGCTTTACTAGTCTCAAATTGTGAGCAGAACCAGTACAAACCATCATATTGTGGACGTACTGGTCGGGGCAATTCGATTCTCCCGGGGTCCGTTCGAGGGGGCACTGTCCAGTCCCCCCTGACCGAGTTTTGGCTGGTGGCAGTGGATACTACTTTTTATATTCGACCGCGAATATATTCCTATGGGATTTTCCCATTGTTCGAGGCTACCACTTTTTAAATAGCCTCGAACATACCGCCGGTTGTTAATATAAATTCACCGGTTGGTATTTTTTGCCAAAATGGCGTTTGTGTTAGCTTCTGTGACTCCCACCCAAGTCGAGCCCTTTGTTCCACTTTTTGGCAGCCTTCTCCACAGAAGCCTCCAAAAGTGGTGCCACTCTGTCTGGGTACCCCAGGGGGGTGTGGGAGGGGGTTTAGGCACCCTGGACTGAGTTGCCTCGGCAACTCAAGTCACACTCTTGTGTGATTGGCCCAAGTGGCACTAAGACTTGTCTAATAAGTAATTAGGGTTGTATATATATATATAATAGTGACTGTGTATTGAATTTACTTACCTCTTTTTGTGCTAGTGTATTTACAAGTGTGTCTTTAAATAAATAATTATATACTTTTACACCAAAGCTCTGGTCAGTGTTTGCTTGTACTACTGTATCTCTGTACCTATTGTGTATACTCTATATACTGACTAACTCATCTTGAGAGAAGTCCGACTGCTCAGCCACAGCTACCAGGTAACTCTGGGTGGTACAGACTGCTACCAATTGGGTTTACTGCCAACCACCTGTAGTCCTAAATCTTTTGCAGTGGTCCCTAAGGGAACTGCACAGGTTTCTGCCTAACAAATGCCTTCTGACAATGGAGGCGGAAGGTGATGTCGATCGCGCCCTATCCACCTTGGGTCCTGCTTCCGCAGCGAACCCGGTGGCCTCTGACTTGCAGCTCTTGGCCTTATCTTGGGCCCCCACGGATGAGACAAACTCAAAGGACTAAGAAGACCGCTCCTCGGACCAGCCATTCCTGGGTGAGGCAGGACCCTGCTTGGAGCACGGGTCAGAGGCCTCGGCGTTAAGCCACGCCGCCAGCCCACTATGCCTGTCCTTTGTAGTCTTCTTGGAGAAACCAAGTCATATCTCAGACTCCACCTCTTTGTGGTCCGGGTGCAGGCAGTAGAGGCATTGCAGGTGCTTGTCCTCCACAAACACATTCCGTAGACCCGCATTTGGTGCAGGGCCTAAAGAGGGACCGCCCCCACTCTCCCCCATCATGGTCGTAGGGCGCAAAGTAGGCCCAAGGACCTTCTGGCATCTTTGACAATCTTTGCCTTGAGGGGCACGGTACTGAACAGACAACCGATATCCGCTTTTGGGAGAGCAAACTCGAGGACTCCCGTCTCAGGAGGATGGCTCAGGGGCAACGTGCTGGCCTTGGAAGCAAGACGTCATGGGGCACCAAAGGTTCGATCTCCGGGTCCATGCTTAGAAACCTCTGGGTATTAAGCGCGTTATAAATAACCTATCATATCAACACTGAAGCGTGCAGTAAAAATCTGAAGATGGCTGCCAGAGGAGGGGCTTAGAGAGAAGACCGTCATCGGATAGGGGCAGAGTGACCCAGAGGACAGTGATTGGTTTAGAGGAAAAATGCAGTTTAAGTGAAAGTGAAACTTTTTTTACCGGGGGTTCCCAGCCCGACGACAGGGAATATTCATGAGCATGTGAATCCATGGCAGACCCCATGCTGTAGAATAACAATGTTCATTTCAATGTAAAATATTTGTAAAATGTAGTTGATATGAATTTCTATGTAATAAGTGACATGCTGGTCTTCAACAAATAAGATACGAGACCTTTGGAAACTAGACACAGTCAGAATGCTGGGGTGGTGGGGTGGTCGGATTCGAGTGGCGAAGTGGAGTTGGTTGCAAGAGTGCTGGGGATGTCAAGCTGTACCTTCACTAAATTTATTATTCCCAAATTGACATAGTGCAACCTTTAAACATTTACAATTTCCATTTTAGTCCACTTTAGGATGGTAACAGAGTAACTGTGCTCCCAATATCAAGCATCCTTTGACAGTTGCTACTTTTAAACACCCTCTATTATAGCATAACAAAATGTAGCTCTGCAATGCCTCTATAATCAGCTCGCTAAGCCCAAACATCTACAGTTGCCATCAATCATTTTACTGTCGGGGAATGTGTTGCATCCTTTGGATCCTCTGGTCTATTTTCCAATCACCTCTACTTTTCAGTAACGTTTCTGCTCAGTTGAGATGTATGGGGCCAATTCCATACAAGTTCAAATCATGCATGATGGCTATCACTAGCTGGAGCATGAAATGCTTGGGCCATAATACCACATACTGAAGAAGCACTGTTGGATAATTGGGCAGGCCTAGGATGGATGAATGCCATTCCAGAATATATGGGATTTTGCCCCTCATTGGTTTCTTCAACAAAAGACGTTGGCTTCTTATAGATGCTTAACTCATTGTCCCCTGACCCGCCCCACCACTGACTTTGCCAGAGGCAACCTTTTGATCAAGCAGTGTTGCTCAGTCTACCCTCGGCAAAGCACAATTTCCAGTAGACTAGGCCACTGAAAGCCGGAAACTGCATGTACCTTGGCATACCTGGGAACTCACTTAAACCTAGATTCTACAAACCGTTGCAGTAGGGGCGCACATAATACCATCCTTGCCATATCGAATTAGCGATCTATAGAAAAGCAATATTGACCAAGAGTAAGTAATTGTTTGTTCATTTAATCCATCCAAGTAGCCCTTCTCTGATGGTGTCCAAGTTCAATAAGATTTCACTATTGAACCTTTGTTCTGCAAATGGAAACTGAAGGACTACTTCAGTTCTAAAATAACAGGTAGTGGAACCTTTTTTAGTGCACAGAGCAGGGCTAAGCAACTCAATTCTGTTCAACCTTATGTCCATTACTGGGTGTCATGATTCCTGCCCTTCATGTCCCCCAGCCCTCCAAGATGTCAGGCTGGAGCCAGCCCACGATCACCTACATGGCCCTCAAGGGCCTCTCCATCCCTCCAAAGACCCACTTGGAGTCAGACTTGGCGCTTGTGGCACCAGACTCACCCACTCCCATAGGATAACAATGGGGATTGGACTTGTAGTGCATTGATGGGGACAAGATGGATGCCCCCACATATTTCGGTTCCCAGAACTGCATGTGCAGTCTAGTCTTTTGGGTGTGGTTCAGCCCAGAGACACCTGGGATACGCAGAGACTATTTATGCCACACCCAGGCTGAGAAAGATGCTTTGTGTTTTCTGCAGTGTGACACTCACCGTGTTCGGATCGGTCTCCAGTAGGACTGCATCTTTCTTCTGCCCTCAGCTCCTGCAAGAACAAGAACACCGTTAGGAACAGCCTTACTTTGCGGCGCTTCTGCCCATAATTCATCGCTCCTTCTGTTCTGTGGGCATCTTCGGCGGTGGCATTCCCATCCCGGCACGCTGCTTCTTAAGGAAAAGGGAAAAGAACAGAAAAAAAGGCATTAGTAAGCATTCAGCAAATCTTCGCTTATTTTTAAAGACTGTACGAGCTTCAAACGCTTACCTGAATCCCAGCCGCTCTGGGGGAACTCTGTCTCCGGAACATCGCATCCATCTGCAAGAGGGAAAAGACACTACAGGTTAGCGTGGAAACATCTAGAGGCGCCACATACCGCGCTTACTCACCGCATTTGTTCTTCATAACCGGCATCCACGCTGAAAACGTCGCGGCACCTAAGAGACACAGGAAAAGAACTCCGTTCAATACAAGTACGAAAGGGGTGCAACGCGCATCGCGCTCTCACTCACCTTCAGCACTACTCATCTCAGCAGCACGCCGCCATCCCCGGACGCCGATCATCATCTAAGGAAGGAAAGGAACGAAGTTAGAGAACTGTTCAAAAGACTCATCATACTTACCTGTCGGACTCTTGCCAGTGAAGTAACTAGGCAGCAACGAGCACGCATCAATCAACGCGCCCTTGCGCTGAAAGCAGGACGGAGAGCACACTATCCAAGAAAAAAAAGGGGAGCTGTGGATCAAAGGGAAGGGTTGGACCCCGGGGAAGAAGGGGTTCAAGCACACAGAGACAATAGGGAGTTGAACTCTACCAATCCTGTGTTTCAGGCCCAGTCTCTAGTCGAATAGCCTCAGGGAAGGGTTCGAGGTCGTAAGAGGTCAGACAGGCTGATTGACGTCCCCGTGGATACCAGGTGAGCGTTACACTGGGCAGCAGAAATACGAAAAGGCAGGAAGACCAGGTCCTTATCAAAATAATATGTTCCAGGTGATAGATTGCATGTGACCTGTTGGCATTAAGAAGGAACATCCAATTAAAAACTTGTAAAGGTAACACTCCTCAACAATTTCTTTGCAGTGGGGCATGACCAGGGTCACAGAAGAACAAGTTACTTCTTACCTTGTAACGTTCTTTCGACGGGATGTTCCTCCGACGTATTCCTCATCTTAGATATATCCTTCCAGCTCTGCTGGCCTCGGAAAATTTTTTCTCTCTAGAGGGCGCTGCGTGTCGACGTCCTCCGAGTCGATGTCCCCCGACAGCCGCCGTATCGACGTCGACGTGATCCTGCCTATAAAGGCCGCGCGCAGCGTCCGTTGCTCCGTTCCGTTTTGTAGCCCACAATAATACTTTCTGGACTAAACTAATCACCCTGAAGGAGCGTAAGCTGCAACAACAAGGGAAGTAGAACTGCGGGGATGGATGGGAGGGTCGATGAGGAATACGTCGGAGGAACATCCCGTCGAAAGAACGTTACAAGGTAAGAAGTAACTTGTTCTTCGAAGGGATTGTGTCCTCCGACATATTCCTCATCTTAGATAGGCTCCCATAGCAGTATTCTATTATTGGAGGAGGGAGTACAGACTTCACGCTGTCTTCTATTGATGAATAGAATGCAGTACAGCCCTTCCAAACCTAGTCTCTTGACTGGAGGAGGAATCCAAATTGTAAAAACGTGTAAAGGTATGGACAGACGACCATGTAGCGGCCACACATGTCTTTTACCGGCACTCCTCTTTTGAGGGCCGATGAAGCTGCAATACCTCTGGTCGAATGAGCCCTAAGGTTTTGAGGGGGCTCTTTCCCTGCCAGTTTATAACATTCCAGAATGGCTAGAATGATCCATCTGGAAATGGTCTGCTTAGTTATTGGTAACACCAGCTTGTGACCTGCGTAACCTACAAACAGCTGGTCTGCCTGTCTTATCCTGGCTAGTCTACTGATGTAAAAACTTAAAGCCCTCCTAGGGTCTAGCCTGTGTAACCTCTCTTCCTCTTTCCCCGGGTGAGGAGGAGGATAGAAAGATGGTAGGGTAATCTTCTGAGTGATATGGAATTCAGAAACCACCTTTGGGAGGAAATTAGGCTTCACTTGCAGGACAACTTTGTCTTTGTGAAATATTGTGTGAGGGGCTTTACAAGAAAGAGCTTGTAATTCGCTCACCCTTCTAGCAGATGTAAGTGCTATTAATAAAACAGTTTTAAGGGTAAGGAATCTTAACGAACAAGAATGGAGAGGTTCGAAAGGTGTACCCATCAGGAAAGTTAGTACTAAGTTTAAATCCCATAGGGGAACTTGGAATGGTCTTGGGGGATAAACATTGGTTAACCCCTTTAGAAACTGTATTACCAAGGGTAATTTGAAATAGGATGGTTCTTCCGCAGTATGCTTAAAGATGGATAACACTGCGAGATAGCCCTTAATGGTGCCAACTTGAAGGCCTGAATTTGCCAAATATAGTAGGAAAGACAAAACCATTGGTGTACCACATGAAAAAGGGTCGATATTCTGTTCTCTACACCAGCTGCAAAATCTGTTCCAACGGCAGCGGTATAAAGACTTTGTTGCTGGCCTCCTTGCCGAAAGCAACACCTCCATAACATCATCAGGGAGGTCCCAATCCTTGTACCTCAGCCTTTCAGAAGCCAAGCGTGAAGGTTAAGGGTTTTGATGTCTGGATGGAGAACCTGACCTCCCTTCTGCGAGAGTAGGTTCTCTCTGAGTGGAAGTCGAATTGGAGGGCAGATGGACAAGTCTAGAAGGTCCGGGTACCACGTTCTCCTGGCCCAATCCGGGGCAATTAGGATCATGGTTCGCCGGAATCTTCTCAACCTCCTGATCATTTGAGGAATGACAGGGACCAGTGGGAACGCGTACAGAAGCGGAAACTCCCAGTCCACTATGAACGCGTCTCCCAGAGCTCCTCTCGGGGGAAATTCCCTTGAGCAGAACAGGTCGCATTTCCTGTTTAGGCTGGTGGCGAACAGATCTACCTGAGGGGTTCCCCAAAGGGCGAAGATCTCTTGAAGGACTTCCTGAGCTAGCTCCCACTGGTGGGAGACTGTTCTGCCTGCTCAGAGCGTCCGCTGTCAAGTTCTTCTCTCCGGCTAGGTGAGCTGCCGATAGAGAGATTCCTTCTTGGATTGCCCAAAACCAGAGCTGCATCGCCTCTCTGCACAGGGGTAGTGATCCTACGCCTCCTCTTTTGTTGAGGTAATGCATGGCCACCGTATTGTCCGTCATTATCAGGACGCTCTTCCCTTGTACAGCTGGCAGGAACGCCTTCAGCGCAAGTCTGATGGCTCTCAGCTCTAACAGGTTGATGTGTAGTCTGGACTCCGATGGAGACCAACGACCGCTGATGGTCAAGTCGTTGGCGTGGGCTCCCCACCCCGTGAGTGAGGCATCCGTGACTACTGTTATCTCCGGCCAGGGTTGCCAAAACTGTTCTCCTTTCAGAATGTTCTCCTGACAGGCCCACCACTGAAGGTCTCGAGCCACCCTGCCGGGAACCTGAAGAAGATCTGTCATTCTCCCTGAGAATTGTGACCACTGAGTCCTCAGTGCCCACTGGAGGGATCTCATTCTCAGGCGAGCCTCTGGCACTAGGAAAATGCAGGATGCCATGAGGCCTAGCAACCTCCAAAAGTCGAAGGCTGGGAGACGGTGGGCATGTTGGAACTTGGTAACCATCTGTTGAATATCTTGAGCCCTCACCTCTGGTGGCGAGGCTTTTCCCAGGGAAGTGTCCAGGATCGCTCCTATGAACTGGAGTCTCTGCGATGGTATCATTTGTGACTTCTTTAAATTGAGGGAGAAGCCCAGTCTGTGAAGGAAGTGGCACACGTGATTTAGCTGGATCTGAGCTTGTTCCGGAGAAACAGCCCTGATCAACCAATCATCCAGGTAGGGGTAGACGTGAATCCCTTCCCTCCTTAGACTTGCAGCCACTACCGACATTAACTTGGTGAAGACCCTCGGGGCGGAGGTCAGCCCAAATGGCAGCACTCGAAATTGATAGTGAGAGTTGCCAATTGCGAACCTCAGGTATTTCCTGTGTTTGAGATGGATAGGCACATGGAAATAAGCGTCCTGAAGGTCCAGAGATACCAAACAGTCCTGGAACTGAAGGGCCTGGAGGATCTGAGAAAGAGTGAACATCTTGAATTTGTCTTTTCTGAGGAATTTGTTCAATTCTCGCAAGTCCAAGATGGGTCTCAGTCCTCCGTCTTTCTTTGGAATGAGAAAGTAAGGGGAGTACCAGCCCTTGTTCCTCTCCGCTACAGGTACCGGTTCTATGGCACCTTTCTCTAGCAGGTCCAAAATTTCCTGCAAGAGGAGCGGATCTGGAGCTTTCTGAGAGCTGATCCCCGGTGGATGACTGAGGTATACGTAGGAAAGGCAGGCAGTAACCTTGGGCAACTGTTTCCAATGCCCAAGCATCGGACGTGATAGCCTGCCATACCGCCAGATGTTGAGTCAACCTGCCTCCTACAGGTGTCCTGTGAGGGAAGTCCTCAGAGTGGTTGTGGGGCGGCTGATGCAGATGCCGATGGTAAAGAGGCACCTGCTGTTGCTGCGGCTTTTGAATATCTACCCCGTCCACCTCGGGTAGTTCTTCTTCGTCCCCTTTGAGCCGGTCGTCCTCTACCTCTTCCGAATGTGGAGTAGAAGCGAAAGGACTTGCCTCTCGCAGAGGTTCCTGTGGGACGAAAAAGGAGTCTGATGGATTGCAGCTCCTAGGGATTTTGCTGCTGCTTTTGAAGTTTGCAGTTTCTCTAAACTGTCATCCGCCTTTTTCCCGAACAAAGAAGAGCCATCGAATGGCATGTTCAAGAGCCTGGCTTGCACATCTAGGGCAAAACCAGACTTTCTCAACCAAGCGAATCTCCTGGTTGATGTACTTGCCGCCATTGCTCTGCTGATACTGTCAGCCGAATCAATGCCCGTCTGGAGGGATTCGCACATAGCGTCTTTACCGTCCTGTATAATATTCAGGAACGCATCCCTTTCTTCTCCCTCCGGGATGCAGTCAGCCGCTGTAGAAGCACACTCCCAAAGTGTATGGCTGAACCTAGCAAGGGTGCAAGTAGCATTAACAGATTTTAACGCCATGCTACATGCTGAAAAGACTTTCTTTGCCATAGCATCATATTTTTTATCGTCCCTGTCCTGTGGGACGGTAGGATAAGCCGTCTTGACATCGGTAGAGGATGCTGCCTGTACCACCAGACTTTCTGGGGATGGGTGTTTAGACAAAAACTCCGGGTCTGTAGAAGATACCCTGTACTTTGTAGACAGTTTTTTATTTACTGCTGGTACTACATCTGGGGTTTCCCAGTTTGTCATGATCTTCCTCTGAAGAGCTTTATGAAAAGGCACCACAGGATCCTCCTGTGGGCCTTTGTCAAGAATATCCGTGAGGTCATCTTGTTGGAAAGATTGTGAAGGTGCAGACCACCCCATGAACTCTGTGATTCTGGCCATTAAGGATCTATAGGGGGTTTCAGCATGCTCCCCCGGGTCTGGCCTAGCAAACTCCACCTCAGGGGAAGTGTCTAACCCACTTGCCTCATGTAAGGAATCATGAAGATCCTTTAACCTGCGTTCTTCAGAGGAAAATTCCTCTCTAATTGGGGTTACAGGTCCCTGCAACTCAAATGTGTCTTCCTGTTCAGACAATTCACCCTCTTCCAAAACCGAGGACATAGTTCTCAATTGTTCTGAACTCATAAAAGGAGTAAATCCCATTTCCAAGGCAGGGGGTGCCGAACTTGTCATTATCGGTCTCGAAAACGTCGATGTCGTCGACGCCGAAGGCTTCGAGCGTGGCGTCGAAAACAAAAGGCGGAGGCCTCGATGACCTCGACAGAATTGGAATTCTGCTCGACAATCTCGACGCCATCGACGTCGAGGACCTGGGGATAGTCACTGGGTGTGTCGTAACCGTGACTTTTCTTGGCGTCGCCGCCGGTGTCGAAGCTGGCGTCGAGTCGACAGACCCGTGTGTCGAAGGTCCCTTCGACAACGGCGTCGAAGACATCGACCTCGGCGTCGACGGAACCCTCGTCGACGGAACCTTCGATGAAGGTTTTGAGGTCAGTCCTACTCGAGGGTTCGAGACGCGGTCGAGAGGTTTCCTTCGCCGGGTACTGCGACTAGCGGCGTTTTTGACCTTCGGGTCTTTCGACCAGAGCATCGCTCTCGGCAGTCTTCGAGGGGGTCGAGGCCACTTTCTCGAAGACGCTCATATTTTTGCGGAATTCCTCCCATTCAGCCCGGGAACTATGTTTCGTGGGGCAAGGGATTCTTTTTGGCGAAACAGAGGAAGAGGAAGACGGAGAAGGGGACCTTCGACGTCTCCTCTTCGAGTGCTTCGATCTCGAGGAGTGATATGACCCACTCCGAGACCTGGAGCGCGAATGGTGACGAGGAGACGAGTGTCTCGACTTCGTCGACGAAGAAGAAGCTTTAAAAGTCTTACCTTTCTCCAGCTTCCCCCTACGCTCCTTCAGGGCCTTAGCTGTCATGGACATACAGTCCTCGCATTCTGAACAATGGTGTTCAGCTCCCAAACACCACAGACAAACTCTGTGAGGGTCAGTCAACGACATCTTTTTCCCACAATCTCGGCATTTTTTTAAGCCGGATCGAGGCGTTGTCGGTTCCGACGAGGAAGCCATCGAGTACGGATCGAATGACTCGAGGTAGATAGGATTAATCTGACTAAGAACTGAGCAACGGTATTCCGAGGCACTGAGTAAGCGCGGAAAAACGGAACTGAACAACGGACGCTGCGCGCGGCCTTTATAGGCAGGATGAAGTCGACGTCGATACGGCAGCTGTCGAGGGACATCGACTCGGAGGACGTCGACGCGCAGCGCCCTCTAGAGAGAAAAATTTTTCCGAGGCCAGCAGAGCTGGAAGGGTAAATCTAAGATGAGGAATACGTCGGAGGACACAATCCCTTCGAATAGCATGTTTGGCACCTACTGTTCCATCCCAGCCAGGTGAACCTATTGGGTCAGTGTACAGCCTCGAAAATTGCAGCCAGTCGGAATGAAATGCTTCAGATACCCGTAGTAGTGACATTCTGTACCAAGGCGACCTAAGAATTTGCCAAAATGTGTTGGGGGAGGTCGATCACGTGGCCTGCTACAACCCTTATATGGAGCCAAAGACTGCCATAGTGTACTGGGGATGCAAATGGTTGGAACATGGTCAGGTAGCAGCAAAAAAGAAAGAAAAATCAATAAAAGTGCAACATCTGCATTGACCAGAGTCAAGCCTGCAATGAGAACTTAAATCTGGTAAATTGGCTGGATGTCGGCAGTGGATTATGTAACTAAGAGGACCTTGCTGCATATTTGAACAAAGGAGTGGACAAAGTATTCTTGGAGAATATAAAAATCTGAAGTTGACCTACCTCACCCACATACCTCCTATTGTAGGTTGTGGCTTTTCTAAGCTGCCGTGAACCTTCCGGAAGAGTGACATGGAGGGGAGCTTGGATGGTCATAGTTAGGAGGGTGCTGCTTTCTGGGCTCGTGCAAGGTACACTGTACTGGGATTGCATCCTATAATCTGATCATGAGTACAAGAAGGATAAAAAATGCAGCAGAGCAGCACACTCATGACAGATCAAACTAGGGGCACACAAGGGCTCTGTGTGCGCAAGACCCACTAAACCCCTATGAAAGTACAACCATAGAATACAGAGGGGAATAAAAAGCTTGAAAATCTGGAATCACAGTAAATAGCTTGAGGACTTCCTTTAGGCACTCCGGTAGCCCCCACCTAAAGAACTGATAGAGGTTGGACGCCGACTAAAATGGCTGCCTAGGTGCAGAGCTGCACTGCTTCAAATATCCTTTATAACAATATCCTGCGGATCGGGATGTTGGTGGAAGATCAAAACAGAATCTAATGGCAGAAGGTCTGGGGCACTAGAGGAGCTGCTTATTAATATATACGAACACTATAACCCGGAAAATGATTGCCATATAAATGCCGCGCCTCACTGGGCCCTGCACCGTTAAGCGGCGAGAGCGGGGGAACACAGCGACCCGCCCAGCCCCCACTCTGATCACTGGCCTGGCCCGAGCCCATTAACTATACACTGTTGCCGAAGTGAGGGACCCGATTCCACTCGCACACTGTGCGTGAGCAGTGAAATCCAGCAGACGTGAGGCAACACACTGCAAGGTGATCGCAAGAGTGCAGGCAAAAGATATGGGCAGCAAACACTACCCAGTCCCCCTGGTGGTGGTTGGCTGAGAAACTCGCACCCGCAGCTCTGTAGCTGCAGGGGGAAAGCTGCAGAGCTCGACGAAACCAGCGAGGCACGCAACGGTAGGGAGCAAGGAGGGAGGAAGTCTGCTAGCCAACAAGCGGTGTGAGCTCCCAGCAGGACCAACACGCTCCAGACAGCCAGTGCCCAGACCCAACATCGGGCGTGTGGCAGAGTCTGCCATTGTAACGACACAAGACTGCCTGACTGCATTTATCATACATTGCATGAGACAAGTTGTCTAGAATTACTGGCGGATGAATGATAACACCGGCTACACAACGCTGACAACAGAATTAATCCCACAAGCAGGTCACTCCCATATCCTAATGAAGTGCTTAGTACTGCCAATTTAAAACAACATGCATTCAGGGGACTGTGACATTGGTGACAAACCTGAACTATGGCCATCACCAAGAAGTGCTCCCACAAACACAGATCCCCCTCATTCATAAGTCCATATACAGGGGGCACCCTGTAACAAAAACAAAGTGGACACACAACAACATCCTAAATTAGGCGGAGCAGGGGCATAGCCTCACCTACATATCGCAGAGAAACACAGGAAGTTGCCAATTGATACCCCTCAAATATCCACCGCTCTCAGTGCACGAGCATTACAAAAGTGGCGTACTCACGAACAGTCAGCAGTAGCACCCAGTCACGCGAGCAGGCAACTCCGCTGGGTTTGGACTTGACAAGAGGTAGCAAAGGAAAGAAGAAAGGGCCCATGGATGCGTACACAAGTTCGAATATGGGAAAGGAGTGAAGCGGGGGCCCCACAACCGAGCCCTTCGTCCAGCCCAATACAAGCAGAGAGCGCCAACGACCCATGACTGCACTACAGGCCAGCTTTGCAGCAGTCAACAGCAGGCTAGATGATATCAGCAGCAACATGTCCTCAATCATGGATGATCTCCAAAAAGTGAACACTAGGGTCACTGAGGCGGACAGCAGAGTAGGCATGCTAGAGGACACCTGTACTACACAAAGTAAAGACATTGAAGATAAGAAGAGACTGAAACTGGTCCAATCCAAGTGTGATGATCTAGAATCAAGATCATGTCGGAACAACGTCAGGGTGATGGGCATGGCGGAAAAACCCTTGAATATACCAATGGAGAACTTTCTGGAGGAGGCGATACGCACAATGATTCCGGAAGCCCAATTTTCCCAACAATTCCTAGTCGAGAGGGCTCACAGATCTCTGCCCCCCCCCCCACCCAAACCCAGACCTCTGCCAAGAACCGCTCACCTACTCAATTATCGAGACAGGGACCTGATCCTCCGGCTCTCCCAAGAAAAAGGCACATCACCATATGACTCAGCAAGGATTAATTTGTACCAGAGTTCTCAAACGGAGTACAGGCAGCCCGTCGCACATTTGACCAGGTCAAAAAGGCGCTTGGAGCAAGATTCGTACCCTACGCAATGATGTTATGATATGATATATGGCATTTATAACGCGCCTATACACAAGTGTTTCAAGGCGCGACGAGGCAAGGGGGGAACAAAGGGAGGATAGACAACGATCCTACTAGGCCAGGTGTCATTCAGATCGCGCAGGTGCATGGGAAGGGGGGAAGGAAAAGTGCGTGGGGGGAAGGGAAAGGGGAAAGTGCAGTACATGGGAAAGTGGAATAAATAAGATAAAACAGCCAGCTAGTGGCAAGTGCAAGGAAGTGCAGACATAAGTGCTGGAGGGGAACTGAAGGGATACAGAAAAAAAACGGTCCCCAAGTGCAGGGGTTGCCAGGGAGACAGTGCAGGTGGGCAGTTGACTGGGCCTGGGCCAGAGATCAGAAAGGGTGGCCAGGTAATCAGTGCAAATTTAGTCAGGAATTCAGCAGGAGAGGAGAGGAAGCAGAAGCAAAGAGGAAGATTTTGAGGTGTTTGCAGAAACCAGAGATGGTTCTCCTCGAGTTTCATGGAGGCAGGAAGGCTGTTCCAGAGAGAGGCCCCTACCGAAGAGAGTGATCTGCCACCAACTCGTCGCTTGGAGAAGCGACTGACCCTCAGGGAGTTGGAGGCAGATGAGAGAAGAGCTCGAGAAGGAAGATATTTAGAAAGAGTTGAAGGTATTGCGGCCCCAGACCCCAGAAGGCCTTGTGTACAATGCAGAGGTTTTTGAACTTAATCCTCGCAGCCACTGGGCGCCAGTGCAGAGATTTCAGTCCTGGGGAAGATACGATCCCTGGGCTTGAGGCCAAGGACAAGTCGTGCAGTCCTGTTCTGGATAAGTTACAGAGGGCGGAGAGTGGAAGCAGGCAGATTTAGATAGAGGCTGTTACAGTAGTCCAGCTTAGAGAGGACCAGTGCTTTGGAGACAGTGAGCTTCTGGGGAAAGGAGAGGAAAGGAAGAATACTTCTAAGGAGGTGCAGCTGGTAGTGTGACTTATTAGAGACGTCAGAGATGTGAGGGGAGAAGGAGAGTGCAGAGTCGAAGATGACCCTGAGGGTTTTAGGCTTGCAGGTGGGAGGAGGGCTAAGAGAGGCTGGCCAGAGAGCTGCAGGGAAGGAGGGAGTGGGTGTGCCAATGAGTAGAATCTCAGTCTTACTGGCATTAAGGCAGAGGTCGTTGGTGGCACACCATTCCTGGATGGCAGACAGACAGTCCGAGATGAGGGAAGGAGAGGAGCAGGAGGAGGAGGCCGAGGGTAGCCTGAAAATGAGCTGGGTATCACGCGCATAGCACTGAAAGTTGGGACAGAGAGCAGTGATGCAGTGGGCAAGGAGTGCCAGGTATTGGTTGAACAGCCAGGGAGAGAGGTTAGATCCCTGGGGGACACCACAGGTGGAGAAAGATGTCTGAGAGGAAGGACCCTAGTTGGACCTGGGAGGGTCGGTCGGAGAGGAAAGAAGTCAGCCACGCCAGAGACTGACCAGTGATACCCAGGTTATCACAGAGACGGTTGAGCAGGAAGGCATGGCTGACAGTGTCAAAGGCAGAAGAGAGATCAAGCAAGATAAGAATGCAAGGGGTGTTAGAGTCGAGGTTGGTGAGCAAGTCTTCACGGATGTTCAGGAGAGCAGTTTCTGTGCTTCTGGCAGCTCTGAAGCCAGACTGATGGCCATGAAGACAACCAACAGATTCAGTGTGGAGATTGAGCTGGGGGATGGCCAGTTTCTCCAGGAGCTTGCCCAGGAAGGGAGTGATGGAGATTGGGCGATAGTTAGCCGGGCAGGAGGGGTCAGCAGAGGGTTTCTTAAGAAGAGGGTGCACAAGGGAGTGCTTCAGGGGGGAAGAGAAGACTCCAGTGGCAAAGGATGATTGCAGAAATCCGCCAGGGCAGGAGCCAGGGAGTCGATGTGGTCCTTGATAGTTGGAGGAACAGGGCTGAACCCGTTTCAACGAGACTTATAGCTCGGACTTGTCTAGAAACCTCGTCTGGAGAGAAAAGGGGAAAGGCAGAGAAGGAGGGAGGAGGGGGGGGCTGCAGAAGGGCCAGAGGAAGATCAGGGAATAGTGGGAGGGGGATGAGAAGAGGAGAGCGAGGACAGGAAGTCCTGAGTTTTTCAAATGAAGTAAGGCCAGTGCCGTGCAGAGGGCCTGGGAAGGGATAGGAGAGGTAGAGACTGCGTCAGGATTGGCCAGTTCCTTGCAGATTTTAAAGAGTTCAGCCGAATTGTTAGATTCCGCAGAGACGCTGGCTTGGATACAAACTCTCTTCTTGGTGAGGACGGAGAGCCGGTATTGCCTTTGCAGCAGGTGGCAGGCCAGTTTGTCAGAGGATCAACTTGAAGCACGTCATTTCCTCTCAGCAACCCTACACTTGCATGTTCCCGGCAAAACTCAGTTTGCAGCACTCCGGAAGAGCCCACTTTGAGTCACCTGTAGAAGCCATGGCATACATAGAGCGGTACATTCCACTACTGTCATACAGTAACTACCCTCTGCCTCACACTAATTCATGAAAGTACCCAGAGACACCGAGAGATGACCACAAGGTGCAAATTCCCTGATCCGACAGAAGCTAGCACAGCAACTCCCAAGAGCGGACCGATTCGAACAGTTTGGTCGTGGCCACGCAGAGCCACCCACAGTTGCAGATGTTGCAGTTATGGTATGGGTTTACACTGTCCAGTTGGGGGGATGGTGAGGGTGGGGCGGATAGGTTGGATGAGGCCTGTTGCCTAAAAGGGGAAGATCGATAGGGTGGGGGGGAGGGGGATGTACTACATACAATAATTATAAGCAAAATAACGATGTGAAGGGAGGGACCCGGGAGGGTGATTGTTTATCTGAAAAGTCTGACAGCTACATAGTATACGAGAGATTATGAAAATCTCATGAACCTAAGAAGGTTGAAGATACAAACTGGAAATGGCATCACCCAGAACGAACCAGGGAATTATACTCCTAAAATGGATCAGAGGGCTGGCTAACCCCATAAAAGCTAGGAAAATACTGAAATATGCTACACGTCACAGAATCCACATCCTTCTCCTACAAGAGACACATGCCATCATGAAAGTAAGTAATTTGCTTGAAACTGGGGACAGATGCGAATCGGAACGGAATACTCCTCCCAACCATTATACATCAACGAACCGGCTTCCAAATAGTCAGGTCAATGGTAGACACGGAAGGGAGATACGTAATTATATGGGGTGCAATTTACAATCAAGAACTCATTTTGAATACATATAGACCAAACCGATACTCCGGAGTTCTACCTACAGATCAGGTCACTAATTTCACTGGTGAGGGAGGTTAAAATAATATTGGATGTGATCTGAATACAATCCTTGACCCACTGAAAGACAGGTCATCCACAGGTCACAAAAACCACACGAAGTCGGCACTGACCGTTTTACAAGCTATGTCCGCACTACCCCTGACAGAAGCATGGAGAGAGTTACATCCCAACCAGCAAGAATACACGTTCCACTCAGATGTACAAGAGTCCAGCTCATGCATAGTCTACTGGTTGTGTACCCTGAATATATCCCCCGAAGTGGGAGAATGTGCCAAACTCCCCTGTACATTATCTGACCACTTAACAGTCCTTCTTGACTTACAGTTGGTAGATATAGACCAAAGCCCATGTAGCTGGCTAATGGCCTCCAGTGCTACTGAAAGACGACTCAGTGATAGAAGCACTACGAACAGACCTAATCGAATCCTTCAACAGCAACATGGGCTTGGTGGGATCGGTAGCCATGGTCTGGGAACCCTTTAAGGTCTGGCTGAGAGGGCACCTGATATCACGTTGACTGGGGTCCCTACGAGTGATAAGGAGTGAACTGAACCAAACTGAACACACTAAAAACCATAGAAAACGCATACTCACGGGCACCGTGGTTGGACACTTAAGCCATTGCAGGACCAATTAGCAAGATTTAGATCGCTAGCGGAACAGGAAGTATTGTATTTGGCACAACCGATACGAGCCAGGAGATAAAGGGAGGGTAACAAAGCTGGTAGATCCATGGCCAATCTCATCAAATCTGAGCATGGTATAAGGCCGATCACAGGGATAACTGGCTCAGACAGCAGAGTACACACAGCCCTTAAAGTGAATGCAGTGCTCTTGGGAGTTTTACTCGTTGTACCCAAATGCAGATCTAGCAACACCGGAAGAGCTGGAACAGTACATGGACTTGTTCCCACTACCCGTGCTGGAACATGCCGAAAAAGAGACACTAGATCTCCCCCTTAACAGAGGAAGTCGGGCAAGGTATAAAAGATTTAAAAGCGGGTGAAACGCCGGCTCAGATGGTATCCCAGTAGACCTTTACAAAAATGTTGGCACGGAAACTCGCTCCCAAATTGATGGAGGTGTAGGAGGAGGCCCTAGGGTCTGGCGCACTTCCAAGATCCATGAGAGAGGCTATAATAACAGTCTTACTCTCGGGGCGTGGCTACGAGGGCCATGTAAGAAGACGTGTTCTGGAGGAGCAGAAAGTGCCGTCATAGATGCCTGCAACTATTGAAAATCAATATGCCTGTTTATGAAAGTGACGAGTGGCCGCTGAATTTTTGAAGCCCACGGGAGGTACAGAGACAGTTTTACAAATTACTAGATTGCGAGTGTTGGAGAAGGAGGAGGATACAAAATGGCCGGCGGAGAGTGAGAACAAAGGAAGCAGTCGGCGTCGAGAAGGCAATGCTACAGTAGCGGAGCGCAGGCAACGTTGCATGGCGCAACAAACTGTGACAATCTAACGAGAAACGTGCTCAGATGGGCCAGAATGCTTGGTAGGGAGATGGATGGAACCGTGTTCTGAGCCAAACACACATGAAAGGGATCCCTGAGCAGATTGTCGCTTCGGCTGGCGGGCAGCCGGGAGCAGTGGCAACCACAGCTGTAGAGGCGGGAGCCGCATGGAGGAACAACCGCAGCCCTGGCATGTCAGAAGAGCTGGAAGGGCAACATTGTTTCCAAATGACACGCAGTCCAAGGGAAATTTAACTTGTCAAGATCGCAGAATGGAGCTAGCAGCAGGGTCCGGAATCGTGAGGACATAGAACAATAGCAGGCAGCCTGAATCGAAATGGAGCGGGGCCGCTGTTTGGAGGATGAATATGTGGTACATGCATAGAGGCTGGCCATGAAGTATTGCAGGAGGCCAGCTGCACAACGCAGGAAGTGGGCGCGAGGAGGCAAGCTGGGGATCAGAGCCCCGAGACAGCGCATGCCACAACAGAGATGGAGGCAAAGAGTGGCAGGAACGAATATAAGACACAGAATCTGCCGGGCAATCTATACGGAAGGCGAGCGGGAAGGGCCCGTGTATAATGCCGCCATATGCGGGAACAGAGTGCACGGCGGACATGAAGCTACACTAAGAAACAAGCAAAGTGAGAAGACGGGTACCACAGGGGGATGCGCTCATAAGACGGCACGGAACGCTTTGTGTGCGGACCAAGCAGCCTGCACATGACATTGATTACGGTTGGAGAGGGGAGAGTGCCCCGGCACATGATAAACATCCTGGTGGAAACACTATGCTGCGACTGTGAACCCGGGAGCAAGGCAAGTGAGGGACATTGGCTCATTTGAAGAAGAAAAGACCAGCAATAATAGCCACCTCTGATTGGGGCGCCAGGAAGTGATAGAGATGTTGGTTTGCACACCAGGCAACGAGTGAAGCTCTCCAGGACAAATGTGCTAACACCAAGGTGGACAAGTGTAAGCCAGAGTGCCCAGCTGGCGAACGAGACATGAGCCCCTGAGCATCCCTTCGATGCACAGCAACCTGTGGGAAATGACAAGCAGGACCAGAGGATGTGTGCGAGTGCACTTGGTGGAAGGTTACAGAGTGCCAGCTGGGAGAATTGATAGGTGAAGAGTCCGGGACCACACTCAGCAAATAACAGAGGGAACAAGACGCACAACCTGTGTGAGAATAGAAAGTGATAAAGCCTTGGAAGTGTGGCGCAGCGCAGAATACATATAGACTCAGACAACGAGCCCGCAGCCTGGGGGTCGCTAGCGGAGTCAGAGAGGGGACATATAAGGTCACGTGGGAGGGCACAACCCATTCCTGCAGCTAAGAAGCAGTTCTGGGATGCCATTGAGGCGACTCCCCCTGAGCTCAGGCGCGGAAAGAAACCTGCTCCTGCCGGGGCTGGCAACCACAAGTGGGGGGGCCCACCCACAAACCCCTGTCGCAGCGCCATGTCCAACAAACCTCCAGGACTGAAGGGCAAACAGCCTACACTAGATGAATACGCCAGGACACCGCCTGGCCCGGAAGGAGACAGGAGCAAAGACAAAGCCCTTGCCAGGGGCATGGTCGCCATGGGAACGAACCAGGAGGTCCTTGCAGCGATTGCTGATCTGAAGGTGGCTTGGGAGACAAAGCTTGAACAAGCCATGATGGAATTGAAAACAGCGCTGGAGCTCAAAGTTGGGGCGGTGCAGGAGGAAGTGAAAGTCATTGGCAAGATGTTAGGTCATTGACGGAGCGCACGGAGAACCTTGAGATAGAAGTGGGCCCGAACACAGCGGACTGTGCTGCACACAAACTGGAGCTGCATGCCCTAGTGCAACATGTGGGCAAACTGGAAAGCAGAGCGGAGGAGGCGGAAGGACATGCCCGGAGGAATAATATCCGTATCGTTGGTCTGCCAGAGGGAGCAGGGGGTCCCAACCCCACAGAGTTTGAGACTATCCTGATGCAGGAGATCACCGGGGGAACCTTGTCCCAGGGTTTTGCAGTGGAAAGGGTGCATAGGGCCCTCACTAGGAAGCCGCCGCCAGGCAATCCGCCTAGGCCGATTATCGCCAAGATCCTTAACTATCGAGAGTGAATCCTTGAACACTTCCGCAAGGGCGGAACAATACAAAGAGGGGCAACGAATATAACTGCCTACCCGGATTATACCCTAATGGTGCAGCGGAGCCGTATGAACTTTGGGACTGTCAAGAGGAGATTGCGAGAAGCGGGCCACAAGTACATGTTGCTCTACCCGGCGAAGCTGAACGTTTTCCATAAAAACAGAACCTGGTTCTTTGATACTCCGGAAGATGCCATGGGGTGGCTCGACATGCAAAGCTGCCCCCTGGAGTCGGATATCCAGACGGGAGACGGAGGAGGACTTGATTATAGTCACTGATGAGGCTTATGGGCCGGCATGCATAGGTTGGAAGGAAACATGGTCCGTGAGCACTGAGACTATTGCTTGGTAAGGGAGCCTCTTGGGGCTAGACTTTGTACACCCACCTAGAGTTTAGTTAGGTCACCGATAGTGCGGTGACACCCTGCTGGGGCAGGACCAAACGTAGGGGCGTCTGAGATCCAGGGATGGAGCTGGGCAGTTGTGGGTGTGGGGTAGGAAGGAGAGGGGGGTAGGAAGGGGAGGGGGGAGGGAAGGGATTGTGTACTGTGGTTTGTTATAGTTGGGAAGGATGTTCAGTTGGGGGGTGGGGCCTACACCCCGGGTAAAACAAGATGACCCATGGGAGACCTTAATATAGACACTTGGAATGTCAGGGGGCTTGACAGCTATCTGAAAAGAAACAAGGTTATGATGTACCTGCGCAGACAAAAAGTGGACATAGCCTTGTTACAAGAAACTCATTTAACGCAAGCAAAACTGGAAGTGATACAGAAGAAGTGGAAAGGGACGGTAGTGGGAGCAGCATACTCAGCTTATGCAAGAGGGGTATCAACATGGGTGGCCCCACATGTCCGGTTCCAGCTGCTGCACTCTGCAGCGGAGTCAGATGGCAGGATGGTGGTTATGAAAGGGATGGTGGAAAACGGAGATCTGTATTGTAAATACTTATGCTCCGAATCAGGACACGGCTGTTTACTTTAGAACCCTGTATGGCAAACTCAGTGGAAGTGTGGGGGTGGGGGGTGCTGGACTGTTGGGGGGGGGGGGATTTTAATTGCGTGCTAAAACCCAACATAGATAGATCTGATACTAAAGTGAACAGATCCACTCTGGATGCAAAGGCACTGCAGTCACTGTTGGCAGATTTTGGGCTGGTTGATGCATGGAGTGCACGCCATCCGCAGGATAGACAATATTCACACTATGCAGCCCCACTTGGCCTACATACTAGACTAGACTATGTGTTTGTAACACATGAATTGATGACGGAAATACCGATTGCAGAATATAAAGCAAGAGTCCTCTCACACCACTCACCACTGATGGTAGTGTGGCAGTACCGACCCCCGATGGGATGGATACCCACATGGCGTTTGCGAGCAGAGGCATTTAAAGACAACGCATTTAGGGAAGACAAGCAAGAGGAAATAATAAGTTACTTTGAGATAAACACTGGCAGTGTTAAGACAGCGGGCATACTCTGGGAAGCCTTCAAGGTATTAGTGAGGGGAATTGCCATAGCCAAGTCCAGGGGGCTGCAGAATGGGATCCTGGCCGAGTTGCAAGAAAAAGAGCTGAAAAAGAGCTAGAAATGGTATTGGAACGGGGCGGTAAGACCAAGGAAGAAGCAGAAATGGCACTAGGCCTACAGCAGAAATGTGCAGTATACTGGGAAAGATTATGCAACCTCAATTATAAGAAGTATATAGAGAAGGATAGTGAGAGAAGATGGTAACACAGTGGATACGCAAGAGGGGGTTAATCGGGAATTTCTTTCTTAGGGGAGGAAAACAGAAGACTCTCCAGCAGGGAGATCTCCTCTGTCGTTGGAAAGTGGTGAGTCGGTTCAGCAGGGCTCCCCCGGTGGTGTCGTCGTAGCAGGTCGGCTCAGTCCTCCCTCGTCGGATTTTCAGGTCCTGTGGCGACTTCTGAAGTTCCAGTCCCAAAAGCCCTGCTTTTATGCAAGAAAGCCCCATTCATTCAGCCTGGCTGTCAAGCATGCTAAGTGGTGAGCCGGCCGGCTCACCACTTGGGCCAGTCACACAAGAGAGTGACTTGAGTTGCCAAGGCAACTCCGTCCAGGGTGCCTAAACCCCCTCTCACATCCCCTGTGGTACCCAGACAGAGTGGCACCACTTTGGAGGGCTTCTGTGTAGAAGCCCGCCAAAAGTGGAACAAAGGGCTTGACCTTTGGTTTGGAGTTACAGAGGCGAACACAAACGCCATTTTAAAACCGAGTTTTGGCAGAAAATACCAACCGGAGAATTAATATTAAATAAACCGGCGGTATGTTAGAGGCTATGAAAAAAAGTATTAGCCTCGAACAATGGGAAAATCCCATAGAGATATATTCGCGGTTGCATATAAAAAGTAGTATCTACTGCCACCAGCCAAAACTCGACGAGGGGGGGCGGGGACAGTGCCCCCTCGAATAACAGACCCAGGGGCAATCGAATTGCCCCTACCAGCACGTCCACAATATGATGGTTTGTGCTGGTTCTGTTAGTAATTTGGGATTAGTAAAGCCAATGGTGACTTTACATGCCCTGGGAGACAGTAGTCAGTCCCAGGGTATGGAGTCTATGGTGGGGGGTCACTATGACACCCCGGTGTTACGGCACGGAGGGTGCTGCGTAACACATAGGAAAAACACATGAGACCCTATGGAGTAAAGGACCCCATAGCCCATAAAACACATTAACATTCAAAGGAACACCGGAAATCATGTCCAAGAGTGGAAGAAAAAGTCTCGCTCTTGGCAGGAGAAAAAAACAAACTCCAGAAATCCAGCAAAGCTGCTAGGGGACTCACTAGGTTAGGCAATTCAGCCTAAACAGAGAATTCTCCCTAACACACTCCACCACGTTTCCATTTTGGGCCTATGACATAACTTCCAGCCCATTGCAATCCTTCTCTTTGCCAGGACATACGCTAGATCTTTCAATTTGCTTAGCTGTTTAAGCTTACGCGGTCTGTAGAACCCTCCTAGCAAACAGGCCCACGCAGTATCCACCTTTATGCGAATCCCCTTGTCTTCCATTTTCTGTTCTATTTCTCCCCAGTATCTCTATCAGTGGGCACGCCCAAAACACATGTACCATTCCTGCATTTTCCTCATTACATTTTGGGCACACTTGGCACCCGGCATTTTTAAATTTAGCTATCTTTTGTGGCGTCAGGTATGCCCTGTGAGTTATATACAACTGTATCTGCTGCAGTCTAGCATTTCTCGATACTTTAATGATACCCTTGCGCTCTCTCCCACATCCCGTCACTCATCGGGGCCCCTACTTCCTCTTCCCAGTCCAGTCTAAGTTTCACCACCTCCTTTCCCACTTGGGACATTATCATTTCGTACACTCTAGACGTTTCGTGCCCTCCTCCTGCTATGTGTCATATGTCATATCTAAAGCAGTGTCCGGTTCCTCCACCAATTCCACTTAAGACCAGGTATCTTTAATTTGTTGCACTACCCCGTGATACGTGATATATTGCCCCTCACTCAGCCCCATTAGTTCCACCAGCTCCCCAAATTCCAGTGTCTTCCCCTCCTGCCACACATCCCCCATCGCTGCTATCCCAGCCGGTTCCCAGTGCTTCCTAATCATCAAACTCAATTGCTTCCCTCTTCCCACCACTGTGACCAGCGGGATCTGCAGGGAGCACAGGGATGGCTTGTCCATCAATCGGCATGCCCTTTGCCACATCTCCCACCAAAGACTGAGCATCCCCGGGCGACCATCCAACTCCGATTTGGGCAACCATATAATTTCTCTCAGAAAGTATGGGGCACAGTCCTTTTGAAGCAACATGTGTTCTAAGGTAGGCTCCTCAGAGAGGCATTTGGCTACGTATTGTAATTGGCTCGCTACATAATAGACTTCCCAATTTGGTAATTTAATGCCTCCTTTCTCGTATGGATTTTGTAGTTTCCACAGGGCTACCCTGTTCCTCATCCCGTGCCATAAGAATTCCCTGCATATACCGTCCAGCCTGACAAAGAATTTCCTGGGTATTGAGTATGGAATGTTCGTGAAGCAGTGTAACAATCTGGGCAGCGCAACCATCTTGAGCATCACCTCTCGTCTCATCATTGCCAAGGGGAGTTTCGTCCAAAACTTCATGCTACTCTCCAGTTTAACTGTTCTCTCTGTGTTATGCCTATGTTCAGCTTCTACCGTATGGTATATGTCTACCCCAAGATATCTGAATGTTGTAACCGCCCACGGTATCTGTAGGATCGGCAAATTCTCTAACAGGAGCCCTCTGTATCTACCCAACGGGAACACGCAAGACTTACTGGGGTTCACAGCTATACCTGAAAGTTCTGCAAACCTCTTCATTACATCGAGTATATATTGGAGGTTCTCTTCTTGGTAGCGCAAATACAGTAACATGTCATCTGCATATAATGAAATGAGATGTGGTGTCTCCCCGACGACAATACCTATTGCATCATATTGCTGCCTCAAGTAAATCGCCAGGGGTTCTAGGGCTAAAATATACAGCATAGGGGACCATGGGCATCCCTGTCTGGTGCCTCTGCCGAGTTGCCATCTTTCAGAGACTACAGTTCCTGTCTTCACTCTGGCTAGAGGTGCGCTGTACAACAGTTCAACCCATTTAAGATATCCCGGTCCCATACCATAATTGGCTAGGGCCTCAGTTAACCTGGGCAATTTGACAGAGTCAAATGCCTTAATTGCGTCCAATGATACTATCGCCATCTTGCTTTCACCCCCATTAGTATGTTCCACCACTCGGTGGAGTCGCCTAAGATTATTCGAGATATTCCTATGCGGGATATATCCTGTCTGATCGGGGTGTATTAACTTATTGATGACCTTCCTCAATCTATTCGCCAAGACCGCTGTTAGAATCTAACTATCCTGATTTAACATCGACAAAGGCCTATAAGAGCCAGTGTCACTACCTGGCTTGTTGGGCTTAGGAAGTGGTATAATGACCGCTTCACGCAAGGATTCCGGTAATTTCCCAGCTTCATACGCTTCGTTGAGCATCTCCAGCAGCTGGGGGGATTACCTCCGTTTTATATGCCTTGTAAAATTCACTTGGGAGTCCATCAGTTCCGGGGGTTTTGCACGTGGGCAGCTGTCTCACTACTCCCTCTAGTTCCTCTAGGGTGATCGGGGCATCTAGCTCCTCCCTCTCCTCTGCACTAATCTGGGGTAATCCAATATTTTCCAATGTGTCCCCTATCTCCTCCTTGTTGCTTCCTGTCTCATCCCCATACAGGCGTCTATAATTTTCTAAGATTCTAACAGCGGTCTTGGCGAATAGATTGAGGAAGGTCATCAATAAGTTAATACACCCAGATCAGACAGGATATGTCCCGCATAGGAATATCTCGAATAATCTTAGGCGACTCCACCGAGTGGTGCAACATACTAATGGGGATGAAAGCAAAATGGCGATAGTATCATTGGACGCAATTAAGGCATTTGACTCTGTCAAATGGCCCAGGTTAACGGCGGCCCTAGCCAATTATGGTATGGGACCGGGATATCTTAAATGGATTGAACTGTTGTACAGCGCACCACTAGCCAGAGTGAAGACAGGAGGGCACACTCTGGTGGGCACAACCAGTTCACCGTCTTTTCTCGCATCCCCGGATGTCTTGTGGTCGAATTGCCCGTGCAAAGCACCCCGGCAACCGGACAGCCACTTACCACTGGACCCACGGCTGGTTTCTTCCCTGGCAGTGCAACAGCCTCCTGTTTTCCTCCCCGACGAGATCCTCTTCCCCCGGACGAAGCACCGACTTGCACCCGCTGCCAGGAACAACTGCCCTGCTGGAGCGTTCTCACTATTTTAAGGTACCGTGTCCGCCAAGCCTCCCTTTCTAAAGATTGCTACAAGGTAAGAATAATCCCTTAACCTTCTGGACTGGGCTGGCCGCCTTGACCATCTAACTGGTCCCTTTCTGTTGGTCCAACTCTTTCTGAACCTTGTGCGAGACTTTTGGGCACTTTCAACCGTGTAACCTTGGACACATTTCGACTGGAGCCTCTTAAAGTGGGTCCGCCCTTGTTAACTTTGACTTTGCGGTTTTAACCTGCCTTTCTCTCCTACTGTGCTCGTCCGAAAGTGTTGGGATCCGTTTCTATCTTTGCTCTGCCTTTCTCTCCCTCTTAAACCGATTGATTAGAGTGCCATCTTCGTTAAGCGCTCACCGCTGTCTGAAAATAAGTGTTGCTTTACTTAAGACTTGTCTAATAATCGTTGAAGGGAGTGTATATCTTTTAGTGACCGTGTTTTTGAACTGCTTGATATTAGTGCCAGTGTGTTTAGATGTGTTTTTAAATAAATAATTAATTCTCTTTTACACCAAGCTCTGGTCAGTGTTTGCTTGTTCTACTGTGTTCTATTGA
Organism: Ambystoma mexicanum; assembly: GCF_040938575.1. NCBI lineage: Eukaryota > Metazoa > Chordata > Amphibia > Caudata > Ambystomatidae > Ambystoma > Ambystoma mexicanum. The sequence goes on from NC_090936.1 coordinate 408,536,409, forward strand.
CCTATTGTGAATACTCTGTATACTGCCTAACTCTTCTTGAGAGAAGTCTGACTGCTCAGCCACAGCTACCAGGTAAATCTGGGTGGTACAGACTGCTGCCAATTGGGTTTACTGCCAACCACCTGTAATCTTAAATCTTTTGCAGTGGTCCCAGAGGGAACTGCACAGGTTTCTGCCTAACAGAGGGATTTGCGGAAGTGGGCGGAAGCAGAAACAGTGGTATGGCAGGGGAAGCGTGTAAAGGGGAGATGGAAGAAGCAGCCAGAGCCCTAGCGGGTTGGAGGCAATTGATAGCTGAACTATTTGGGCCCTCGCACGATGGACCAAGTGACGGAGACTCAATGAGCGCTGCCGAAGAGGAACCCCCACCACAAGAGGTGGAGACTGGAAATGTGGGGGAGTAGGCTTGGGATGGGGGAGGGACGGGGAGATACAGTGCACTGGAATACAACAATTTATGAGTATTTGTGATTGACATTATGTATCCACTGTAAGTTTGGTTTGTTTTGTATTTGGAAAATTAATAAAATCATTAAAAAAAAAAGGCTTACTCAAGCCACATAAGCCACTGCACGAACCAATGTCATACCGCCCCTTGTCCTTGATAAACGCGGACACTAAAGTATTCGCCAAAGCAATCACCAATCTTCTACTACCTTATATGAACAAATTAATACATGCAGACCAATCAGGGTCCATCCCCTCACGATCCAGCGCCTTGAATCTCTGCAGATTTCTTGCCAATACTTCACAATTAGACCCAAAAATTAAGACGGCGGCAATCGCACTCGATGCTGAGAAAGCATTTGTATCCATATGCTGGAGATTTGTGTACGCCACACTACGAAAGAAGGGATTCGGACACAGATTCCTGAGCTACATACAGCTGCTATATAAAGACCCCATGGCCATAATTAAAACTAACAAGATCCTATCACCCGAGTTCACACTCCACAGAGGCGCACACAGCAGGGTTGCCCATATCCCCCCTCATCTTTGCACTTACCATAAAGGGCATGGTGGCACGCTTGCAGTACAAGCATGCATGGCAGGGCATCCGCATCAGGGGACCCCCTCAATGCATCTCACTCTATGCCGACGACATTATGCTGTATATGAGAGACCCTGAAACCAATCTTCCCCTTGTGATGCAAGAAATAAATGACTTCGCAAAATCCTGCCGAATTCAACTCGCTTATCTAGGCATCATAATGGCGACAGATAAGCGCATCCTATACACTACAAATTATGAACCTTACCTACCGCTGCTCGAGATCAAGCTGAGCGCCTGGAATAAACTCCTGATATCTATATATGGTCAGGTAGCCCTACTAAAAATGGTCATGGTACCTAAATTATTATATCTATTTAGCAACATTTCAATTTAGCCTGACCGTCAATTTTTTGACAAGCTACAGAAACTTGCCTCCAACTTCATATGGGGAGGAGGCACAGTGAGACTTTGTTGGCCCAAAATGTGTGAAAAATACGATACAGGCAGACTGGCAGCCCTTGATTTCCTACTATACTACTATGTTACACATGCAGACTTTGCAAAATACTAGTCCCACCCCACAGAACAATATGCCCACATACAAGCAGAGAAATTTGCGGCTGCCCCCATTAACCTGCAAACCATGCCATATGTCAAAGCTAAGAAAGACACAGGTGATGTAGACCTGGTGGCTTCCACAGTGCGGGCCTGGGCAGCACTATTTCACAAAGTGGAATGCATAGATCCATATTGGCCCTCCTTCCCCCCTTTGGCACTACCCAGACATCGAACCTACACTAGACACGACACTTTAACAAAACTGGGACCCAGGGAAAGAAATGCGGGTGGGAGATTTATACCCCGAAGGGAGGTTCATGAGTTTAGAGGAGGTTCAGGAGAAAGTGGGTGCATGCCTCATTACATTACAATACCATTGACTAAGGGCAGTGTGCAGAAACAAATGGCCAGCATTCCCAGCCGCGCCGAACCCACACCTGTTCCTGACCGACATTATGTTGCAAGAGGGTTTCAAAGGCAATATTTCCACGCTGTACAAGGCGATGCAATCACATACCCCTTCCAAAAATACAAAGATTAAATGGGAACAAGACCTGAATACTACTATAGATGACCAACAATGGGCAAAATACTGCTACTATAACAAGTCTATCTCCCTTTGTGACAACTTTAGACTGACCCAGTTTAAAATACTGAATCACTTGCACATAACCCCCAGCAAATTGGCTAAATTCGACCGCTCTAAACAAGCAACCTGCCCAAAATGCAACATCCCTGAAGCAAACTCGATACACATTTACTGGGAATGCCCTCCAGACACTACTGGGAAGAAGTGGCCACTATCCTCAGCAACATACTGAACATACACATCCAGGCCACCCCACTGAAGTACCTACTGGGTGACATAGGGAAGGTGCCTACTAAAATCACACAGGCTCTTCTCGGTTGCAGGCGCGGTAGCCAAACGGAACATACTCAAATGCTGGAAGGCAAAGTTGCCCCTGTTAGGGAGAATTCTCATCTATGGCTAATTTCCCTCACCTAGTGAATCCCCCAGCAGCTTTGCTAGACTTCTGGAGTTTATTTTTTCCACTTGGTAAGAGTGAACGCTTTTCACCCACTCTTACCTGTGTTCTGCTATGTGTTTCTGTTTTTTGTGATTGTGGACTCTGAAGTCCACCACTTCAGTAGCCCCCTTCTTTTTGTGTGTCACACAGCACCTTCAGTGCCGTGGCACAGGGTTGTCTTTGAGACTTTCGTAGACTCCAGTTACCATTAACTTTAGTCAATCTAACACAGATCCACAGACCACATCTTCCATGGAGTACTGGAAAGGGTCAATTTGTATCCCTTTTTATCTGTACCTCCTAGAGCATTGTTTCGCTCTTTTAACATTTAGACTTGGCTGGTGGCAGTGGTATCTACCCTAACTTTTCTACCGCGATTATATTAGATAAACGTGGTACTGTTCTTGGCTATTATATTAGCCCCGAACATAAACCCGCTTGACCAAATCTTCTTTCTTTTGGCTCCGGTTGGGTTTGTTCGCCATTTCTTTTTGTTAAAGTCCTTCTTGCGTTTTACTTTGTGCGGCAAACTAGGTTTGCCTTCTTTGTTCACTGTCTTTTGGTGGGCTTCTGCTCAGAAGCCCTCCTCGAGGCGGCTGGGTGTCTAGGTGGGCTGAATGTGAGGGAGGGGTGTAGTCCCCCCCCCTGCACAGGGTATCCTAGGAAACCCAAGTCACACTTTTTCATGATTGGCCAGGGTAGTTGTCCGGGCTGGACAAACCCCCTGCTGGGTGATTGACAGCCAGGCTGTGTGAATGGGGGTTTTTCGCATAAAAGGCAAGTCTCTTGGGCTAGAAGTCAGAGAGTCGCCACTGGAACTACAAGGAACCGAAGAGAAGCGGAGAGAACGGCGGCTGCTGCAACTACCCCGTCCCGGTGAAGCCCTGCTGCAGTCCCGAGTTATCTGCCCTTCAATGAATTACAGAAGATCCAGTCCGGAGTCGTCTTCCCTTGAGCTTGCTGGGGATAACCAGCTCATCTTCTACAGCCAGAGGATCCTCTTCCTTGGTCGAAATCGCTGCACGCTACTGTAGTGGTCAGGATAGCCACCTGAAGAGCCTCTCCTATTTTTAAGTAGCGCACCTTCTTTTTCCTTGTCGCTGCGGCCGGCTTCATCCCTGTGTGGTGCAGACCCCCTTCAGACGTCCTCCTTCACAACGAAGCTCCAGGAATCGTGGGTCTGCGGGAAACCAACAGGAACAACTGCCAGGGCACCAGCTACACCATTGGAACAAGGTATTGTGTTCTGCTGAGGAAACTGGGTGAATCCCTTTTTTTTCATTTCCAAGGCTTGCCCTGGTCTTCCCTCCTTATAACTTTTGCTTCCGAACATTGACAATATCGAAGTACTTTTGGCTACATTGAATCGCAAACTGTGACTGTGTGATCTTCGGCAACAGGCCCCGGGTGTCTTTCGATCCTGGCTCAGGCCCTTTGACTTTTGAACTCCTGTCTGAGTGTTTCTCGATTCTGTCTGCTTAACCAAAATATCGCCTGTGATTTTTGCCTCCAACTCCCTCTGGGTATCTCAGTTGCTAAGTGTGTTTTTGCCCCGGTAGCATTTCGCGTCACGGATACGCGTTTATTTAGTAGACCGAACTGTCAAAAAGTGATCGCAATTGTGTTCGCGGTAACATGTTTTGTGCCTAACACCGGTTCATTAAAACACAGGGTAATCACCTTGAGACATACTGTACAAAGTGAATTGGTTAGTTGTAGTATATTTAACGTGTGGTTTTTGTCTGAGTTTAATAGAAGTGTTGTCTTTATAACGAATGGTTTAAAAATAAATGTACTTATATTTTTCTACCTGAAACCTTGAGTCAGTGTTTGCTTGAGTCACAGTAATTGTGGTCCCTTTGTGTAATCTCTGCTACTGCTCATATACTCTTGAGATAAGCCTGGCTGCTCTGCCACTGCTACCACTCTGACATAGTAGTACAGGCTTGTACCAAAGGTAAAACTTGTATTGCCACCTGTAGTCTTCACTGTGTGTAGTGGTCCCTAAGGGCACTGCACAGGATTCTGCCTAACAGCCCCTACTCCTCAAGCATGGCTTAAAGACTTGATGTTCGTATATGAATGTGAAGAAAACTATGTTAAGGGGATATCTCCCACCTGTAGACCAAAAGACATTTGGGTCCTCTCCGGCGTTATCTAATGGGTGTCCAGGGGGAGTCGGACGAAGAGATGGACCTGAACACCCCATGCCTCTAAGCACTTATTACTGTTAGATCACCTTCCATGTTGTATATGGAAACTGTATGAATATGAAACTATGTTTAATGTCTTTGATGTGATGTAACAGTCAGCTGAAAAATAAAGTTATGTTAAAAAAATATATATTTTATTTGTATCGTACTCTTACACAAGTGTTTCCGAGCGCAATGAAGCAAGGGAGGGGGACAAGGGAGAGCAAAAACAACGATCTTACTAGGCGCAGTGACATTGAGAATGTGCAAGTGCATGGGAGAGGAAGAGGGGTAAGTGCAAGGGGGGGTGGAAAGTGCTGAGCAAAAATAAAAAATAGATAAGTAAAACATGAATAAACAAACAAATAAATTCAGCAAAACAGGGGTAGTGCAGCCAGCAAGTGGCAAGTGCTAGGAATAAGGTAAGAGACGGGGTGTCTGAATAAGTGCAGAAAAAGAAAAAAAAGCAGGCAGGGCGGGGGGCTGTAGGGTTACAGATACAGACTCCAGTACAAGGGGTTGGCCGGAGGCAGTGCAGGTTATGGGTTGGTTGGTGGGTTGTTTATCTGGGCCCTGAAGACAGAGGGAGACCAGGTCCATGATGCTGATACAGAACAGATCAACAGGGGAGAGGAGGAGAGAAGGGAATAGTTTCTTACCTGTAACTCCATTTCTCCAGCATTGGTATCTTTCATGGATTCACATGCTTAGAATATTCCCCGTCGTCAGACTGGGACCCCTCGGTACACATATATAGTCTTTTCCAATCGGAAAACTTCCGACACTTTTGTGTCCTATCTACGTCCTTTTAGGACCCGCCTACGCATGCTCCGTAGGCCGTCCCCGTATAAGAGGCCCGCCCCCCCCGGTTCCCCTTCAGATTTCGGCCCCTCCAAAGTAGGAAGGGTTAAATTTATCAATTAAATACATTACATTCCGGGGAGGTTGGCGGGCGCATGTGAATCCATGAAAGATACCAATTATGGAGAAATGGAGTTACAGGTAAGAAACTATTCCCTTCTCCAGCATTGGATCTTTCATGGATTCACATGCTTAGAATAGATTGTATAGCAGTAACACTTGAGACGGCGGTGAGAATGTAATGTAATATACCCTCAACCTACTACACAATGCATATGTACAGTAGGAATAAGTTACCGCATATAACCTTACCCACCTAAAATAAACTGTCATTAAAAAAGGTAGACAACAGATTCTCCACAGCGTGGAGCTTACCTTACTGAAACAGATGGCGCAGGACAGCCCTTCCCATCTGCACCTCGTCCGCATGCTGCCTGGCAAGGCAGTAGTGGCAGGTAAACGTGTGGGGCACTGACCATGCCGCAGCTTGGCATATGTCCGTCAACGGAATTCCTGCCCATAAAGCTGTTGAGGATGACATCGATCTTGTAGAATGGGCTCTAGGATGTCCTTGCAGTGGCCTTCCGGCCTTAGAGTGACAAAACGCAATCGTCGATGAGACCCATCGAGCCAATCCTTGTTTAGAGATTGCTTTTCCTCTCGTCGATAGACCATATGCGACAAACTGTTGTCTAGTAGACCTGAATTCTTGTGTACGATGTAGGTAAAATTTCAGAGCCCTCTTAACGTCCAGGGTATGAAGAGCTTTTTCTGCTGCCGATGATGGTGTGGCGAAGAAAGTAGGGAGAACAATGGACGAGTGTTTGTGATACACTGTCGGAACTTTTGGGACGAACATAGGATTAGTTGCCAAGACTACTTTGTCCTTAAAGAATCTTAGGTATGGTGGGTCTACGACCAGCGCTTGCAGTTCCGAGATTCTTCTAGCTGATGTGATAGCAATCAAGAATGCCAACTTCCACGAAATGAATTTTATGTCGGACGTGGCCATAGGCTCAAAAGGCGGTTTCATTAAGCCTGCCAACACTGTGTTGAGACTCCAAGTCGGGGGAAACGTTTTTCCGGGGAAAAAGCTCGAAATAAACCCCTCATGAAGTGTTTTACAAGTCTGTCGCTAAATAGAGGAGACGACTGCCTTTTCCTTGTGAACCTCGAGATGGCCGCCAGGTGCACCTTTATCGATGTGAAGGATAATCCCCTCTCCGCCAAGAGGAGCAGGTAAGGTAGAACTTGTTCCGGCGTCACCGACAACGGTTGTAGGCCCCGTTGTCCCCTACACCATTCACAGAACCTCCGCCACTTATAGGAGTAGGATTTGTTTGTAGAAGGGGCTCTAGCCGCCTGCAGAATTTTTTGACAATCCTCCGAAACGTCTAAAGCACCGAACTTCGAAAAGTCAGGAGCCAGGCTGTAAGGTTGAGACTGTCCGGGTCGTGATGCCACACCGTGCCTTTGTCCCGGGATAGTAGGTTCGGGGCTTTCGGAAACCCTATGGGATGTTCCAGCGACAGGTGAAGCAGGTCGGAGAACCACGGTTGCCTTGGCCAGTATGGTGTCACTAGAATTACCCGGCAATTGTATCTGCGTATCCACTGTATTGTCCTCCGTATGAGGGGGAACTGGGGAAAAGCATAGAGGAACATGTCCGTCCATGGGAAGGAGAATGCCTCCCCCCTGGAGCCCTCTTGAGGCCATCTGCTTGCAAATTGCTCGCATTTCTTGATGTCTTTGGTCGCGAAGGCGTCCAGAGGGGGGTGACCCCATTTCTCAAACACTTTCATCAGGTGAACTGTGTCCATTTCCCACTCGTGTATCTGGGCCATGCTTCTGCTGAGGGAGTCTGCTTGGGAGTTCCTCACTCCTAGAAGGTGATGAGCCACGATGGAAATTTCGTGCTTTAATGCCCAATACCATGTTTTCTGGGCTTCTATGGAAAGAGTTCTTGATCGCGTCCCTCCTTGTTTCCTCAGATAAAACATGGCCGTTGTATTGTCGGTCAGTATTCGTACTCGCGAGCCCTTGATGTGTGGTAGGAATGCCTTCAAGGCCCAACGTACTGCTCTGAGTTCTAACACGTTTATGTGTAGGAGTGACTCCGTTGGAGACCAGCGACCCTGCGTTTGGAGAGCACCCATGTGAGCTCCCCATCCGGTTAGGGACGCATCCGTGACTATGGTTCGCTGAAACTCCGGCTCCTGTAGGGGTACGCCGTTGTTCAGATTGTGGAAACTCTGCCACCACTGAAGGGTCCGAAGCAGCTTGTCGTCGTCAATGGTTATCTTGTCTGACCACGATCCTTGAGCCTGCGTCCATCGGTCCGCGAGGAATTCCTGAACTGGCCTCATGAATAGGCAACAGTTTTCCACCAGATCTTGGTGTTACGCCGTAGTCGGCATGCTTGTTGATTGAGTCTTGAGGTTCTGTCGAGAGAAGGTTTCACTAGCCCTAACTGGGTCTCGAACTGTGCCCCCAGGAATACCAGCGATCTCGATGGCTGCAGAGAGGATTTTTCGAAGTTTATGGCGAATCCCAGCTGTTGTAGAAGCTGCATGGTGGCTTGTAAACTTGTGTTGGTCGACGCTGGGGAGGATCCTCTTACCAGCCAGTCGTCGAGGTATGGGTATACGTGGTGGCCTTGCTTCCTTAGCCAGGCCACTACTGGAGCCAGGCATTTCGTGAACCTTCTGGGGGAGGTCTTGAGCCCAAAAGGAAGAACCGTGAATTGGTAGTGAGTCCGCCCTATTACAAATCTTAGGAATTTCCTGTGTTTCCGACACATTGGAATATGGAAATACGCGTCCTGTAAATCCAGGGACGCTAGAAAATCCCCCTCTTGAACGGCGCGGATCACTTCCTGGAGAGTGAGCATCTTGAATTTTAGGCTCTTCAAAGATTTGTTGAGATCGCGTAAGTCTAAAATGGGACGCCATTTGCCGTTCGGCTTTTTTACGACGAAATATCTTGAGCAGACTCCTTGACCTCTCTGTGATGTTGGAACTAATTCTATCACGCCCTTTGCTAACATGAGTGTTACCTCTTGTTGCAGTATCTTCAGATGGCAATGAGCGGTGAACGCAGGTGGAATTTGCAGAGGGCTGTGTTTGAATTGTAGAGAGTGTCCGTTTCTTATAGTATCCAGCACCCATTGATCCGTCGTTATTCGTTCCCATTCGTCGACATATGCTGAAACTCTTCCCCCCAGAACGGTGTGTTGTATGTCACTGCTGATCTTTATTTTGCTGGTCTCTCGACGACGACGACGGATATGATGGTCTTTTTCTGGAAGTCTGGAAGTTCCGGCGACGGTTTGCCGTTTGGGAGGCACGTCTGTATCCCTGGGAGGGGTAAGCTGATCTGCCAAAGGATCTGTCTCCAGATGCAGAGAATCTTGAGTTACCTGAAGCCCCTCTAAAGGGACGAAAAGACTTGTAGTTTCTGCCACTCTGGACGGCACCCAATGAACGTGCCGTGTCCGAGTCCTCTTTCATTCCCTTTAGGGCTTTGTCCATCTTCTCACCGAAAAGAAGGTCTCCCTCAAAGGGCATATCTAAAACTTTGTATTGTACTTCTGGCCTGAAGTAGGTACACTTAAGCCATGACTGTCGACGTAATACAAACCCATTATTGACTTGCTTGAAGCCTGACTCAGCGAGGTCCACCGCGATGTTTATTGCGTGATTTGAGGCTTCCTCACCTTCTCGGACGAGTAACATCGCTGCCTTCCTATGCTCTTCCGGAAGATGATCAAGCAACGGAGCTAGCCTGTGCCACATCTCCCTATCGCATCTGGCAACAATTGCCAGAGAGTTTGCGGCCTTTACTGTGGTCGCTCCCACGGATAGCACTTTTTTGCCAAAGGCATCTTGGCATCTCGCTTCGTTCGCAGGAGTCGTCGTGCACTTGTGCTGGGCCTTCGCCTTCCTCGCCGCCGACACCACTGAGTCCGAGTTGGGAGGATAAACACTTGGGGGTAGACTCTGGAGCCTTAAACTTTTTTTCCAGGCGTCCTTTCACTGCCGGCTCTGAAAACGGGTGACGCATTGTCTGCAACCCCTCCTTCCATACATGGTCTAGTATTGGTATCGAGAACACAGACCTCCTTCTCTTACCCATGTGGTCGAACAAAAAACAGTCCTTTTTCTGTTCTTCCTGGGACAAACCAAATTCTTTGCATGCCTTCTCCATCATAGAATGGAATGACGCAATGTCGTCCGGAGGGGACGGGTGAGCTGGGCTTCTAGGGGTTTCCAACTCCACCTCTGACTCCCAGGTTGGATCCCTGGAAGGGGATGATGAGATATCCGACATGGCTCCCCTGTCAGACTCCGAATCTGGCAGCTCACCTTCCTCTTGTGCCAGTGCTGAGATTGGCGTGCGTAGGTGCGTCGGTTGACGGGACGGGCCCGGCTCGTCGACGGGTAACTGTGGCAGGTTTGCCTGAGGTAGTCTCTGGTCCAACGACTGTAACAACGATTGAAGCGTGGACAGAATTTCCAACGACAAAACAGATTGAGGATTGAGAAGAGGGGCAGATACCGGTATAACGGATCCCCTCGTCGACGACTTGTCAGCCACTCGTAGCCCTAGGTCTGCTGGGCCAGCTATTCTCTCATTCTCGTCCTCAGAGGACAGCAACACAGCCTGTTCTTGTAGTAAAGTATCCGGGGGGGATCGGATCAAAAACTTCAGACCTCCAGGCCTCCTGTAGAACCCCCGTCGACGAGGCCATCGTCGACGTCGTTGTCGGTGGGACGGTGGATGCCACCTGCGTAAGTGGCAGGGTGGAGGCCGATGACTGGGCCGCCGTCGACAAAGGTGGCTTAGCAGGTGGTTTTGGCGGTCCCGCCTTTTCCACACTTGGCTTGCTTTTACTCGACTCTCGACTCGTGGTCGATCTATGATGATCGCCCGAGGAGAATTTCCTTTCCTTTGATGAAGAGGATTTCTTTGACGAGGAGTCTCTAGTTGAGTGACTTCCAGACGACTCTTTTTCTGTCGGTCGAGATATCTTCGCCGGTGGTTCCGACGAGGTAGCGCGGCGTGATGTTTTCGCCGATTGTGTGGAGCCTACCTCCGAAGGGGGGTATGCCCCCACTCCCTCATTCAGCCATGCCACCAGTCGTCGACTGCGGTCTTTGAGGGTTTTTTGAGAAAACCCTTTGCATATGTCGCAGTTATCCGCCGAATGATGAGGGTGGAGGCAATATATACAATCCATGTGTCAGTCCCCCTCGTAAACTTTTTTCAAGCCGCATGTCGCGCATGGGCGGAACAGCGCTTTTCCTGACCCGGAGGACATTTTCTGTACTCAAATTCCAGTAACGCAACCTTGTACAAAATAGTAAGACAACGCGAGGAGATCCCACTACTTTGGAGACAGTTGAAATCTGAAGGGGAACCGCGGGGGCGGGCCTCTTATACGGGGACGGCCTACAGAGCATGCGTAGGCGGGTCCTAAAAGGACGCAGATAGGACACAAAAGTGTCGGAAGTTTTCCGATTGGAAAAGGCTATGTGTACCGAGGGGTCCCAGTCTGACAACGGGGAATATTCTAAGCATGTGAATCCATGAAAGATCCAATGCTGGAGAAAGCAGAAGCAAAGAGGAAGGTCTTGAGGTGCTTCTGGAACCGGAGGTGGTTCTCCTCAAGTTTTAGAGTGGCAGGGAAGCTGTTCCAGAGGGATGCCCCAGCCGAAGAAAGATCTACCCCAGCTTGTTACTTAGAAAAACGGCTGACCAGGAGGGAGTTGGAGGTGCAAAGGGCTCGAGAGGGAAGTAATTTACGGATGACAGCTGAAGGTATTTTGGATCCACACCCCAGAAAGCCTTGTGGACAATGCAGAGGGTCTTTAATGTAATCCTTGCAGCCACTGGAAGCCAGTGAAGAGATTTCAGGGCTGGAGGTATACGATCCCAGGGCTAATGTAGGTATTAAAATGTTTAGAAAGATCCAAGCCATCCGCCCCAAACCTACTCCTCTCGTCATGCACGCACACCAAGCTGGTGTGCGTTTGGCTGACAAACATTTGATGACTTAAGGAAGGTCACCCATCACCTAGATATAGCGAAGTCCCCGCACAGACCCAGACTTCCTTATTACACTAGATGCTGAAAAAGCTTTTGACAGCATTTAATGGGCTTTCATAGAGTTGCAATTGAGTCTCTTTGGGTTTAGACCTTCTTGCACAGTGACCAGATATGATAATCCAATCAGAGAAAAAGAATGAGTGAATGGCCAGCTTTCGGAAGCTCCATCCATCAGGAGAGGTTCGTCAAAGCTATCCACTCATTTATCCTCTGAATAGAACCTCTTGTTGAGTGAAACAATGGAATAAAAGGTGTCTAATAAGAATATAAATTGGCAATATTTTCACACTATTCCCTCGCTCTTTGTATGAGCACAGTAGCCTTAAAACCAGTTCTTCAAAAAGAGGGGGGCTCTCGTGAGCAAACCGCCAAAAAGGAGAGGCTGACTTTCTGAAGCAGTAAAGTCCAGGTAGATCTCCATATACTGTGACGTCATGGACTCCGGGAGCCAACCACGCGGATATGGTTTCTTCGGGACCGCGCCTCCAGGTCTTTTTTATTTTTAATTTCACATATTGAGAGCGGGCAGGTAGTGTTGGAACCGGGGCAGATCTTTAAACATTTCAGGCCTTTTATGAATGCTTATACAGTTCACAAGGACGCATGAATGATAACTTGCTTATCAAATATCTTTGTAGAGCGTCCCTACTGAAATTGGGCCAGGACGCCGTGGTGACAAAGTTTGGCCCTAATATAAAAAAGCATATACTGAGTATTTGGCAGGAGGCAATGCAGGCGGGCTCCCTCCCTACCTCCTTTCTGGGAGGCGGTGACCTCTTTGATCTTGAAACCGGTTAAAGACCCCCAGGATTGTGCATCGTACGGGCCCATCTCGCTACTCAATCTAGATACTAAGATCTTTGCTAAAGTCCTGGCTGATTAACTACATCCCTATATTACATCTATTATCCATCAGGGTAGGTCTGGCTTTATCCCTGGTCTGAAATGAACCTACAGTCATTCGCAATCCTTTCGAAAAATAGACCGCAAGGTTCAAGCGGTGGCCACCTTTTTAGATGCTGAAAAGCATTTAATTCCGTGAGGTGGAATCATCGGTTCTAGGTAAGCAGTGTGTGTGTGAACTTGGCTGGTTACATTGTTTTAACTGCACTTGTTTGTGTTCACGTTTTTATTTTATTTGTTCCTTCCCCCAATTTCCTCCACGGTGCTACCTCACGCTGCTCCAGATGGTTTTTTATACTTTTTGCCTGCTACTCGGACGGGAGTATCTTCACTTACTCATTTACATGCCACGCTCTGCGGGTCACGTGTTCTCGGACAGTAAACTTAAGCATCCCCATTTATCTATTTTTAATGGTTTTAAGTTATGGGTCGATGCCCCCCTTGGACGGGAATGCAGCCAACCTGGACCCTCACCTAGAGCAACAAATCTGTGGCCCCACACATTGTCAAGGCCACACCCATAATGTTATCCTTTCTGAGAATAATCTTGTGTCTCCTCATCCTACGTTTCATGATGGATGGAACATTTTGTCATTCCTTTTTCTGTCGCTTCCCTCAGTTTTGCCTACTCGCATGTCCACCTGGTGTCTCTCCCGGGCTTAGTCCCAAGTAGAGTTGCCTAAACTGTTTAACCTTCTTCGCAAACACTACAAAATCAGCCTGGCCCGCCCCACAAGCACCCCCCCTTATTAGCACTACACTATGCCTTTTGCTTGGCAGCGGATGAGTTCGCACCACTGAAGAAATTAAAACCTATTCAAACATCGTCCACCTGGTTCTCCACCCATCTGCGGGTACTTAGATTACTATATCGGCAATCAGAGCGACGCTGGCGTCGAGTTTAGGCTGAAAGGCTGCTTGTTTTGATCATCATAAATGCTATCGCTGAAGCAAAAAGCATATACTTCTCGGGCCGCATTACTACTGCTAGGAACCCACCTCAATAACTTTTCTCTTTTGTTAGGGCTCTGTCTTCCCCCCATAGCTGCTGGTTCCGCAATCCTGCCTTCTAGGGACATGTGTGACTCTCTTTCAGCTTTTTTTCCTCTGATAAAACAGTCACAATTCCAGGGGACAACATTCTTGCCTCTTCTGTGGCTGGTCCTATTCATTCCTCTCGTACAGTGGCCATTAGTGATAGCAAGGTCTCTTGATTTTTGCTCCTGCAAAGCAGGATCAGGTTAGTAAAATCATTCATCAACTTAAGTCCTCATCTCCTCTTGACCCTATTCCTTTGGAAATGATCAATGCGCTAGGCGTTGAGCTTGCACCCTTACTTATCTCTGCCCTTAATTATTCATTAAGTTTGGCTCTGTTGCTGCAGTTTTGAAACCGGCGGTAGTTTGCCCACTTCTGAAAAAGCCTGCTTTGGACCCTAAGATTTTGGCTAATTGTCATCCATAACCTTTTACTCTTTCTGGTGTAAACAGAGACAATTGTTACTCCCCAACTCAAACTTCATTGAGGGGGCAGCCACTCTCAATGCCTTTCAGCCAGGCTTTTGCCCAGCTTTGGGCTATAAATCGGTCCTTACCTCCGTTATTGATGACTTAACTATGATTGTTGACTAAGGCATAGTGGGACAGTTGATTTTATTAGATCGCTGCAGCGTTTCAAACAATGGACCATTCTATTCTTTGTCATCGCCTGGAGGAGATTGGGATAAGTGGCTCTGTTCGTTAATGGTTCAAGTCCTTTCTGACCGATCGAACACACGTGGTATCTTCTTTCCCTCCCCCTTCCTTTCTGCACCCTTTTCTCTGGCATGTCGAGTCCCTCAAGGTCAGCTATTTCACCCCATTTAATATTTACATTTTCCCTTTGGTAAAGTTGATCCATTCATATAGATGTCGTTTCTATGCTTATGCTGACGACTCCCAACTTATTCTTAGAATTGATTGTGAATTGGGTGCGACAGCTTCTCGGATTAAGAACTTCCTGGTTGACATCGGCAGCTGGAGGAACACCAACTGGTTTAAACTTAATGCAGCAAAAAATGAGGTTATGGTTCTCAGCCATTCTAGCAGCTGCTCAGGCTCTTTGGAATAACGATTTCTATCCGTCCACATTGGGGCCATTACCCACCCCCGTCTATGAAGTAAAAAACCTTGGAGTTAAAATTGTGTCATCTCTCTTGGATTCTCCTCAGATCAAAGCAATCTGTAGCGTGGGCCACGCTAAGCTTAGGATGCTAATGACTTGTTCTATGGGAAGGTGCCCACCCAAGTAAATGTCTTATAGGGGACTTGGCACTTGAACGCCGATGACCATATGACAATGGGTCTTAGCCCATCTGTCTTGCTGTGCGACGTTTTGGCAACCGTCTACGACTCGGCTGTTTTCTTCAGGACCTTTTGCAATTTCTTTGAGGGAGCCTTGGATAAAAAAAAAAATTCTGTTTCTTGAGTGGGTGTGAGTTAATATAACAAAGGATGTGAACAAGTGAGGTAGATGGAAATACTGACCTCTGGTGTTACTTCATCTGAGGGGAAGTTGGGAGGGGGGTATGGACAATAGCTTAATCAAGCATTTGGATCAATTAAACAGTTGTATCTTAAATGGAGCATGTATGCGCATTAGAAGACAATTTGGGATACATATATGATAATTGTATGAAAGACCGCAGACCAACCTAGTTGAACCAAAACCTTACTCTGAGAAATCTTACCTGGTTGGGCTTGAAATCCATCTGTAGTACAGGGCAAAGTAATGAGCGTCAAGTCACTTCAATAGAGCTACCTCACACGCTCGGTGGGGGACACAAATATATATATATATATATATACACGCCACTCTGAATTTTTTTGCAAAGTTTGGTGAGGTTTGGTCTGGGGGCAAAGTTATAGGGGGTCCCAAAATGTCTTTCCCATAGACTGAATGGCGGGGAAAAAACTTTGCTCACGCCTACAGCCTAAACCACTAGACGTATTTTTACCAAATTTGCGGCAGGAACAGTGGCTTGGTCCCGAACGCGTGCATTTGTAAATTTGGTGAAAATCCGTCCAGTAGTTTTTTTTTAAATGACCAAAAAGTAGGTCACAAAAAATGTGTGATATCCATGTCCTCTCCACGGACACACTTCTCTGTTCGCTCTGCGGACAGGACACCGATTGGTTAATTGGCTTGCGTCATGTCCGCGGACATGCAAAGTGTTTGCTGATTGGATGGTGAAGTGCGTCAGATATTTGGAAATGCCCGCCATCTTGGATTCGAGGACTTCGCCGCTGTCCGCGGACATCATGGTAAAAACATTAAAAAACACAACATTGCACTTGTCAAACTTATCAAATAATCTCTGGGGAGATGAGGGGTAAGGAGGATGGGATGGTATATGGCTGCAAGAAGCAAAAAAACAGGGTTTTTTTGCCATAAACGTCCGCCAACAGTTTGGATGTTCACGAACAGTCCTGCGAAAGTTCGCGGACACCTCAGCATTACAGGGTTGGTGAAATGCAGTTCTTGGATGGCCTATTACTTTGGCGCCATTTAATGGAACTGCATGAAATTCTGCATGTATATTTCTGAGCTGATTCTGTGTGAGTATGCATAGTTTGGTGGGATTCTGTCATGAGGGGGCAAAATTAAAGGGGGGTCCCAAAATAATGTAAAGGCTTATAAATGAGGTGCCATTTGACGAATCTACACTTCATTTGGCAAACTGATAATAGATCAAGATATACATGTTTTTGCGAAGGTTGGTGGGATTCTGCCAAGAGGAAGCAAAATTACAGGGGGGATCCCAAGATATTGTAAAGGCTTATAAATGTGGTGCCATTTGACAAATCTACACAAAGGTTTGCAAAAAGATTATAGATCTAGATATAGATGTTTTCGTAAAGTCTGAATGGATTTTGTCAAGTGGGGGCTAGGTTATACGACGATTCGAAAAAATAAAACATGGGTGGATTTACAGCAAACTTCGTAAGGAGCATTTGCAAGGACCTACAAGCATGGTTTTGCAAATGTGCCAGTGTTTTATTATTTGACAAGTGTCATAATGTAGCTACAAAAAATAGCGGTATAACTTTAGTGACTGAGGGGTAGCCTGTGTCCATGGGCAGTGACAAGATTGTCTGGGTCATAGAATAAGGTCATGATCCGGACAATCCGGCTACTGGCCAGGACCACAAGGGACAAAACATAGGATTAAAGTGGCCATGTCCACCTGGGACTGGCTTTGTGGTAAAGTTATTTGAAATTAGGATAGATCTGAAAGGGAACAAAAAAGTGCTTGTGGTAATATGGTCATAGGGTTCTCTTTTTGCCTTCTGCAGGCTGCCATGGAAAGCGAAGAGGGGCCCTGTATGGAACCCTCGCCTTCCCTTTCCATGGTGGCCATCTTGGAAATGGATTTTCTTTCCTACACCGGGACGCCAAAAAATTCTCTTTTAGCACCCCGGGTTCCCGCTTTGGGAACCTAGGGTGCTAATGGCCTTCATCCCCCATTTCAGGGTCTGGAATGGGGGGATAATGGTCCAGAGACCTCGTTATCCACCCTTGCTTCGCTTGGGCTGATAACTTGGGCTGCTGGGCCGGTATCCATCGTTCCAGTCCCTGGAACGGAGGATAAACTGCACAATATTCCCATGAGCATAACACAAAATGCAAATGGAAATGTTGGAAAATCGTATTGAGTCTATGTACTTTACTGAGAAATCTAAATTAGATGGAGTCTATACATTTTTTTTAGTTCTATTTTTTAACTGTGAAAGGTGGTTCCTAAAGGAATATGTCTTCTTGTTTTTGGATGTATTTTTTTTGGAAGGAGAGCTGAGAACAAAAGGTGGGGAGGGAAATGAGGGAAGAGGAACCAAACACTAATATGGAGGGGTAGGTGGACAAGGGAAGATGTTGCGCATGTTTTATTTCTAAGGTAGGGGCAGTGTTTCTCATGCTCCTTGATTACAGCAGCGGTGGTGGTTCTTGGGGAGGAGGGATGCCATTAGCTGATGCCCTTTTAAGACAAATGGCAGTTTTGCTAAAAGTATGTACTGTGTACTAGATTGTTAATGGATAATGAGTAGGAATAGGTGTTGGAGCTGTGCAAGGGAAAGTTGAAAGTTCCTAGATCAGTAGAAAATGCAGTTCTGAACTGTCAGCGAAGCAGAGATGTTATTGTGAAGTGCAGACGGATTCTCGGACACATCATCATGCCGCGCGCCAGCGTATAGTCATATGGCACTGTCCAGAAGGTCCACTATGAAGTCAGATGTTCGTAGACATCTACGGATGCAAAACTAGTTGAATTAGTTGCAAAAAGTGTATAGAAGTGTTAAAAATGATTCCAGAAGATGGGAAATGGCAGAGTTTTAAGGTGACACTTTGTAAATGGGACACAAATATTGCTATATTGGGTAAGTATAATATTAGTAAGTCATAGGAAAATAGCATGCACTGGTAAAAACCCATGAAATTCGCAGAAAAAACGTTGTTAAAGGGACATTATGGTTTCAAGTAAAATCGGAAAACCCCAGAAATTAGGTGGCGCGAGTTATGGTTGTTTAGCTTACCATAACTGGCGAATTTCTGGGGTTGTTCGATTTTACTTGAAACCATAACGTCCCTTTAACCAGGTTTTTTCTTTGAATTTCATATGTTTTTTTTAGTGCAACTTAACCATAACGTCCCTTTAACAAACACACACACATACACACACACACTTCAGTTAGAAACTGCCATAGCAGTTAGAAGCTAGGAAGAACAGCTTTTTTTGTCTTACCTGAGAGTTTGTGTAAGCAGCAAATTTGGAGCCCATTCAAATTGGGGAGGCTGGTTAGAGATAATCTGGACAGTTGGAGGTGCTGTGGAGTTTCTTTGGGTTCTCACCTGTATGCAAGGTGCCAAGTGCCTAGACCTGTGCACATTGATAGTTGATTTGGGGGACGAGGATGAAAAAGAAAACCGAATCCATGTTAAGGATTCAGTATATGGACCCTGTGTGGCACGTGTAGCCAACTGGCATAAATAAGTGCCAAGGGCATACATTTTTTTCTAATGTGGAGGTCCACTTACAGTGGGACCAATTTGCACGTTGAGAAATCCATATTTGTAATAGTGCGCATGCGGCAGGGCAAAGCTAGCTGTGTGCGGAGTTCATCTACAAGTAGACTAAATGCCGATTAGCAGTCCTGGTGACCGTGTGGGGGGCCTGGTGGAGCATAGCCATGCTAAATGCGTGCCAACGTCAAGACGCCCAAGTATGGTTGCTGCATTTGAGAATACTGGTGGATTTTGGTTGCTAAATAACCAAAAGACATTGTTGTTGGGGGCTCAGAGTTGATATGGGGCAACAGAGCTGTGTTTGACGTGCCACCTCTACAATGTCGTTGGGGCTGGGGGTGGGGGGGCTAAGCAAGGATGAAATACTGATGCGCAGCGACATACCATGCTGCCGAAATAGGATATTTCTGAGCACTTTTGTACTATCATTGCCAGCAGTAGTCTCTTAAGTAAAAGCAACTAACACTGATAAATGTAGCGTCCTGCGATAGTTACGTTAACTCTGATGAGCAAGAAACATGATGCAGGCCAGCATGTTCAGCACTGAGTCAAAATGTATATATACGATATGGAATGCAATATTATGCATTAAAAAGTGAGAACATGCATGGTTTCTACGTGCCTTCGAAGGCCCAGAATTGGTCTGGGGCCCAAGAAAACTGAAGAGATAAAAAGTATGGTATATGCCACGGGAGTAAATTAGATGGAACTCTGCTTTAAGTGCGATCCTTCCTGGTCAAATAGAAGAAAGTGGGTATGAGGATCCACTGTGCTGTCATTTTATTGGACCTACTGGGGTAGAATCAGCAGTAAATCGGGCTTATATAGAATGGATGTAAACAGAAACAAAACCACACAACTCAAATTCATTCTTGCTCTTACGGCATTATGGGATGTAGTGAGGGCAAGTCGAGGTATGTATTGCAACAAAATCTGTGAAGCATTTCAAAATCATATGGAGATGTATAGTTCTAGGTGTATTTTGGAGAAGCAGAACCACAAATGACTCAAATCCATAGAACGCTCATACAGCATTATGGGGTGTGGGAAGGGCAGGCCAGAATATTTTTTGTAACAGGACCTATGAAGCAAATCATAGTCATACAGTGTTCTATATCTCCTTGAGGCCTTCCCTTTGTGTGTTCAGTTTGTGAATCCACCAACCCTCTGATTAAGAGATGCATTTGTGTTTGGAGCGTTGGTTACTATTCCTAGCACCCACCAGCATATATCATCCTGTGAGTGTTGGTGGTGTACAAAATGGGAGACCATCAGGGTTTAGACTGTCCTACACCTTATCTTCGAGCAATGTTCAACATTTATTTTATGGATTGGCCTGGTTGTTTTGCCCACATACTTCAGCCCACACGGGCAATGCACACAGTACATGTTTGCCGTTTTACAATTTGAAAGATGTTTAAAGTGCTATGTCCTGACCTTGATCTCGAAACCCGTTATTTTCTTTCTGAATTGGCATACATTGCATGTGCCGCAGGGGAAATTGCCCATTATGGGTCACAAAATCCAGTGTGCTTCTACTGCTACGCCTTCGGAAGCATGAATTGGTTAGTCTAAGATTCTTATATCTTTTGAGGGCCATCAAAAGGTGCCGGCTCAATGGGAAAAGCGGTCTGAACCAGTGGCCAGAATGTGATGGTTGCCTTGATCTTGGCTGTTTGGCGATCATAGTTATGTACACACACCAATCTGTCCTCTTGGGGGTTTTCTTGCTTTTGGCTTCAGGAGCACCTCTCTTGGGGTGCATCTGTCTTGGCTGTGCATGTCTAATAACTTCTTACGGGTAGCCCCTGGCTCCGAGGATGGCATCAAGTTTGCATGCTTGTTGCCGATAGTCTGTCGTGGAACAGTTCCGTTGTATGCGCAGGTATTGACCATACAGTAAGTTGATTCTTAGAGTACTGGGGTAATGACTGGAGTAATGGAATAATGTATTTCGATCTGTGCTTTTTATTTTTAAACACTGTACATTGTAAGATACTGTTGTCAACCCATGTTGTAAGGTCTGGGAAGTTGATTTGTTGCTGATTTCAGGACATTGTAATCTGGATATTGGGGTTTCTGGTATTAAGCCATTGTAAAATGCTTGTAGATTCTCAGAGGTCCTATGACATAAAAATGATGTCATTGATGGAACATTTCCACTTGTAGATCGTATCGTGGAACTGATGGTTGGCATTCAGGCCATGCATTCTTTCAAACTGGGCCATGAAGAGGATCACTAGACTTGGCAGAAATGTTGCACCCATTGCTGTGCCTCTTGTCTGAAGCCTTTATCAAACAAAAAAGTTCTTTGTCAGAGCCATAATTAACAGCTCAATGATAAAATTCAGTGGGGACTCTATTTTGGATATCCCAAGTTGATAATTCTTCCCTTATGCATTCTATAGCTTCATGTTGTGGAATGCTGGTGTCGTGGTACAAAATACGGCTGCCCACCTGGCTGTTGGCTTGCCCAAATCTGCTTGTGTCTCGACAGTATTTCAAAATCTTCACTGGCTGCCTATTGCAGCCAGAATTAAATGTAAGACCTTGTGTCTAGTTCATCTGGCTTATTATGGCCATGGTGCTCAGTACCTTCATGAGAAGCTTACACAAACCCCCTCCCAGAACCTTTGTTCTGCCAACCATCTCCTTCTGTGGGTTCTTTGTTTTTTCAAGAGCTACTATTGGAGGTCATGCCAGGGATAACATTCTTGTGGAATCGATCGGTGACCTTGCAGGCCATTAGTGAACATCTACCTTTCCGGGAAAGCACTTAAAACTTATCTTTTCTATCCTATGGTCTCCTGTTCTTGTCGCCTGTGGACTTCTTGTTGATAGTACCAAGATACCTTCAGGTCCCATCTGCATTCAATAAATAAATCTGCTCTGTGGGAGGTTGGCATCCCGGAATACTTCCCGAATGCGGTGAAACATTTAAATGGTGGAGCCAACGCTTGCATAGAATCTTCTGGAAGGCGCTAGGCTGCATTCTTCTTGGGGCATGGGACAAGGCAGGGTTGCCCACTGTCACCTCTACTTTTGCAATTGGAGTAGATCTCAAGTGCGAATATTCAGTGCGAGCAGGGACTGGCTTTGGTAAGTGGGCGGGAGCTTGTGTCCCTCTGTGCAGGTGATATCGTTCTTTACCTTAAAGACACGGAAATTAATTATCGGGACTCTGCATCAACTGTCTGAAGTTACTTTTGCTCCAACTTAATGAGGGTAAGGTGGAGCCCAGGAATGTGCACTCTTATAGATGGGAGCAGAAAATAGTCTGCTATTTGGGGATACAGGATAATAGGACTGAAGAGTCTCTCCTGGGTGAGAACGGTTTGGCCTAATTCCAGGAAGTTAGAATGAAGATTGGCAAGTGGTGTGCCCTGCCCATTTCAATGTTGGGACGTATCGAGATAGCTAAAATGGTGGAGGTACTGAAATAGTTATACATTTTCCAAACTGTTTCCGTCTGGCCAGGAATGGTGTTCTTTTTGGAATTAAGGTGTTTAATGGTCCATTTGGCAGGGCATCCCAAAAAACCCTGGATTAAATGGGACACGCTGGCCAGGCCTTACATGGACAGGTGTTGGGTGCCCCTGATAGGTTGGTATATTTCCTGATGGCACAGCTCCATTTTGTTAGGTATTGGATGGCGGGAGCAATTTCCCATCCCTACGTATGCATCGTATGGCACTCGGTCCACTCCTATTTTAAAAAAAAGTGTGTTATGGTCACTGAAGGTACATGATAATTGCACATTTGAACCGGGCCCCTGCACTATCCATGCATGGAGAAGAGTGCAGGCATGCCTGAAGGTGGAGCTTCTATATGCCCGACACTCCGGATATGGAACGTGGAGGCTTTGACCAGACCTGCGACGTTACAATAGCTAGAGAATGGGAAACTATGGGTATCAGGTATATATTTGATATCTATCCGGAGGGGGTGTTTGTGAGTTATGTTCAGTTTGCGGAGGATATGGGCAATAACTTATGCCACAGATTTCAGTATTATCGCATGAGGGCTGCATTTAGGGTGTGGTCCCCACCCTTCCCGGGGGAACCCGTTGCAGTACCTCATAACCTCAGTTAATTTGAAGCATGTAGTCTTCACAGGGCGATCGTGTAGGGTACTCCAAAGGTGACCTTGAGTTGCAGGGGCTATTTTCATCGATAAACGGTGGGCCATCGTGTGTGGATGCTGTGAAGGCATCACGAAGTAAGACAGACAACAGATTAACTTTTTCTAAAATAAAATATGTATTTATTATTTGTCAGGATGGAGTAAGGCCTATGCTAAGGTGGAATTTTCCTGCCTAAACAAACTAAAGAGTCTGTGTCATTAAGTTCAACTCAAAAGTCTGTCTAAAGATAAACAATGTGTAGGGATGTTGGCAACCGAAGAGACTGTTCAAAATAAAGCTTTGAACTTCTCCCAGCTCTTAAGCTTGCATTTCAGTCCCTTCCCCAATTTCAAAACAATCCCACACAAAAGACGGTGGGGTTCCCTTCAGCAAGTAGGCAGCACTTTAGCTTCCAAATCACAGTCGGTTCTTTTGATTTTCAATATGTATTCCAAACCAACCTTGCAGGCTTTTCAACAGTTCACTTATCTTGCTCTTTCCTTGAATCACTTGAATACTTGATAAGTATAACTGCTTCAGTATCTTAACTTTCCTTGATTCACTCCAAGTAGGGGTTTCCTTAGTCTAGGTGCAATTGTCGACCTCAATGTTCACCCACTACAGGCCACATAGCGGATAACCCTTGGCACTTTGCTATATTCACTTGTTCTCATTGGACTTCCTTTCTGACACAGGCTCCTGTTATGAACTTGTGTCTATTGTCTAAGGTCTCTACCCGCCTGTAACATCTACATTTACTCAGACGGCACTCATCGCCTCGTTCTCCCCCAACTTCCAGTGTTATGCAGACAACTTTTTTTCAAACTTCCTGCTGACCCTCTTGCACCTTCTTTCACCCCTAACTGCCTGCCATCCAGGCCTGGTGCACTTCAAATGATCTATGCCTCAATGCCAGCAAACAGAGATCCTTCCCGCTGGAATCCCTGTTCCGCCTTATTCCCTTCTCTCCGACATTCCTCCATGGGCTCACCCCCCCTTATCCTTCTGAAGCCAGAAAACTTGTAGTCATCTTCGACTCCTTTATCTCCTTCTTCCCTCACACTCGGGACATTGCCAAGAAGTTCCACTTTCAGCTCTTCCTTCTCAAAATAATTCTACCCTTTCTCTCCTTCCCTCAGAAGCTCAATGTTACCCGAGCCCTGGTGCTCTCTAAGCTTGACTATTGCAATAGCCTACTCCTGAATCTACCTTCCTCCATTCTGCAACCCCCTCCAGCTAATCCAGAATTGGGCAGCAAGACTTATGCTTGGCCTCAAACACAGGGACCACATCTCTCCTGCCCTAAAAAGTCTTCACTGGCCCCGGTTGCTTCACAGACTAAATTCAAATTCCTCTATGATCCACAAGGCTGCCTGGGGCCGGGGATCACACTACCTGCAAATCTCTCTTACTAAATATTCTCCCTCTCGACCTCTGTGTTACTCTGGCACCAACTTTGTGTAAAGCGTTTTGCTAAACAGAGGGCAAGAGGTGGATCGCTTTCCTCAGCCGTCTCCCTTCAATGGAACAGCCTCCCCTTGCCTCCATCTTGAGCTGGATTTTCTTACATTCCGGCAGCTCCTCAAGACATTCCTCTTTATCGCCACCCCCCTTCCCGCCTCTGCTAATTTCACAGTTGTTTTGATTGGGGTCTAGGGCCCTTATGCATCCTCGGGGCCCTGACCTCCCACACCGAATCGCCCCCAGCTTCTGTCTATCCTCAACACTTGCCTCAGCACACCCTCCGTCCTGGTGGCTCGCACTTGCCATACCTTGGACTTCATCTGTTGCTCACCCACGAGCACGGGCACCCCAGCAATCTTGCTGTTTTTGCTTTTTGGTTAAGATTCAAATCTTGCTGATTTTGCTAACTTGCTCTGCACTTTTGCTTGTATTATTGTTTCTTTGGAACTCGGAGGCCCAGTGACCTCACTGCTCTTTGTTCCACTCTTAACTGCCCTCCCACTCTTGCTTCTCCCCCTTTTCTCACTACCACACCCATGGCGCTCTCTTTGTCTCCTATCTTCTGCAACTGTTTCTCTGTTGACTATTCTCCCCTTCTCACCAAGTCTGGTAGGAAGACATTCAAAAAGGACATCTTGGCCTCCAACCCTGGTCTCCCCATCGCTGACACCTATTCCAGCGATTCCTCCAGACAGACCCTCACTGACATCCTCTTTTACTTTATAGAATGTATACTGCGCAAGCCATGGACCTATAGGCAATAGGGCACAATAGAACCACAAAAGAAGCAAACAATGCTCCACAAACAAGAACAAATTATGTAGGAATGATACAAGAGCTATTCTCGTTAAGCAAACAGCAGCAGCTTTCTTTTGAAGATATCAGTTGATACAATGCTTCTTAACTCTAGAGGAAGGTCATTCCATGCCCTAGGAGCCGCAATACAGAAGGCTCCCTTAGTAGCATTAACAGTCCTACACCTGGGGATCATCAAAAGATCCTGATTACTAGATATTAGTGATCTTCCATGAGTTTTGTTGGATAAAAGCAACTGTAGATACGAGGGCATTCTTCCCTTCCTACATTTCTCAGTAATTACCAATAGTCGAAAGAAAATTCTTGCCTCCACAGGTAACCAGTGAAGAGCTGGTCTTGCTGCTGAGACGTTGTCTCTCCGCGTGAGATCCATGACCACTCTTAAAGCTCCATTCTGGACTTCCTGTAGCTTAATACCAGCGAGAAGCCTGGACCAGTAATCAAGTTTAGCTCCTACAATCGCTCTCGCAATAGTCTCTGCATTTGCCTGAGAGATGGGACTTCGGTGGGCTAACAATTTGATATAATAGGCACACGACAATATCAAACTACCCACATGAGATTTCATGCTGAAATGCTAGTCAAGAATGACCCAGCATTTTAACCTTCTTAAGAGGGGTTATTTTAATCGTTCATGTGAAAACAGTCATAAAATGGACCCAATGTCTGTATTGTGTGGCGAATCAACAACCAGCAGTTCAGTTTTTTCCTTGTCTAAAGCAAGCCTATTATGGACCAACCAGGTCCCAATCAAGACCTACATTTCATTGATCAATGCCTCATTTAGATTATTACCGGAGAGAGGGATGACAACCTGTTTATCATCAACGTAGTTTGTGAACATCACTCCCTCATGGCCTAGTATGGCAAATAAAAGGGACAGTAAAACTATTGTATAGACAAGGTGAGGTACATGAACCCTGTGGTATCCCAAAACATATCTATGGGCCTAGCTTCTGCTTCTTTATAAAAATACTCTGCTTTCCATATTACAGAGAAAGGATGTGTTAGGCAGAATCCTGTGCTGTACCCTTAGGGACCACTACACACAGTGAAGACTACAGGTGGCAATACAAGTTTTACCTTTGGTACAAGCCTGTACTACTATGTCAGAGTGGTAGCAGTGGCGGAGCAGCCAGGCTTATCTCAAGAGTATATGAGCAGTGGCAGAGTTTACACAAAGGGACCACAATTACTGTGACTCAAGCAAACACTAACTCAAGGTTTCAGGTTAAAAAGTACATTTATTTTTAAACCATTTGTTATAAACAACACTTCTAAACTCAAATAAAAACCACACGTTAGATATACTACAACTAACCAATTCACTTTGTGCAGTAAGTCTAAAGGTAAGTACCCTGTGTTTGAATGAACCGGTATTACCAACAAAACACGTGACTGCGAATGCGATTGCGATCACTTTTTGACAGTTCGGTCTACTAAATAAACGCGTATCCGTGACATGAAATGCTACCAGGGCAAAAACACACTTAGCACACGAGATACCCAGAGGGGGTTGGAGGCAAAAATCACAGGCAATATTTTGGTTAGGCAGACAGAATCAAGAAACACTCAGACAGGAGTTCAAAAGTCAAAGGGTCGAAAGACACCGGGGCCTGTTGCCGAAGATCACACAGTCACAGTTCATGATTCAACATAGCCAAAAGTACATCAATATTGTCAATGTTCGGAAGCAAAAGGTATAAGGAGGAGGGAAGACAAGGGCAAGCCTGGGAAATTAAGAAAAAGGGATTCACCCAGTTTCCTCAAGTAGAACACAGTACCTTGTTCCAATGGTGCAGCTGGTGCCCTGGCAGTTGCTCCTGTTGGTTTCCCGCAGACCCACGATTCCTGGAGCTTCGTTGTGAAGGAGGACATCTGAAGGGGGTCTGCACCACACAGGGATGAAGCAGGCAGCAGCGATGAGGAATAAAAGGTGCGCTCCTTAAAAACAGGAGAGGCTCTTCGGGTGGCTATCCGGACTACTACAGCACCGTGCAGCGATTACGACCAAGGAAGAGGATCCTCTGACTGTAGATGATGAGCTGGTTATCCCCACCAAGCTCAAGAGAAGACGACTCCGGACTGGATCTTCTGAGTCGTTGAAGGGAAGATAGCTCAGGACTGCAGCAGGGCTTCACCGGGACGGGGTAGTTGCAGCAGCCGGTCTCTCCGCTTCTCTTTGGTTCCTTGTAGTTCCAGTGGCGACTGACTTCTAGCCCAAGAGACCTGCCTTTTATGCGAAAAAAACCCATTCACACAGCCTGGCTGTCAATCACCCAGCAGGGGGGTTGTCTAGCCCAGACAACTACCCTGGCCAATCATGAAAAAGTGCGACTTGGGTTTCCTAGGATACCATGAGCAGGGGGTGACTACACCCCTCTCTCACATTCAGACCACCTAAACACACAGGCGCCTTGAGGAGGGCTTCTGAGCAGAAGCTCGCCAAAAGACGGTGAACAAAGAAGACGAACCTAGTTTGCCGCGCAAAGTAAAACACAAGAAGGACTTTAACAAAAAGAAATGGCGAATAAACCCAACCGGAGCCAAAAAAAAGACGATTTGGTCAAGCGGGTTTATGTTCGAGGGTAATATAATAGCCAAGAACAGTACCACGTTTATCTAATATAATCGCGGTAGAAAGGTTAGGGTAGATGCCACTGCCACCAGCCAAGTCTAAATGTTAAAAGAGCGAAACAATGCTCTAGGAGGTACAGAAAAAAAAGGGATACTAATTAACGCTTTCCAGTACTCAATGGAAGATGGGGTGTACTGGATCTGTGGTAGATTGACTAAGTAAAGTTAATGGTAACTTTACCCTTTTCGGGGGGACGGTGGTCGATCTCAGAAATGGAGTCGAGGGAAGTCTCAAAGACAACCCTGTGCCACGGCACTGAAGGTGCTGTGTGACACAAAAAGAAGGGGGCTACTGAAGTGGTGTACTTCAGAGTCCACAATCACAGAAACAGAAACACATAGCAAAACACAGGTAAGAGTGGGGGAAAAGCTCTCACTCTTACCCACTGGGAAAAAAACTCCAGAAGTCCAGCAAAGCTGCTGGGGGACTCACTAGGTGATGGAAATTAGCCATAGATGAGAATTCTCCCTAACAGGATGCGATCCATTGGGCTGCTGATGGTGAAAGGTTTGCGACATCTCCCAACCTGGTGGATATGATGGAATTGTCCACCAGGTCGAAGGCAGCTGACAGATCCAACAGCATCAGCAGAGAGGCTTCCTTTTTATCCATTCGATCTAAAAGCCTGGATTTTAGTTCCATGAGAGCAGTCTCAGTTCCAAATCCTGCCCGAAAACCTGATTGATGATCATTCAAGATGGGAACATTTTTCAAATGCTCAGCGATTTGCCTTTACGCCACTTGGTCCAACATTTTTAGACGAAAGGGAGTATTCGTGATGGGCCTAAAATTATATGGCATATCCACTGGCAGACCTGGCTTTTTAATAATAGGTGTAGTTCCTTCGCCATATCTATGGACTCTTCATATAATCTCTGTGCTCTGTCCTGTCTCCTCCTCTCCCATTAATGGCGACACCCGCTGGGAAGCCCCCATGGCTCCCTTCTACTCCTCTAAAGTCATTAATGCCTACCTTACTGGCACCCTCATGGTCCAAGGCCCCCAAGCCAGTCTCTTCCTCTTTGATAGGCGCTTCCCTCGCCTCATCAATTTCCTTCCATCTCGTGCTGTCCCACCCCCACATCCCCCCTGGCTGCCTTGCCCCCTCTTCCTTCCTCTTCTGCCCCACCTCGGGCTTCTTCACCTCCTGCAGGGCGTACCTCTGATCTGTACACCTCCCCGGAAGGCCTTTAATGCTGGCAACCTTCATCTTGCCACTCAACTCTTGCTCTGCTGTCAAACACTCCTCTGACATCTGCCACCTCCTGGAAGAACTTGACCTTGTTGTCCTCAGTCTTACTGAGACATGGTTCACGGCCAGCCTCGACACTCTCTTCCCTGATGGCTACATGATCATCTCTGCACCCAGAGCCACCCGGTCCAGAGGGGGTATGGTCTCGATATTTCCTGAGTGGATTCCTTCCTCTATCACCTATCCTACCCGTCCCGATGCCAAAAGGCTTTCGGCGCTTTATAAGCATATAAAAATAAAATAGAATTCCCACAGACTTACTCTTTCGAATGCCTGGTCTGCAGGCTTTCTCTCTCTCCCCGTGGCTACTATCTACCGGCCTCCTGGTCAGATCACTGCTTTTCTCTGAGTGGGCGGACCGCTCCTCCTCCCTCCTGGCCTCAACCACTCAACTCCTTCTTGGTGACCTCAATATCCATCTAGACTGTCCCAGTTCCTCCTCGGTACTCTTCTGTGACCTCTGAGATTCCCTCTCCCTTTCTATCCTCCCCTCTGGCTCGACTCGCTCTGTAGGGCACACACTTTATGTCTTGATCTCCTCGGACCTCCCCCTCTCTAGCCCTCCGACTACTACTCTCCTGAAGTGATCACTCCCTTCTCATCCCCTCTCTCTCTCTCTCTCTCTCCCCCCCCCCCAGGCTACGCCTACCCCAACACTGGCACCTTCCCATGAAGCGTGTGTCAGTAAAGGCTTTTGCCACCACCATCTCTCCCCCACCCCCCTCTACCTCTGGCTGACTCACATCCTGAGACAGCCCCGTCTATTCTCTACTCTTCCATTTCTGATACTCTTGATGCTCTTGCCCCAGTCATGAGGATCCGTTTGAAGCCCAAAGCCAAGTGCAATTTAAGTAGGACTCTGACCTAGCTACACTTAAACTTAAGTGTAGGGTGGCTGAGAGGAAATGGAGAGCTTCTTGTTCATCCTTTGACAAACTGGTCTGTCACCTGCTGCAAAGGCAATACTGACTCTGTCCACATTAAGAAGAGAGCCCACATCCAAGCCGTATCCCTGCGACATCTAACAACTCGGCCAAACTCTAAAATCTGCAAGGAGCTGACCAACCCTGCTCAGTCTACCTCTCCTGTGGCCTGCACGGCACTTAAACTCACTTCATCTCTAAAACCCAGGATATCCTGTGCAGCCTCTCGTTCCCTCCCCCTATTGCCCACTCTCCTTCTGTGACCTCTGGCCCTCCTACACCCACCCCCACCCTCTTTCCTGTCCTTACCTCTTTTTTCCCCCCTGACAAGGTCTCTAGAAAAGTCCAATCTATGAAAGTCTTGTCAAACCAGGTGCTTTCCTGTTCTTCCAAAATCATCAAGGACCACATTGACACCCTCACTCCTCCCCTTGCTGATTTCTGCAACCTCTCCTTTTCCTCAGGAGCCTTCCCCTCCCCTCTGAAGCACTCTTGTGCACCCTCTTCTCAAGAAACCCACAGCTGACCCTTCCTGCCCTGCTAACTATCACCCAATCTCCATCACTCCTTTTCTGGGCAAACACCTGGAAAAGCTAGCCATCTCACAACTTAACCTTTACTCTGATTCTGTCGGTTGTCTCCACGACCATCAGTCTTGATTTAGAGCTGCCAGAAGTATGGAAGCCGCTCTCCTGAACATCTGTGAAGATCTTCTCGCCTAACTTTAACATCCTCTCTGTCCTCATTCTACTCGATCTCTCATCTGCCTTTGACACGGTCAACCATACCATCCTGCTCAACCGTCTCTGAGACAATCTCGGTATCACCGATCAGGAATTGGCTCACCTCTTTCCTTTCGGATCAACTCTCCTAGGTCCAACTTGCATCTTTCCTTTCATCTATATCCCTTTCTACCTGTGGTGTTCCCCAGGGGTCTAACCTCTCACCCTGGCTCTTCAACCAATACATGGCAACTTTCAGTGTTATGCTGATGACAACTCATTTTCAGGCTTCCCTCGGCCACCTCTTCTCCTCTCATCTCCGATTGCCTATCTGGCATTCAGGATTGGTGTGCCACCAACGATCTCTGTCTGAATGCCAGCAAGACTGACAACTTCCTCATAGGCACACCTCCACCCTCCTTTCCTCTCACTCTTTGGCCGGCCTCCCTTGGCACCACTCCTACGCCCACCTACGAGGCGAATAACCTTAGGAGCATCTTCGACTCCACACTTCCCTTCTCTTCCTACACCTCTGATGTCTCTAAAAAGTCAAACTTCCTACTTCACCTCCTCAGAGGTTTTCTGCCTTTCCTCTCCTTCCCCCAGAAGCTCACTGTCTCTCGAGCCCTGGTTCTCTCTATGTTGGATTATTCCAACAGCCTCTTTCCAATTCTACCTGCTTCTACTCTCTGCCCTTCGCAAATTATCCAGAACAGGACTGCAAGACTCTTCCTTGGCCTCAAGCCCTGGGATCTTATCTCTGCAGCCCTGGTTCTGGAAGCACCTCAAGACCTTCCTCTTCGTTTCGGCCTTCGCTCCTTCTCTCCCCTGCCGATCTGTTCTGTCTCAGCATTGTGCAACTGGTTACCCTCTGACTCTCGGGGCCCAGGTTGCTTCTCACCCTTCCACACACCCGCACTGCCTCTTGACAATCCCTTGCACTGGGGTCTGTATCTGTAACCCTACAGTCTTGTCCCCCCTTTTCTGCAACCAGACACACCCTGTCTGTTGCCTTAGACGTAGCACTTGCTGGCTGCACTACCACTGTTAGTTGCTTTTATTATTTATTTAGTATCTATTTTATCTATTTAATTTATTTGTATCTCCTTAGCTTAGCACTTGCCACTCTCTTCCCCTCTCCCTTGGACTTTCCTTTTTCTCCCTTCTCCCATACATATGCGTGTTCTCAATGTCACTGGGTCCAGTAACAGTTTTGTTTCTCCCTTGTTCCCCTCCCTTGCCTCGTCGTGCTCTGAAACACTTGTGTACGAGCGCGATACAAATAAAATATCAATATCCACACCAGCACGCTGACCCCTCCCTTCCGCACTTGCACGTTCTGAATACTCACAAGGCGTAGTAGGTTCGTCCTACCCTCCCCCCTCCACTGTATTTAATCTCTCCATGTATTTAATGTGTCTCATTCCCATGTCCTCTCCCCGATGCCCTGTGGGCGCTTTGAAACAATGTACTTACTAAGTGCCTAACAAGCGCTTCGGGGGGTGTTTTCCTTGTCACCACCTTGCTTTCACACTTCACAACAGTGCTCATTTGCTTTTCACTTGCTTCCTAAGCCCTTGTTACTGGGTTTCATTTGGTTCCTACTTTCACATTGTCCATCAATGCTTTGTTCTTGCTTTCATTGTAATTGAAAATCACTTTCATTTCACTCGTGCAATACTTTCACGTACTTTGTATAACTTTGTCTTAGTCCGGTCTTGAAAAACGCATGAAACACTTTGCAGCTCGTTCGGCATCACAAATCTTTCCTGCTGTATCTCGACACTTTTATTATAAGGTTTTATATGATGGGCATATCCTTGTGCCCAAACCCAGCCCCTGAAGCACCCCGGCGTGACTGTTCCCCTTCTGTCACTCACTGTTCTCCGGCAGCTCATCCGGGTGCTTTCAGTTTTCTCCTCTGCATCCTCTCGCTCCCCCTTCACTCGCCGGGAGATGCGACGAGCATTGCTCGTCTCTTCTGAACCTTCCTGCTGCTTTTGGCGGCTCCCTGGAGTCTTCAGTGTCCCCCAGCTCCAGCTGGAGGAACACAGCAGTGGATTCTGCAGGGCTCCCACACCTTTACACAGCCTGTTCGGGCTCAGATGTCTTTCTTTCTCTCCTGAGCACTCAGCAACCTTTCCACCGGCACCCCTCTCCAACCTGCTCCGTACCAGGTTGCCACATCCTTTTCCCCCAGGTGGGTTTCTTCCTCCAGACCGGTCTCTCGCCCCAGGCAGATCTCTTTGCCGCTAACTTGTTTCTCCTTCAACTGGCTGCAGATGTAAATCCTTTACCTGACTGAAATTAGTGGAACATGCGTGACCATGGCAGTGTTTCACAATCCTCTTCATCAAAGTACCAGAGCAGTGTGCATTGCTCCTAGTTGCCTTTTCTTCATCACAGTCTTAAAGGTATATGGGGGTGGAGCAGAGTGTGTGTGAGAAAGAGGGGCAGGCTGATGACCGACAAAAGGTAGCGGGAGGGCAGGGTGCACTCCGCCATTTTCCTCTATTAACAAGAGAAGGTGGATGCAAGTCTAACCTGTTCACATGAGGAGGTGTCCTACTGACTGATCTCTTTCTTGTCCCTGAAGACTGATGATATACCAAACGGTCAATTACTGTGTCTCGTCTGAACACCTCTCCCCACTCCAAGGATTTATGCTACGAAGGGGTGCATCCATATGGTGGGTGTGCTATTGTCCTCAAGTCTCTTCAGTAGGCTGGCTGTGTTGCAGGGTGGTAGTACCCCAACCACACCACATTCTTTAAAAGTCTGAACAGTGGGTTAATACTGTAAATCTGTGCAATGCTGAAATAACATTAAATAGATCTAGACGCAAAAGATATTCAGTAAAGTGCTTGCTGGTTTATTGATATGTTCAGCCGACACGTTTCGACGCTTGGTCGTTCTCAAGGCTGAATACATGTGAAAGTATGTCCCAAACATTATGACATGAAGTAACAAAATGTAAATAAAAAATTCAGCAATAGATTAAATCAAGTCATATGCATCAAACAATTAAATAATATGAATATAACATACCAAAGAGGGCCGTTGGTCAGGGCATAGGAGAAAGTACACAGACAAACTTAATTGTTTGCACATTAGATAGTAAATTCTTAGAATTATGCACGTAGTGCACATCTAATGTTCTAAACACTACTTCCTGCTACGTTATCATTAGCGTAGTCACATCCAATTATCCTTGTGCCTATAGTTGAGTAGTGTGTGGCAACCTATAAACTATGCCAGGACTATAGTGGACTTTATCTATACAGTTAGTACTGTGATGGACTCGTACATGCCAAAACAACTTCTCTCTACCTCTATGGTGTCAGATTGTGCATTACAATCATTTGTAACTCACGTCCTTATCCACATGTTCTTGGTTTCAATGACTATTGATAAAAAGGGATTATTTTAAAGATGACAATTGGCATGAGAACCGAGCTCTTTCTCATTTGTGTCACGCAATGTCTCCCAGTTTCTAATCACTTGCCTAAAATTATATCCTGTAAGATAGAATGAGGAGTATAACTTTTGTGTGTGCGAGTCCCCATTGGCGTCACTAGAATTAGTGCCTTCGACTTAGCAAACCGCGTTGGGATTTTGTGTTGCCCATGCAAATACAACTAAACCCAGCCACGGTGTCCAACGTTCATTTAATGTAATAAACTTCTGATCTAGTGGGAAAAGTATTCACGAATAACCATGTTCCTCAAATAGTGTACTGCTTACCTTGTTTCCTGTGAACATTAAACGGGGTAGATCCCGGGCACCAAGAGTGTCGCAGTACGCCAGCACCAATAGCTGTCATGGTTGATAGCGTGATGTGCGACGTTGGGAATGCGTGCACGTGCTGTCATGATGACGCATCGTGCTGGATACAGTCTTCCAGGCTCCGAGCCAGTAATGGTAATCCCTATTACTGCTATAAGCGGATTGTTACTTTGGTTAGGAACTATCCATACAAACCTCTGTTACCGTTTACATGCTTGACTTGTTTTTTCACCACCCAAGATAGTACACTATAGTCTGAGGGGATGTGCACTAACCTTTTAACACAGTTAGCTTAACCCACTAACCTAAAAGATAGATTGCTGGATTTCCTAAAACCTACAGCACTTGCACTCGGTTAATTTATTGTTCTGGTGAACCCTAATTAATCTCAGTTCCATGTGTCAGCCATCATCCCTCATTCTTTGCCTTCTGACCCAGATATAGGTGTATAAGCACGTGTTAATGTGTAAACATCATAGGTTCTGCTGCTTTGTAGTACCATCTCCCTCCCGAACCACTATAGCTGGTACTGGTTGGTCGGGTGCCTCCCAAAAGTTTGGTCTTTCTGCTAATTAGACGGATATTTATGATCACAAAGGTTAATGCCCAGTTGACAAACATTCATTTCATGTTCGCCATTGAATCCCTGTTTAATACACCGTAAAAGACACATGCAT
This sequence comes from Ambystoma mexicanum, assembly GCF_040938575.1. Lineage (NCBI taxonomy): Eukaryota > Metazoa > Chordata > Amphibia > Caudata > Ambystomatidae > Ambystoma > Ambystoma mexicanum. Next base: position 408,571,514 of record NC_090936.1, read on the forward strand.
GTGGATTCCTTTCTCCTTCGTTTCAATTTGAGTTCCCACCTCCTTTTCCACATTTGGCCCCCATCATGCCTATAAATCTCAGGTCATTTCTTTTTGCCATCTGGTGGCATTCCTGCCAGTGAACAGCCAACGGTAGCCTGCTGTCTTGGCTAAGATTGGCCATATGTTCCCTAATTCTCACACATAGTTGTCTAATCGTGCTACCCACGTAAATTCTCTCATATACACAAATAGCATACACAATATACATAGAGGGACAGTTGATGAAATCTTTGATTTTAATCACAGTGCCATTCTTTTTTCTGAACTGAAGGCAGTCAGCATGCAAAACTTGCACATACTGCATGTGCTACATTTGTGGGATCCAGTAACTTTCGTTAGCCAATCACTGCCCCTGCTTTGTTCAATGTTCAGAAATGAGGGACAGAGCTTGTTCTTGAAGGTAGGTGCTCATGTAAATATGAATTGGGGATTCTTGCCCAGATATGGATAACGGTCTGGGTCCATAAGTAGTATTTTCCAATGTCTTTGGACAATTCTGAAAAGTGTATTAGAATCTTTTGAATGCAGAGTAAACAAATGTATGCTGTTAGGAGCTAGCTTGGGTTTTGTGCATGTTTGTAACCTGGAAGTCCTTTCTCCACGTAGTATTTTACGGTGGGACTATACCCTCTCCTTAAATCTTTCCGCCAGTAATCTACATTCTTGCACAAAGCATTCTTCCTCACTGCAATTGCAGCGTACCCGATGGAACTCGCTGGCTGGTATATTGCTAAAATGGGGTCAGATAGCATTATTGAAAGTTCACCGATCAACAAAGGTGTGACCAAATGGGGCCAGGCATTTGGTGAAGACGCTCGGACTAAACAGTCCGAAAGGCAGGGCCTTAAACCGGTAGTGGCGACCCGCAACCATAAATCGCGAATAGCAGCAATGTCTTTGATGAATAGTGAAGTGGAAATGCACACTCTCTGGGGGTTACAATAGTCCAACCTAGAGAGAACCAGAGCTTGGGATACCATGAGCTTCCGGGGGAAGGAGAGGAAAAGCAGAGTACCTCTGAGGAGGAGCAGTAGGAAGTTTGACTTTTTAGAGACCTCAGATGTGGGTGGAGTCAAAGATGACCCTGATGTTCTTAGCATCACAGGTGGGGTAGGAGGAGGGCCAAGCGAAGCCGGCCAGAGAGGGAGGGGAAAGGATAGTAAAGGTGTGCCGATGAGGAGGCTCTCAGTCTTGCTGGCATTCAGACAAAGATCATTGGTGGTACATCAATCTTGAATGGCAGTTAGACAATCAGAGATGAGAGAGTGAGAGGATGTGGTTGAGGGCAGCCTGAAAATGAGTCGAGTGTCATCAGTATAGCACTGGAAATTTGAGCAGAAATTGGCAATGCAGTGGGCGAGAGTTGCCAGGTATTGGTTGAAAAGCCAGGGTGAGAGGTTAGACCCCCTGGGGAACACCACAGGTACACAGGAAGATAGATGATAGGAAGAACCCAAGTTGGGCCTGGGAGGGTCGATCAGAGAGGAAAGAGGTCAGCCAGGCCAGAGCCTGATCAGTGATACCCAGGTTTTCACGGAGACGGTTGAGCAGGATGCTATGGTTGTCCGTGTCGAAGGCAGAAGAGAGATTGAGGAGGATGAGGACAGAGGGAATGTTAGAGTCTATGTTGGATAGCAGATCTGTAAGGCTAGAATGTCCAAAGTGACGTCTCTCGAAGTAGCTTTGCTGGTAGGTGGAACTGGACCAGCCAGAATTTCAGGAGGAACTATCCCCTGGTACAGGACTGACTTTGGCAGAGGCATCTTTGGGGCTGAAGGAACCTCTTCCAATTCATCTAGTCATTGGAGGAAACTCCCACATGTATTTCCAAATGAGACTTCCTGCAGGCTCTGCAGGCTGTCTTCCAGCGGGATAGCCGAAAGACTGAGCTTAGCTGTAGTAACCCCAATAGCCAGTGGCAATGGGTGACCCAGCCTGGACAAAGCTGACAGGGCAGATGGTTGAGCCAATGGTCCAGGCGTCAGATGCTGGGCCTTAGTTGTGGTCAAAGAAGACTTGGTTGGGATCATTGACCGTGTTGTGGTCGAGGGTTTGCAGACACTCGTCGACGGGATTGATGTTAAAGATTTATGCTTGTGCGTCAACAGGTACATCGACGGAACTGTACCTCTGGCAGACAAAAACTTGGCAGATTGAGGATTTTTCAATTGATTCTGGTGCAACGGGCAATTTTATGGATTGGGGACTAGCAAAGTCTTTAGAAATTCCCATGTTGAGAAAGGAGATTGTGGAGAAAGTTTGGGTGGTGGATGGTACTTCCCTTTCCTCAGGTCCTATTACACATGCAACTAATTCTCTAAAAATGGAATTGGCTAGCGGGCATAGGGAGATTTCTTTTGAGTTAATTGACGCTCCATAGCAGAAGTTAATTTTGGGGATGCCTTGGCTCACGGTGCACAATCCTAGGAACGACTGGAGTAGACAGATGGTGGAGTTACAATCTGAGTTTTGTTTAGAACACTGATTTCAGGGGCAGTTTCATAAAGACTTTTCAGAACAGGTGGGGTCCGTATCCTTTTTTCTGGCTGACGGGGCATCAAGTCATACCATTGGTGCAGTTTTAGGGAAATTACTGGTGTGTTCTTCTGATTTTTGGGATGTGTTTGATGAAAGGGTTGCCAGAGAATTACCACTGCATAGGCCCTTTGATTGCAAGATTGAATTGTAACCCGGAGCAGTGTTGCCCAGTAGTAGGGTGTATGCTTCGACAGAAAGGGAACATTTAGCAGAAAATCTGGCAAAAGGGTTCATTCATCATTCTCAGTCACCAGCAGCTTCTCCTTTGGTTTTGTTGCAAAACCTGATGGAACTCTGAGAACGTTTGATTATAGAGCAGTTAACAGAATGACAGTAAAAAAAAAAAAAACACAGTATCCTCGCCCTTTAATCTCTGAAATGTTGAATCAGATCCAGGGGGTCAACAGTTTTTTCCAAGCTTTGTCTGCGTGGAACATATCATCTGGTCAGGGTACAGGGGAGGCACGAGTGGAAGACCGCTTTCAAGACCAGATTTACGTTGTACAAGTACCAGGTGATGCCTTTTGGTCTTTGCAATGCCCCGGCAGCTTTCCAATTTTTCATTGACGTAGTGCTCCGTGAGTATCTAGATGTGTTTGTCATTGTGTACTTTGACGTATTCATATTTTCTCAGGACTTGGTTAAACACCAGGTACATGTGCAATTGGTGGTACCGAAGCTTAGAGAAAATCACATGTTTGCCAAATTATAGAAAAGTCAGTTTTATACAAACCCAGTTGAATGCTTGGGATTTGTTATTTCTCGTAATGGGCTGGAAATGAATCCTCGAAAAGTACAAGCAGTTCGAGACTGGCCTGCGCCAACTAAGGTTAAGGAAGTGCAGAGTTTTCTGGGCTTTGTCAATTTTTAGCACAGGTTTATTGAGGGATTTCTCAACTTATCACGCCCATAACAAGACTGTTAAAGAAGGGTGTAAAATGTGTCTGGGATTCCGAAGCAGAGGAGGGTTTTTGGTCTTTAAAAGAAAGTTTCATTTCCAGTCCAAATCTTTTTTTAAAAAGTTTATTTATTCAATGGTTAAATGTCAAGCATCGTTATTCACAACCATAAACATACAGTGTACAACATTTCCATAGGTGATCAACATCTATAAAAACTTCAAGTTGGTATCAGCTTTAGTTCAGGTACTTTCTAGGTCCGAATTTGTCTTGCATAGGTACTTTCTGAATGGGGCCCAAGTATCCTTAGGACGGCATGTCAGGGGTACTGACAGAACACATTTCTCTTCACATTCATTAACATAGGTTAATTCGTATAACCACTCAAAGCTTGGTGCATTCTTAGAATTTCAACATTTGAATATGCATTTGTTTCGTCACCACACATGCAACATTAATCAACCTTCTTGTGGTCTCAGAGGTCTTGCCAATATCCCCAAACAGGTACCCGAGTGGAGCAAGTGAGGATGGAATGTGTACTATCTTCTATAGCCTTCAAGACCCTACCGCAGAATGTCACAATCAGGGGGGCATAACCAGAACATATGGAATGCGTCTGCTTGCGGGCTCCTACATTTCAAGCATTCGCCCGTGCAATCAGGCGAACTTCACCATTGTGACCGGGGTGTAGTGCAATTGGTTCAGTACCTTAAATTGAATCAGTCGTAGCCCTGTATTCAGAGATACCGACATAGATAGCAGGCAGTACTTGCTCCATTTATCTCCAATTGTGGTGCCCACCTGCTTTTCCCATACTTCTTTAATGGAATTGTTAGGGGGGATATGAGAGTATTAACCTATATGATCTGGACAACACATTTTATACTGTCATTTAACACAATGGCGCTTCTACATTCATGAGACTCTGGTTCCGTCGGGCATGGTGACCATCTCTTGCGGAATGCGGAACGCATTCAGTGGTATTGCAATAGTTTCAACTGACCTCTGCCCAGGGTATCAACGAAGTCATTTTAAGTGACAAGTTTCCCCTCTGGTTACTTGTCACCCATTTTTATTTGCCCCAAGGGATCCCAAGATTTTTTTTAACATCTTATCAAACGTGGGGGAACACATGGAAAGTACCACAGTAGCATCTCACGGTTATAGGGCACCTCTACCCCAATAATCCTAAATATTTTCATCCATACATTCACGGTTATGCTCACAGGGTCAAAAGCGCAGGGGACTGTCTTTCACTCAATATAACTGAACGAAGATTTGTGGGTGGGGGTGGAGCCCCGTATTCCTCCAGGGGTATATGCGTAGCTGTGTCCTCTGTGTTATAGCAGTATCTCGCAAATTGAGCCTGTGATGCCAGGTAGTAAAGTTCTAAATCAGGTGCTGCAAGACCACCACATGCAGATGGTTGACAGCTTTTGCCAATTTATTCTTGCCATGCCTGTACCCCAGACAAACGCGGAGGCTAATTATTTAAGCTTACTAAAGAAATACAATAATTTTGGGACAACCAGCATTTTCAGTAACACCACCCGCCCGTAGAGTGAAAATGGAAGTTTTGCCCATAGAAGTTGCTTAGTTGACAATTGTTGCAAATAAGTTTCATAGCCCGACACCATAATGCCAAAGTACCGAAAATGCATTGCTGACCATTTAAAGCCACCCATGTTAACTGGCTGAGTGGTAATAGGTGCGATGGGGAATAATTTAGACTTTGAATCGTTTCTTCTAGATCCAGAATAGCGAGAAAAAGTATGAATGTTGTTCATTATAGGGGCAAGAGTGTGTTCAGGGTCCCGCACATATAGGAGTGTATCATCAGCATATAAAGAAATAATCTGGGGAGGTACCTTTATTCTTATCCCTCTGTGTCAAGGTACCCTTCTAATCAGTACAGCCATGGATTCGATAGTAAGAGCGAACAGTAATGGAGAGAATGGGCAGCCCTGTCTGGTGCCTCTCCTCAGAGAGAATAGTGACGCTAGTGTTTGGTTCGTTAAGACCCTTGCTCCTGGGTTGGAATATAATAAATCGCATAGAGCTCAAGAAGTATGGGCCAACTCCAAAACAGCACAGCACCAAGAATAAATAACACAATGACACAGAGTTCAATGCTTTTTCGGCGTCAAGAGCAGCCACGACTGCCGTTGCATTAGGGCTCACCTGCGCCTTAATCCCGAACATGCAGCGCGCATTCAAAGCCGCCTATCTCGTAGGGATAAAACCCGACTGATCCGGATGCACCAGTTTGGGCATAAACGGGAGAAGCCTAGAGGCATGTATTTTCGCAAATATTTTAGCATCTGTATGAATTAATGACAGTAGCCTTTAAGAGGCCACATCATGGGGGGGGGGGGGGTGTGGCTTGAGCAACACTGCGATTATGGCCTGACATTGATGCAGGAGTGCACACTGTTCCCTGGATTCCTCCCACACCCTCAGTAGGATAGGATCCAGGCTCCTGATGGACCTCCTTATAGAGTTCGACCCCCAGCCATTGAAGCCCAGGACCTTCGCAAACGTCAACGACCGAATGGCGCTCACAATCTCATCTTGTGTTACACGGTGAGCCTAGTTTCATTCAAAAGTGTGGGGGAGCCCCACAGCCATCAGATATCTGATGAGCTCCTCCGACATAACCTCATCCCGAATAGAGTAAAGAGTGGAATGGAATTGTGTGAATGCATCATTAATGTCTGTCACTGATTTTAACCATGCCGTCTGAACACTGAATCCCAATGATAAGAGTTACAGTGACACCGTCTTTATAAGTCCTGCCATCAATCTATTGGCTTCATCTCCTTCACTGTATCTTTGAGCCCTGGTGGGAGTAGCAATGTACAGAACCTCCATATCCGCTAATTTGTGGAATTCGCCCAATAACTCCTGTATCTGTGCCAGGGTCTCCTCATTGTGTTCTTTACTGTAATAGTTTTCCTGCTCCCCCACGTCTGCTTGCAACATGTCCCAATTCCTGTCTAATACTTTTGAGTGACCCATGGGTTTTGGCCATTATGATGCCCCTTACCCACACTTTGAAGGTCTCCCAGAGTATTGTATGGGTACTAACTGATCCAACATTTTTGGCAAAAATATGTCAATTTCAAAGTGTAGGGCTCCAGTTGGACAGCGGTTCCTTGAGAGTGGAAGGCATTCTCCATCGCGGGGCATGTGCTGAAGAGTCTGAAATTTCAAGGGCCATGGAGACTGGCGAATGGTCGGGCAATGTGCGTGGAAGGATCACAGTTTCAAACCTTATTGGCGATCTGGGGGTTAAAAGCCAAAGATCTATACGGGACTCCAAGTCATGGACAGAGGAGTAATATGTGAACTCTTTGCTTTGGGGGTGAAACTATCTGTGAGGGGGAATTGCAGCAAGACCTGATGTAGTGCATGTGCCGCTGTGGAGCATCTGAGGACCTGTCCAGTTTCTTATCCAAGATGGTATTAAAATCTCCACCATATCACCGAAGTTCCATCTATTGGAATCAACATTTTAGCGATTGTAGGGTAGAATTCCAGTTCATCTAAATTAGGTCCGTAGGCATTGACCAGTATGATCAGATTTCCCGCTACCTCCCCCCCACACCAGCACATACCGACCCAGTGGGTCCACACTGCTCCTAGTGAACTGGAAACCTAACGAGGGGTGGACAAGAGCGAGGACACCTCGGGCCTGTGTGGAAGATTCCGTATAATATCTCAGTGGGCCCCAGTCTTGTGCAAAGGAGGCATTCACTTTCCCCAGAGCATGAGTCTCCTGCAGCATCAGTAACTGAGGCCTGTGTCTGGAAACACATGCACCGACTTGCCTAGCCTTAACTGGATTATTAAGGCCACGGACATTCCAGGTGAAAAGCTTTGTTTGAAACCCCCTGTCTTTATATCTTATAGCCGCCATATGTGAGAAGGTCTACCAACTAGTATGATGTGTGTACGCCTACTGATCATACATTTGCTTTCAACAAGACCATTTTTTAAACTTAACTCTTTCAGTCAACTTCTCAACCCCCATTCTCCGCACCCCAACATTTTCACAACTTTCCTTGGAAGTCTATTTTCGCAACCACCACCTCCCGTCCCGCCGGACATATAGACTTCCGACTCAAACTTAAACAGACAAAAACGTGGTCCCCTCCCACCACCCACACCATCTGCCCCAACGAGATGAGGTACCCCCATGTAACTCTTGGAACTTTCCAGAGGCACGTTAGGTGCAGCAAACTCATGGAGCCCGCCAGCTACACGCCACCGCCCGGACTGCTCTAAAATGTATGTGTTGGTGCTAACTGATTATTCAACAGTATTATGCAATATCATAAAAGGATATCATAGGTCCCATAACTCAGTCCGCAGGATCTCTTCCTTTGTTTTCGGGTCTCAGGTTCCTGGTCTGTATCACAGAGCTGAGGTGGGACCGGGATGAAGGATTCTACATCGTTCATAGCTTCAGTAGGGTTCTCAAAAAAGTGCACCCTGCCTCCATGTTGAATCCGCAGGTTTGCCGGGAATATCAGTGCATACGGAATTGGGCCTAGTCCAAGTTGTCTATTCACCGGGGTCATATGTTCTCTAGGCCTGCACACCCGCTGCAAAATCTGGATCAATATGAATATTGCTTTCCTGGTGTCTCAGCATTCCCAGTTCTCTCGACAGTCTCAGGATTAAGTCTACCTCTGTAATTTAGCAGTCTTGCTATAATAGTGCGGTGTGGGCTCCTGGTTTGGGGACCCGGCCATGGTGCGGTGCGCACGTTCCACCAGGAAATGTTCAGAGAATGAAGCAGTGGGGAAAATGATCTGAGTAACACTTATACGAATATCTCCATTTGGCCTTTACAGGCTGGTTCTGAGACTCCGACAATACGTATGTTGCTCCTGGATCTCAATTTCAAATCTTCACATTTACCTTTCATCTCGTATAGTTCTCCCTTCAGGTGTGTGATGTCTTGGTGATGCTGATCTACCTTATCTTCATTTAAACATATTCAGGCTTCAGTCTCGGTTATCCGTGCATTCTCCTTCTCAAGCTTTGATTTGAGTGACCCAATCGTTGCTACTATGTTGTCTAGTTTGACATTTATTGACAGGAAGCCGGTCCGCCGCGTTGTTAGTAATTGGTCTTCTCTAGAATTGCCTGCTGGCGTTGATAAGTACGTCAGTACCCGAGGGGGCCGATGAACTTGCTGCTGGAGTCTGCGAGTTCATGAAGGAATTCATGAGACCGTTGTTCCCGCCTGCAACTTTTGTCATTTTCAGGGAGGCTTTGCAAGAGAGGTGCTCTTTTCCGACCAAACGGATCAAGGACGTTTTCCGCCAGGCAAGGCAGGTATTATTTAAATTTGTAGTAGATCAGCAAGGTTCCCCACACCACTGGTCCAATGACAGGCTGTCATCCCAGCCAATCGCGGTGTCCAATAAGCCCAGGCCGCTGGCCGTATGTTACTCCAACAGGTTTGGAATCCGGAAGCTTGACAAGGGTCAGGTCTTCGCCCCTTCTGTGTAAGGAGATAGTCTGCCAGTTGTAGGGCAGGATAGCAGAGCGGGAATGTACTACCAATATAGTGGTAGTTTGGCCACAAGTATGAATGTGTGCCTTTGCTATGTCCCGAGGATCCCATTTGTTACCTTTCAAGTCTCTGTAGGGGTTCACCCCGTATCAGGGTCCTCAGGAGCAATGATGTTCAGCACAGCTACCAGCAATTATACTCCCCTCTCGGGGCACTGTGTCCGACCTATGTTTATGCCTCATATAGGTCGTTGTCATGCACCTTCAATGAGAGTTGTGGTTTCTATGTATAATTAGTCCACGTGTGAGCCCAGCTTTGCTTCCACTTACTTGTAACCTTTTACAGATTATGTGGAAAAGTGACAGTATGGGTTGTGCTCTCCCACGTATTGGGCAGGTATGCCATATAACTGGAGCGTCAGAGGACCTCCCGCCATGCACAGACCCAGTGGACTCTGCTGCGGCCGCAGTGTATCTCAGGGGTGCCAGCAGTACCTGAATCGTAGAGGCAAGTGAAATGCACAGGATGTGTCGCGCTCCAACGGGCCGTGGCACTGCCTCTCAACTGCACATGGAGTTGGACAAGCAGGCAAATGGATGATTAGAAGTTCGGGTTGGGCCTAGTGTACCCACACAAGCATGGTGTGGATGCTCCCCTGCCACTGCGATTAGCACACGCCGATCTTCCCCACACCACTGGTCAATTGACAGGCTGTCGCTCTAGCCAATCGCGGTGCCCGAGATGCCCAGGTCGTTGTCCGTATGTTTCCCCTTCAACAGGGTTGAATCCGGAAGAGTGACAAGGGTCAGATTTTTGCCCTTTCTGTGTAAGGAGATAGTCTGCCAGGTGTAAGGCAGAATAGCAGAGCAGGGAGGTAACTCCCTATAGGGTGGTAGTTTTTCCACAAGTATGAATATACGCCTTTGCTTTGTCACAAGGGCTCCATTTGTTACCTTTCAGATCTCTGTAGGGGTTCACCCCGTATTAGGGTCCACAGGAGCAATTATATTCAGCGCACAGCTATAAGCAATTTGCTTCCCTATCGGGGCACTGCGTCTGAGCTTCTATGTTGGGGTCTCATAGGTCTTTGTCATGCCCCTTCAATGAGCGTTGTGACTTCTATGTATAATTAGGCCATATGTGAGCCCAGCTTTGCTTCAGCTTACTTGTAACCTTTTACAGCATATGTAGAGAAGTTGCAGGAAGGGTTGTGCTCTCCCACGTATTAGACAGGTATGCCATATGTCAGGGGCCTCATGCAGGACCTCCCGCCATGTACAGACCCAGTGGACTCGGCTGCGGCCACCGCAGAGCTCAAGGGTGCCAGCAGTATCCGATTCGTAGCAACAGGTGAAATGCACAGGATGTGTCACGCTCCAACAGGCCGTGGGACTGCCTCTCACTTGCTAACAGAAGTGGACATGCAGGCAACTGGATGATTAGCAGTTCGGGCTGGACCTCCTGTACTCACACGAGAGCAGTGTGGCTGCTCCCCTGCCACCTCGTTCAGCATACGCAGATCTGTTTCCTTATATGCTGCTCAGCAGCACCCGCGTCGGTGCTGCAGAAAGTTAGGCCTCCGTCCCCATGGGCCACCCGAAAAGGCATGATGTCCAAAATGTCCTGCTGCAATTCGGAGACGCTGTAGGTTCAGCTCCGCCTCCGCACTACCAGCACACACCAGCGTGTTCCACTTGAAGTCACAACAGGGATATTTCTTCGGAGCCACGCCTCATGTGGGTTGTATGCGCTGCGCAGGCTGTGCCCCACTTACTGCACACAAGGGGCTCCCATGCCCACGTATAGTCCACTAGATAGCCGCAACCAGGCGGGAAGGCTTTCCAGGCACCCCTAGCGGGGAACTGGTCTTTGTCCTCAACCCGACCTGTGAGCAACAAACGCAAGCAGCAGTCACTGGTGTTAACCGGCAGAGCAAGATCTCAGTCTCTATCAAGGTTGTGCAGTTCGTGGCTCCTCCCACCTTTATACCGCCAATGCCACACACTTTCCTCAGGCAGGAGGTCCTATGCCACGGAAGTCAGACACGGGTTACTGCTGCAGCACCAATTGGGTAGTTTGCAACAAGGATTCCCACAGCGTTGCAGCACCCCAGGAGTTCCAAGTTAAACAGTCGACGCACTGAGTCTCCCTCTTCGTTCTCTTCAAATGTATCTGCAAAAAGAAAGCCCCAACCAGGATTTGTTTTAATATGAAGGATCTAGCCCGAGACTGAGCTCAGCAGCTAGGCAGCCATCTCCCGTGCTGCTCAACAGCGCTCACCAGTCCAATTTGAATTCCTCCGGACCCCGCAAGACCTTACTTTGTTGAGGCAGATGCTTCAAATTTAGCGATGAGAGGTGCTTTCTTTTTTAAAAAGGTTTTCTCTGGCTGAAGAGAATTACACGATTGCGGACGCAAACTCCTGGCAATCAAGTCTCTTAAGGGAGCCAAACATACAGCGACTGTTGACTGACCACTGAAACTAGTTATTCATAACATCTGCAAAAACCCTTGCACCACGACAACTCAGATGGTCCTTTTTTTTTTTGCGGATTATGATTTCATAGTGACTTTTAAACCAGGAAGTTTGAATGGAAAGTCGGATGCGTTGTCTCATCAATTCCAAGGGAGTGAGTCCAATTTGAGTAATGAACCCAAGTTCCTAATTGCTTCAGAACTTTTTGTCCTAGCAGTAACACAGAGTGGAATGACTTCTGTTCGGATGGAGGACTGGGTACATCAGGATCCGACTCGAAACATAAGGAGCGTCCTACCTTTTACAGATGACCAGTATTCCATGAAAGGATCCCGAAGGTATGCCATGATTCAGTTTTTTCTGGGCATCCAGATTTCTGGAAAACGTTGGAACTGGTGAGAAGAGAGTTTTGGTGGGAAACCATTTGGAGAGACACTTTGAACTTTGTGAAGACCTGTGCCGTGTGCGCTTGAGCCAAGAGTCAAGTTGGGAAACAGTCGGTGCTATTGGAGCCGTTACCTGTGCCTCCATGTCCATACCATTACCATGTATTTTATAGCTGACCTTCCACAGGATAAGGGCTGTTTGTCCATTCTGGTTGTGGTGGATTTTCCGACTTAAGGTGGGTCATTTCATTCTGACTGAGGGAAGAGGTTACCGCAGAAAGTTTGGCCAATAACTTTCAACAGGGTGTAGTTAGATACCATGGCCTGCCTAGTCAAGTAATTTCAGACCAAGTTTTTCAATTCATTTCTAAGTTATGGAGAGCCTTTTGTAGGATATTGAGAAAGTTATTTTAACTTCGGGTTATCATCCCAAGACTAATGGACCAGTGGAGAAGGTCAATCAAGAATTGGAAAAATTCCTCAGATGTAACCTTCGAACTGGGCATGAGTGGGTGGATTTGATTGGCAGAGTTTGCTTATAACAATTGTTGCAAAGACGCCACTTCTAAGTCCCTGTTTTATTTGGGGCGAGGGTTCCACCCCTGTTTTTTTAAGTATGGAGTGTGAGAGATTCTGATAATCCATCTGTGCAAGGGAGGAAGGGTCTCCCAGGCCCCCCTGTTTACTCTGATTGAGGCACACTATGCTCATTCCACGGTTGACATCGCACCTCTGGCCAAGGTGTGAGGTAGCCGTTGAATGATACATAACTGTGCCCGGCCTATGAGCCGCAAGACTCCATTTTGTGTCAATCGCAGACTCCATTTTCTGCTAGGCCGCACACACACTGAACGCAAGCCCTCTTAGAGAAATAAAGACCTCAAGCCCCCTAACCTTACATTTCTTTGATGTGACAGTTGTGAGACCCTGCCCAGGTGCCACCACAGTTCACCCTCATAGTGCTAATCCTGTGAGGCTATATATTCTTCTTGTACTAACAAAAAGTAAAACACTTGTGTATGATCCAAGAGGCACTTAATCCATGTATTCTGAAATACTGTGTTAGATAGGGCACCTGGACCCATGTAACTTCGCTCTCCCTAGCCAGGCCAACGGCTTATGTGAGATATATATATCATTTATTTTTTTAGCTTTTTTTTTACCAGTTGTGATCTTTACCCATCACTATATTGTGATCAAGCATTTGCACTTTGGTTCTTGCTTTCTTGCTGCTATTTTGACTGATGTAATTTTACTCAGTCCTTGATATGCATCATGCTGCTATGCAACATCTTTGCACATTGTTAATACTTTGCTGCCATTAAAATTTGACATGCACTTGCACTTTATTGTGATTATGCTGCTATACAATATCTTTGCACATTGTTAATACTCTGTTGCTTTTCAAATTTAGCATTTTGCTTTTACTCTGCTTTAACTCTGTACTATTTATTCAGTACTGTGACTGATGCAATTGGATGGAAATACTGGTTCATCTATGCAATTTTTATCATGTCGCTATTCAGCTTTTGCACTTTGTTAAATATCATGCTCCTATTAAGCACTAGCCCTTTGCTCTTCATTCATGCTGCTATGATTGTGAAAGTTGCATTCTGATGGTTATATTGGTTTTTTCATGTACTATATTGTGGCTGATTTATGTATTTTTGCCCCTGTCAAAATTCGGTTGGCCTTTTTTTTACATCGTAACACATTCAGCAGTTACATTGTAATCAATTCAGGTTGTTGCCTTAATTCTAAGTCTGTGCATCTTTGGTTATGCAGGTGGCTTTATTTATAATTATGTATCATTTCGGCTGTCCCTATGTTGTGTATTATACTCATGTATTTTGTTAGGGTCTTAACACTGTGCCAGTATGTTACAAGATGTCTGCCACCGGTCCACCCATACACACACACACACACTTTTCTGTTGAGCTACAGACACTATGAAGGGACTTACATTGTTATTTATACTACACTGAACCACTTCCTCCCATTGGTGAACAAGCGCTGTATAGAGCGCAAAACGCGTCCATACTGGACTGTTCTCTAGGTGTCTTGCCCCTGTTTGCGCATTTATATAGCGCTACGAACCCTCTGGTATCTGAGAGCTGCTTATTTCCCACAGTGTGTGGTGCTCATTTATCGACCTCGGAAGGATGAAAGGCTGAGTTTGGCCCTGCCGGGATTCGAACATGCGTCAGCAGGCTCTGCACGGATGTCAAAGCGAGCGCTCCACTCGCTGTGCTATCTGACCGGTTGTACAGTCTATGGTGGATTTTATACTTTCTTATATAATAAACTTGCAAGTATTTCATAATTCAAGTTGTTGGCTCATTTTTTGGAACGGGACCTGTTGGCTTTTTTCCATGATTTGGAGTGCGGGCTAAACTGTTCCATTTTTATGGCAGTTTTCCTCGTTTGCTTGTCTGATATCCGCATGGAGCATTCCATGTCAAGCCTGCACCGCGACATTTTCTTGCTTTTTGGCGCTTCCATTTCACTTTCGCTTTGCGAGCAGATTCATATATACATATATATATATATATATATATATATATATATATATATATATATATATATATATATATATATATATATATATATATATATATATATATATATATATATATATATGTATACATACACACACAATGTCTAAGTTTTATGTATTCTACTAAATCTTGTATGATTAGAATTGATAAAATGAGCTAGATTAGAGAAAGAGCAAGAAATATTACTGCACAGACACTGCCTGACCCTGCACCCCTCCCTGATGAGCCCAGCTGACCTGTGTGCGCCAAGAAGTTACAAGATCGGCGCTGACCAATCCCGGAGCAATGCATCTATGTAATACATACTTACTTGTCCCCTTTGCCCAATGAGCAACATTCACTGTATCCACTATGGCACACCTCATCAAAGACGTGTTTTTGTAATATAACGTGTATTTTCTGTATCACGGGCAGAGCACTCTCAGAGTAGCAGAGTTCTATTGTGCCCCATTTTAAACTTTATATAAAAGGCTTGTCTTTTATCTCACTCGCAATTGGTCCTGGTCTCATTCCCTACTGGGGGGGTGTCCATTGGTATCCTATTTGGTTATTTCATTCTATGAGTGGGGAATGCCAGCTTTCAATAGTTTGCAGGTTATGAGGTCAAATATGGAAAGAGCACAAAGTATTGTGTCAGAAAGTAAGATTAAGTACAAGAAATTTGCTGATGTCGAAAGGAAATCGGGGCCAGAGTATAAGGCGGGAGATTTTGTTTGCCTTTCTACTAAAAATCTGAGAGTTATGGGGAGAAGTAAATTCATTCCTAGATTCATTGGCCCTTTTGAGATTGAGACAATAATTAATCCTGTGACGGTTAGACTCAAGTTTCCTGCAATTGTAAAGGTTCATCCAACCTTTCAAGTAAGTTTGTTAAAACCGGTGTGTCGGGGAACCAGGTTAGATTTGTCTCCCACTCCTATTGTGCTGGAAGATTCGACTGAACAATTTGAGGTTAAGGGAATCTTAGACTTCAGGAAGGTTTCAATATATGATAGACTAGAAGGCGTATGGGCCATAGGAACATACTTGGGAAGATGTTTCAGATCTGCATGCACCTCAGTTGGTAGCTAGACTCAATAGATACCCTTATAAGGCAAGCCCTGAGTCAGGGATTTAGAGAGGGGGTACTGTCAAGGTTTTCCTGGGGTTGCTGTAATATTTGTTTTTCTCTGTGGTTGGGTTAAGTTTGGCCTTAACTTTAACCTGCAGTGTGTGGACAGTCTACCAATCCAAGAAGGTGGTTCGGATCTGGTACCCCGATTGGTTGGGGAGAGAAAGGGCAGTGGCTGGGCATTCTAAATTGCCTTTCATTGTCATCAGCCCAGCTGAGAAGACCTACAGGTCAGGGGCTCCATTATTTTAAGCCCAAATAATTTTGGGGCCTTTATAATAATTAAGAAGTTAAAGACATTAGGTCAGAGAAGCAGACCGCAGTTCAAGACCTTCAAGTTTCCAGCTTAAGCTAGGTGTTCTACAGCCTCTAGTCTCGATTTATACTGCCAAGATTTTTTTTTTTTTAACAATGACATGAACTGCCTTTAAAAATATTGGCAGCCTTGGATAAAATATCATACCGGCGCTGAAGAGTTAACAGAGTCAACGTTTGTGTGACAACAAAGGTCTGTCATGTTTATTTTGTTTGTGATCAGATACAAACGTTTATAGGGAAGGTCTGCTCTGTGTGACCTTCAGTTGCTAAGCAATGTGCGCACGCGAGTCAGCCTTTCAACACAGGAGGCTTTATTTAGACTATGGGAAAATCTTTGAAAGGTTCCCAGCACTGGCGATTTTGACAGCATTCACTCGCCTTTAGGAGAAAAGAAGGCAATTTCATTATTTGGATCAGTTTTCATTTTTTGTTGCGCTACAGTTTTCCAGGCGCATATTTAGTTTCTTTCCAAATCTATTACATGGTGGGAGAGGAACGTGACTCAATACGGTCAACACAGAGAGCTCTGTAGTTGACAGTGTGTGCCTTTTTAACAGCGTGGGTAGAGCAGTGACTGTTATAAAGAAGCAGAGAATAAAGGGAACTTCTTCCAATTACTTGCACTACAAACTCGTAAGTCCACCCTCAAGAGGTTTTCAGCGTTTTTAAGTACTTTTTCATCTAAATGCACTTTGTTATAAACAAGACACTCATGTGGAGTTGAACTTTTAAAAACACAAGTGAAGCAGCCAATTCTTTTCTTTGTGTTCCAAGGACTCCTGCCTTCCATAGTAGTTAATGAGTTACAAGTTTTATCCACTTCCCCTTTCCCGCTGGAGTGAGGCGTGCTCAGCTGTTAGTTGAGGGTGTGACACTCTGGGGGGACTTTTGGGGTGCAGCAGCTTCGGCGGACAACTTTTCAAGTCTCAGCCTGACATTTTTCAAGAGTTGGCGGCGCAGATCCACATGTCCCCTGTGTATTCATCGGCCGATGTGTGCTTCTTAGATGAAGACACTGAGGTAGAGGTCGCAGACTGAGTCTTCTTCCTGCTTCGAGATGCCACATTTGACCTGGGCATCTTGCGAGAGGGGGTACACGGAGGTCTGTTCTACCTGAACAAGGCACGATTGTGGTCCAATGAGTCAGAGGCCACAAACCCCTTTCCGGCTTCATAGAGTCATGCCACTAACCTGCAGCAGTGGTGGAGCCGGCGGATGAAAGGGGTGTGGGGGGAGTTTGTCCACCCTGGCCCCCAACCTGGCACCCCGTGCACACCCCCACGCTCCAGTTCGACCGTTGGCGCTCCACTGAGACTCAGTGTCCGCCGTGATCGCGAAACAGATGTAAAATGCTGCGCCTGCCCTGAAAAGCGAAGGAAGCGAGTGGTTCAAAAGTGATTACAAAACTCTGTTGGAATTTTTTTTTACAACTTCAGGCCAGGATTAAAACTTATAAATGTAGATGGCAGCCTTTGCTGCCTGCCTGGCGTGATCCGTTTGGCAAGGGTATAAATCATCCCAGGCCAGGCACTGCAGCAGCGTTTGATCCTCCTTGATCCATCACTGTCTGCGGGTGCGGATTTAAGTCGCACCGTTTTGCAAATGTTATTGTGCCCAGGCTGAGGCCCAGACTATCTGGAGCAGACACGGGCAGGCAAGCAGGTGCGCAGGGCACATTTGCTATTATGTAACAAATGATACATTTGCCCAGAAACAAGTGGCCACCGGCGTGCCTGCACACCCACCAGCCCCCTCCCCCAAGACCAGTTTGTTACGTGTGTGTGCGCATTGTGCGCACACGCAGCACGCTGAATGTCACTCAGCCACCCACCCACGAAGTCCTGGTCACTGACCTAGCATCTTTGCAGTAAGCGTGTGTTCTCCAAAAGGCATTCGTACCTGTTGAGCTGCATTGAACCAGCAGTTAAAGGGCAGCCAAGAGCCCAGGATGATGAATTCCCAGTATTTGACCCCCCCCTGACTCTTTATGTGGTGTACCAGCAAGACGAACCCCGAACTTAGACTAGAGGGACATGGTGGTGGAGGCGGCAAGTGGTTGGCCTACAGGGGGGCGCTAGCCTGATTTCCCTCTTTACACTACTGCCTCGACACACACGTTATGTACTATGCGATAATATTTACTGGGGGAAATTCACATTCCAGATTCATGCACAGAAAAAATCCGTTTTGAACTATGTGCTAAAAGAGAAAGCAAAACATTTGATTCGAAGGAAGCGCAGGACTTTCAAACTTCATAGCCCATTCCTAAGTTTAACCAAGTATACCACATGGGAAGAAAAAGATGTGAACCAGAGAGGGTTCTCATGCAAGCAGAATTCTAGGTAAAACTAGAAATAAAAGACAATGTTGATGAAGTGTTGGGTGCAGAACCGCACATGGTAAAACAAGAAAATCAAATGGGTCACACTTCTCCAAATTTTGCCTGTTATTGTTTTAGATTTAAGTGCTTTGATACCAGTACCGCTACCCGGGTGCACCGTATATACTGATTTGGTGTCAACTGCTTGTGAAGTGCAAATGTTGGTCTAATAGCTCCAGTTAATGTCAGCGTTCTATTGTACAAGATATGTTCCTCTTGCAGTGAGATGACAGGACAGAATTAATAATGGTTGAGTTCCTAGCATGTGGAAGTAATAAGGTTGTTGTGGGGGAAGATGGGGGCAGGGTGAGTCTTTGCTCGTCTTAGTTCAGCTTGTTGTGTCTTTCAAAAATGCCCGCATGCGCAGCATCACCCAGGAATGAAAAAGCCCTGATCAGTGATCTTGCTGATAGCATTGCAAAGGTGTACTGTTCCCCAGCCATTGGTGTAGCAGCTTCAGATAATGCTCACAAAAATTGTGGGGCCCCACTGGTCTCATTCCACCAAAGCGGTTAAGATGACTCCTGCTGTATAAGCAGTGTGTGAAACTTCATGCCATGACGGTGTGCTGCGTTGGATGCCATGGAAAAGGGAACTGGGACAGTTTGTGGTTGTGTGGCATGCTGTGCTTTCCCTTTTCTCAAATGCAGTGCATGTACCCATTGCACACAACAGTAACATTTGTTTGTTTTGGCTACAAAACTATTGCATTGGAGTAAAGATAGGGAAGACAATCCAGGCCTGTTTTTTTCCCTTTTGGATACTGGGATTTGAAGTGTTTTCCCCACTTATAATTTAGGAAAACTACCAGAAGTCCCAGTAGTCCAAGCAAAAACAAGACAGCATGGCTTTCTCACATATGGCCTTCTGAATCTTTAGAGCTCTGCCCTGTAAGGCAGTATTAATGTGGGCCTTGTAATATACAATTTAAATATTTGTACCATGGGGCGTGGCCAGGCAGCACTCCATGAAAACGTGCCTGCCGTGAGCTCCATTTAGGAGCGCCCGATCATGACTAAACACCCCGAGAAATGGATCCCATTCTCATAGATTTTGTAGCCAAGGATGCCGTTAAGTGAGGGGCTCGACGTCGAGGTGAAACCGCAGTAACGCAGCAGAAAAGGCGCTTTTGCCCAGGATGTCAGAGCAGAACCAAAGCCAAGATGTCGGCCTGCGCGCCGAAGCCGGTGACGCGCTGAGACCCTGAATGCTGGGCCCTGCCACCCTCAGACTGTATCCGCTGGAGGAGCTGATTTGGTGGACCTGCGGTAGGTGGGAGAGCCTGCCCGCGACCCAGTCTTGGGATGCTCTTGGGCAGACCGAGTGCCACAACCTCTGCGGCTGCCCAAGCAATGAGGTAAAAGGTGGGCTGAGAAACTAAAGAGCGGAGGGGAGCTCCAGCACCGGTGACATCCAGGAGGTTCTCCCCCCTCATGCACCTACCCGTGAACTGCTGGTGGGGCGAGCCGGCGCTCCGGACACCCGAGGAGGATCCACAGCTGCTGCACCCCCAAGCCCAGTGGGGTAGGAGATCGAGGCTGGAGGAGGTGACATCTCCCCATCTAGCCCTCCAGGCTGCCCCCGCCTCCCACCTGCCCTTCCCCCCCCGCTATCCTCATAGCACCACTATCAACCACAGCCCAGCCTATGCGTCTATGGGACTGGACCTGGCATTTTCACTCTCACTAGATTATAATTGACTCAGTCCCCGGAGAGGCCTTCTGATTTGGCTGGCGGGGGGGACCCGAGCGGGGCATATGCACCAGAGCAGGAAACCACCCTCGCCCATTACCAGCAATCCTGAGGGCCGCACCACAACTAGAAAAAGCTGAGCTTGCGGGCCTGGGGCTAAATAAGCTGCACTATACTAGGACAAATACACACGCAGATACTGCGCGGAGCCGGCATAGCGTTACCACTGCATGGTAACTTCACCGCAGAGTGGACAGTCCTCTCATCCCAGAGTCCACATTTTGGGATCTTGGTCCGCTGGTGGTCCCCCAGATTGGCGCAGGAGGACCCCTCTTCACCAACATTGCTGATCTCCCTGATCCCCTCCGGGGGTGCACTGCATCGTACTCCCCACACAAACAGGGCCCGAGTTATGCTAGGTGGCTCCCAGAGTCCCCCCTGAACCTCAGCTCGCCTCCCACTTGCCGGGGGTGCCTCACCCTCCCTCCTCCACCAGAAACCCATTAGTCTTCAACAATGCCCAAAGCAGCGGCGAAGGGAAAAGCAACAGACATCACTGCGTTTCTAACACCTCAGGACACAGGAAAATCGGGAATGCAGGCGGTGAGAGCCAAGGTCCACTCGCCTCCTCTGGGCCCCTCTCCAGTGGACTCTTTTCTCTCCAAGAGGGATCTCTCTAGGACATGTAGGGCTTAAAACAAGACATCACGCACAAGATAAAACAGGAGATAAAAACTTCTAAGGACTCCCTGGCATGGTCAATCGCCGACCAAAAGTCTCACCTGCTGGGACTAGAATCTCAAGTTAACCATGAAAATACAGCATGCGAACACACGCACGAATATGCAGAGCTCACGAATAGAGGGGAGGGAATTGAGGCACACAGAGGACGTCTGGGTGAAACACGCCGACTTAGAAAGCAGCTTGAGAAGGACCAATGTTCGCATACAGGGGATCCCGTGCCAGGGCACAGACCAAGAACTACCAGCATATGCGAGTGCTCTCTTCAAGTCATTGCTTGATCTCCCAGACTCTTAAGAACTTATCCTAGACAGGACCTATCGGGTCTACTACTCCGCCCAACAGAGACGCAACCTGCTGCCGGACGTCCTCTCCAGAGTACATTTCTACCATCAAAAAGAGGAGATCATGGCCGTGGCTAGAAAGTCAGAGCTGGTGAATTTCGGCCTATACCCTAAAAAACCGCTGGCGACTCCAAAAGATCACTTCATGGCTACAGGCCAGGAAAGTCTGCCATTGTTGGGGGTTCACCTGTAAATCACTCTTGTATTATCACAATCAGCACTACATCAGCTCAGAAGAGGAAGCCAAGGAGTTAATGGATGAGGCGAACAACGCTGACTCCTCGGGGGTCAGGGAGCCGGGTGCCCCCCAACTCGAGCCCACCCCGTGAGATTAGAGGAGGAAACCCAGAGGTCCACTTACTCTACCATCGGCACTGAGGCCAGAGCCAGAGTCCCCAGAACCCCCCTGATTGATCTCCTGGCTTTTGAATCCCCTGCACGGGCACTAATAACTTCAGAAGCGATTAACTTTTTGCCACCAGTGCGGCACCAAATTGAAAACCACACACCACTAGACTGGGTTAACGTGGCGAAGATCACCAACGCAGGCCCTCTGCCCCATATTTCCATTAATCCCTGCTTGCTCCCCTTCAATATAAGAAGAAGAAACAGGAATTGGCACTGATTGGGTGCCAGGAGCGACTACACCCATTACTACTGACAATATGTTATTGTTGGAAACGTTTTTGAAAGTTCAGAAAGGTCTCATGTTCTTTTTATGTTTAAACCTAAACCTCATGAATCTCTCCTCATACTGTAACAATGCTGGGAAAAACAGACAATGACGAGAGGGGTTACTGACCCTCCCCCTGCTGAGAATATAATCTATTGCTCTATAAATGCACCTGAGCGGCCTTGGGATGGTGACTCCTGACATGAACTGCCTCACCCTGAATGTTCAGGGTCTAAACTCCCCATTGAAGTGCAAAGCACTCTTCCAAAGAATGGCCACCCTTAACTCCTCGCTGCTGTTCCTTCAGGAGACCCATCTCTTACCCACAGATGAAATTCGACTCAACAATAAATTGTACCCCGCTAGATTCTGTGCCTCCAGCGGTTTGAAAAAGCACTGAGTCGCCATACTTGTACCCAAATGTACCCCTTTGAAAATGTTGAACATCTTGAGGGATGGTGAGGGGGAGGTATGTCATGGTAGTGGCGCATCTTTGGGTGAGAAAAGTGACCTTAGTATCGCTGTACGCTCCAAATAAACATCGAGACATTCTTTGGCTCCCTATCAAAGACGCTGAGGGAATTCGGTGAGGAGAGGTCATCCTGGGTGGGGACTTTAACGCAGTGATGAATCCCCTGGTCGACCAATCATTACCCCTGACGGCCAATAATAAAAACTTTATAGCCCTTACCACACTTTTAGGCAAGCACTCCCTAATCGAGGCCTGTCGCTTCTTCCAACAGGAAGAGGCGCGACTATACCTTTTTCTCGGCCGTTCACAAGAGATTCTCAAGGCTGGATAGGCTTCTCCTTGCCAACACTCTTATCTAAAAGTAATTTGCATTGAAATGCTGCCAAATGCCTTATCAGACCATGTCCCATAGATGCTTATGAATCCCCCTGCCCCTTTGGCGCTTGAACGAGTTTCTCCTGGAGGATCCCTTACTCCGCTCCAGAGTCTCTGAAGCAATAAAGCTCTAATTTATGGAAAATGATACTGGAGACCTGGGATGCAACACGGTCTGAGATACTGCGAAGGCGTTTATCCGATCCCACATTATAGATGAAGCCGCGGCAACGAGGGAAGGCTAGGAAACAATTTCAGGTCCACCTGGAGGGGGAGCTCCGAGCTAAAGAGGCAATCCATAGGGAGAAGGGGTTCCAGCACTCACTCTAGGATCTGCGAATAGCCAGGAAGGCTCTAGAGGCACATCACATGGGGCGTGCAGCACACTCCCTACTCCTTACAAAACCATACTTCTACACGAGGGGGAATAAGGCCAATAAGATGCTAGCGGCAAAACCAAAAAAGCAGCCAGGTGTAGTGATATAGAAGCTCTACAGGATGTTGCTGTGAAGCGCGGGACCCCGGAGGAGAGCAAACTCTGAATTATGGACTTCTACCGGGTGCACTCAGTGGCTCACCATGGCAACTGGCAAATTACCAAAGACTTTATAATCAATTCTCACCTCCCCCAGCGGGATCCCTGGAAGAGCCCATCACTGATCAAGAGGTCTCAATTGCCATCCAGTCCCTCCCCTTGAGGAAGGCCCCAGGGCCTGACGGCACTAACAAGTTCTATAAAATTTTCGCTTGAAAATGACCCCCCATTTGACCAAATTGTTTAACTCCTTTTTTCTAACCACGACAGTGACGCCCACCATGGCGGAGTACGCCACTATGCTAATCCTGAAGCCGGGCAAAGGCCCCACGGAATGCACATCCTACCAACCAAACGCCCTGACCAACACTGACACTAAGCGTTTCAGTAAAGTCAGAGCAGCGACTTGGGGAAGTTCTCCCGACTTTAATCAATAATGACACGACGGGCTTCATACAAAACTGCTCGGCCCATGAGAATATCCATCGGGTGATAGATTTTATAGCCTTGGCCCCTCAAATCCAGGGAAAACTATCACTACTATCCCTTGATGCCCATAGAGTTTGATACGATTTCCTGGTACTACCTGAAACTGGTGCTATGGGGGTTAGGCTTTGGCTGGCGCTTCACTAAACTGGTACTCTCAAATTTTCAGATTCCATCCACGCGTGTCAAGGTTAACTCCCGGTGGTCCCCCCGATAATCCAGGGGAAGAGGACTAGACCGGGGTGTCACTTGTCCTTCCTAGTATTTGCCCGGGCTATGGAGCCCCTGGTTCAGAAAGTCTGCCTCCATCCAGACATCCAGGGCTTCGAATATGGGTGCTGACAACGTCCTCTGCTTTCTAAGCGATGCAGTTACTTCTCTCCTGGCCCCAATAGATTTGCTAGACCAATTCACAGCAGTCTTGGAGTTCGCAATCAACCTAGCGAAATCCAGAGGCATGAGCTGGACTGAAAAACCAGAAGCCCTGGCAACCCTGCAGAAGCGATTCCCCTTCCACTGGTCGCATACCGACATCTCCTGCCTGGGGGTCCACCTAACCTCCACCTACTCTGGATTGTTGAAGGGGAATATTCCTGGCCTCTGGAAGGAATCCAAGGAATGGCTTTAAAGATGGACTCCCAGGAAATCTCATGGCTAGGACGTACTTGCGCCATTAAAATGACTCTCCTTACAAAGCTGCTGTACATTAGACATCTCCGCGGTGTTTGTTTTATTCATTTTGTGAGCTGTCTGGAGCAGTAGATAATGTGCGTTCATGGTTGAGGCTGCCAGGCTGCCTGCATGCAGAGAGAGCAGAGCAGGTGAATCGGGCGTGAGAGAATGAGAGACTGCTTGGCTGAATATGAGCAATGCTGTTATGCAGTTACGGACACCCCTGGTTTTGCTGCAGGGTTGCGTTACTTGATTTTCGGTTGTCGGAGTTGGAAGGTAATTTCGGCGTGCCACTCAATCACAATAGCAATAGATGTACATACAATTTTGAAGTGAAAAAATAATTGTGAGAAAATCGGTTTTGGATCACAATAGCATTCCTGAGAAAGTCAAATTAGAATGTGTTTGCATGCCTTAGCAGAGGATGGAAAATGCAAAACGTGTGTTACTACAATGCTGCATATGCCACCGACCGCTCTAGCAATAGGTCAATAAAAACTAGTCGCAAAGAGAGAACTCCAAGTGTGAATTCCCATTAAAATGTGGGATTTGCTTGTTGCGCCTAACCTATGTTTTCAGGTTGCACAGATATTTCTGCCTTAGTGGGTTTGGAAACTTTACTTTGAAGATTAGCTGCAGATCTCCTCAGCAGGCATATTACCATGAGCTATTTTACTAAGAATGGAAAATGCCCAAGCTCCTCACTTAGCCCCCATGATCTCTTTTAGCAACCCTCTACACTGTTCTGCATAAGCTAACCTCACCCTACAGATGTATACACCCATGTATAAGCTTCTCAACCCAACCATAACCTTCAGCTTGCTACAGCCCTTCCAGAGACAGTGCTTCTTTGCAGTCCCTGCAGAATATTGAATTGTAGTGCAGACTCGTGATCTATGGTAAACATTTAGGTTGATCTCCAGTGTTTTACTTTAATGTGCTACTTGCCATGATAAGGATTTATTACATGCAATTGTTATCCCACCCAAATTGTGTACTCATTTATCGACCTCAGAAGGCTGAAAGGCTGAGCTGGTCATGTCAGGATTAAAACCTGTAGATTACACATCAATCGCAACTGAGCTCTCTAACCGGCTTGTTGAGCACACTTAAATTACATGCAATTATATAAAC
This sequence comes from Ambystoma mexicanum, assembly GCF_040938575.1. Taxonomy (NCBI): domain Eukaryota; kingdom Metazoa; phylum Chordata; class Amphibia; order Caudata; family Ambystomatidae; genus Ambystoma; species Ambystoma mexicanum. The sequence continues at coordinate 408,596,873 of NC_090936.1, forward strand.
TACTATAACCTACAATTAAACAAATTAAAACAAAAATCTACAATATTCTCCTTCATTCTTCTTTTTACCATTGTAATTATTTAAAAGTGGCCATTTTGGTCACGGCCCACACCTAGCAAGTTTCCTCCATTGGCTCTTATATCTGCAGCCTTTGTGCATACGATTTTGCCTTGAATTTTAAGCATCCCAATTAGTTTGCAGAGAGTGAAGGAGAAAAATAATGCTGAAATGTACACATTTTAGTGATTGTTTTAATTTATAAGTGAACACCAAATAAATGCTGCAATATACAGACATAATGCACTAAAAAGTATACGGGGAATATTCATACAGCATGTGAACCTATGAAAGATACAATGCTGGACAAGGTGTAGATCCGTGTGTCTGGAGAATGTGCGCTCACTCCACGAAAAGGGACAGATTTTTAGGTCTTGTTTGACAAGCTAAAGCTTGGGTAGACCATAAATATTACGATGTATATGCACGGTCCTTTGCAACATGCTATAACGCATGCATGTAATTGTGACTACTTTGGGCAAAATGTACACAGGTTTGATTTCATACTTGTGCAGGTGCAAAATGCTTTAAAATAAATGAGAAACTCCTCATCAGACCTGAATGCACTGAAGAGATATCTGACACCAGACTGAGGTTTCTTAAGGTACCTGGCTGTGTACACATTAGTTTAAGTCACTCTGAATTACGTGATGCACTCCTTAGCTAATTGTTATATGGAGTTAGTCTACAGTAGGGGTCTGCAACCTTTGGATCTCCATGTGTTTTGGATAAAAGCTCCCACGATCTCTCACGATTTACAATGCTAAGGCTGATGCGAGTTGTAGTTCAAACATCTGTAGTGCCAAACGTTGCAGGCCCCTGCTCTAGAGGGAGCTACAATTTCCGTGATCAAATGATTTGTAGTTTGCAATCAATGTCACTTATCTGTATTCTTTTCTTTTTCAGAATTGGTGTAGTTGGCAAGGAGCTGGGATTTCAAGGCATTGAGGACCCTGACCGGATCAAGTCCAAAATTTGTTAAAGGTTCTCGACTGATTTCTATTTGATACTTTCTTACAGGTTTGTGTTGCTGATAAGCAGGAGCCAAGGTCCTTTCAGGTAGTAACTCCGTAATGAAGGGCATGTGTTTTATGCGGGCAGGACCTTATACAGGTTCCAACTGGTCTCAGTTGAAGTCTAATGAGATCATGTAGTGATCTTGCTTCCATTGCTGAATCTGCTAGGCATAATGGGAGATGTAGTTGATCTGAATCATCCTTATGGAAAAGTGCATGTAGAACCACATTCATCCCTGATTCTACCAAGCAGCAATAGAGGTCCTTTTGTGTATGAAGGGAGTGTGCACCAGTTACCAGGTTTGTTGGATGGTGTATTTAACTTCAGGGATGTAAAGAGGAGTTTGGGCTAAAGGAACTAGACAGGTGGGAGTATAACCATTGAGACACTGGGATTTTACAGAGGAACAACAAAGCTGTGTCAACAAAGCTGTTGAGCTAAGTTTGAGCAATCTCTGAAAACGTTCACAGGCATGAGAGGCTTCATTACAACATCTCTAAAGTTTTAGGGGATTCCACATCACAGAAATGGAAAAACCATGAGACAGGGGAAAAAAGAAATGGGTGCATCTCCAACAGTGGAGGCTTGGTCTGAACTAGGGGTGTACCGAATAGTACATTCACTATTCGGCCGAATACAGAATAGTTGACCGAAATATTCGGCTGTTACTGAATAGTGACCGAATAGTAGATTACTACTGGAAATGTGTCACAATAAGCATAACAAGCCAAAACTGTTGGCTTTGCCAATGCTTGTTTAACAGGACTTCAGTGAAGTACATAATTAGCGCTTATATTAAAAGAAATTACAATGTATAAATTAAAAGGGAGGCAGGAGGCCAAAGAGAAGTTTGTTAGGAAGGGGGTGAGGTGAGTGTTGGGGAGAATTCTCATTTATGGCTAATTTCCCTCACCTAGCGAGTCCCCCAGCAGCTTTGTTGGACTTCTGGATTTTATTTTTTTCCACTTGGTAAGGGTGTGAGCTTTTCCCCCACTCTTACCTGTGTTTTGGCAAGTATATTTCTCTGTTTTTTGTGATTGTAGACTCTGGAGTACACCACTTCATTAGCCCCCTTTTGTGTGTCACATAGCACCTTCGGTGCAGTGACACAGGGTTGTCTTCGAGACTATCCCCCCCCCCCCGGCTCCATTTCTGAGGCTGACTACAGTCCCCCAGAAAATGGTAAAGTTACCATTAACTTGACCTAGTCAATCTACCACATATTCAGTACACCCCATCTTCCATGGACTACGGGAAAGGGTTAATTCATATCCCTTTTTATCTGTACCACCTAGAGCATTGTTTCGCTCTAACATTTAGACTTGGCTGGTGGCAGTGGTATCTACCCTAACTTTTCTACCGTGATTATATTAGATAAACGTGGTATTGTTCTTGGCTATTATATTAGCCTCGAACATAAACCCCCTTGACCAAATTGTCTTTCTTTTGGCTCCGTTTCGGTTTATTCGCCATTTCTTTTTGTTAAAGTCCTTCTTGTGTTTTACTTTGCGTGGCAAACTAGGTTCGGCTTCTTTGTTCACCGTCTTTTGGCGGGCTTCTGCTCAGAAGCCCTCCACCAGGCGCCTGGGTGTCTAGGTGGGCAGAATGTGAGGGAGGGGTGTAGTCACCCCCTGCACAGGGTATCCTAGGAAACCCAAGTCGCACTTTGCCATGATTGGCTGAGGTGGTTGTCCAGACTGGACAACCCCCCTGCTGGTTGATTGACAGTCAGGCTGTGTGAATGGGGGTTTTGTGCATAAAAGGCAGGTCTCTTGGGCTAGAAGTCAGAGTCGCCACTGGAACTACAAGGAATCGAAGAGAAGCAGAGAGAACGACGACTGCTGCAACTATTCCGTCCCAGTGAAGCCCTGCTGCAGACCAGAGTTATCTACCCTTCAACGACTAGAGGAAGATCCGGTCCGGAGTCTTCTTCCCTTGAGCCTGGTGGGGATAACCAGCTCATCTTCCACAGCCAGAGGATCCTCTTCCTTGGTCGAAATCGCTGCACACTGCTGTAGTGGTCCGGATATCCATCTGAAGAGCCTCTCCTATTTTAAAGTAGCCACCTTTTATTCCTTGTCGCTGCTGCCGGCCTCATCCCTGCGTGGTGCAGACTCCCTTCAGACGTCGTCCTTCACAACGAATCTCCAGGAACCTTGGGTCTGCGGGAAACCAACAGGAACAACTGCCAGAGCACTAGCTGCACCATTGGAATAAGGTACTGTGTTCTGCTTGAGGAAACTGGACGACCCCCTTTTCTTCATCTTCAAGGCTTGCCCTCGTCTTCCCTCCTTCTTAAAACTTTTGCTTCCGATCATTGAAAATATCGAAGTACTCTTGGCTACGGTGAATCGTGAACTGTCTGATCTTCGGCAACAGGACTCCGGTGTCACTTAACCCTGGCTCCGGCCCTTGACTCTTGAACTCCTGTCTGAGTGTTTCTCGATTCTGTCTGCCAAACCAAAATATTGCCTGTGATTTTTTGCCTCTAACTCCCTCTGGGTATCTCAGGTGCCAAGTGCATTTTTGCCCCGGTAGCATTTCATGTCACAGATACGCGTTTATTTAGTAGACCGAACTGTCAAAAAATGATCGCAATCGTATTCACGGTAACGTGTTTTGTTTGTAACACCGGTCCATTCAAACACAGGGTACTTACCTTGAGATTTACTGTACAAAGCAAATTGGTTAGTTGTAGTATATTTTACGTGTGGTTTATGTTTCAGTTTAATAGAAGTGTTGTGTTTATAACAAATGGTTTAAAAATAAATGTACTTATATTTTTCTACCTGAAACCTTGAGTCAGTGTTTGCTTGAGTGTCAGTAATTGTGGTCCCTTTGTGTAATCTCTGCTACTGCTCACATACCCTGGCTGATCCGCCACTGCTACCACTCTGACATAGTAGTACAGGCTTGTACCAAAGGTAAAACTTGTATTGCCACCTGTAGTCTTAATTGTGTGTAGTGGTCCCTAAGGGCACTGCACAGGATTCTGCCTAACAGTGAGGAGTGAGTGGGTGGTGAACAACACCCTCTCCCCCCCCCCCCCCCCCCCCCCAAGTCAAGTCATCTCATATTAGAGCCTGGGGAAACTCACTTTGTACCCACTCTCAACCATATTTTCAGTATCATTAAAGTTAATCAGAGAGAAATCTGGTAACGGGGGCCTGGGGGGTGAGAATGGGAAACTGAGAATCAGTGTAGCATCCCAGGTGTGGTGCTTTACAAAGCCTTGGCTGTGGGCTGATTCTTCCCTCAGAGGTCACTTAAGCTGTACTATAGTGTCCTGAGGGATCAAAAGAGCAAACGCACACAGGAACTTGAAACAAAACAGGCAGCATACGAACAAAGCCTTTGAGTAACCACAAGGCTAATTCCCGACTCATGTGTGGGAGAGAATTCTGAAGAACTGGCCAATTTGCAAAATGCCCCGAAGCAGTTTTTCCCTTTCAGGCTGCGCATATCAAAGAAAATAGTTTGCTGCACAGAGCGGCACAGGTGTCTCAGCTGCAGGCTCAAGGTATGAACAATGGAAGCAGTCCCAGGATCGCTCCTTCAAGGGAGGGAGAGGTGTGGACAAGCTATGGCTTCCCACAGCCTGCCTCTCCGGTTGTCTCTGAAGGCAATGAAGCTGCAACTCGATCAGTCACACCCCTTGCAGCACCAACAGGCTGAAGCTGCCAGACAGAGGGAGGTAGATGGCGCTCTTAAAAGGGCGGACAGGGGGAAGGAAAGAGACCCTGCTGTGCTGCACAAATACCTGTGCATGTGTTTCTGCCGCTTTGCACAGTCTTGTACAATTCTTGCTACACGTTTATGTGTAAGTAGAGTACAAGGCAAGTACGTATTCGGCCAAATGCTGAATAGCTGATTTTAAGCCGGAATCCAGCTGAATACATACTCTAGGCCGGAATTCAGTACACCCCTAGTCTGAACATGGTCGAGAGCAAAGACTGTACAACAAAGAATACCATTCTAATTAATCGACCACTACTGGTATACACCAGCTAGGTTATGACTAAGCCCTATTCTAAAATATGCTTAGAGTACAGCGAGGGGCACACATTGCAGTTGTGTACAGTTACCATGTCGTTTTGTTTAGTAGTTTTACATTTCATTGGAGATCGCAGGAAGCAACGTCCCCTGTGAGCCGGGAGGGAAGTGACTGGGCAAACCCAGCAAGGATGTATATCCTCAATTTTCTGCTGCTAGACGCTTACTAAGCTTACTTGTGCGTGTGTAAAACTGGGTACTTCCTTCTGAGTGCACTGCAGAAAGTGCTTCCCTTTTTGCCTGTACATCTACGACCTATGGTGGTAGCATCATTAATTACTAGTCGCATTGACTGCTGCAACACTATCTAGCACAGCCTTTGGGCACCATACACCACCTAACTGCTGCAAAATTTTGCAGCCAGGGTGGCAACAAACTCTCCCCATGTAGCCCAAATAAGCCCAGTGCGCTTTGGGCCCTCCACTGGCTCCCAGTTGCCCAGAGGATTACATTTAAATCCTTGTGCCTGGTCCACCAGGCCTATCAGCAGGGGACTTAATATCTTCAAGATAAGTTCTGCCCCTACATTCTGGGACGGGCTCTTCATTCTGTTAATGCTGATCTGGTGGCAATTCCAAAGGTTCGTCTTGGCAGTGTGTGGGAGGACGAGCATGCTCGTATGCAGCGAGCAAACTGGAATGGCTTGCTTTTCAACCTCAGAGGCACCATGAATCACCTTCCGTTTAGGAGTGCTTTGAAGACCTTTCGGTTTTAGAGCATAGGGGTAGGCATTGTCCTTGTTTTCCTTGCGCCATGACGACTTCGGGTGAAGGTACGCGCTATAAATACGCATAACCTAACTTACTATTAATACTACTCACTCGTAAATTACTGATTGGGGCAGACTGGTGAAGGGCTGTGTTAAGGGAGGAGGGGGGACGGATGTGCCATTTCTAAATAAATTATTGACCAAGCTTTAAAAAATAATGCGTCTTGAGAGTGTGATGGCAGAACAGCAAGAACAATCAAACGTTTGGGAAACATGGCAGCTAGAATTGGTATACATGGCAGAGGAAAATGGAGCCCTTTCATGAAACTACCCTACAAGCATTACAATAATTTGACCCTTAATACAGTTTCCCATAATGGCCAATAGATTACTATGTAAGCTGCGGACGGTAAAACAGAAAAACATTGAAGAAAGGTTATGCTTCAATTTACATACAAAGGTGAGGTTTGGAAACGGAAGAAAAGGATTTCAACGTCTTTCAAAGGAGCGACGATTCATACACTTTTTTGTTTCATATGAGCAAATCTCAGTAAACTTTCTTTGAACTTTTCTTTCACTGAGTCTTGAAGATCACTTGCACCTTGTGTTTTTAGAACACATTCACTTAGGTTTTCATGTGAATTGCCACCAGCGTGCCTCCATAACAGAACACGATTTTGAAAACCTAGAAGCGTGGCCTTTGCCCGCACTACGTCTGCATGCATACCCTTGGGTGGAGAGAGCTTCTGAGAGGAATAACAGTAGTAAATGCCAGACACAACCCAACAAGCGATTGTGGCCTTCGATGCTTGACTGCCTGGGTCGTGTCCCACAAAGATGACAGAGCATCAGATTTTCAGATCTGTCTGGTCCTGTGATGGTAGAAACTGAGCACACTACAGACATCTAAGGTGTGAAGATTAGTCTGCAGCGGATTTTGGCATAGCAGAAAAAAAACCTTGCCAGGACCACTTATTCATATGCAAGAAGGAAACCACTTTGGGTAAGGTGGTCGGGTGTATGCACAGCACGACCATCTTCCTGTGGCAGAACATACAAGGTTCCGAAGCGGCGAAGGCCTGTATCTCGCTCACTCTCCTAGCAAAAGTCAGGGCAACCAATAGGGCGACCTTCTAAGAAAGTAACAAGTTCCATGGAATTCAGTGGCTCGAAAGGCTTGCCAGTTACGGCAGATAAATCAATGTTCAGATCCCACACTGGGCGAGGCCTCTGATGAATCCTCTTCAGTCTAAAATCTCCTCCCAGGAGACGGCAGCTGTTACACGATGTTAGGAAAGATTTCAATGTTGTATGCAATTTTCCCTCCATTTGTCAACCCCCAAACTTTTTGCTGCTGTTTAGACATCCTTGACTGACTTTGCCAGAGAAGCACAGCCTTCAGCTGCACTCCTCTGGGCTTTCTCACTTTTAAATGGGGAAACTAACATGCCCTTACGACAGTCAGTACTGGGAGACTTTGTTTCCCTTAGTACTTTTCTCAGGTTGAAACTTTAGTGCAACGTGTAACAAGTGTGCAATGTATCTCATCATACAGCACCCTTGGGTCTATAGTCATTTCCAAAGGCCCTAGATACTCTCGCTGGACTTTTTATGAACTGTGCAGATGTGTCATGGACAGGACTGGTGATAGCTATCGTTTTGCATTATTTTTAACCCTTTCCTGCCATGTTAACCGCATTTGGCACGAATAGGTGGCCTGGCTCCAAAATGGCCATGCCATGAGGTTCTTTGTCCTGTCCTTTGGCCATTTTGCCCCTTCACCTTCCCCAGGTCGAGTCGACCCGGGCCAGTCCTTATTTGGTCATGCACTTTCCCACGAATCCCAATGCTTTCGCCGGCTTCTGCATGCCTTGTGTGTCCGCCTCCAGGATGTGGGTTGGGATGTCTGGTCAGAGAGTCTGGAGTGTCCTGAATGGCTGAGACCACCGTGGTCTGTGATTGGTCCACGTATGGAGTGTGTGTTTGTGAGCAGATCTCCCAATGGGTCCTCTCCATTTTGGTGCAAAGGGAACTTTGGATAAGAGGAGGCTGGAAACACCACTACCAGGTCAATCTCCTGAGTTCTCACTGAACAAAGGATAGGATCCAAGTATCATGCAACTACGAGGCTGAGTCGAGGAACTGCTGGAGACCCGCTGGAAGGTTTGGCACCCTGAGCCCGCTGTCGTCCCGTGGGACCCCTCTGCATCTAGTCATCCTAGAAGGTCTGCGAAGATGCTCCGACCCATTGGAATAGTGGGACCAACTATTCTCTGCACCTTCACCAAAACCTGCAAGTAAGCTTTCTCGGAAGTGTCCCTGGGCCAACCAGTGGGCTGACCAGCTTACGCAGGACCTTTGCTCCGTCTCCGCCATCGTTTCGAGGAGGCCCTCGAAACTTGGTATATTGCTAGCTCTGTGTCCACGGCATCCTCACACCGAATTTCATACACTTGGCATTCCCAGGTCAGAAGTGAGACGAGAGTGCCCGGACCGGAGTAAACGCGGTTACCGTGTTGCCCTGCTGCGGTAACGTCCTTTGCAAGTCTGCTGCATTTGTGACCCTCCTGCCCCTGAAGCCTGCTGCAGTGAAACTGGGGCGATCCATCCACCCGGAGCGGAGAAATCACCACTGTCCCGTTTGGGAATCATTGCTGGATCTCAGGAACCAAAAGGTGCCGAGACGTCCTTTTTGCCACATTGGAACCTGCAACCGAATTGGACTAACCTGCTGAAGTTTGGGTCTCCTTGCCTCAGGGACTGGTGAGTAATCAATACCCCAACCTGTGGCCCCTAGCACCAGAGCCCATTTTTACGCACGAGTGGCCCCTGGGTGCCCCTCTGTCCACTGCTATTGCGAAATAGCGACTCCATCCCAAACTCCCAAAATGCCTCTGCCTTCAAGTGGAGGTCCTTCTTGAATAGTGGGAACGTATTCTTCATCGCCTTATCCATCTTCCCGAGCTGCTAGCGACCCCTGAAGAGACCCAGTTTATCCCATTGGAACAACCGCGTGCATTTGCAATTCAAGTACTATTGAGCACAAGGATCCCCTATTCTTAGGGCTTTGACTGCCTCTTAGATAGGTGAATAACTGATGTTGAACTGGGACTAAAGATTAACTGCACTGGCCTTTTCCTTCCCATCTAGGTTGTCGACATTTCGTGCAGTCACCCCTTTAGACCCCCCACCCCCACCTGGTCTTGTATATATATTGTATTGGGTGTGATGTATTGGTTTACTTGGTGTTACTGTGATTCTTTGCTATGGTCTATGATACAAAGACCTTGTAATTGTTACGCTCACCTGGTATCCACAGGGGTGCCACACGATACTGCATGGAGGTCTAAGCACTATCCCGGACCCCTCTTTGCTTGGTTATGTGCCAGATATTGGGTAGCGCCTATAACAGGAGAATGGAGGGTTAAGATACTGGTTCTGTAATGGGTGGACTCCCACCTCCCTCTGGTCCAAAATTCCCTTCCTTGGGGTTATTGCTCACCTTAGGTTTTTGTGTGTTGAAATCTCCGTCCTGCGTCTCTGTGCAGGGGCGCGTGGTTGGTGCGGGCGTTCCATGGACCTAGTTGCTTCACTGGCTGTGGGCCCTTATGTCGGGTCCAGATCGGCTGTGACTCAGACTCTGCTTGCTGTCTTCCAGGTGAGTTATAATGTCTTTTCCGTCTTTATTCTGTCTTTCTTTGCCTCCGTTTTCTCTGTCTTCTCAGCATCTTGCTCCACTACGCTGTTCCCTAATAATGACGCTTTGTTTTCACAGGGATGGTTGCGATCTCTGTGTTGTTGCGCCGATGGCGAAGACCACAGTGAGTTATTGATGCGGAGCGCTGCTCTGTTTATTGGTGTTAATTGTTCTCTTCTCTTCTTTGTACAGGGTGCAGTGATGTTCCGGAGTGAGGAGCGATGTAAGCGCTGCTTGCCCAGGTAAGTGCTTTGTTTTTTATTTATTTTTTTTTTTTATTTATTTGTTTATAATTCAATGAAATGAATTTTTACAAACAGTTGAGAGCGACAGCAACCCTTAATGAGATGCGCCGCAAGCTTTCATGTAGTTATGTCAGATTCCTGGTGAGAATGGGATTACCTCTTCCAGGTCAATGTAATGTTTAGATGAAGTTGGTTAGGCTCAAGCGGACGTAGAAGTCCGAATGCGGAAAAGATACCAAAGGAAGCTTGATCTCCCTGATCAACATTGTTGTGATGGAGTGGTGGCTTTGGAGGTTTTACTCTCGCTCGTGGTTTGTGCACTGGAACTGATCATTTCAAAGGCAGACTCCAGGATTTTGACAGTCGCGATTGTCCATCTGGTTTTTTCTCCCGACATTAACCTGTTCCACCACGTAAGTTCTTCTTCTTCTCCGAAAGATGAGTGTTCGCAGACCAGTGTCGACAGGTAGGTGGCTCGAATTTTTCTCACCATAGGACATCTAAGTAAGAGATGTTTAATTGATTCTGTCGTAGTGGAATTGTGGCAAAGGCGACAGATAGTGTCAGTTGAACTGGATCTGATTGCCAAAATTTCTCTCGTCAGCAGGAGGTTGAAACGAGCTCGCATGAAGAATTTTCTTAGCTGTTGGCTTGGGAACTTAGAACAGTATGGGATAGGTACATTGAGTCTGTTAAAGGTGGGTGGGAGATTCATGGTCAGTTTGTTTGTTTGAGCTTTCGATAGAGTCAGGATCCAATCAAGTTCCTTTAACTTTCTTTTTACTCTTTCCGGATTGTGCTTAAGATCTTCGACTGAGCATGCTATGTCTGATAGCTTTCCTTTTAAGTTTTCTGACCATGCGGTTAAGTTCGTTGTTCGCTGCTTTGCGATTTCATCAGCTACGATTTTGTAGATTGATGGACTGTCTGGTATTAAGGTATTTCTGAAGAGAGTGAAAGCGTGTAGCATCACCGTTGTTTCTAGCGACTGTAGGCCCAAGTCTCGTCTGATGAGATCCATCGAGGTGGAATTTGGTAGACCTAGAACTGATTTCCAGATTAAACTTTCTAATCGGCGCCAGATGCTGTTTGGTATGGTCAAAGTTGCTCCCATACCGTATGTGAGTGTGGGCACCACTTTTCCTTTATAAAATTCGATCGCTGGTTTGAGTGAAAATTTACCAAATCTGTTGTTAACTGTTTTCATCTGGGCTGCGAGGTTACGCGCTTTGTCCCACAAGGCTTGTTGCATAAGTGCTTTGTTAATGCTGACCTTGTTCCTTCTTCCTTGCAAGTTGCAGTGAAACCCAGAGATGGGCGAGGTAAGAGAAGCACAGGGTGCTGCCAGGACTCGCTGCTTGCCCAGGTAAGAATTGTTATTAATGCTGTCCTCGTTTCTTTACCTGTGCAGGTTGCGGCAAACTCCAGCGATGGGCGAGATAAGCGAAGCGCAAGATGGATTCAAGACCCGTTACTTCACAGGTAAGTGTTCTTGCTCGCTAATGTTGTTCTTGTTCTTCCAGGTTATTAATGGAATCCAGATCTAGGGCTTCAGGATCGGGCCGCCGGAGAAGCAGATGAGCAGGAGCTGGACACAATGAGCATTACACTGCAAGAGTGCCGAATAACACAAAGCATGTTCTGCTGTTTGGGTGTGGTTTAAATAGCCCAGGCCAAGTAGTTCCAGGCCAAGCCACACCCAAAACACTAGACCGCATGGCTTGGTTCTGAAGAACTGAGATGTGTAATAGGCCTCCATGTTGGATTAAGGTCCAAAACTGGTATTGCTTTATTCCTGATAATGAGTCTCGCACCAAAGGTGCCAGGAGTGACTCCATGTATGTTTCTGATGGAGTTTGGTCAGGGGCATGGATCGTGATAGTAATAAATGTGTCTATATTTTTGGATATAACACCTGTCTAGAGTAATTTTTAAGTGTCCTTGTTCTGTGTGCTCATTGAGGTCTTTGTCACCCTCACCCCTCCTGAGACTTAGTCTTGACCGCCTGCCATAGCTACCCTGATTAGTCTGGCTTGTCCAGAGGTTACCCTGATCCAAGAAACTGTCCCTCCTGGACAGAGTTCAGAAATCCTTAACACCCGATCCTGACCCTTGGGTTGGTATTATGAGAGGAACATATGGGAGGAGATAGCTGTAGGGGAGATGTGGTGACCCCATCAGGAGGGACGCAGTATTCTTCTCTTAATAAAGTGGAAGACCCTATAAGGAATAAGTTACTTACCTGTAACTCTGGTTCTCCAGCATTGGTATCTGTGATCGATTCACATGATGGGAATATTCCCAGTCAGGCTTGGAATCCTTGGTAATAGAGCAGTTTTAACAAACTGAAAACGGTCAAGTTTGTGCTCTTGTACAGTCATTTTGGATCATACTGCCCACAGCCAATAGGAACATGTCCCTTAACTCCTCCCCTGTCAGCCATCTTCATATTTGGCAAGCGCACAGGAGTGGCAGTAAGAGCCAAAAGATGAGCCATGCAGGGTAGGTGGGAGGGTCACATGTTACTATATAAGATAACAATGCTGATTAACCGGAGTTACAGGTAAGCAACGTATTCCTTCTCCACGAATTGCCAGCATTTCATCTTTCACAGATACCCATTGTGTGAAAAGATTACAAAGCTTTACTAAACAATACACACAGGTGGAGGCAAGCTCCCAGCACAACTTACCACTGGAAACTTATTAACCTCACACAAAAAGGTCCCTCAGAACCGACTGGCCAACTCTAGGTTCTTCTGCGGAATCGGTCTCGACACAGTAGAACCTGGTGAATGTATGCCAAGTAGACCAACACTAAGTACCCCAGGTCTTATTTACTAGGGACCTCTGAGGAGTATGTACACTTCAGCCGAATCAAGTGGAACAAATACCTAAAGTGAACATTGGAATAATAGAGGTGTAATTGCAAGTTTAGAAAAACTTGCAGACTCCCAAAATGTTATATGTTTATGCTATACATTGCTTATTACACTTTTTCCTTTACTGTATGTAATGTCTTGTTAAAGAAACTTTGTATCTATATATGAATTGTGTTTATGTTCATCAATTCAAGTCTTATGGATTGAAATAACATTTAGAAATTAATGCACGTCACCATGTATGAAATTTGGAATATACGAATATGTGCAAAAGCATGATATGTTAAATGCCATATACTCTGCATGTTTTGCACTAAAAGAAAAAGCAGGTTGTTAAAATATTTTTGAAAAATGAAAAAATAAGATGGGGATTAATATACCATCTCTCTATACTTAAAATATAAAACAATCTGAATCACAATTAAATGGTGATTGTACTTTACTTTTGCTAACAATGCTGGTAATTTGAAGACATTAAATGTAAAAAGGCAATAGAAAATTGAATGCACACTACTGTGCTCGACAACCTCACGTTATATAGCAGCTGCACAGCAGATGTCAGGCAGTGGGATCCCAGAGAGGAAGATAGTGGTAGCAGCCACAGCTCTCGTGGAGTGCATTCAGCACCTGGATGCCTGAGGGCTTTTGGCGCTTTATATGCAAAAATAGATAGCTAGTGAATCCGGGACCAGCCTGGGAATGGCCTGCCGGCCTGTAGATGCCAGAAGAATATGCAGGCTGCAATCCACCTTGAAATGGAAGACTTTGACAGAGCCTTTCCCGACCCAGTAGTTCCAAAAGACAATTGATCCGTAGAACGGAAAGACTTTGTATGGGCGTGCACCACATCCAGCGTGTGCAGTGCTCGCTGCCCTGGAGACTGAGTAACGAAGAATATGGGAAAAACACTTGATGATTCAGATGGAAGGAGGACAGCATCTTTGGCATAAATGTGGGGTTAGTACGAAGGATAGCCTTCTCCTTGTGAAACGTCAAAGCAGTTTGCAGGAAAATGCCTGGATTTCACCCATCCATCTGGCCGATGATATGGCCACCAAAAAAGCTGTTTTCCGGGAAAGATGTTTGATGGATGCCTGGTGCATAGGCTCAAAAGGCAGTTTCATGAGCTTTGAGAGAGGGAGTAGTTTCTTACCTGTAACTCCAATTCTCCAGCGTTGGTATCTTACATGGATTCACATGTTGTGAATATTTCCCGTCAGGCTGGGAAACCTTGGCAACTTTAATATAGCAGTTTTCCTATGGAAAACTTCAACGCTTTGAGTGTCCTATCGATGTCTTTATGGGTGCTTTATGCTGCACCGATGGGACGTCCAGTATAAATAGCCCCGCCCTTCAGATTTTAACCTCACTAAAATGGAGGGACTCGAAACGTACGTTTGCCTGACGGGGAAGGCGCGTTTGAAACCATGAAAGATACAAACGCTGGAGAAATGGAGTTACAGGTAAAAAACAACTCCCTTCTCCAGCATTGGATCTTACATGGATTCACATGCTGTGAATAGACTACATAGCAGTAAGATAAGCTGGAGGTGCATAACAGGAAAACAAGACCCATGTCCCAAGCAATCCTGAACCAACAATAGAAAAACATGCATTTATAATTGTTAAGACCGAAAGCATTAGCAAAACCAACCCCTGGAAGCTGCGGGCTTACCTTATTGTAACGGGTGTGTGAGGATCGCCCACCCAACTGCACATCCTCTGCATGCTGTTGACCAGACAGTAGTGTCTGGTGAAGGTGTGCGACACCGCCTATGTTGTTGCTTGGCAAAAAATCACTGAGTGGTATGCCTGCCCACAGAGCCGCCGCGGACCTCGTAGAATGGGCCTTGGGAAACAACTGCAATGGCTTGCCGGCTTTTTCGTGGCAAAAGGAAATCGTAGATGGTACAGAATGGAAAAGGCCCTGCTTCGAAATCAACTTCCCCTTATTGAAGAGGCCGAAAGCCACAAACGGCTGTTTCGATGTCCTGAAGGAATGAGTCCTATCCAGGTAAAAGTTCAAAGCACTCTTGACATCCAAAGAATGTAGCACTTTCTCCGATGGAGTGGATGCCTTGGGAAAAAGGTGGGTAAGGCTAAAGTAGTGTTCTTATGAAACTCTAACGGAATCTTAGGAATAAAGTGAGGATTTGTAGATAGGAGAACCTTGTCCCTCATGAAGTGCAGATACGGCGAGTCGATAACCAGAGCCTGTAGTTCATAAACCCACCTGGCAGACGTAAAGGCCACCAGAAAAGCAACCTTCCACATGAGAAACTTCACTGCGTCGGGGACATGGGTTCAAACAGAAGTTTCATGAGGGCCGAGAGTAGCAAGTTCAGACGCCAGACAGCAGACAGCAGAAAACAACTTCCGGGTGAACATCCTGAAAAGGCCCTTGAGGAAATGTTAAATCAATCTGTCGCTGAACAGAGGAGTAAAGTTACGCTGCCTCGTGAATCTTGAGATGGCCGCCAATTGGACTCTAATTGAAGACAATGCGAGACCCCCCCTTTGCTAACAGCAGAAGATAAGGCAGGAGTTATGGCAGCATAATCTGCAATGGCTGCAAGTTTGGTTGCTGCGAGCAAGTGGCACAGAACCTTTTCCACATTCAGCTGTAAGACACATTGGTAGATGGCACCCTTGCGACCGCCAAGATTCAGCGACAGTCCCATGGAATACTTAGGTGTCCAAATTTGGAGTGGTCAGGAACCACGCTGCAAGGCTGAGGGAGCTGGGGTTGTGATGCCACACCTTCCCTTCGTTCTGTGACAGAAGATCCGGCTCTGACCCCAGATGAAGAGGGTCGTCCACTGCTAGGTGAAGGTCAGAGAACCAGGTCCGTTGGGGCCACCAGGATCACCTTGCGCACCATCTGGATCATTTTCCGGATCAGAGGGAACGCATATGCAAATAGGGCCGTCCACGGGAATGAGAAAGCACCCCGCCCCTCCCCTTCAAGTCCGGATGAATCACCCTGCAGATGAAGAGACTGCACTGCCTGTTTTCTGGGCTGGTCAAAAAAGTCCAGCCGGGGGGAGTCCCCCATTTACTGAATATCCTCGCCACCTGGTCGTCCTTTAGCCGCCATTTGTGCATCTGAACTGATTCTCTGCTGACAGCATCCGGCTACTCGTTCTGAACCCCTGGCAAATAGTAAACCACTAGGTGAATCTTGTGTGCTATGGCCCAGTCTGAGCCTCTCTGGACAGGGGCTGTGAATGCGTGCCCCCCTGTTTGAAGAGATGAAAACATAGTCATGGTGTTGTCTGTTAGAACCGGTACCACCAAGTCCTGAATGAGGGGCAGAAAAGACTTCAGTGCCCAGTGTAATGCACTCAACGACAAAACAATGATGTGCATCAAAGCCTCTCTGAAGGACCATAGGTCTTGGACCTGAAACTGGTCGAGGTGAGCTCCCCGAACCACCTGGGAAGCATCTGGCACGATCGTGTACTGAAGATCTGGCTCCAGGGTGTCTGCCAGTGGCCGTGATATGAGAATCTTGTTGATCACTGGTCCTCTGATCCTGGTCCATCTTGAAGCGAGAAACTCCTGCACTGGCCGCATGAAAAGCCGACAATTCGGGATGAGTGGGATGCAGGACGCCATGGTGCTGAGAAGAGACCTTTATACTCGGACCGCGATCGATTTCCCGGCACAAAGAAACCTGCCATGGCCAACAGCTTCTCTATCCTTTCTACCAATGGCTTCACCAGATTGAACTGCGTTTGGAAATGAGCCCCCAGAGAAACCAAGTCCCTGGAGGGCATCAGACAAGATTTGGCGAAGTTGACTGCAAAGCCCAGACCCTGTAACAGGAGCATAGCCGCTTGGAGAGACTGCGACGCCCGCTGACGAGTCCTCACCAACCAGTCGTCCAGGTACGGATAAACATGGTGTCCCTCCCTGCACAGATAAGCCGCCACCAGAGCCAGGAACTTTGTGAACGTCGTGGGAGCCGACTTGAGGCCAAAGGGGAGAACCCGAAACTGGTAATGCTCGTCACCGACCAAAAATCGTAAAACCCTGCGATGTTTGGGGTGCATTGGGATGTGGAACGAAGCATCTTCTAGATTCAATGACGCCAGAAACTCCCCAGGCTGCACCGTTCGTATAACGTCTTGCAACGTTAGCATCCTGATCTTTTGGCACATTACATTTTTGTTTAGTGGCCTTAGGTCCAGAATGGGGCGACATTTTCCATTCTTTTTTTTTTAAACTGTTTTTATTATTATTTCAGAATCATAAAACAACTTACAGAGAAGCAGAACTCCAAACACCGCCCCGAGGCACAGTGCATCTAGTCCCTCCCACCTTCTACATAACTGAGGGATCATTAACATTTGTAAAGGTACAACAGAATTACACTAGACAGTGCAAATGTTTCCAGTCCATCACTGTTTTGAGAATCGACAATGAACTGAAGCTAGCTGGGCAAACTGCATCGGTCTGGGCGCCGCAATGTCACACAGATGGTTCAGGAGCGCACCCCCATTAGTGCCGACTGTTCGCTGAGCACTCCGTAGTAGTGGTGTCAGAATGTAAATGTGAAGGGCCTGTGTGTCAAGGGGGAGGGTCGGGTTCCGGTGCCTTGGACATGTAATACCTGAAGGCTGCCCAATAGTCGCTCGGGGTACTGTTCAGTGGGAGCGTTTGTTTGTACTGCGTCTCCCTTTGTTCACAGTTCCACATAACGTGGAGCCAGTGTTGAAATGTAGGTGGTTTGCGGGCTCCCCATAACCGTGCCACCAGCGATCTGGCAACCACAGAGGCCATACCCTCTTGGCGCCTTGCGCAGTAGGAGTCTTCCTCGATGAGAGCCAGCAGCTAAATCTCAAGGGATGGTGGTAAGTGAGTGTCAAGAATTACCAACATGGTCTCGGCGATCTTCGACCACAGGGGTTGGATCCAGGGACAGAGCCAAGACACATGATAAAAGTCTGCTTGTGTCTGATTGCATCTCTTACAGTGTGAGGATCTAAACCGGAGTGGGGAGTAGTACACCTGGTGCAAGAACTTAATATAGCTCAGACAATCTGTTATTGATGGAAATGGATCTGGATTGGGCACATACAGAATCCCATTGTTCGTCTGTCAGAGTGTGTCCCAGGTCGCCCTCCAATCTATTTCTATAAAGGCTGGCGAGGGTTGGTCTGAGTGACCGGGCCAGTCGGTATAGTGTTGATACCAGTGTCTTGGTGGACAGCGGGTGGTGGTATATGCAATTATCAGGGACGTAGGCGGGGCATTCGGGAAGTCCGACCATCTGGCTCGTAGCACTCCCCGCAGTCAATACAAAAGTAGCGTTACAGGGGTCCATTCGCCCCTGCTCTTGAGGCCTTCCCAAGAAATAAATCTCCCCAGCAGGGCTGTATCTCCCATTGTCTCAATCTGTAATTTTCTAAATTGCTGAATAAAAATAGCCTAATGGGTGAGGGGTATGCCCCCGGGCATGGTAGAGGGCCATGGTTGGGGGGGGGGGGGATTACCATTTTACCAATCCGGCTATTTTGGCCTTGTCGCCGTGTTCTAGTGAACCCCATAGGAGACCCCTTGGGTCGTCCGGACTAATCAGGGCCCTCTCAAGTACACCACTTCAGTAGCCCCCTTCTTTTTGAGTGTCACACAGCACCTTCAGTGCCGTGGGACAGGGTTGTCTTTGAGACTTCCCTCAACTCCATTTCTGAGGCGACTACCATCCCCCAGAAAAGGGTAAAGTTAGCATTAACTTTAGTCAATCTACCACAGATCCAGTACACCCCATCTTCCATGGAGTACTGGAAAGAGTTGATTCGTATCCCTTTTTATCTGTACCTCCTAGAGCATTGTTTCGCTCTTTTAACATTTAGACTTGGCTGGTGGCAGTGGCATCTACCCTATCTTTTCTACCGCGATTATATTAGATAAACGTGGTACTGTTCTTGGCCATTACATTAGCCTCGAACATAAACCCGCTTGACCAAATCGTCTTTCTTTTGGCTCCGGTTGGGTTTATTCGCCATTTGTTTTTGTTAAAGTCCTTCTTGTGTTTTACTTTGCACGGCAAACTAGGTTCACCTTCTTTGTTCACTGTCTTTTGGAGGGCTTCTGCTCAGAAGCCCTCCTCAAGGAGGGAGGGGTGTAGTCACCCCCTGCACAGGGTATCCTAGGAAACCCAAGTCGCACTTTGTCATGATTGGCCAGGGTAGTTACCCGGGCTGGACAACCCCCCTGCTGGGTGATTGACAGCCAGGCTGTGTGAATGGAGGTTTTTCGCATAAAAGGCAGGTCTCTTGCAATGGAGGTTAGAGAGTCGCCAGTGGAACTACAAGGAACCGAAGAGAAGCGGCGAGAACGACGGCTGCGGCAAATACCCCGTCCCGGTGAAGCCCTGCTACAGTCCTGAGCTAGCTGCCCTTCAACAAATCAGAGAAGATCTAGTCCGGAGTCTTCTCCCCTTGAGCTTGGTGGGGATAACCAGCTCATCTTCTACAGCCAGAGGATCCTCTTCCTTGGTCGAAATTTCTGCACGCTGCTGTAGTGGTCCGGATAGCCACCTGAAGAGCTTCCCCTGTTTAAGGAGCGCTTCTTTTTCCTTGTCGCTGCTGCCGGCTTCATCCCTGTGTGGTGCAGAACCCTTCAGACGTCCTTCACAACGAAGCTCCAGGAATTGTGGGTCTGCGGGAAACCAACAGGAACTGCCAGGGCACCAGCTACACCATTGGAACAAGGTACTGTGTTCTGCTTGAGGAAACTGGGTGAATCCCTTTTTCTTCATTTCCAAGGCTTGCCCTTGTCTTCCCTCCTTCTTATAACTTTTGCTTCCGACCATTGACAATATCGAAGTACTTTTGGCTACATTGAATCGTGAACTGTGTGTGATCTTCGGCAACAGGCCCCGGTGTCTTTCGATCCTGGCACCGGCCCTTTGACTTTTGAACTCCTGTCTGAGTGTTTCTCGATTCTGTCTGCCCAACCAAAATATTGCCTGTGATTTTTGCCTCCAACTCCCTCTGGGTATCTTAGGTGCTAAGTGTGTTTTTGCCCCAGTAGCATTTCATGTCACGGATACGCGTTTATTTAGTAGACCAAACTGTCAAAAAGTGATCGCAATTGTGTTTGCGGTAACGTGTTTTGTGCCCAACACCGGTTCATTCAAACACAGGGTACTTACCTTGAGACATACTGTACAAAGTGAATTGGTTAGTTGTAGTATATTTAACGTGTGGTTTTTGTTTAAGTTTAATAGAAGTGTTGTCTTTATAACGAATGGTTTAAAAATAAATGTACTTATATTTTTCTACCTGAAACCTTGAGTCAGTGTTTGCTTGAGTCACAGTAATTGTGGTCCCTTTGTGTAATCTCTGCTACTGCTCATATACTCTTGAGATAAGCCTGGCTGCTCTGCCAATGCTACCACTCTGACATAGTAGTACAGGCTTGTACCAAAGGTAAAACTTGTATTGCCACCTGTAGTCTTAATTGTGTGTAGTGGTCCCTAAGAGCATTGCACAGGATTCTGCCCAACAGCGGCAGGGATTAGATTGGTCTGTGGGTATTTGACAAATTAACATGTTGTCCACGTATAAGGAGACGCTGGAGGTGTGTGAGCCGAGTGTTGTCCCCCTGGGAGCATGGCATTCCCTCAGTGCACACGCTACTGGTTCGATCGCTAGCGTGAACAAAAAGGGGGAAAAGGGGCAGACTTGCCTAGTGCTCCGGGATGGAAGGATAGGTTCAGATTGTTTGCCGTTGATGTACACCAGGGCACTGGTAGCCTTATATAGCAATCTGATCCAGTGTAGGAAAGCCGTGCCCAAACCAGAGCGTCTGAGCACCTCGAACAGAAAGGTCCACTCAACCGAGTCAAACGCTTTTTCCATGTCTAGCTTGGCAACTGCCGTTGGGACGGACTGATTCACATTGTGCATCAGGGTGAAAAGTGTCCGAAGGTTGTTCTGGGTGGAACGGCCGGGTATAAAAACCTGCCTGATCCGGGTGGACCAGTCTAGGCATAAAAGGCAAAAGTCTATCGACCAGAACCTTTGCTATGATCTTATTGTCGGTATTCACCAGGGAAAGGGGCCTATACGACGAGCATTTACTGGGGTATTTATCTGCTTTAAACAGGACCGTCACTAGGGCCCTTCTGGTAGATTCTGGGAGGACACCTTGTGAGCTAGCCGCATTTAACATGCCCCTCAAGTGGGGAATGAGTAGATTGGGATAAGTTTTATACAGTTCAGTCTTAATGCCGTCGGTCCCGGGTGCTTTAACATTCGGGAGGGAGCAAATTACCTTGAGGAATTCCTTGTCTGAAGGGGGATTGATTAGCGACACGCTGTGTTCAGGGGCAAGCCACCCAGGTGCAACCCTCTCCAAATATTGCACCATATCGTCGTGCCCAGCTGAAGTTTGGGTGGAGTAAAGCCTCCCATAATATTTGCGGAATGTGTAGTTTATCTTTCCAGTCTCCCTGGTGAGTACTCCGTCTGGTGTCTATCTCTACTATTGGGTTAATGTGACGGTCCTGTCTGATGGCCTATGCCAGAGTCTTGCTGGGGCGGTCTCCCTCCCCATATCTAGCAGTGATAATTGGGTCTCCCAGGAATGGTTCCTCGCTGGACATCAGAGTGAGCACCAGTTCAGCCTGCAGCTCTGGGGAGTCTTGTTGCGTCCCTGGACACTTTAGTTCCATTTCCCTAGTCGAAATGGATCTGCAAATACATTTCAAGAAACCCCCTCCCTCCTGGGAAGATACACCAGCCCCGAATATATACTTAAAGGTTTCCCAAACCATCCTGGGATCAAGGACAGAGTCAGAATTTATTTGGAATAACTCGAAATGCTGTTTCCTCTAATGCACAGGCTGTGAAATCTCCCGCCGAGTTGCTGGGCGGGGTGAGGGTCAGGCCTGAGAATTGTGCCAGGACAGGGGAGTGGTCAGACAGGGTCCGGGGTAATCTCTGAGCCCTGTGGGTCACCCAGGCCAGCTCGGGGTGACATGGGAATATAATCTATCCTGGACGAAATCCCGTGGACACCAGAATTAAATACGAATTCTCGGCTATTGGGGTGGTGAAAGTGCCATATATCAATGCAGGCGTAATCAGCTACAATGGAGTTACATTTATAAACTGCCTTTGGTGGGGTAGTCTGTACAGAGGACCTGTTCTGGAGTAGCAACAGAGCGATGTTGATGTCCCCTGCCCACATCACCTCATAGCTCGGGAACACACGTAAATGTTCGGAGCATGTTTGAAAGATTTCCAGGCAGTCGTAATTTGGGCCATATATATTGATGAAGAGAACGGACCACCCTGCTATCTCTCCCGCCACCAGGACAAAGCGACCCTCCATATCTCTGGGTGTGTAGTTTGAATTCTAACGAACAGCGTCTTTAAGTCGCTACCCCCCGGGAATGTGTAGTGTATGGTGACCAATATCTGTGGACGCCCCATCCCGCCATGGTGGGTAACCCATGATCTTTCCCCAAGTGGGTCTTGTGAAGGCAAAGGACATTCACATAGTGATTCTTAGCGTAGTTCAAGATCAGGCAAGTTTTTTTTTACTATTAGTGAAGCCCCGGTTATTCCATGACATCAAGGAGATCTAGGATTTAGGGGGTGTATCTACTCCTAAAGGATCCGTCATGTTGGATCCAGGCGGAGATACATGCCAGGATGGTTAAATGCAGCAGAGCTTAGCACTGAAGAGTGAGCAGAAACTTTGAATGGTTTTAGGTGTACTTGAAGTTTTGAGACCTTGGAAGGCAAATCCCTCCTCCACCATCCCACGCCAGAGACGCCAACCTAACGGCTGTCACATCCCTCCCCCCTCCCATCCAACTTTGAACATCTACCCCGAACAGGTCTGCTTTAGCAACTGGGTGCGGGGGGGGGTGCCAGCGGCCGCTGTGCATCCTGTGTCGGGAGGCTTGTTATCACAGGCATTGTACTTCGTACCATTCCTACTTTATGTGCAACTTCTGGAGGTTGCCAAGTCGGGCTCAAGTTGAGTCGCCATGGGTAGCCGATAAGCTACCCATGCGAGGGACACGTCTCCCGCTTTCCTAGTTTAAGGGGAGCCTCGAGGGGAGGCTCTCGGTTCAGGGATTTCCACGGCAAACCTCTCTGCTGCTTCCGGGGATGTAAAGAATAGTGTATTCCCGTCATGGACAACCCTCAGTTTGGCTGGGTATAACATTGCATATCACAAGCCCTGTTTCCGAGATAGTATTTTCGTTTTGGAATGGCTTTCGTTGATCTTGGACGTGTTGGCTTAAGTCTGGGAATAGGTGGATCGTCGCCGAGCCCCACCTCAGGGGCTCTCTATCCCCTCGCGGCCACAGTAATATGTCACAATCTCGATAGTTGAAAATGCGGGTGGACGTTTGGTCGCCAGCGAACAATGCGCACTTTCCACCATAAACAGGTCGGTGACTGGCAGATTGTCAAGGATTTCCCGAAGTAAGTTTTTCACAAACTGTTCCATAATGTCCATCGGGTGGTCTCGGCCACCCCTGCGATCCTAATGTTTCTTCTGGATCTCCCTTCGGGATCCTCGTTCTTGGCCACTACTTTTTGGACTGTTTGCTGTAAGGAGGTGCCCTCGCACTGAAGTACTGCAATCGTATCCTCCCCGGTACCATGTTCTGCCTCAGCCATCCTGCCACACAGCTTGTCTATTTGGATTGCAGGTACGTCTACTTTGCAGGTCAACGCATCACTTTTGGCTCCAAGATTGTCCGTACTGCTTTTTAATGCTAATAGGATTTAGTTAAGGGCTGAGATGTCCAAATGGGAGGAACCGGGATTATTCTCCTGTGGAGGTGGTTCTTGATCTGTTCTGACGAACTGCTCCGTTTTTGATTGCCTCTTTTGGCTTCCCATTCCCAGGGAGTTGTGTGGGTGGCTCAGCAGGGGGTTGGAGGGAGGGGGGGGGGGGGGGGGACTTACCACTGCAAGCCCCCACGATGTAGAGATGTTTTTGGAAGGGAGCCCAGGGCCCCACAGATCCCGGCCAGGGGGTAGAGTCACAAGGCATCTAATTAGGCAGTCCAAATGCGAGCTTGAGCTGGTGCCTCAGGTTGGACGCTGATGTGTACCCCAGGCAGTCTTCAACAGGTGGGCAGGGGTGGAAAGCCACAGAGTGGTTATGCTACTCTGACGGGATAAGGCTGCAATGTTGTTGTGGCGCAAAACAGTCTCCTCTCCTCTTCCGGAGTGAGGCCAAACTCCTGGCAAGCCTTGGCCATCATGGCATGAAAAGCGCCCACATGTTGTGGCAGTGAGGGCTGTGCTGGGCTGCTCGAGGGATCCACCACTGGGTCCGTACCCCAGGTATCGGCCCGCCTGGACGATGACGAAACCGTCAAGAGTGTATCCTGCGGGACACTATCGTGTTCAGAATCCACCAGCTCCCCTTCTTCCTGATCGCTACGAGGAGGGGTGTATCCCCTAGGTGATGAAACAGACGGCTGAACCTGGGGAGACTTCCATGGTTGACCCTGGCGGGGGGCACCCACCACATCCTTCTGTCGGGGAACTGCCGGTAAATCCTGCCCCAAGGGTTCCACCAGAGTTTGGTGTACCGGGAGCCAGGCATCCAACTGTCCAAGGAGCGACTGCAGCGTATAGTCAACACCTTTATTGAGTGCAGCAAGTGCAGGTTAACCAACGGATAACTGAGGCGGAACAGCCCCCAGGCTGCCCGACATGGATGGAACCGTCAGCCGTAGGCCCAATGCCAAAGGCAGAGTAACTGATGAGTCTCCTCCTCCAGACTCGAGGCAAAGTCGTAGGTTGAGGGATCTTGCTGGAGAATCTCCATCGGAAGCAAAAGCTCAAAGCAAGTCCCAGACTGCCACGGCACCTCCCCCAAAGCCAATGGACGCCCATCGGTCTGTCAGTCCAGAAAGAGTAGACACCCCCCTCGAACGTAAGGCACTATACTTTGTTGGCCAAAGACTAACCGCCTCATGTGTTTAGTAATAGAAAGGTGTAGCAAAAGTTTAACCATGGTGCGGCCATTTTAAGGTGACTGAAATCGCCATTTTGTTTTCTTGTTTTCTCTAACGTTGCCTTTTTGCCTCATGTAAAACTGCTTTGCTGAAATATTATTCTGCTTCACTGGTGCACAATGCAAGGCCGCGAGTGGCATGTTGAAACATAACGCAGTAACCCAGACAGAAATGCCCGGCCCCCTCCCTCGCATATCCTTGGAGAGAGAGCAGCAAGGCATTCTAATCAGTACAGCAGGTGCCAGCTAGTCTCAGAAAGCACAGTAGAAATGCTAGAGCGAACATTAAATGACTTGAATTATGCTCTTCTTTGAGGCCACCCTTTCCTGAGCCCGGTAGAGGCCTGGAGAGCAAGTTGACCCCCAGTACACGAATAGAAATTAAAAGATAGCAAGGCCTGGAATGTGTCTCCCTACGCACAGCTTGCTTGCAGAAAAAGAAGCATTGTGTTCTTTAAAACAAAGACTTATGTCTGTGGGATTACAAAATTGCAACCCGTTACTAAATGAATGTTTGAAGGTGTCATACTCGTCACCATTGTCAATCATCGTGCCTAGTTCAAAGGAAATGCAATAGGGGCGGTATATGTAACTAGTGTACGAATTTCGCTCTCTTGCGTCCCCCGAGGTCTGGTAGACGCACGTCGCAGGGCGTGGGACCAGTTGGCCAACTGAGACTATTTGCTTTGCAATAAACCCTAGATTTTGGAAATACAACCTCATGTCTGGCGTATCAGTGTGTGGTGATTGTGCCTTGTTTCCACAAACAAGGGTCCCTCAGTTGCCCCTTCAGGTCCCCAGCGGAACCGAAGAACTCAGTAGTTCCCGCCAATACAGCAGTCGACGAGGTGGTCGTTAATGTCGTGGTCGCCAACAAGGCCGTAGCCATGGTACTCGTCGGCAAGGTGGCAGAAAGTGGTTGTCGTTGGAATTGAGGCCCCAACCGGCGGCCTGGGTTTCGCCGGCAAAGATGACCGCTTGGATGCTGTAACGCTCACCTGGTATCCACGGGGACATCACTCAGTCTGTTCTGACCTCTTACAACCTCAAACCCTTCCCTGGAGTCGACTCGACTGGAGACTGGGCCTGAAACACAGGATTGTTAGTGTTTAACTCCCTATTGTCTCTGTGTGCTTGAACCCCTTCTTCCCGGGGTCCAACCCTTCCCTTTGATCCACAGCTCACCTTGTTTTCTTGGAAAGTGTGCTCTCCGTCCTGCTTTCAGCGCAGGAGCGCGTTGATTGATGCAGGCTTGTTGCTGCCTAGTTACTTCACTGGCAAGAGTCCGACAGGTAAGTATAATGAGTCTTTTGAACAGTTCTCTAGCTTCGTTCCTTTCCTTCCTTAGATGATGGCCGGCATCCAGGGATGGCGACGTGCTGCTGAGATGAGTAGCGCTGAAGGTGAGTGAGAGCCCGATGCGTCCCTTTTGTATTTGTATTGAACCGAGTTCTTTTTCTGTGTCTTTTAGGTGCCGCAACGTTTTTCAGCGTGGATGCCGGTTATGAAGAAGAAATGCGGTGAGTAAGTGCGGTATGCGGCGCCTCTAGATGTTTCCACGCTAACCTGGAGGGTCTTTTCCCCCTTGCAGATGGATGAGAAGTTCCGGAGACAGAGTTCCCCCAGAGCAGCTGGGATTCAGGTAAGCGTTTGAAGCTCGTACAGTCTTTAAAAATAAGCGAAGATTTGCTGAATGCTTACTAATGCCTTTTTTTCTGTTCTTTTCCCTTTTCCTTAGGAAGCGGCGTGCCAGGATGGGATTGACACCACCGAAGATGCCCACAGAACGGGAGAAGTGATGAATGATGGGCAGAAGCTCTGCAAGGTTAGGCTGTTCCTAACAGTGTTCTTGTTCTTGCAGGAGCTGAGCGCAGAAGATAGATGCAGGCCTACTGGAGACCGATCCGAACAGGTGCAGAAAACACAAAGCATGTTTATCAGCCTGGGCGTGGCTTAAATAGTCTCTGGGTATCCCAGGTGTCTCTGGGCTGAACCACACCCAAAAGATTAGACTGCACATGCAGTTCTGGGAACCAGAATATGTGGGGGCACCCATCTTGTCCCCATCAATGCACTACAAGTGAGTCTGGTGCCACAAGCGCCAAGTCTGACTCCAAGTGGGTCTTTGGAGGGATGGAGAGGCCCTTGAGGGCCATGTAGGTGATCGTGGCCTGGCTCCAGCCTGACATCTTGGAGGGCTGGGGACATGAGGGGCAGGAATCATGACAGATGCAGTGCTTGAATAGTTGTCTTGAAGACTCTTTGCCAGAAGGCGAATGACGCCGGTCTTTCGAAGACTGCTATTTCGTGGACGATGAATGTGACCATGACGGATCCGCAGGCTTCTCCGGCCTGTCACTCTAATCCTTCGTCTTCTCAGCCTGCAATGCAGGTGTGCCTGGAGGGGGGCCTCCGGACGACATGCCTTTCAGCACCGGCCTTGCCACTGAAGACTCCCCGCCCTTTCCGAAATCCAAAGCCGAGTCTGCCCCTGTGTGTGGTTTCTTAGGTGCCGGCTCTGCCGACTGCACCCTCTGGCGCGACAGACACCTCTTCAACGAAGAAGTAGAAGACTTGCCCCAAGGAGACAAACCGACCTCGAATCGCCCAATAGGCTCATTCGTTCAACCAGCAAATCAGCCGCTGGTTACGGTCTTTGAGCGTCTTCTGGGAGGAACCCCAGGCAAATCTAGCAGTTCTCCACAGTGATTGGTACAGGCAGTACAGTCCGCATGACCATCCCCTTCATAAACGTTTGAGGCCGCAGGGCTCGCATGGCCGGAACAATGACTTCTTCCGGCCCACAGATATGATGGGCCTGGTATACGCCGTAGCAGCGAAGCCGTAGAAAATACGTAGAGCAAAATATTCGAGAGAACACGAGGTGATCCCAACAGTTTGGAGACGGTTGAAAACTGAAGGGAAGCCACAGGGGTGGGGCTATTTATACTGGACGTCCTATCGGTAGATCCTAAAGCACCCATAAAGACGTCAATGGGATACTCAGTGTCGGGAAAACTGCTGTATTAAAGTTAGAGGTTTCCCAGCCTGACGACGCGAACTATTCCCAGCATGTGAATCCATAAAAGATCCAATGCTGGAGAACAGCACATTCAGTTCCCGATCTGGGCGACGGACGGGTGGAAGAGACATGAACAACCCACGTAAGAACTCCTTCACTAGCTGGTGGGATCAAAGGAATGGCACACTTGCGGAACAGTTGTATCTGGAAACTGAGGCCAGGTGCACTTTAATCGAAGAATGCATCAAAAGCACGACTGAGCCAAAGATAAGAAATGCAGCAAAATGTCTAGTTGATGGAGTCCAAGACCGCAACTGGAAGCGTTTCCACTTGCTCTTGTAGCACGTCAAAGTGTTCAGAGCTCTCGCCCGGCCTAAGGACTTCTTGGCAGTCTTGTGGAAGGGACAAAGACCCAAACTCTAGGAACACAGGAGCCAGGCCATCAGATTGAGTGAGGTCGGGTCGTGGTGCAGCACTGCCCATTGAGCCTGGTGTGGATTCAACTTGCGAGGAGCAGCTGATGAGAGCAAAAGGAGGTCAGAGTACAAAAATTGTCTCTGCCATGCACGGGACACTAATATCAGTTTTCACTGATATAGTTTGATGGTGTGGATGACTCTAGGCACCATCAGGATTGGATGAAATGCATAAAAGAACTTTCCCTCCCATGGAAGTGCAAAGGCGTACCCCAAACTCTCCGGATGGGGGAGTCTGCAGGCAAAACTCTTGCACCGGCTGTTATCATAGGTGGCCAAAAAAGTTGATTTCCGGTCCGGTGTGCCCCAACTCTGGAACAGGGTAAGTTGATACTTGCGCAGCTCCCACTTGTGACAAGAGCACAACTCCCTGCTGAGGGAGCCCACTAGGGTATTCCGAATCCCAAGAAGATGGAGGGGAATGAGAAACACCTGGTGCTGTAGTGCCCAGTGGCAGAAGGCCTGAGCTTCCCTGGATAGCTGTGACAATCTGGTTCCCCCTTGCTTACGGACATAAAACAGTGAGGGCCCAGAAAATCACCAGGTACTCCAGCAGGCTGATCTGCAGCCTCTTTTCCTCTTTGCACCAAAGGCCCTTCATGTGTTGGTCCTGACAATGGGCGCACCAGCCCTCCAGGGAGGCATCCATCTTGACGGTGCCTTAACAGGGCACAAATATTGAGGTGTTCCCTCACCCACCATCAGTGAAGGCTCTGTTTGAACGCCTGGGTCAGGATAATGCGATCATCCCAGGACCCCAACGCCTGTATCCATCAGGCAACCAGGAATTCCTGCACCTGCTGCATGCGCAGCCTGCAGTGAGTGATCAAAGGGATGCACAATGACAACAAACCCTGAAACAACTTGTAATTGCAGACTTGGGTCTTCTGGGCACTGCTGAGTCAGTATTCCCTTTGCCAGAAGTGCTACCACCCTCTTGTCCGAGGGCCTGGGGTTGCAGGTTTGGGTGTCGAGTTTCATTCTGAGGTAGAACACCTGTCTTGATGGCACTAGGCGTGACTTTGGGAAGTTTAAGAAGTATCCGAACTGTGGCAGACACTGGATGGTGGATGCTGTGCTGCTTTCTGCCACTGGGTAGGAGGGGGCTCGCCCCAACCAGTTGTCTAAGTAGGGGTATACTTGGATGTCCCTCCGCTGCAGGTGTGCCACTACTGGTGCGAGGCACTCGGTAAACACCTGTGGAGCTGAACGCAGGCAGAAGGGTAGGACCTTGAATTGATAGTGTACTCCTGCCACTATGAAGCATAGGTGGCGCTAGTGTGAGCGGCAAATAGGGATCTGTAATTAGCGTCCTTCAGGTTGAGGGACAACAAGAAATATTGTTGCAGCTGAGACAGCACCTGTTAAACATCAACATACAGAGCGTTTGCACCTTTAGGAATTTGTTGTGCACCCTTAAAATGAAATGAAATTAAATATTACTAGGCCCAGTGACATTTAAGAAAGCACAAGTGCACGGAAAAGGAAAAATGGGAAATTGAATAGAAAGGGGAGGAGTGGAAAGTGCAGAGGAGAGCAAACAAATATTAAATAAAATGAATCAATAAATAAGAGCGATAAACCATGGTAGTGCAGCCAGCAAGTGGCAGGTGACAGACAGATGAGGAATATCTGATAAGTGCAGAAGTGGGAGGGGGCTGTATGGGTACAGATACAGAACCCTAGTGCTGAGGGTGGCCTGGAAGCAGTGCAGGAAGGTGGCAGGGTGAGTAGGTACCTAGGCCCGAATGACAGAGGGTGGCCAGGTGCATGATGTCAAGAGAAGAAACAGATCAACAGGGGAGAAGGGGGGGGCAAAGGGCAGAGGCAAAGAGGAATGACTTGAGATGCCTCTGGAACCAAAGATGGTGTTCCTCAAATTTCAAGGTGGCTGGGAGGCTGTTCCAAAGGGAGGCACCAGCCGAAGACCGATCTAACCCCAGCTTGTTTCTTTGCAAAATGACTAACCCTGAGGGAGTTAGAAGAAGAGGAGCGAAGGTCTTGAGAGGGGAGGTATTTATGGAGGGATAGTTGAAGGTATTTTGGACCAAGGTCCCAGAGGCCTTGTGGACAATGCAGAGGGTTTTAAATGTAATCCTTGCATACACTGGGAGCCATTCAAGGTATTTCAGGGCTGGAGAGATACGATCCCAGGGCTTGAGGCTAAGGACAAGTCTCACAGTCCTGTTCTGGATTAATTGTAAAGGGTGGAGAGTGGAGGCAGGTAGATTTAGAAAGAGGCTCATACAGTAACCCTTAGATCCAATATGGTCGGCTAACACCCAAATTTGTTGTACAGTACCTATTTTATTACCAGGAAATAGCAGGAGTAAACTCCTGTAGCCAATTCGTCCTTTGGCACATTCTCCACCACCCCTTTCGCTAGTTGTGCATGCACTTCTAGCAGCAGGATGTGCCGTAACTTCTCTGGCTTGTGCACGGGTGGAATGTCCAGTGGAAAGTGTACGAACTCCAGCTAGTTACCCTGCTGGAGAAGGGTTAGAACCCATTCACCGGATATGATGTTATTCGATTCCTTGACAAATCTTGACAGTTGTCCTCCCACTGGGGTGCTGAAGCGGAAGGACCAGACCCTGGGCTCGTCATGGTTGCTTGCCAGACTGGCCCCTTGATTGGGAGGAGCGACGGATGCGCTGAGAACCTCTATAGGACTGGTACTTCTTCCTGTACTGGTTCCCCGAGTACAGAGACTTGTACAAAGACAATGACTGATAGAGTAGTTGTCCCACAAAGTTGTATAACGTCCTTTGAGCGTGAAAGGACTGGCGCTTTTGCTGTAGTGGCCTCAGGGAGTGAGCAGTCTCTGCGTCTTTTTAAATAGATTGCAGTGCCTTGTCCACCTTCTTTCCGAATAGGTCTTTGCCATCAAAAGGCATGTCTATGCCTCAAGATTGGAAATCAGGCCGAAATTTTGTGGCCTTGAGCCACCCTCGTCTGCGAAGGACCACGCCTTTACCAAGCTGGTGAAACCCAGTGTCCGCGATATCCACTGATACCATGGTCTGATGCCAATTCGCACTCATGGAAGATGTTCATAGCCTCTTGCTTCTTGTCGTCCGGCAGAAACCCTACGGTAGGGCCCAGATCATACCATAACTCGATCATATCGTGCGAGAATGGCCATTGCGTTTGCAGCCCCGATTGCCGTGGCTGCAGTGGTGATTATTTTCTTGCCAAAGGCATCCAGGCATTTTGCCTCCTTGTGCAGGGGAACTGAGCAGGACGGCGGGTTGCCCGACCTCTTCCTGGCGGGAGCAGAGAGAATGGAGTCTGGTGTAGGTTGAGAGTGGAGGCAGGAGGGAGCACTGTCCAGGGCCCTGTAGTCTTTGTCAAAACGGTCCTTTACAGGGGCCATTGCGGGATGTGCCAAGGTGACTAGACCATCCTCCAAGAGCGGAATGGACATGGCCGATTTCCTGCGCTGCTCTCTACACTGGTACAAGACACTGTCCTTGCGCTGCTGCTTCAGTGTGAGGACGAAAATTTTGGTCATCAGGTTCGCCATCAGCAATAACGAAATGTTCAAACTCATCAGCGTGAGACGCATGTGTTGACGCCACACCCTCCAGTTGGTCTGGACCTATGCCTGTCCCCCATGTCTGACAGTTGCTGGGGCCTTCACTGGCCTTCAACACTCCTCGGGTGACTGTCATTGTCCTCCATGGATGGACATCTGCAGGAGGCAGTCGAGGCGGGACCGTGGCAGGCGTCGGTACTGAAGCCCTTGTTGTAATGTAGCCACCAGCGTAATCAAGGTGGATGAAATGTCCAGTGTCACCTGCTTCTGGTGAGGCAGTGGTGGAGCTGGCTGCACCAGAGGCAATTTGTGCCCCATAGGGGATGGATGCAGGGGTGGCAAAACTGGTAGCCTTATAAGGCTTACCTCACCACGTGGAGAACTAAGCTACTTCCTAGGAGGTGGTGTAATGCGTTGCAGGGAAGAGGGAGGTGGCATGGCCACCTCCAACTCCCATTCCTCTACATCCTCGGAGTAAGAGGCTTGGCTCCACTACGGTGGTCCCCTTTGGGAGTAGCCCCGCTCAGAGGTTTGGGTATGATGCTCATGGTAGCGCAGCTAGCGCGGACAGTGTTTTTGGCATAAATAGTTGCATTGGTCGGAATCATGCAAGAAGACAGCTTTTTTTCCTGTCAAAGGGGCGGTCGAAGAGGGTACCACAGTTGTCAACGAAGTATGTCGCTGGGGTAGCCTGCTTGCTCATTGTCGGTTTTGTCGGTGGAGCACTCGTGGACGGTTTGGATGGATTCGGTGTAGACTATCTGCAGGAAGACTTGGGCGTTTGAGGACTTGCTTGGCGCCGATTTTGAAGATGCCAACAGGGTAGCTTTGACCGTCGAAGAGGGGCCACTAGACTTCGAATTGGACTTGCTTGATGTGGTCACTTCCGTTGGGTGGTGGAAAAGGTCCTGGCTGCTCTTTTCTTTAGAAACCCCTTGGGAACTGACCTTGGGTGATGACCACTCCTTATGTGATGATCTCAGCTCATCGTTGGAAGCTTCCCTGTGCTTCTTTCTGCTACTGGCATGGACTTCATGCAACCTAGACCTCTTACTGGAAGAGGTTAGATGGGCCGCCCTGCCCTGCCGTAGAGAGGCATGACTCCGTACAGAAGTGGAGTCATAGGCCCTGCCAGCATCCTCAAGCCAAGCGACAAGAGTGACGATCCCGTTGTAACGGTTACTTCTGGGGCCCTGCAGGAGTGCCTGGTCCGGTCTGTCGGCGATCACAAGCCCCTTGCAGCTGGCCAAATCACTCCTTCCACTTTGCTCACTGCAGGTTTAGTCACCCAGTGGACAGAGTTGGAGTGGTCTGGATTGATGGGTAAGGTCCCGGGGCTCCCTGTGTTGCTAGGTTTCTTGGGCACCTCCGGGTGTGTAGAAAAGTCAATCCCAGTTCCTTCAGTGGGTAGGCGGTTTGCAGTCTTAACCCAGTTCCCTCACTGGATCACGGCGGCCAAGGCCATCTGCAGCACACCAATTTGCCTTGTCGCCTTGAGAACGTCTCTTTATGTATGGGCACAGATCGCACTGGTAAATGTCCCCTTGGAACCAGGAGAGGTGTGAGAGCGGTTTCCCCGCGTGCAGTCTTATGGGCAGAGGCACGCGTCCGCTATTGTCCAAGGAATGTCTTAATCCTGTCCTTTTTCCCCTTTCAGGTCTGCTCTGCAGTTACCACTGTGGATCGGAGGCCAGCAGCTGAAGTTTACAGGATAGCCGTGAGGCCCCCTCTTGATGGGAGGAGCGGACCGATATAAGTCCTATGTTGAGGGTTTGGGAGGGTGGCGTGGAATGTCTTTTGTGTACCCTCCCTTGTTCATTGTCTTGCAGGTGTTGCAGATGTTCCGGGATCCATACTGGATCGAATGCTGAAGCCCACGGTGAAGGGAGCTGATTGATGCGCTGTTCCGGAAGAGCCGCAGCGAGAATCGGGTAAGTCCGCAAACAGCCGTGGTGAGCATCAGGTAAGGCTGCTGAAGCTTGGATGAGCGCTGGATACAGCAGGAAGCGCCGGGTCCGTGACAGGCAAGCGTTACACTGATCCCCAGCCGGAGAAAACACTAAGCGCTGGGTATGGCCCAGGGCGGGGTTCATATACCCTGGGCCCCACCCAGCACCACTAGACCACCAAGGATTCTTGTGTAGCAGGCCCATTAGGGGCTATGTTGGATTCAGCTAGGGGTCCCAATCCGGGGGCAATTTTGGAAGGGGCAGCTGCCAGGAAACACTGGCAGCAGTCTGTTCTTACGCCACTCAGCCATTCTCCTAGACCAGATGCCACCAGCACTGCCAACTGGGGGAATCATGACACCCATAGTATCTTGTTGGAGAAAGACTAGCAGATCTCACAGTCCTGTATTACGTGATGCAGGTGAAGACAGTAGAGGCAGCCGCTGTGATGGTCTTCAATGTAGACATTTTCAACCCACAGTGGTCACAAGCCTTGAACAGGCTATTGCTCGTGGACTCTGGCAGGAGGTAAGCCCAAACTATGCAGACAAACGTCTAAGATTAGCGGCGCCAGGAACGGCATACAGACTCTGCAGCACTGCAGTAAGTGCCAGTTGTCGGTGAGTCGTCAAAAGTTGAAATTGTTAGTCGAAAAAGTATTAAGTCAATTTTAATGAAGATTACTTGAGAGAAAATTTGAGGACTCCCAACATGAACTTACAGTGATATATCTGAAGATGGCCAACAGGGGAAGCGTTTGCTTTGGTATGGAAACTGCATCAATTTCTTAAATGGTTGCCTGAATTATCTTCATGTTCTATGGCCAGCCCTAAATGCCCAACAGTCAAGTCCTCAGGAACCAGACTGCTAAGTTGAGCAATAGAGGGCATGGATGAGGGATCTTGCCATGTTCTTGGATCTGGATGTCATGCCACTGTGGAAGAGGAATCATGCCAACTCTGTTCATCCCACTAGTTGGGAGTACCAAAATCAGGTTGTCCACTGCAGCACTATTAGTATGATCGTGCAGTTTTCGGCTTTTAGTTTGTCCAGTACTCTTGGGAATCAGCAGAATTGGCAGGAAGTTGTGTTTTGGCAGATTGCCAGTAAAAGGAGAGCAGAACCCATCTGGCTCAAAGGAGGAGGGGTAGTTGAGGGGGGTCAGGAGGAGGAGGAGTAAGACAGGCCAAACCCCATTTACAACTGAACACATCCAGGGATCCTGTGATATGCTGAACCAACTGCTCCGATGCAATGTGAGCCTGTAGCAGACAGGTGTGCCGTGGTCCCGACCCTGTTCGTTATTGCTTTTTAGGATGCACAGGTGGAGTGCCTGAGTGGCAAGCAAAGAACCCTTTGGAAGCAGGCCTTGACGACTTTCGTCAGTTACCACTGGAGGAGCAGTCTGTTCCTTTCCTTGCCTTTCTATCCTGGTAGTCCCAAAATCCAAAGGTCTTGTGCCTGGAGTCTCTAGTGAAGGAGGGCTGGTGAAAGGGCCACTGTCTAGTCTTTGTGAGGACCGTCGGGGATTTGGCCGTCTGGGTGAAAGCCTTGCGCTTATTGAGCACCTCACCTGTGGAGGAGTGGAACAGATCTTTAACGTCAAGAGGTAGATGGATGATGTGATCCTGAACCTCCAGGGTAATTTGGAAGTGTGCATCCAGGCAACCTTAAGCACATCTGCAACCCCCGCCATTCCGCAACTAGCTGTATCAATATGAAGGGATGACTAGCAGATCCTGAGCCACCATCTTGACTCCACCAGACCCACCTTGAAGGCGTGTGTCTGCTGGAAGGTAAGGCAGGAAACTGGCCAGTTCTCCAGAATGTACGATTACCTGCAGCTAGCAGGGCGTCAGCATTGGCCTGTCACCATAAACAGAGGCATTAGAGTAGACCACCTTCCCGTAAGCCTCAAGAAGCTGGTCATCTATGCTCATGAAATTCAGAGACTATGATGTGGCACCCAAGCCTGAAGGCTTTGTAAAAAACAACGCCACAACAGAACTGATGAGCTCGGTTTGGGAGGCTAGGCATGTGCGAGGGGTCAGTAATGCAAGGCAGACAACTGCTTGCAGTTTTATCAGTACATGACATTGTATTAATGAAAGACAATGCAAACAAAACCTAACTAAGCCTACTCTACCAGGGAGTTCCGTACCTAGTCTAGGTTCTAAAGGAGAATCTTCTACAAAACTGGCCCTCACACTAAACAAAACATTCAAAGTAAATTATAAACATAACTAAATGATTACCAAATAACCATTGAATTGGATGACATTTTCCTGGGCAGATCCCTTTCCCAGGAAGGTCCAAAGTCAATCTCTTGCAAAGAAAAGAAAAGTTTTCTACCAGTTCTTGAAAGTTCCAAAAGAAACAAAAGTTCACCCAAACACAAACCCATTGGCAACAGTTCTTTTTCAGTTTGTTGAAAAGTTCCCTTTGTAATTTCCACAAAGACAGCACCAATGGTAATCCTGGATAACCTCATGTCAGGATAGACTTGACAAAGTTCGAAACAAAAGTACAACTTCTGCTTCAACAACGTTTTTTTTAAACTTCTGCAGCGTCTTTGGTATAACTTGTCAGGATGCCATCTTCTAAGGGGGTTGCTTTTCTCTTGACAACCGCCTTCTGCTAATGGCACTGTGAAAGCAAGCTCTCCTTTGTTTCACAGTGTACTACTGCTTCAATCACCTTCAAAATAATATTCTCCGACAATATTATAGACAACCACAGTTCTGTTAGCTCGGCCGCAACTTGGTACTTCAAGGATTTATTAGGCAACTTAAACACAAGACTCTTCGACCTACACATATAGGCAATGCACTCTTCATTCCTATGCCATAAGAAAGGTCAGTCTCTTTGCCTCTTTTGTCTATCTTACAGCTACCACTAGAATATGTCTTAGCTTCTAGACCGCTTCTCACTCAGCTTCAACAGTCCCCACTTTACAGATTATTGATCAATTCCTTTAACAAGCACCCGGCTTTACGTACACCACATTGCTTCCAGCATTTACCCCAAAGCTGTATTGCCACTCTTCCAGCCTTGGATAACCTGGTCACCCTTGTATCAGAGAATACTGGATTTTAACAACTTTGACAACTTCAAAATAAAGGCGGTTAGATCTTAATAGGGCTAATTTCACATTTTAAAAGATTTGCCTACTGGCTATGGTAATGCTTGCTCATCTCGTTACTTCTCCAGCTTCTATAATTACAAACCTCTTGTTCTGGGTTTTACAAGATTCGGATTGCACAAGGGAAACCAAATTAGGTGAACTGATGGCAGATTTCAACTTTAAAGACTGTAAAGACTTGCGTTCCCTTTCATTCATACATAATGCTGCTTTAACATGAATCAGGAATCACCATCATTCATACAGGACCTTACTTTGATGTAAGAGTTCTTGTAACAATTCAGGAAAGTCAGCTGCTAGCTTTCCAGTGATTAAAAGGGAGAATATTGGTCTGTAATTGGTGACACGTGACAATTCCAGCAAAGTTATTTAATACAACAATGGAAAAGAGAAGACTTTTGTTATACGCGAGTACTTTGAGTTGTGTTAAAGGTGCGCGTGATACATTTCCTTTGTTGACAAGACTTTGCACAGCAACTAACAACTTTTACTCACAAACTATGCAAGTTCCAATTAAGCTGGTTACAGTTATCGACCAGGAGTTTTCAGTGAATTAGAGTACAGAGCTTCACTCACCGGCACCAAAAACACTGCGTTGTGGGTTGCTTCCACTTCCTGACTTTACTCTCAGCTACTACTACTTCAGACACTCTTGGGACCGACACCCTCTGCAGCACAGTTGTCTCGGATCCGGTTCGACCAGAGAGTCTCCTCTTATACCTCCCCTTGAGCTTCCTTCTGCCCACGGCCCTTGGTAGATGCACGACTTCAGCTCTGCAGCCACAGCGATTAGGCGCACCTGGGAGACTTAACTTCTCCAAGTATCTCTCAGTGCAGCAACAGCCAGACCAGTTTTGTGAACACAGGACCAACTCAGAACATGCAGGTGAAACTTGCTCTTCCCTCGTTCTGGCGGCCCTTAAGTGGTCCCACTTCCTCATGAACTGCCAGCCCTGTTCTGTTCTGCTATTACTGGCAACCTTCCAGCTGCAGCCTTTTATGCCTCAGGTGGGGCAATTGACTTCAGGTGCAGGCCCTTAATGTTAATTGCCTGACCCTGGCAAAGG
This sequence comes from Ambystoma mexicanum, assembly GCF_040938575.1. Classification (NCBI taxonomy): domain Eukaryota; kingdom Metazoa; phylum Chordata; class Amphibia; order Caudata; family Ambystomatidae; genus Ambystoma; species Ambystoma mexicanum. The sequence goes on from NC_090936.1 coordinate 408,634,735, forward strand.
CAGTTAAACCTACTTAACAGTCTTACTTCTTAATGCTTCCTCTCAGCCCGCTTCTTCCACAGTCCCAGAGGGATTCTATAACATGCAGTTCATTTTAAGGAAATTAGATTTTTGCACTTCTTTAAGTTGGCAACAGGTCATTAGATGGGGGGTGTTACTGGGAAAGTCAAAAAGGGGGTTCTCCCAGTCTTCCTGGTCAGAGTTCCCCCTCATGTGATCCTCCTGCAGTACACCACCCCCAGGGTCGGGATCAGAGAGCGCCTGCCTTTCCCTGGCCAAATGAGAAAGGTCCCAGACCAGGTTCCTGGCAGACATCCCATTGGATTTCCCAAACAGCTTTTCCGATGGGAGGGGCTGGTATCTTCCCTCCAACTTTTTGTCGGCTGAAGGGAGTGAAGCTTCTCCCACAGCTTCAATATCTCAGTGAAGAAATATTTTTGCAATGGTAAGACCAATCTGTTCAGGAAGCTGAGGGTTAAAATCTGACAGCACACCGGCCTCTGGCCGAGGCTATTCCGGGTTAGGCACTCCCAGGAAGTAGGCCAGACATCCTTCTTTCATGGAAGGCCTTGAAGGAGTGAGGAACTTGCTTCTCCATATCGGTATCAGAACCCAAGCTTGTGGACTCCTTTCATAAGGACACAAGGGATATTGTCTGCCAACGTGGCACCCTGAGGCAAAGGTTTTTGACAACCCGCAGGCTCGTGCCCAGTGACAGGAGGTTGAGGAGTCTCAGACCAACATCTGGAAGGCACTGCTGTACCCTCAGTGGATATATCACTGGTAACTCTTGCCCCCTAAGGCAGTTGACTGGTGACAGAACCTGAAGAGTCATCGACCCAGAGGTTGGTAGCTACTCCAATAGGCCCTGAAGGGCCCTCAGCAAATCGGCAAAAGGCTTTGTATAGTCCTCTACCCATGGGTAGGTGTCGCCTGGGTGGGGTGCCATAAAAAGAAGAACAAGTTACTTTCTTACCTAGTAACGTACTTTCGATGGGATGGTCCGACGACGTATTCCATATCTATGACAGGTAATGTCCACAGCTGTGCTGCTTCAGAAAATCTTTGGCGTCTGCGTCCTGCGTCAATGACGTCGATGCACCGTTCCCGAGGACCTCCTCCGACGGCCGACGTCACCCGATGTGATAAGTAGGACGCACAACGCCCATAGACTCAGTTGTAGTTTTTTCCGCAGAACGTGTGTCACCAGTTTTCTGTCAGTCAGACACACAAGGCCTTGCGGAACGCAAGCTGCAATCGCAAAAGAAATTCTGCAGCGGGGAAGGCAGGGAGTGAGCGATATGGAATACGTCGTCAGACCATCCCATCGAAAGAACATTACCAGGCAAGAAAGTAACTTGTTCTTCGAGGGGATTGGGTCCTCCGACGTATTCCATATCTATGACAGACTCCCAAAGCAGTACCAAGCAAGGAGGTGGGAAAGAATTTAGAATACAAATTTAGCATGCCCAATCAAATTGCGGAATAGAGAACTGCCTTGCCAAAAGCCAGATCTTGCCCTCTGATGGAATCAAGGGAATAGTGACGTACAAAAGTATGCACTGAAGCCCAGGTGGCTGCATCACAGATGTGACGAATAGGAACTCCCCTCTGCAGGGCAGTAGACGCAGCCACTGCTCTGGTAGAATGGGCCCGCAAGCTAGCCGGAGGGTCCTTACCCGCCAAGCAGTAACACTCGGAGATAGCTAAAATAATCCGAGACAAAGTCTGTTTCGTCACAGCTTGTCCCAAACGCTTCCCAGCGTAACCAATGACAAGTTGATCGTCCACTCTGACCCGGGACATGTGCGAAATATAAAAGCTCAACGCTCTCCGAGGATCAAGCCTATGGAGCCTCTCCTCTTCCTTACCAGGATGTGGAGGAGGATAGAACGCCGGAAGAACCACCTTCTGGCTCAAATGAAAATCCGAAACCACCTTCGGAAGAAAAGAAGGACGAACTCTAAGGACAACCCTGTCCTTGTGAAACACAGTGAAGGGTGGCTTAACTGAAAGTGCCTGCAACTCACTCTGCGAGCGGAAGTAACCGCAACCAAAAACACAGTTTTCAGAGTCAACAGCCTCAAAGGGCAAGAATGTAAAGGCTCAAACGGAGCACCCATAAGAAACTTAACAAGGTTCAAATCCCAACCTGGCACCAAAAAAGGTGACAGAGGGAACACATTAGTGAGCCCTTTCAAAAATTGCAAAATTAAAGGAATCTTAAAATAGGAACACTCTTCAGACGAGCGCTTAAATATGGACAGCGCCGCCAGGTAACCTTTAATGGTCCCCACTTGCAAGCCCCTGTGGTCCAAAGAAAGCAAAAAAGACAAAACCATGGGAATGTCGCATTCAAAAGGATCCACATTCTGAACTCTGCACCAGTCGCAGAACTTTCTCCAACGGCAACGGTACAGAGACTTTGTTGCGGGCCACCTGGCCGAGAGCAACACCTCCATCACGTCTTCAGGGAGGTCCCAATCCTTATACCTCAACCTTTCAGAAGCCAAGCGTGAAGATTGAGGGATCTGACCTCTGGATGGAGAACCTGACCCCCCTCCCGTGAGAGCAGATCGTCTCGGTAGGGAAGACGACGTGGAGGGCAGATGGACAAGTCTAGAAGGTCCTGGTACTACGTCCTCTGGGCCCATGCCGGAGCAATGAGGATCATCCGCGAACCGAACCTCCGTAACCTCCGCAACACTTGCTGGATGACGGGAACTGGAGGAAACGTGTACAGCAGTGGAAATGACCACTCCACCACGAACGCGTCTCCTAAGGCTCCTTTTGGAGGAAATTCCCGCGAGCAAAACCTTTCGCACTTCCGGTTGACACTGGAGGCGAAGAGATCCACTTGAGGGGTCCCCCAAAGGGCGAAGATCTCCAGGAGACTCTCCTGAGCCAGCTCCCACTCGTGAGAGATCGTGCTATGCCTGCTCAGAGCGTCCACCGTCTAGTTGTCTCTGGCCAGATGAACTGCCGAGATCGAAACTTCCTGCTGGATGGCCCAGAACTCGAGCTGCATCGCCTCCCTGCACAGCGGAAGTGACCCTGCCCCCCCCCCCTTTTAGTTGAGGTAGTGCATGGCCACCGTGTTGTCCGTCAGAATCAGGACATTCTTCCCGCGCACAGTCGGCAGAAAGCCTTCAGGGCTAGCCTGACGGCCCTCAGCTCCAAAAGATTGATATGGAGTCTGGACTCCGACGGAGACCAACCACCGCTGACTGTCAGCTCGTTGGCATGAGCTCCCCATCCTGTGAGGGATGCGTCCGTCACGATCGTCACCTCCGGCCAGGGCAGCCAAAATGGGGCCCCCCCTTCATCAGATTGCCCTCGACGGCCCACCACAGAAGGTCCTGGGCTACCGAGGGCGGCACCTGAACAGGGTCCGACAGCCTGCAGGAGGACTGAGACCACTGGAGCTCGAGTGCCCACTGCAAAGATCTCATCCGCAGACGAGCCTGTGGCACCATAAGAATGCAGGATGCCATGAGGCCAAGCAGTCTCAAGAACTCGGACGCTGGGAGATTCTGGGCAAACTGAAACTTGTGCACCATCAGCTGAATGTGAAGAGCCCTTACCCGAGGAGGAAAACACTGCCCCAGGGACGTGTCGAGCACTGCTCCGATGTACTGGAGCCGCTTCGTTGGTGTCAAATGGGACTTCTTTAAATTGAGGGAGAAGCCCAGCCTGTGAAGGGAGTGGCAGGTGACGGACAGATGATCCAGGACTTGCTCGGGAGAGCTCCCCCTGCTCAACCAATCGTCCAGGTAAGGGTAGACGTGAATCCCCCCCTTTCCTGAGATGCGCTGCCACCACCACCATGAGCTTGGTGAAAACCCTCGGGCCGAGGTCAATCCGAACGGCAGGACCCGAAACTGAAAGTGCGAGTCGCCAACCGCGAACCTCAGGTACTTCTTGTGCTTGGGATGGATCGGCACATGGAAGTAAGCATCCTTGAGGACGAGAGACACCAACCAGTCCTGAAGTTGAAGGGCCTGGAGGAATTGAGAAAGAGTCACCATCTTGAACTTGTCCTTCCTTAGGAGATTGTTCAAACCGCACAAGTCCATGATGGGTCTCAATCCCCCGTCTTTCTTTGAAATCAAAAAATAAGGGGAATACCATCCCTTGTTCCTCTCCGCTACAGGCACCAGTTCTATGGCGCCTTTCTCCAGCAGGGCTTGAATTTCCTGCGCAAGGAGCGGATCCGGACTCTTCAAAGAGGTTCCCTGGTGGATTGTCGTGAGGCCTCTGCCGAAAAGGAAGACAGTAGCTGTGGGTTATGATCTCCAGAACCCACACATCTGAAGTAATGGCTTGCCACTCTACAAGATGCTGCGCTAGCCTTCCCACAACCGACGAACCATGGGACCTGGCCTCATGACTGAGTGGTAGCGGCTGCGGCGTTGCCTGAGGGCAAAGAGGCAACTGCCCGAGCGGCCTTGGCACCTCAAGTACCTCTGTTTCCACTTCTGGCACTCTTACGATGGCCTCTGACTGCTAGCTCCTCTCGCTTTACTGAAGGACGAGTAATAGCGAAAGGAACCTCCCCTCCATTGCTGTCCCCTAGGACGAAAAGGCGGAGGTTGGCGAACTGCAGCACCCAACGATTTCGCTGCAGCTTTGGAGGTCTGCAACCTCTCAAGGCTTTCGTCAGCTTTGCTGCCAAAAAGGTGTTCACCGTCAAAAGGCATGTTGAGGAGCCGGGACTGCACATCAGAAGCGAACCCAGACTTCCGCAACCACGCAAACCTGCGCATTACGGTGCTCGCCGCCATGGACCGGCTGACACAATCCGCCAAGTCCAAACCAGACTGAACGGCCTCACACATAGCATCCTTGCCATCCTGAACCATAGCAAGGAAACCATCCCGTTCGTCCCCTTCAGGAATATGATCAGCCGCTAATGCAACACAGTTCCACAGAGTGTGTGTGAAACGAGACAAGGCACATATGGAGTTGGTCGTCTGAAGCGCCGTACCCCCCGAAGAAAACACTTTCTTCGCCCAGCCGTCAAAACGTTTGTCGTCCCTATCCGGAGGGATGGTAGGATATGACGCCTGCTTTGCCGTGGCCGTAGCTGCCTGCACCACCATACTCTCCGGGGTGGGGTGCCTAGACAAGTAACAGGGGTCGCTACTGGCTGGATGGTATTTTCACGACAAAGACTTGCCCACTGCCGGGAGACTCTCCGGAGCAGTCCAAGCCGCCACCACCCTTCTCTGCAGAGCCATATGAAAAGGCAAAACCGGGTCAGTGGGTGGACCAAGATCAAGGATGTCCGTGAGATCATCCTGAATGAACTCCCCTGGGGGAGCTGACCAACCCAAGTACTCGGTAACCCGAGACATAAGGCGCCGATATGACGAATCGGCATGAGTGCCAGGCTCCGGCCGACAAAACACCTCCGGAGAGGTGTCCAGTCCACTGGCATCATGCAGTGACTGCCTCAGGTCATTAAACTGACTATGGCCCGAGAAGGTCATCTGGAACCGTAACCGGAACCAGGCCGCCATCAGAGCCTTCATCACCCTCTGAAATGTACTCCAGGATGGGGGAGAGATAGACCTCTGCGGACCAAAGCAGTGCCGGACCTTAGCCATAGCCTTTTTAGGGGCAAACCCTGTGCCACGGGGCCCCTCCGACACCATCGCCTCGAAAGGCGTCGAGGGCGCCGAACAAGTCGGCGCCGACAGAAAAGGCGTCGATGTCAGCTGCAACGCCTCCAGCATCTGAGGCGTTGACACAGTCCTCGAAGACGGAGCTCCGAGCGTGTCTCTCAACAACCTGGGCAACGACGGCATCGACGATGCCCTCGAAGAATGAACCCCGAGAGAAATCGTCGACGACCTCGGCGCCACAGGCGTCAACGTCTTCTTCGAAGACGGCACAGGATCACGCGGTCTCGAGGGTGTCGAGGACCAGGACCTGGAACGGGCATGGTGAGAACGGCTACCGTTCACCGTTGTCCGAGCGGGACCTCTCCCGAGAGCCGTGCCGACCACCCAGCCCGAAGGCGTACGGGCGGTGTCTCTCGACCGGTGCCGACCGACCCCACTCTGAGGCGCCGACGGACCGGTGTCCTGCGATTCCAGAATCGCTAGCATCTGCTTCCCGAAGGAAGCCCATTCCTCCGGTGTCGCTTGCATGGAGGGATAAGCGACCCGTCGACGGGCGGAGTCCTCGGAAGAGGACGGCGACCTATGCCAGCACTTCCTGGAATGCCTAGAAGAGGCGGAGGAGTGGCCAGACCGACTCCTGGAAGGAGACCCACCGGACTTCCTACAACGACGCAGAGTGTGACCCCTCGAGTCATCCGTCGAAAAGCCCCATAGACCTCGACTTCCGGGGCTTAGACACCCGACCTACGGACAGCAGCTTCTTGCGCTCCCGCAAGGCCTTGGCTGTGAGCGACTGGCAGTCGACACAGTCCGTATCGTGGGCCTCCCCGAGGCACCAGAGGCAGGCGTTGTGCAAGTCCGTGACCGACATCTTGGACCCACAGTCCCCGCAGTTCTTGAAGCCCGGACGCGGGGTCGAAGATGAGAAAGACATCGCCACGAACAGGTCTTCACAACCAACCGAACAGGTTCAACGAACCGAGAATAGAAAACAGCAACTCCAACGAGTCGAGGCGTACCGAGATTCACGAAGGGAACACGTTCACAGAAAAAACTGAACTGAGGCTATGGGCGTCGTGCGTCCTACTTATCACATCGGGTGACATCGGCCGTCGGAGGAGGTCCTCGGGGACGGCGCATCGACGTCATCGACGCAGGAGCCAAAGATTTTCCGAAGCAGCACACCTGTGGACATTACCTGTCATAGATATGGAATACGTCGGAGGACCCAATCCCCTCGAATAGTACTTATAAGAGTGGGCTGCAAGGTTCTGACCCCCTCGTGCCCCAACAAAGTCCTTAATCCAGTGGGAAAGGGAGTCGCCGAAGGTGCCTTGCCAATGACTCTGGCGTCAGCGGAGTCAACGTGGGAGGGCATGCCCTGCATGCATTCAAAGGGAAAGTTTTTATTGCAGTGCAAAAAGGGCTCTGTGTCTGTGGGCTGAGATATCCCATCACTATGGAGGAATGTGACATAGGAGTACAAGAGGAAAACAGCAGCAGAGACTGAATGTTCATTGTTGGACTCTTAATTGGGTTGAAGCTAAAAGTAAAGCAGTTTAACATTCGATACTCCAACGTGGTGCTTAAAAATACGCAAGCATACAAACCTGGCAAGCTTCATATGCTGAAGAAATAGTTTCACAGAATGTTGTTGCACCAACTTACCTTAGATGTTTCCTCATTTATTTCCTCTGTTTCAGACATATCAGGGCTTGCAGTATATAGTGCTTTTGGTGGAGCAAAATTCGGAGATTCATCTGGCAGGGAGAGGACAGGCTGCACATAAAAAAAACACTTTTGAAAAGACCAACTAAGATCCCACTGTTACATGTTTAATAATCACGTATCGGTTCAAAGCCTCCTCAAACTTGGCTCAAATGAACAAATTGTATCCACCTCCGGTGGAAGGGCGGAGTCAGGCCTGCCGGTATTTAAACCTAGTAATATAGGCACAGACATTTGAAATGCACTCAACTTGCAGAGTTTCTTCAAGGCAACTCATTTTGCTGACTTCACTGGAGTTTTTTTGTATGAAGTGCACCCCACCTTGTACAATGGAATTTATCTGATGTTTGACACCCTATGCATTCATGAAGTCAGACAATATAATTACATTATTTTGGGTGATTGTGTTCAAAATACCTATATTTTTACAACTCTGCAAACCATTTTGCCAAAACAAATATTTTGCACAAACCATGAGCTACTGGGAAATATTTCCAACTTTAAAAGTATAGGCTCACTTACCAAGTATATCCATCGTTTAGAGGCTTAAAGAGGTTTTTCCATCAATTCATTTTAAAAACAGACTTAATTTTAAGCTCATTTACTTCAGGTTTTGGGTAAACATCTTACCCAATCTGCTTCAGCTTTTTCTTCTGACAAATGGGAGCATGCTTAGAAATAAACTGACACCAGCATGACGTGGCATACTAACGAAAGTCAAGGAAAATAAATGGAGTTCTAGTGAGGTGCCAAGTTACTGATCTTTGACTTAGATCATCAGGTTTCAAATCTAGCTTTCCATCTTGACCAAACTGTTTGATCTGGAGCAAATCACTTAATCTTTGTCTAGGTTTCCTTATCTCAATTTTTAAAATGTTCAAGTGGAGATGACCTTTGTTTCTCATCTTTTTGTCTAGGCACAGATGTGGACATGCAGAGTGAGCCATTAAAACTGGCCCGTCCTAAGCTTCATTTCATCTGTTTAATCAAAATCTTGTTTGACAAATTGTCACATTCACGTTTCAGGTCAGTTAGTGATCATTGGAACCCAGCAATCGAAGTTGGCAAGAACGAAATTTCCTGCGGTTGGGGAAAATTACCAAAATGGGATACATTTCACGCAAACCTTTTTCCCCCTCGATGGGGAATTTTGTGCAAACCTGAACCTTCAACAAGCAGAGTCTTAACACTAGAGAAATAGATCTACATCTTGCGCCCACAAGGAAGGTCCAAATGCCTTTGCAATAAGGTACATTTTTCAATCAGGGCAGGCGTTAAAATGCCAACTTGTATTAAAACCACATCCATTGCCTCGGGGCATAGCTCAGGGGCAACGTTCTCGCCTTGGAAGCAAGACGACAGAGCAAGACAGGTTCGATCCCCGGGTCCCCCCCCTTAGAATACCCAGGGTATTGAGCGTGTTATAAATAACCAATCATTGCAAAACTGTATGAACTCATTTGTTGAAAATTCATCAAGCTACCAACAGAGTGCCTAAAATCATTTGTGTTTAATGATACGAAATTTACAGATGCATGTGTTTCTCAGCTGGCTTTGTCTGAATCAGTAAACCAGACATTACCAAGGAAATGTGATTATGTCCCTTTCCTGATCCTTGGGGTGTGTAGGGAGGAGACCATGGGCACCAGGTGCCTTCACCTTCTCCATAAAGCAGGTCATGATGTGGGGTTGGGGCTGTGGGCTGGATCCCCGGAGAAGACCTTGCAGTCAAAAAAAATGTCACATTACTTCTACTGGGACCGGAGAGGCTCGCCAGGGGAAGAGACTTTCTAAAGACTATTTTGTAAATTGTTTTCTAAACTCAGTTGGTTTGATTTTAGTGGAAAGTGTTATAGCCGAAGTTAGAGAGTCCTAGGATACTGAAGTGATGCACTAAGTGGAAACCTCAGGGCCACATTAACTCTTCCCTTTCTCCTTTCCAAACACATGGTTTTGGAACTCTTAATATAAAAGTGTCAGAACTCAAAATTGTGTCACGGATTGGATTACCGGCATTCAATGATTTTTAACATTGAACAAATGGCCATTTGAACATTATTCAAAAGGCTTCTCAGAGTTCAAATGCAAGTGTTCACACCAAATGGATCAAACGTATTTTTTTTAAACCGCCAAACCCCTTCCTTCCATAGAGTTCCAAATGCCAACCCATCCAAATACAAGGTAGGTTGGGGCACATTTTGCAAAGGAATTAAAGGGCTAGTGGTGTGCATAACTTCTAGGGAACCAGACCATGTAAACGCCCATTCAGGGAGCAAGATGGGGCAGAGGTCATGATTTCATATATGTCTGGTGGCCATAATGTCTTTCTTGCCCAGAGGAAGCATCAAAAGACTACTTGCACATAAAAGTGGGGTGGTTCAAGTGGTTGTCATAGATATTTAAAAAATGGGGATATAGAGTGCCACTGAAAAGTCACAAAACAATGAAAGTGCTCTTTAAAAGTGAATGAAACCTTTAAAAGCAGTGGATGTTTTCAATCTAAGACACTCTGAAAGAAATCCATCTGGCCCACATGCGTTTGTCTTGTTTCCTGCTAATGCAGGACTACCATAAGTGTCAATTATCCCCATTTCCAAAAGCTTAGTTTTCTCAATTTAAAATCGCAGCACTCAAGAAATTGAGAATGCAATATTTCGTAACCCAAGTAGAGAGAAGGTCTCCTCTGGAAGAGTGGGATAATACTCAGAACAGTCTGAAAGGTCAGTTGTGTCCAACAACATGCAAGGCTCTTTGTAGTACAACTTGTAGTTGAGCCTCCTGGATGTTGTACAAACCGGGCTCACGCTGTTGAGGGTGATGACAAAGGCATTTTTATTTGTCGTCTTGCAAACCACAACCTACCTCTAAATGGGAACTGACAGCTCTAACCGGACCTTCCTCCCCCACCCTGCAGATCCCTTTCCTTCATACGTTACTGGTCACCTGACTGTACCGAAACCTAACATGCTAGAACCACTGCTATGCCCTTCTGGCATGCTCATCCAATTACCCGTCAAATGGAGTATGTCGCTTACCTGTAACTCCTGTTCTCCAGCATTGGCATCTTTCATGGACTCGGATGCTTTGAATATTTCCCTCCGACAGGCCGGGGTTCCTCTAACATTTTTATTGTAGCTTATAATATTAAGTTAAGTAGCCCATCAATGTCCTTTTGGGTGCATTCTGCCTCAGCCAAGGGGACGCTGTAACGCTCACCTGGTATCCACGGGGACGCCACTCAGCCTGGCTGGACCTTTGCTCCCTCTCAGACCTCTTGCCTTGGCAATGCTTCAGAGAGTTGGGCCTGCAATACAGGAGTGCTGGGTTCAAACTTAATTGTTCCTTGCTGCTTAACCCCCGCCTCCCTTGAAAACCAGACCTTTCCTCACCTTGATTTTTTGTACGATGCACTCGCCGTCCTACTTCTCAATGAAGGGGCGCGTTGATGGACCGGGCGTGTTGCAACCAAGTTACTTCACTGGTGCGAGCCCTGTGCAAGTCCAGTCCTGCTCTGACTCCACCTTTGTAAGGTAGATAGCTTCTTCACAGTTTTGATATTTCAGTCTCTTCTTTCTTTCTTCCTCCTTATTAATTTGCTAATGTCTCTTTTCTTTCCTCTAGGTGTGGAAAGTGATGTTGGCGTTGCCATGCAGATCGGCGTGGAGCATGAATTGGTGAGCAGATGCACGATGCGTAGCGTTATTCCGAAAGTAATGTGTGGTGCCCAGCGTTAATTTGCCTTTCTTGTGCTAACCTGTGTCTCTTGTCTTCTTGCAGGTTGCTGTGATGTTCCACAATGGATGCCGACCACGAGACGTTCGAATCAGGTAAGAGTCTTGTACTTCCTTAACAAGAATGATTAGGCGCTTACTAACGCTGTTCCTTCTCTCTCTCCTTTCCAGGTTGCGGTGCTCCGGAGGAGGATGTGGTGCCTGGATGCTGGTGTTCTGGAGAAGGATGCGGCACCTAGATGCCGGTGTTGTCTGGACTGGGTAAGAGATGGACCGAACACAGGATGCTACTCACAGGTAAGTGCTATAGTAGAACAAGTTACTTCTTATCTTGTAACATTCTTTCGATGGGATGTTCCTCCGACGTATTCCTTATCTTAGATATCTCTTTCCAGCTTTGCTGGCCTCGGAAAATTTTTCTCTAGAGGGAGCCGCGCGTCGACGTCCGCCGAGTCGATGTCCCTCGACAGCCGCCGTATCGACGTCGACATCATCCTGCCTATAAAGGCTGCGCGCAGCGTCCGTTGCTCAGTTCCGTTTTGTAGCCCACAGTTATTCTTTCTGGACTAGACTAATCATCCTGAAGGAGCGTAAGCTGCAACAACAAGGGAAGTAGTACTGCGGGGATGGATGGGAGGGTCGATAAGGAATACGTCGGAGGAACATCCCATCGAAAGAACGTTACAAGGTAAGCAGTAACTTGTTCTTCGAAGGGATTGTGTCCCCCGAAGTATTGCTCATCTTAGATAGGCTCCCATAGCAGTATTCTGTTATTGGAGGTGGGAGTACTGACTTCATGCTTCCTTTTATTGATGAGAGTGCAATACTGCCCTTCCAAACCTAGTCTCTTGACTGGAGGAGGAATCCAAGTTGTAAAAACGTGTAAAGGTATGGACGGACGACCATGTGGCAGCCGCACATATGTCTTTAACCGGCACTCCTCTTTTGAGGGCCGATGAAGCTGCGATACCTCTGTTCGAATGAGCCCTAAGATTTTGAGGGGGCTCTTTTCCTGCCAGTTTATAACATTCCAAAATGGCTACAATGATCCATCTGGAAATGGTCTGCTTAGTTATCGGTAACCCCAGCTTGTGACCTGCGTAGCCTACAAACAGCTGGTCTGCCTGTCTTATCCTAGCCAGTCTACTGATGTAAACACTTGAAGCCGTTCTTGGGTCCAGCCTGTGTAACCTCTCTTCCTCTTTCCCCGGATGAGCAGGAGGATAGAAAGATGGAAGGGTAATCTTCTGAGTGATATGGAATTCAGAAACCACCTTTGGGAGAAAATTAGGCTTCATTTGCAGGACAACTTTGTCTTTGTGAAAGATTGTATGAGAGGGTTTACAAGAAAGAGCTTGTAACTCGCTCACCCTTCTAGCAGATGTAAGTGCTATTAATAAAACAGTTTTAAGGGTAAGAAATCTTAACGAACAAGAATAGAGTGGTTCGAAAGGTGTGCCCATCAGGAAAGTTAGGACCAAGTTTAAATCCCATAGGGGAACCTGGAATGGTCTTGGGGGATAAACGTTAGTTAACCCCTTTAGAAACTGTATTACCAAGGGTAACTTGAAATAGGATGGTTCTTCCGCAGTGCGCTTAAAGATGGATAGCGCTGCGAGATAGCCCTTAATGGTGCCAACTTGAAGGCCTGAATTCGCCAAATAGAGTAGGAAGGACAAAACCATTGGTGTACTACATAAAAAGGGGTCGATATTCTTTTCTCTACACCAGCTGCAAAATCTGTTCCAACGGCAGCGGTATAAAGACTTTGTTGCTGGCCTCCTTGCCGAAAGCAACACCTCCATATCATCATCAGGGAGGTCCCAATCCTTGTCCCTCAGCCTTTCAGAAGCCAAGCGTGAAGGTTGAGGGTTTTGATGTCTGGATGGAGAACCTGACCTCCCTTCTGTGAGAGTAGATTCTCTGAGTGGAAGTCGAATTGGAGGGCAGATGGACAAGTCTAGAAGGTCCGGTTACCACATTCTCCTGGCCCAATCCGGGGCAATTAGGATCATGGTTTTCCGGAATCTTCTCAACCTCCTGATCATTTGAGGAATGACGGGGACCAGTGGGAACGCATACAGAAGCGGAAACTCCCAGTCCACTATGAACGCATCTCCCAGAGCTCCTCTCGGGGGAAATTCCCTTGAACAGAACAGATCACACTTCCTGTTGACACTGGTGGTGAACAGATCAACCTGAGGGGTTCCCCAAAGGGCGAAGATCTCTTGAAGGACTTCCTGAGCTAGTTCCCACCCGTGGGAGACTCTGCTCTGCCTGCTCAGAGCGTCCGCTGTCAAGTTCTTCTCTCCGGCTAGGTGAACTGCCGATAGAGAGATTCCTTCTTGGATTGCCCAAAACCAGAGCTGCATCGCCTCTCTGCACAGGGGTAGTGATCCTACGCCTCCTCTTTTGTTGAGGTAATGCATGGCCACTGTGTTGTCCGTCATTATCAGGACATTTTTCCCTTGTACAGATGGCAGGAACGCCTTCAGCGCAAGTCTGATGGCCCTCAGCTCTAACAGGTTGATATGTAGTCTGGACTCCGATGGAGACCAACGACCGCTGATGGTCAAGTCGTTGGCGTGGGCTCCCCACCCCGTGAGTGAGGCATCCGTGACTAATGTTATCTCCGGCCAGGGTTGCCAAAACTGTTCTCCTTTCAGAATGTTCTCCTGACAGGCCCACCACTGAAGGTCTCGAGCTACCCTGTCGGGAACCTGAAGAAGATCTGTCATTCTTCCTGAGAATTGTGACAACTGAGTTCTCAGTGCCCACTGGAGGGATCTCATTCTCAGGCGAGCCTCTGGCACTAGGAAAATGCAGGATGCCATGAAACCTAGCATCCTCAAAAATTCGAAGGCTGGGAGACGTTGGGCATTTCGGAACTTGGTAACCATCTGTAGAATATCTTGAGCCCTCACCTCTGGTGGCGAGGCTTTTCCCAGGGAAGTGTCCAGGATCGCTCCGATGAACTGGAGTCTCTGCGATGGTATTGTTTGTGACTTCTTTAAATTGAGGGAGAAGCCCAGTCTGTGAAGGGAGTGGCAAACGTGATTTAGCTGGATCTGAGCTTGTTCCGAAGATACAGCCCTAATCAACCAATCGTCCAGGTAGGGGTAGACGTGAATCCCTTCCCTCCTTAGACTTGCAGCCACTACCAACATTAACTTGGTGAAAACCCTCGGGGCGAAGGTCAGTCCAAATGGCAGCACTCGAAATTGATAATGAGCGTTGCCAATTGCGAACCTCAGGTATTTCCTGTGTTTGAGATGGATAGACACATGGAAATAAGCGTCCTGAAGGTCCAGAGATACCAACCAGTCCTGGAACTGAAGGGCCTGAAAAAGAGTTACCATCTTGAATTTGTCTTTCCTGAGGAATTTGTTCAATTCTCGCAAGTCCAAGATGGGTCTCAGACCTCCGTCTTTCTTTTGAATGAGAAAGTAAGGGGAGTACCAGCCCTTGTTCCTCTCCGCAACAGGGACCGGTTCTATGGCACCTTTCTCTAGCAGGTCTAAAATTTCCTGCAAGAGGAGCGGATCTGGAGCTTTTTGAGAGCTGATATCCGGTGGATGACTCTGAGGTATGCGTAGGAGAGGCAGGCAGTAACCTTGTGCAACTGTCTCCAATGGCCAAGCATCTGACGTGATAGCCTGCCATTCCGCCAGATGTTGAGTTAACCTGCCTCGTACAGGTGTCTTGTGAGGAAAGTCCTCAGAGTGGTTTTGGGGCGGATGATGCAGATGTCGATGGTAAAGAGGCACCTGCTGTTGCTGCGGCTTTTGAATATCTACCCCGTCCACCTCGGGTAGTTCTTCTTTGTCCCCTTTGAGCCGGTCGTCCTCTACCTCTTCCGAATGCAGAGTAGAAGCGAAAGGACTTGCCTCTCGCAGAGGTTCCTGTGGGACGAAAAGGTGTCTGACGGATTGCAGCGCCTAGGGATTTTGCTGCTGCCTTTGATGTTTGCAGTTTTTCTAAACTGTCATCCGCCTTTTTCCCAAACAAAGAAGAGCCATCGAATGGCATGTTCAAGAGCCTGGCTTGCACATCTGGGGCAAAACCAGACTTTCTCAACCAAGCAAATCTCCTGGTTGTTGTACTTGCCGCCATTGCTCTGCTGATACTGTCAGCCGAATCAATGCCCGTCTGGAGGGATTCGCACATAGCGTCTTTACCGTCCTGTATGATATTCAGGAACGCCTCCCTTTCTTCTCCCTCTGGGATGCAGTCAGCCGCTGTAGAAGCACACTCCCAAAGTGTATGGCTGAATCTAGCAAGGGTGCAAGTAGCATTAATAGATTTTAACGCCATGCTACATGCCGAAAAAACTTTCTTTGCCATGGCATCATATTTCTTATCGTCCGTGTCCTGTGGGACGGTAGGGTAAGCAGTCTTGATGTCAGTAGAAGATGCTGCCTGTACCACCAGACTTTCTGGGGATGGATGTTTTGACAAAAACTCCGGGTCTGCAGAAGACACCCTGTATTTAGTAGACAGTTTTTTATTTACTGCCGAGACGACATCTGGGGTTTCCCAGTTCGTCATGATTTTCCTTTGAAGAGCTTTATGAAAAGGCACTACAGGATCCTCCTGTGGACCTTTATCAAGAATATCCGTGAGGTCATCTTGTTGGAAAGCCTGTGAAGGTGTTGACCACCCCATAAATTGTGATCCTGGCCATTAAGGCTCTATAGGAGGTTTCAGCATGCTCCCCCGGGTCTGGCCTAGCGAGCTCCACCTCAGGGGAAGTGTCTAACCCACTTGCCTCATGTAAGGAATCATGGAGATCCTTTAACCTGCGTTCTTCTGAGGATAACGCCTCTTGAACTGGGGTTGCAGGTCCCTGCAACTCAAATGTTTCTTCTTGGTCAGATAGTTCTCCCTCTTCCATAATTGAGGACATAGTTCTCAATTGGTCTGAACTCAGGGCTTTAAGTGGGCCGGGGCCTGCCGGGGCTGGGCCCTGGCAGGCTCTGAAATTTCGTTTTGAGGCGGGGCCCTGCCGGGGCCCACTAATCTCCCCTGGCAGCCCCGGCCACTACACGAAAAGGCATTTTTTTCTACAGCCTGAAACTCTCGCTCGTGTGCGAGAGCTTCAGGCTTCAGAAAAAAATGCCTTTCCAACATAATGGTGGCGCCGCACCTACGAGGCATCCCTTTAAGCAAGGGATGCCCGTGGGCCGGCGCCACCATTATGGAGACAACGTGAGGCCACTGGAAGCAGAGGCCTTGCTTTCTAAATACTGAAGCTCCCGCAGATTCGCGGGAGTTCCATTATTTAGGAAAAGGCCTCTGCTTCCAGCGGCCTCACCCTTTCAGCCTTAATGGTGACGCTGCCCCTCCTCAGCTGGCAAGGGGCAGCGCCACCATTAAGGCTGAATAGGCGAGGCGCTATCCCCTGCCAGGTTAGCCTATAGAAAATAAATGTAGAGATCAGCACCCTCTCCCCTAGGGGGAGCGGGTGCTGATCTCTACAAAAGGCTGCCCGGCAGGGGTGCCAGTAGCTATTGAGCCGAGGCTCGTCGGGTGGGGGGGGCGTGGCCTAACTGGCCAGCGGGACCCCCACCGTTAGGCCACGCCCCCTTGATGAGCCCCGGCTCATTTTGTGGTGCCACTTAAGGCACTGTCTGAACTCTCAAAGGGTGTGAAACCCATCTCCAAGGCAGAGGGTGCCAAACTTGTAATCGGCCTCGAAAACGAAGTCGTCGACGCCGAAGGCTTCGAGCGTTGCGTCGAAAACAAAGGCGGAGGCCTCGAGGTCCTCGATAGAATTGGGATTCTGCTCGAGGAAGTCGACAATCTCGACGCCATCGTCATCGAGGACCTGGGGATAGCCACTGGGTGCGCCGCAACCATGACTTTCCTTGGCGTCGACCCCGGTGTCGAAGATGGCGTCGAGTCGACAGACCCGTGTGTCGACACCGACCTCTGCGTCGACGGAACCTTAGTCGACGGCATCGACGGAACCTTCGAAGAAGGTTTCGAGGTCATAGCTTTACTCAAGGGTTCGTGACGCGCTCGAGAAGCTTCCTTCGCCGGGTACTGCAACTCGCAGCATTTCTGACCTTCGGGTCTTTCGACCAGAGCATCGCTCTCGGCAGTCTTCGAGGGGGTCGAGGCCGCTTTCTTGAAGAAGCTCATCATATTCCTCCCATTCAGCCCGGGAACTATGTTTCGTGGGGCAAGGGATTCTCTCAGGAGAAACAGAGGAAGAGGAGGACGGAGAAGGGGATCTTCGACGTCTCCTCTTCGAGTGCTTCGATCTCGAGGAGTGATGGGACCCACTCCGAGACCTGGAGCGCGAATGGTGACGAGGAGACGAATGTCTCGACTTCATCGAGGAAGAAGAAGCTTTAAAAGTCTTACCTTTCTCCAGCTTCCCCCTACGCTCCTTCAGGGCCTTAGCTGTCATGGACATACAGTCCTCGCACTCCGAACTATGGTGTTCAGCTCCCAAACACCACAGACAAACTCTGTGAGGGTCAGTCAGCGACATCTTTTTCCCACAGTCTCGGCATTTTTTGAAGCCGGACCGAGGGGTCGTCTGTTCCGACGAGGAAGCCATCGAGTATGGATCGATTATCTCGAGGAAATAGGATAGATTCTCTACGAAACTGAGCAACTATATTCCGAGGCACTGGGTAAGCGTGGAAAAACGGAACTGAGCAACGGACGCTGCGCGCAGCCTTTATAGGCAGGATGATGTCGACACGGCGGCTGTCGAGGGACATCGACTCGGCGGACGTCGACGCGCAGCGCCCTCTAGAGAAAAATTTTCCAGGGCCAGCAAAGCTGGAAAGAGATTTCTAAGATAAGGAATACGTCGGAGGACACAATCCCTTCGAAATGATGTTCTTGTTCTTTCAGGGTGCGTGATGTCTGGAATCAGCAGGTAAGGAATTCAGGAGGCAGAGCTGGACACAATGAGCGTCACGCTGCTAACCGCAGAGTAACGCGAAGCGTGTTCCTCCGTTTGGGCGTGGCTTATATAGCCCCAGGTATTCCAAGGCCCAACCACACCCAAAACACTAGACTGCATGGCTCAGTTCTTGGAACTGAGCTATGTGGGAGCCTCCATGTTGGACCCAGCCCATTCCAAAGTCCAGGCCTCCATATTACCTTCACATTAAGCATAAGCCTGGCGCCAGAGGCACCAGCACTGGCTCCAGGAGGGTCTTTGGCAAGGCGGCAAGGCCTTAGAGGCCATAATAGGCGACCCCAACTTGGCTCCAAGAGGAAGACTGACTTGCCTATAAGGGTTAGGGGTAGGGATCATGACAACATCGAGTGACTAGCCCCACCCTGGAGGTCATCTTCAAATTCTAACCCCAGAGAGCGGAATGTTGGTGAGGTGTAGCCTTGCTCCCTTAGGGGTGGTAGATGGGCACATGTGAGCCCATGAAAGATACCAATGCTGGAGAACAGAAGTTACAGGTATGCTATATACTCCATCTCCAGCATTGGATTTTACATGGATTCACATGCGTTGACTAGATTGCCACAGCAGGTAACATTCTGTAATAACAGGTGTAGAGGGAGAAGGCATCCCTTATTGTAACAAGGGTTGTAAGCCAGCCTTCTGACACTTGCTTACGCCTCCTTGTCCCTCCATCCAGTAATGCTTGACGAAGGTGTGCAGGACTGCCCAGGTTGCTGCACGGCAGATGTCTGACAGGGGAACCCCTGCCAATAGCGCTTTTGACGAACCCACTGCTCTAGTTGATTGAGCACAGATGGGTCCTTGCAATTGTCAATTGGCTTGAGCGTCCGCCACTGAAATTGCGGCGGAGACCCATCTAGCAATACCTTGCTTCGAAATAGGTTGACCTTTGTTAGGGCACTTGAAAGCCACAAACAGTTGAGACGCTCATCGAAAAATCTTGGTTCTGTCTATGTAGAACTTCAGGACTCTTTGAAGGATAAGGTCTAGTGAGTGCAAAGATTGTTCATCTGGCGTAGACTGATTTGTGAAGAATAGCAGTAGAGTTACTTCAGCTTGCAGGTGGAAATTGGACAACACTTTACTTTATTGATTTGTATTGCGCACCACTGACCCAGCGGCTTAAGGGCGCCAACAAGGTACACACACAAAGACATAACAGAGGGTTACCATTAGTCAGGCAAGAGGTGAACGATTATCTAGAATGTCAAAAACAGGAGCTCTAGGAGATCTAGCTAAACAGGTATGCTTTTAGTTTCTTCCTGAAAACAGATGTAGACATTTCCTCTAAGGTTCACAGGAACTGCATCCTTTATTTGCTTGAGACAATCTGCAAACCGGGATTTTTAGGTGCATGGTGGTGTTGGATCTCAGATTACGTGAATTAAATTTCACTTCCAGGACTTCTTTTAGATAGGCTGGTGCTATGCTTTTAAGGCATTCTTGAGTGATAGGAGAAGTCAAAAGGTGATTTTGGTTTTCATGGGGAGCCAGTGTACGCTCCTTCTCGCATCAGAGATATGGTCCTTTCCGTTAAGATGCATTATAATTCTGATGGCTTTGTTCTGTACAACTTGTAACTGATTAACTTGTGTTATGGGTAAGCCTACTAACAAGCTAGTGCAATAATCAAGTCTAGATCCCATTAGGGTCCTGGCAAGTACCTCTCTATTTTGTCTAGAGATAGAAGGATGTGCATGTGCCAGTAGTTTGATATGAGAGGCAGATGAAACTGGGATACTAACCTGTGCTTTCATGTTCAGGTTATGGTCACAATAGACCAAGGGTCTTTATCTTATTTTTCGCTTTGATCTCGTAGCCATCAATTTGGAATTGAGCATATTCCCTCCCCATCTTAGAAGTTTTAGCTGCTGTGCCTACTAGCATCAACTCAGTTTTGCTTGTATTGAGTGCAAGACCATTACTGCACATCCAACATTGAATCAAACCATATATCCGGTGGATAACGATCTCATCCTCCGCAAAGTTGCCAGTGAGGGGGACAACACATTTGTGTCGTCAGCATAGTTGACAAACTCAATTGTGTTTTCTTCCAGGCACTCAAAGAATGGGATGGTAAAAAGATGATAGAATACTGGAGACGGACATGCCCCTTTTTTGTACTCCCTGCATAAGGTCAATGGGTGTTGTATCTGCAACTGTACTGCTTACTCAGCATTGGCGACTGCGGGGGAAAAGACTCAACCCAACATGCTGCCGACCTTGAGAACCCTGCCACCTCCTCCAACCTGGCGACCACCAGAACATAGGTCCAACAGGTCGAAGGCGGCAGAGGGGTCCAGAAGCACGAGCATTACCGTCTGTCCATTGGCTATATAGCGCAATAGCCTAGACTTAAGATCCAGCAATGCTGTCTGTGCCATGGCTTTCTCTAAACCCAGATTGCCATTTGTTCAGAATATTGTTGGATCCGAGATATTTTGACACCTGTATATACGCAACCTGATCCAAAATCTTAAGCAGATATGGGGAGTTGGATATAGGATAGTTCAGTGGGTCTAGTGGACATAGGCCAGTTCTTTTTCAGTAGGGGTGTTATTCAAGTGCTCTTGATGGTATTAGGAACACAGCCTTCTCTAAATGAAGCATTAACAAATTTGCACAGAGCAGGGATGTGTATAGAAGAGCAGGCTTTGATGGCCAAGGCGGAACAGACAACCCCTTTACAATTCGTGGGTTTAAGTTTTTCCAGTTCGGATTCACTCACCGGTTTACTGTTCCTCTAGTTGCCATATTCTTCTGATGGGACCCAAAATTCTTGTGTCAATGGCTTCAATCTTATTTTTGATGGGGCTTATTTTAATCGAACATGGGGTCTTACACTGAGATGCACCAATCAACGTTTTTTACGACATCTCCTGTGTTGTCTTGACTGGGGTGTTCCAGTTCCTTCAAAATTTTAAAAAGCCTCTTAGTTGAGGACAAGCTTGTTTTGCATGGATGATTTTATCAGTACCTTTATCAGACCCCCTTAAGGGATTTTTTTCCATTTATACCATGTTTTGGTTTTTTCCCTTTCGAGTGCTTGCAACTCTGGGGTGAACCATAGATTATTCTCCCTCTGGATAACTTTTTTCTCTCTCAAAGGAGCCATGGCATTAACAGCCTTCTGTAGAGTACATGGCAGAGCATTTACAATTTCCTCCACAGTATGTAACTCATCCAGTTCCTCAGAGGAGTGTCAACCAGGGGGACAAGGCCTCTGGACTTAATTTCCAAACGTTTCTACATAATATCGTGGTTTTAGGCAATTTCGTGTTCACAATTTGCTTCTCACATACCATTACAAAGTGTACAAAGAAATGGTCAGACCAAGGACATGGGTAAATATCCTGATTGGCTATGGTCAGATTGTACCCCATCAGCCAATCCAAGGTATTACCCTTGTCGTGTGTGGCTGACTTCACAAGTTGTACAAAACCCAGGTCTGCAAGCGCCTCCTCAAGAGACATAGCACAAGCATCGTTATCATTCAGCCAGGGATTAAAATCACCTAAAATAAGTGCTCTGGTATGAAGTTTAAAAACAAAAACAAGACACAGTCACAATTTATGAGAAAAGTCAGGCATTACAGTAGGGGGTCTGTATACCAGGATCATATTAAAAAGGTATTCTCTGGATCTGACCTTACTTGAATGTGAAGTATATCACATCCATCCAAGTTTACAAAGTCGACTTTCCAGATGTCCAGCAGATTTTTTTTTTTTTAAATAAAGGCAACTTCCCCTCTGGTCTATCCTGGCAAAGTATGTTGTAGCCCTGTGGGATGATCAGCGCAAGTGAGGGCCTGGCAGCTGCATAAATCCATGTCTCATTAAGAGCGCAGAGGTCTACGTAATGTAGCGCTACATATGTTGCCACATCCAGAAGAAGCTTCACAAGGGAAAGCGTGTTAAGCAGTAAGCACTTAAGGCCTCCCAAACTACTCCAAAGGTGCATGGGTATCTTTGATTGGGATGTTTTGGGTAACACTCCCACAACTTTTTGTGGTGCTAGGCAGCCGTATACCGTGCTGGGACTCATTGGATCCTTGGCACAGGAGGATCCTATTCCAACCTGAAGGGAATCAGCATGCTTTCCTTTAATCTCTATGTGATACGCATTAGGTTGTTCTCCGACTAACAGTAATTTAGCAGCTCCTATTTCAGCTCCCGGCGTCATAAATCTTTTTACATAACCCTCCAGCGCTAGTCCTTCAGTTACACGAGGACCGTCCCCAGTGTTACGCATGAGAGAGCCTACCTGACCTACCTTTTCCTCTAGTAACGCCGTTCTGGGAGTGGATTCCTTTTTTGACCTTTCAATCAGTGCCAGGACAGAAGCAGCAGTCATATTAGTTACTAACGTGGAGCCGAGGTCACACCCGAAAAACCGGACCGCAATAGACCGTCTTGCCTTGTTCACGCACGCCGGCGCATTCACGCCTGGAATGCGAATTTGTAGTCCGTTAGACTACAAAACATCTGGGGATTGTAGTTTAACAGCACAGGTACAAGTGCAGAGCAAACAAGCTCTGTTTTAAATCGTGAACAAGATAAGAGCACCTTCAAACAATAAAATGATCAGAACACAAAAAATAAAAAGGTCACAACCTAATAAGAAAGGAAACTAAAAGGCTAAAATAGCAGTATAATAAAATTCTTAAAAATGCGACTCAGGATTCAAGATGGCCGCCGGCACTGATTAGACGTGACTGAGGCCTGGTTCGGGCGGCCCCACCCCCCCCCCCCCATGCCGAGGTACAGCATCTGGAGGTGGGAAAGCAACAGGATCGCAGAAGTGCACCCCGGGCAGTGATCCGAGGCTCCCGTAGTGCCGCAGGAGAGACGCAGCTCGGAGGGGCGGGTTTCCCCTCCCCCCATGAGACAATACAGGGGCCGAGGACCAGCGAGGAAGACCTGGAGCCTGGGGATTGCGCTGGAGTGGTGCAGAGGAGGGGTTGCGGGAGATCCCTGCCCCCCACCCAGCAGAGAGCAAGCAGAGAGCCGCAGCAGCGCAGATCCAGGGTGGTGCGGCCTCCGTGGGCTTCCCCCCTTTCCTCGGGAAGACAGGTGCTGTGGGCCGACCCGCGAGGAGGATCTGGAGACCCCCGGCGCCGCATTGGAGTTGTGCGGAGAGGGGGGCAGGTGATCCCTGCCTCCCCATCTTGTAGGGAGTGTATAGGAGGTCTGCGGCGATGGGGAGGCCCAGCTCCAGGAATGCTGAGCAAAGACCTCAACGGCTGTAGAAGCACGCTGGTGCACCGGAGGGCCTCTGATCTTGGAAGGTACGTGGTCTGGAGGAGGGGGGGGGGGGGTTCCCCCACAGAGAGGCACCCATACAAGTGGCAGCGGTGGCCCGTCAGGGGCTACATTGAGAGGCATGAGATCCGCGGAGGCCCTGGAGGAGATGCGGACAGAAGCCTATAGTGGACAGAACCGCTAGAGGGGACTGGGAGCTTGAGGAGCGGGGACGGCTGGTGCCTCCCCACTGGAAGAGCACTTATGCGAGCGGCCGCTGGGTCCCGCCGGGTGCCCCATTGAGCAGCGGACAGCAAGTGGGCTCCAGGGCAGACACGAGGAGGTGCAAACACGGTATACCAACAGAATGGCCCCTGGCGGGGACAAGAGGATAGAAGAACGGACGACTGGCTGACTGGTGCCCCTGCGGTGGTATCCCCAGCGGACTGAATACACCCACCAAGCGAAGCGAGCAGGCCCCTGCGCGGGAAGGAAGTGTGGGGTGTTGGGTTGACCGGAGTGGTGTCTGGGGAGAGCAGGCGCTGGCCGCCCTCGAGGTGAGGAGTGCGGCACTAGCGGGGGTGAGGCCCTCGCTGGGCAGCAGACCTTAATGTCCTAGGACCTGGAAGACAGCGAGACCCCCCCCTATCCCCCAGCTGCCCTGGTCCACTTGGGGGCAGACGGAGGACAAGACCCCAAGCATTAGAGGAAGCGCAGGAGAGATAGCCAGTGTGCAATGCTGCAAAGTCACTGAGGTGACTTACCATAAATGCCGACCAGGTCCAGGGGAAGGGCGGGGAAAGCAAATCAACCTGTGAGTGAACCCAAGGGAACATTAACTGCGCTTTGGCCTGCAATGGAGAACAGAGGTCGGAGCGAAGAAGGGGGTGAACAGTCGAGGGAGGCCTGGGATAGTGAAGGATCTGAGACCTCGACGCCGATGACGAGACAAGACCTCAGGAGAAATGCAGAATCGGAGGGACTCCTTGGCCAAAACCTTTCAAGAGCAATTTCAACTGATGCGGAGTGACCCAAACGCTGCCTTGGGAGAACTGCAACAGGAGACGGCTCAGCTGGGGGAGAGGGAGGACCTATTGGAAAGGGACCTCCAAGAGTGTGAAAGACATCAGCAAACAGAAAGACATCAGCAAACAGTGAGGCCATAGATCGATTGGACATTTCAACAAGGAGCTTGGAGGGCACTATCAAAGATTTGGAGAACAGATCCCAAAGGGCCATCATCAGGATCAAATCGCTGCCTGAGGCCGTTACCGACAACAACTGAAAGGAGACGTCCTGGGCATCTTTGCGGCGCTCCTGGGGGAGGACTCCCCAGGGCCGATCGAATTAGACAGGGTCCACAGGGTGGGCCGGTCTGCAGGAGGACTTAATACCAGACCTCGAGATGTTTTGGCGGCTTTCGCCCGGTATAGCCAAAAGGAGGCGCTTTTTGAGAGCGGCAAGGCAGAATGAACCGGTGCTTTACAAAGGACTAGAAATCTCTTTATTCCAGGACCTGGCCGCCAGTACGCTGGTGAGAAGGCAAATGGGCCCGGTTGTAAGGGAGTTGGCTAAGAAGGGGATAAAGTACAAATGGTCTTTCCCCTCGGCTTGGTGTTTGAGTGGGAGGGGAGCCAGAGGAGAGCCACTTCCCTTCAGGAGGCAGCGGCTATAATAAGACTAGATATGGAGGAGGGTGAGAGAGGCCGGGGGGGGAGGGGGGGACCCTTTGACCCAGGCAAACAAAGGGAGAGAGGCAGACCATGGGAATGGTCCACGTTTGGGGAGGGTCCTCGAGGAAGGGGGTTACGTGAGGGACAGCTGTGGAGGTGTCCAGCGGAGCCAAAGAGGGCAATGGAGGAGGCGGCACGGGATAGAAGGGGAGCATAGATTCACGGTTAGGGGCCTTGTGTTGGGGGTGGTGTGAACAGGGGCTTTACATGGGGGCCTGGGTGGACGGAGCTGAAAACATCCTGGATCAAATAAGGGCAGAAGCGTCCGAGGGGATGGGAGGGTGAACAAGGGGGGGGGATGAGGGGGGGCGGACTCACCCCAGGGTGGGGAGGGGGGAAGCCATGGTGGTCACTGGAGTAGGTCTGACTTGGGGTGATGGTAGGATGGAGAGGACAGGGACAGAAGGAGGGATAGCTTATCGCCCCCCCCCGCACACGAGGAGAGGGGGAGAGGGAGGTTTAAGGGTGAACCTGGGGTGGGGCTGGCGAGTAGGTCGCAGAGTGCAGTTTGTGCTTTCGCGCAGCCTTTAGATGGTTAACACATAACATGAGGGGGCTAAACTACCCCCTCAAACGAACAAAACTGGAGCACTTTATCAGATCTCATAAGCCGGATGTACTGGTGTTGCAAGAGACTCATTTACTACAGCGGGACCAGGGCCGCTTGCGCTTGAAGGGCTTACCACAGATACTGTTTGCATCGGGACCAACGAAGAAAGGAGGGGTAGCCCTGGCCTTTGGGAGGGGAATCAACTTTAGACTCCAAGATATTCGTAGAGATAGCAATGGGAGATACATTATGGTGAGGGGGGAGATAATGGGCTCGTGCTACAAGATCGTATCAGTGTACGGTCCCAATGTGGGTCAAGATCAGTTCCTGCGTGAAATCCTGGGCACCTTAGAAAACTTTCCGAGGGGGCAAATGATTTTGATGGGGGATTTCAATCTTGCTTGGGATAGGAGGTATGACTGGTCCCAGTATGAGCGTAGTGCAGGCGGCGTGGTGGTCTCTCCCTGATTGAGGGAGAGCTGGGAGGAGGCTGGGCTAAGTAATGTATGGCGTGCATTACGGGGAAAAGGAGGGGTTTACTTTCCTCTCCGATGTCCACAGAACCCAATCCCGCATTGATTACATCTGGGTATCCGCTAGCCTGATTGGGACGGTAGAGGCGGTCGGGCCCTCTGGGGATACCCGACCACAAGGTAGTTCAGATGAAAATGTGGCTCGGGAGACGAAGGCTGGGGGTGTGGAGCTGGAAATTCCCGGGGGAACTCCCGAGGGATCAGGTGTTACGGGAGGAGATAGGAGGCAAGATCCGGGACTTCGAGAGGAACATTGGCTTGGACACAAGCCAGAGCACAAGGTGGGACGCCTTCAAGGCGACTTTGAGAGGGGGAACTCGTCGCTATAAAGGCGGAGAGAAACAGGCTGTTGAGAGGTTTGGAAACTCAGCTCGAAAAGGGGGTTGAGGCCGCCAGGGCGCGGGTACGGGACACCCCTACTAGGAAGGCATACAGTGAGTATAGACTGGTGGAAGGCCAGCTGGGGATCTTGAGGACCAAAAAGGCAGAAGAAGCAATGCTTAGGGTAAGGCAAAAATTCTACGCAAAGGCCAACAAGGCAGATTCACTTCTGGCACGCCTCCTGCGGGGACAAAGGGAGCAGAAGGTTATAACAGCCATGAAGGATGAGGAGGGTAAGAGACTCACTCAGGCAGAAGAGATAAAGGGGAGACTAGTTGAATTTTATGAAGCGCTGTACTCTTCACAGTGCCCACATCCGCAGCCGCATACAGAGGTCTTGGGGAATTTGCCCCTCCCGCGATTATCTAGGGAGGAAGGCGAAGAGCTGGGCCGACCAATCACGGAGGATGAAGTGAGGGCCACCATAGTGTCACTCGCCCACAACAAGGCCCGTGGGCCAGACGGCTACCCGGCCTCCATCAAAATCTCACACCTTTTGGTCCCACATTTAACAATTATCCAACACGTTCGGCACTGGGAGCGGAATTACCCCTACGATGGAAGAGGCCAAAATAACCCTTATCCATAAAGTGGGGAAGGATCCAGAAGAATGTACTTCCTACCGACCTAATGCTCTTATAAATACAGAAGCAAACATTTTCACCAAAATACTGGTGAAGCGCCTGGAAAAGCACCTACCCTCGCTGATCCATCAAGACCAGTCGGGTTTTGTGCTGGGAAGGCAAACCGCCGATAAGATCAGGAGGGTGGCCCATTTGGTGGAGAAGTCCTGTAAGACAACCACTCCGGCGATCCTCTTGGCACTCGACACTGAGAAAACATTTGATCGGGTGGAGTGGTCGTTCTTATTCCAGGTGATGGAAAGAATGGGCTTGGGGCAGGGTTTTTAAACATGGTCACTGCTAACTATAAGAATCCTGTGTCGCGCATTCTGGTAAATGGGGAAATGTCTCAGTCATTCAGACTGATGTGAGGGACGAATCAGGGGTGTCCCCTCTCCCTGTTGCTTTATGCAATATACTTGGAACCACTTCTCCTGGCAATACGAGAGGCAGAACATATTCGGGGTATACCATTCAGGGGGGCCAAGCATAAGGTTGCGGTTTTTGACGGTGACATGTTGCTCACGCTAACGAACCCGAAGGTGTCCATCAAGGCAAGCATAGAACTACTGACCAAATTTGGGGATTTCTCAGGTTTGCGAGTTAACTTCCAGAAGTTAGAGTTAATGAATCTGTCCTTAGGGGAGCAGGAAGCGAGGGAGACGAGGGCAATCTCCACGTTTAAATGGAAACTGGCTGCAATATTTGGGTGTCAGGATAACCCCCCTCGCTGGCAGGCTGGTTTGGGGCAAACTATGAGCCCATGCTGGTGGCAATCAAAAAACACCCAAGAAAATGGGGTGCCCTAAAGATATCCTGGTTGGGAAGGTGGTTCTCCCCCAGGCACTCTATCTGTTTCAGGCCATTCCCCTGCCAGACTCGGAAAGTTTTTTAAAGAAATTAGATCGGGCGGTCAAGGAATTTGTCTGGGAGGGTAAGAGGCTGCACCTGTCCAACCGATTACTAATGCGTCGAGGGGAGGCGGGGGGCCTGGCTTTCCCCGATTTTCGCTGCTAACATGAAGTGGCACAGCTTAGGGTGATCAGGGAATGGTTTTCGGTGGACTATTTTAAGCATTGGGTGAAAATGGATAGAGCTGTAGCTCGGCACCATTTGGGGGAAGTACTCTGGCTCCCACGAAGGCTGAGACCGCTCCACCTATACTTGAGTGCGATCACGAAGGGAGTGTTGGACTGTAGCGATAGGGCGGTGGAGAAGCGGGCCATTACAACCTTCCCATCGCCGTTCACTCCAATCTTCAATAATGGGGACTTCACACAGGGGCTGGAGAGAGGGGCTTTTTTTGCAAAATGGGAGAGTGGGGGCTGTAGAACCCTGAGGGACATGTTTAGTGGTGCAAAGGTTAATACGTTTGAGGAATGCAAGCAGAAGTTAGGGGTGGGAGAGCAGGAGAGGCACCGATACTTCCAGATCTGGCATTGGGTAATGTCTGTGGCGGTACGAAAGGCTGCGACCCGAGAACTAACGCCATTTGAACGGTTTCTAAAAACGCACAAGGCGTCCAGAGGGTTAATCTCAGATTTATATAGGCAACTAGAGTTCGCCGCCCCGAAAACCATCTGGGCGTACAGGAGGGGGTGGGAACCGCACTCGGGAGTTAGAATCGAACAAGAGGACTGGGAAAGGTTATGGAAGCAGATTCCAAAGGTGGCAAAAGTGATCCAATTGCAGGAGGCCTGGTACAAGTATATATATGGCTGGCATTACACTCCAGCCCGCCTACACGCGATGTACCCGGCAACCTCGGGGAAGTGCTGGAGGGGTGGTGGGGAAGAAGGCACTGCATCCCACATATGGTGGGAATGCCCCATTATCCGGCCTTTTTGGGGAAATTTCTCACGGGCCCTTACCCAGGCACTGGGGGAAGTTGTCAGCCAGAACCCCTATCCCCCCTATACCCCCCCCCCCCCCCCCCCCGAGAGATTACTGGGGAATAGAGGGCAAGGGGGTGATGAGGAGAGGCGAGGTAGTACTAAGGCGAAAGTGGTTTTCACTTTAGCTGCAATGGCCCTTATTGCAGCGTTGGAAGACCCCTACGATTCCGACAGAGCAAGATTGGCTAAGGAAAATGTGGGATATAGTCTCGATGGAATGGGCAACCTATGCCGCCAATAATAAGTTGGAGAACTTCTCTGCGGATTGGAGAGACACACTGGCCTATCTCAAAGGGGCATTTAGGGAACAATGGTGCCCTCAAAGACTCAAACTGTTGGACATCTAGGGTTAAAAGTTGGAAGGAGAACGACTGGGTGGGAAGGACCATTGGCGCTGTGGCAAGGGTTGGTTTTTGGGTGCAGGGGTTTAGTTTGTCCCTGTTTGGATCAGTGTTTTCTTCTTTGTTTATTATGATGAAAATAATAAAAAGGTTAAAAGAAAATGCTACTCTGACAGGAAACGGGATGGTAAAGTAAAATACACTTTTTGGGTTAGTTCTTAAGACAACTTTTTTCTTGTCAAACCGTATATGGTCTAACACATGGAATAAGTTACTTACCTGCAACCCTGGTTCTCAAGCATTGGTATCTTTCACAGATTCACATGCTGTAAAAATTCCCTGTCAGGCTTGGTATCCTCAGTAACAGAGCAGCTTAAACAAACTGAAAACTTAGTCACTTTGGTGCTCTACTACAGTCTTTTTGGGCCATATTGCACACAGCCAATAGAAAGCCGCCCTTAACTCATCCCCCGTCAGCCATCTTCATATCTGGCAAGCGCACATAAGTGGCAGTAAAATACAAAAGACAAGCCATGTGGGGTAGGTGGGAGGGTCGCTTGTGAATCTAAGTAATTTATTCCTTCTCCAGCATTGGATGATCAATTCACATGCTTTGAATAAATTACAAAGCTGTATTACAACAATACACATGGGCGGAGGCATGCTCCCAGCATAACTTATCACTGGAGACGAACTAACCTCACAGAAAAAGGTTCTGCAGAACGGACTTGCCGACTCAAACTCGCCTGCAGAATCGGTCAACACAGCAGAACCTGGTGAATGTATGCACCCATCTCCAGCTGACTGCACGGGAGATGTCAGGCAGCGGCATTCCAAAGAGGGAAGCAGTAGTTGCAACCACTGCTCTGGTGGAGTAGCCCCGGGCCTGCTGGGAAGCGGCCTGCTGGGCTGTTGATCGCAGAATAAGATGCAGGCTGCAATCCATCTTGAAAGGGAGGACTTCGAGAGTGCCTTCCCGGGCCCTGAAGGTCCAAATGAAACTAGCAGTTGATCTGTTGTACAGAATGACTTAATATGTGCCAGATAGTACTTGAGGGGGCGCACTATATCCAGCGTTTGCAGGGACTGTGCCGCTGGAGATGGGGTGCCAAAGAAAATGGCAACACCATGCACTGATTGAGATGGCAAGAGGACGGCACCTTCGGCATAAAGGTTGGATTAGTACATAGAAGAGCCTTGTCCTTGTGAAATGTCAAATAGGGCCGTTTGGATGAAACTGTAATGGCCACCAAGTACGCGGTCTTCCAGGAAAGATGTTTAATGGATGCTTGGTGCACAGGCTCAAAAGGCAGCTTCATTAGCCTTGCAAGTAACTTAGCTCCCTCGCTGGCGCAACAGACAGGTGGAAAAAGACCGGAACAGCCCACGCTAGAACTCCTTCACCAGCCGATGGGGCCACAGGGATGGCACACCCGTGGAGCAATTGTACCTGGAGATTGCGCCAGGTGCACTTTAATGGAAGAATGCATCAAGCCAGACTGGGCCAGGGACAACAGATCCTCCGGCCGGATGGTCTGAGGTCGCAGTCTATGGTTCCTGCACCATACTTGAAAACGTTTCCACTCGCTTTTGTATCACTTTAAGGTGGCCAGAACTCTTACCCTGGTTAGGACAGCCTGGCAATCTTGCGGAAGGGACAGAGCCCTGATATTTAACACCACAGGAGCCAGGTCGTCATTGAGAGAGGCTGGGTCATGGTGCAGCACCACTCCTTGGTTCCTGGACAGGAAGAATTTGTGAGGGTGCAGCCTGATCATCGCCGCTAACGAGAGGAAAAGGAAGTCTAGTACCAGAACAGTCTCGGCCACTGGGGGGAAAGGGGGGGCAGGGGGCCCTAATCCCACTTTGCACCAATACTGTCTGAATTGCGTGTAAGACTCTGGGCACCAGAGGAATTGGGGAGAATGCATACAGAAACTTCCCTTCCCATGGTGGAAACACAAAGGCGTCCCTCAAGCTTTCCAGAAGGGGGAAGTGGCTGGCAAAGGTATTGCAGCAACTATTGTCCCAGGTGGAAAAAAGATCGATCTCCGGAGTACCCCATGTTTGAACCAGGGGCAGCGGATCGTTGTGCAGCTCCCACTCGTGACAAGAGCGTAACGCCCTGCTGAGGGAGTCCGCCAGTGTTCTGCATCCCTGGCAAATGAAGTGGAATGAGAAACATGTTGTGCTGTAGAGCCACAAAGCTTGTGCCTCCTTAGAAAGCTGTGGGGACCTCCCCACATAAAACATTGATGTTGTGTTGTCGGTGTAAATCAGAACCACCTTTCCTATCAGGAGGGGGAGGAAAGACTTCAGGGGCCAAAAGATCAACTGTAGCTCCAACAATTTGATGTACTGGCTCTTCTCCTCCGACCAAAGGCCTCTGGTGGTTTGGTCCTGACAATGGGCGACCCATCACGCTAGTGAAGCATCCATCGTGGAGATGGCCTGATGATCCGGCAACCTGAAGGGGGCACCTTGCACCAGACGTTCCCTCACTGGTCACCAGTGCAGGCTCTGCATGAAATCTGGTGTCTGAGCAATGCGGTTGTCCCAGGACCCTGAGGCTTGGATGCAGCGTGCATCCAGGAATTCCTGCACCGGCTTCATGTGTAGCCGGAAGTTGGTGATCAATGGGATGCATGACGACAGCATCCGCAGCAAGGATTTGTGGTAGCAGACTGGTGTTACCTGGTCGCCGTTGAGCTAGCGCACCATTTCCATAAGAGCCGCCACCCTTTTGTCCAAGGGCCTGGCGGTGCAGGTTTGGGTGTCGAGTCTTGCTCCGATATAGAGTGCCTGTTGCGATGGTACCAGACACGATTTTGGGAAGTTGGAGAAACCCAGTTGCTGTAGACACTGGGTGGTGGCTGCAGTGTTGGCCTCTGCCAGCGGATAGGAGGGGGCTCTCACCAACCAGTCGTCTAGATACGGGTAGATGTGAATGCCCCTCCATTGCAGGTGCGTCACCACCGGCGCAAGGCATTTGGTAAACACCTGCGGAGCAGACCGCAGGCCGAATGGAAGGGCCTTGAATTGATAATGCACCCTTGTCACCACGAAGCATAGTTAGCGCCGATATGAGCTGGCGAATAGGGATGTGACAATAGGTCCTCAAGGTCAAGAGATGCCGACAAATGTCCTTGTTGCACCAGGGACAACACCTGCTGCAGAGTGACCATGTGGAATGTTTGTGCCTTCAGGAACTCATTGAGCGCGCTTAGATCTATGGGCCTCCAACCCCCTGATTTGCTGTGCAGTGATTTATTTCCTTAACACTAAGGAGTGGGAGTCGACTCCTGTGCCCACTTCATCCTTTGGAACCTTCCCCACTGCACCCTTTAGTTGCAGAGATCGCACTTCCTGTAGCAAGAGGTGTTGCAACTTTTCTGGTTTGTGTGGGAGGAATATCCAGTGGATAGTCCATGAACTCCAGCAATTGGCCCTGCTGGAGGAGGGATGGCACCAATTTGTCAGTTGTGATGTTTGACTAGTCTTCTAATTCGACAAACCTTGACAGTCCTACCACTGGGGTGCTGAAGCAGGAGGACATGGCCCCGGGGCTGGTCATGTCTGTTTGCCGGCCTGGCCCCTAGATTGGGAGGAGCCATGGCAATGTTGCAAACCCCTGCAGGACTGACTTCTTTCTGTACTGGTCCCCGGTCTTGTAAGAGGAGGAAGGCTGGTAAGTGGAGCCGTTATCCCGAAAATTCCAGCCATAACGCCATTTCCACCGAATGAAAGGGCTGGCGCCTTTGCTGCAGCGTGCCCAAGGAGCGATCAGTATCCATGTACTTTTTGATGGACTGTAATGCCTTGTCCACCTTTTTTCCAAAAATGGCAAATCTGTCAAAGGGCAGATCAAGGACCCTGGACTGGACATCAGGTTGAAAGTTTGTGGCCTTGAGCCAACCCAGTCTGCGTAGAACAGCTCCATTCCCAAGCTGGTGAAACCCAGTCTCGCCGATGTCCACTGAAACCGTGACGGCATCGTCTGACGCCAATTCGTCCTCATGGAAGATGTCCATGGCCTCTTGTTTCTTGTAATCAGCAGGAGCAGGGGACCCATTTTATACCACAGTTCACAATCATGTGTTAGTATGGCCATAGCATTTGCTGCCTTGATAGTCGTGGCTGAGGTGGTAATAGCCTTCTTACCAAAGGCGTTGAGGTGTTTGCCTTCCTTGTCCGGAGGGACAGAGCAGGAGGACAATGGGTTTGCCGACCGTTTCCTGGCAGCAGCAGAGAATACAGAGTCTGGCGTGGGTTCGATGTGGAAGCAGGCGACAACGCTCTCTGGTGCCCTGTACTTTGTCGAACCGGTCCTTCTTAGCCAGGGCAGTAGCAGGATGCACCAAGGTGACCAGGCCATCTTCCCAGACGAATTCCAACATCGGGCTGGACATCAGATGTCCTGCATTGCTCTCTGCGCTGGTACCCTTTTGCTGCCCCTCAGGCACAAAGCCGAACATTTTGGCCACCCTGGACATGAGCACGTGGCGAGTCACTGACCGGAATCTCATCCGGTTGCTCATCATTTGTGATGAAACCGTCAAATTATTAAAGTTACTCACCATAACAGTCCATAGTCCCCTTTCCTCCATCTTTGTGGGCGTCCACCAACAGGGCGACTTTACCAGAACCTTTGGCAGGGAAAAATTGAGCTTCACCTTTAAATTTAGTCTAGCGTGCAGGGACGTGGCCCGAGGCGTGAGAATGCCCTGCCGAGGCCACACCCTATGGCACCTCATTTGAATCCCCTTTCAACACATCGGACGCTTAGATACCTGGCTACTCTTAGTTCATATTAGCCCATGGCATAGTAGCGGGGCAAGGCGGGTGGGTTCTATGGAGGAAAGGGGACCATGGACAACGAGTACTCTAGTCACTACAGTGAGTAACTTTAATTACTCATAGGTTCTGTCCCCTTTTCTCCATCCTTTTGGGTGATTGCACCGAACAAGAACATAGGGTGGAGCTGTGATAATCTGCCTCATCTCTAGGACGAAGCAAAAAGGTTCTTCAGAAACACCTGACCAAACTGTGCATCGCACCTGGAGCTGGAGTCCAGTGAGTAGTGCTTATAGAAGGCTGACAGAGTGGCCCAACTTGCTGATGACATCCCAAGAAGCAGGTCTCTGAAACGTGACGACTGTGGTCTTGGCTCTGCTCTGACAGCATGGGCATGAATCCCCTCAGGAACAGGTTTGCCCATGGCCATGTACGCCTCAGAGATGCTAGAAAAAACAACTCAAGATTGATTAACCCCCTCTTGATCACCTGTGGTTCAACAGGCCAAAGAAGCACATATTACTACTTTCTTTTCATAAAGTAGTAAGACAGGATCTCCATGAAAGTTAAATTCTCAAATTCTTTGTAATTTAATTGATTTGTAACAATAACATCTAAAATCAAAATATCAAACAAGCAACCATAAGTGCGAGAAAAAAAGGGGAGTTAGTAAGTGACATTAGTCTCCTCCGGTGTAGTCCATACATATTGTATAGTTAATTGAAGGTAGATTAGGAAACAATTATTAACAGTCTTCCTCGTATATCAGTTTGTAATTTTCAACTTAATATATGTTACATGTCATTGTTTGAAGACCACTAATAGGGTATTCTAACAGGGATAGATGAAGCTTCATATTAATAATTCTTCAAAAGTCGACATATGATTTGGCCTTCATTCTCCATACTAGTGCTGTTGGTGTTCTGTTTGTTGAGGCCATCTTCAGGACAAATTGCTTCAAATGAAGAGTTTGATTCTAACCCAAACGATCTTGTGGTCATTCCCACTCTAAAAAAGTAAAAAGACAGATTGTCAAAAACCTTCCTTAAAAAATAATAAAAATCTTTCCTTGGAGATGCCATCTAGACATCCTTCTATTAAGTCTTCAACGTGCACTGACCAGTAGAACAAAACTGTTCTGTGACTTGAGCTTGATCCTGAGCAACTTATATGTCATAGTCTGTCTCTTCGGGTGCCATACAGCTACCTGTCAAATAGCAAATAATTTCAATTTGCCCATTTTCTTTTAATACACAATTGCTAGTCTTGCCTAGAAGTGTTAGTTTAATTTAATGGCTCACCTGCTGTTCTGTCGAATAAACAAAGTGTTGCTGTCTCAACTTCTTTGTTATTACTTCCCAACAGTGTTTTTTCTTTTAACGAAACGTACCATCTTGATTTGACAATGGTTTGAGGCTGTACCCGATCTGTAGATAGGGCAACGTCTATTTTATTATACGAAGTGTTCACTATACCCATGTTTAAACAGAACATAAGTTTAAAATGATTTTGGTCATGTTTATTGGCAATTTGTATTTCCTTTATGTAGTGCTGTTTTGTGACCTACTTATGTTTAACTAGTTCAATCTGTTTTAACGAGCGTGCTGACTACTCAATGTGCGGATGCTTTTACCTTCTAACTCGTGTGTATCTTGTTAATATCATGATCTCT
Organism: Ambystoma mexicanum; assembly: GCF_040938575.1. Taxonomy (NCBI): domain Eukaryota; kingdom Metazoa; phylum Chordata; class Amphibia; order Caudata; family Ambystomatidae; genus Ambystoma; species Ambystoma mexicanum. The sequence continues at coordinate 408,670,526 of NC_090936.1, forward strand.
TAACCATTATTCGCAGGGAAATAGTGTACGCTGTATGCTCCTCGGTGTGGGAGAACTGTATATGCTGTATCCTCCTCGGCAGCTACCAAACGAGTCTATACAGATTCATACTCGGAAACGCAAGAGTTGCCGTTTTTCTTCCTGTAACGTAAGCGTTCACGTGACGCCTTCATGGTGCGTCACATGATCGCTGCAAACATGTTGACATTTAGAATGCTGATTCCTTCTGTCAAATCTCTTTACGGATTCCTGATTCCATCTGTATTGTGCGTGCAAACACATTCATACTACTTGTTCAAACATATGGGTAGGCAAATGGCTGTCTGCAGATCAAACAGATAAAATTGAGACATTTATAGAAGACATTCTAACTGTAGAAAGACAAATTTTGTTTTGACGCCCTATCCAACTTCATAAGTATGTCAATTACCTCAATTACTTCAGTGTCTTATTTTATGACTGCCACTTTGCTTAAGGTGCCTCCTTTTAATTGGGGCTGTCCCAATGGTCACGGTGCCTCTTCTGTATTTGTAGATGTTACCATTTACTAGGGTGTGCGATAATGTCCACCCACCTAGTTTGCCTTTTCAGCTAGTAAGAACATGGCAAAAAATAAAAAATAAATGAACAATCTGCTACTTCTCTTGGTTACTGGATTCTGATATGGATTTATATCAGACAGCTGACATTTTTTATCATTGATATTTAGATGGTTATATATTGCGATGATGTCTTCCTATAATGTTTTCCATACTCGCAATAATTTGGCAGATGTGATCACAAAATCAATTTGTTGCAGAGTGTGGAGTTTATATGCACAGCTTCCACTCTACTGCTACACTTAATCCATTTTGTACCGTGTCTATATCATAGATCCATTTCTGTTCACATCTTTTTAGGGCCAGGTCTTGGTTACCCCCTCTTGGAGATTGTTTGATCACTTGTAGAACACACCAGAAGAGGTCGGTGGACTTTTGTTTTTGCATATAATGTGCCACCAGTGGTTTATTGTCCACCTTGTTTTTGATACATGACCTATGTTCACATATCCATTGGTGATCTTGTTGCATCGTCTTTCCAATATAAATGAAGTCGCAAGGGCACTTGATGACATACACAACCCATTGTGTCAGGCAGTTCGTAAAGTTGGCGAGTTTTACCTCGACTCCCTTTAGGTTTATAGTTTTTATGTCCTTTGTCAATCCGCAAACAGAACATTTTCCACATCTGTGGGGTCCTCAACTGGTGAGAGACCCCACAGAAGCGATTGTCTGCATTGGACATGGTCTTTCACAGGATAAGTGTGAACTAGAACGTGTCTCAAATTGTTTTGGCGTTTGAATGCAAAACGCGGAGACGGTGGATTGAAGTCAGCTGTTTTTACTATATGCCAGTTTTTTTAAATGACTTTACGTAGAGCATTACTGATAGGACTGAAAGTGCTCGCGCATGTGATTTTGTCAAGATTTGTTTTATTCATGAGGTGGCGACTTGTCTCCGGGTTAGTATGTTGGGCTCTTTTAAAAGTTATTTGTATTGTCTCTTTTGGGTAGCCCCTGGTTTTGAGGGCTTTACCGATGATGTTTATAGTCTACTATTTGGGTGCAATTTCTGCATATACGCAGACATTTTCCAATGGGTAGGCTTTCTTCGAGACTCTGTGGGTGAAAGCTGCTATATTCTAGGAGCATATTTTTTTGTCCGTATGTTTCATATATTGGACAGTTTCAAGTTTTCCCCGATTCATTTTTATAGTTTCCAGGTCTAGAAAGGATATTTTATATTCATTAAACTCAATGGTGAATTTAATTAATGGATTCGGTCCATTTAACCATATTTGGAACATTTTAAGTTCAGCAATGGAACCTCTACAAATCAAAGATATTGTCTATTTACTGATACCATGCAGTGATGTTCGTGTGAAAAGGATCATCACTTTGGTAAATGGAATTCATTTCAAAATTATCCATATAGAGGTTTGCAATGTCTGGGGCGAAAGTCGCACCCATACTAGTAACATGTTGTTGGTTAAAGAAAGTCTCCTCAGAGGAAGAAATTCTCAGTTAATGCCAATCTGATGCATTCTAAAATGAATGCCGTTGGAAGTTTCTCAAAGGCCTCTGGGAGATGGACTGAACCATCCAACGGGCGATGGAAGCCTGAGCCAGGGGGAGGAGACCCAAAAGCCATTAACAATGCCTTTGACTTCCTGAACGATTTAATCAGAGAGAGAACGTGAGGACCCTCTTGAGGTCCAAGGAATGCAGGGCCCTCTCTGCCACGGACTGCGGGTTCTGGAAGAACACTGGCAGGGAGATCTCTTGATTCAGATGAAACAGACCACCTTGGGCAAAAAGTTTGGGCGAGTGTGCAGGATGACTTGGTCGTTGTGAAAGGTGGTCAAGGGCTTGCACGAGGACAATGCACTTGCTGACCAACACTGCAGGCAGAGGTGAGAGACACCAGTAAAGTTAGTGTCACCAAGAGGATGTCTGCAGAGGCAATCTGCTCAAAAGGCTTGGCTGCAAAGCTGCAAGAACCACATTGAGGTCCCAGACCAAATGCAGCCTATGTTCTGCAGAAAAAAGCCTAGACAACCCCTTAATCACATGGTTGGCCACAGAGAGCACACGCCAAATAAGTGTGGCATGTGTCCACCTGAATTCCAGAACGAGCCAGGTGTGCTGAAAAAGCCAGTATGCCATCCAGAGGTCAGGTGACGGGGTCCAGACCTTTTTCACGAGCCCAATGGCAGAACCTAGTCCATTTACTGTCATACTGGAGCCGAGTTGAGGGCCTGCTGAACAATGCCCCAGTTGTCATCCGAAAATTGAGCATGCTGAAGCCTCATCTGGTCAGGAACCAATCCGCCAGTGCCAGCTTGACCGGGCCCGGATGCTCCACCACCTCACCCTGCTGAGTCAGGAACCCCCTGCTGGAGATCAGAAAAAGGACAGGACCTTGGGAGCACAGCTGCAGTAGATCTAAAAACCAGGGTCTCGAAGGGCAGTGGGGGGCAATCAGAAAGAGGCTGTAACCCACCAAAGACTGAAACTGGCAGAGGGTCCATTGGGGCAGAGGGGTGGGTGAGAAACGCATAACACCTGCAGTTGTGCTAACACATCTGGAAGGCAGCTCCCAGAGAACCCTGTCCTGGCCATGAAGCAAACTGGGGGCACCTGGAATTCAGAGGGGATTTGAACAAATCCAGATTTGCGAACCCCCTTCTCTGGAACAGGGGCAACAAGGAGTGTGTACAACTCCCACTCGCAGATGTTAAACCCCAGGTGGCTCCGCTGGTCTGCTTCTGCATTTCTGTCCCTCGGGAAGTGGACTGCTGAAATCCAAACTCCCTCCGTCAGGGCCCATTCCCAGATCAATACCGCCTCCATGAAAATAGAGGGTTGGGATGAGGGGGGAGGAACGGGTGCCAACCTGCTTGTTCAGGTATAAAATTGTAGTTGGATTTTCCATCCTGACCAGAACTGATTTGTCCCTGATGAGGGGCAAAAACGCCTTGAGTGCCAGGCCCACTGCCCTGAGCTCGAGCGGACATATGCAGAAGGGCTTCTGTTCTGGACCATGCTCCATGAAACGTATAGCCCCCCCAGCTCGAAAGAGATTAGTGTCGTCACCACTAGGGTAGGCACTGGACGGGTGAAGGGGGCTCCCACTGAAACATTACCATCCATCAGCCACCAGCGAAGATCGGACAGTAGAAGCAGTGGTATTGGGATCCTATCCAACTGAGACCCCATCTCCTGATCTCAATAAGCCATCAGGTGGAGCTGGAGGCACCTCATCCTGAGGCGAGCGTGCTGAACAGTGAGCACGCAGGAGGCCATCAGGCCCAGAATGTGATGGAACCACCATGCCGAGGTAGTTGTGGTTGTGTTGGCCAGAAAGTGCCCCACGACCTTGCAGAGGGACAGAAGCCTCTTGGGCATAGGAAACACCCGCTGAAGGGTAGTGTTCCAATGTAGCCCTAGAATAACAGTTCCTGTGATGGGCACAACTGTGACTTCCTCTGTTTGAGGGATAACCCACCCCAGCTAAAAGGAAATCCACCAATCTCTGGCCAGAGTGCACCACCCCTTCGGGTGACCCACCCTCACCAGCCAGTCTTCCAAATAAGGGTACAGGTGATGGCCCTCCAAACTGAGAAGGCCTGCCACTGCGTTCATCAACTTAGTGAAGACACAAAGCCGAGTTCAGGCTGATGGGGTGGCACCTTGTACTCAAAGTGGCACGACAATCGTGAACCGCAGAAACCTCTGATGCAGTTGGTAGATGGAACTTTATGTCCAGTGAACACGTCCAGTCACCTGCAAACAGAGACTCTGCTATGTGCGCGGGAGTAATCATCTTGAAGCTTTGCAGAAGTAAAGACAGATTTAGAAATTACAAGGCCAGGACAACACTCAGGCCAGCTTGGTTGCTCTTGGGTACCTTAAAATTCTGTAAATAGTACTCAGCACCCCTGTCTACAAGAGGAATGTGTTCCATCACCTGCATTTCATGATGCCTACCCCCGGGGACCCAGACCAAGTCCAGCAACCCCGGAAGCAGGCATCAAGTTATACTAAGCAAACCCAACAACCCCTGCTATGGGCTATTTGGGTGCAATCCTGGCGCCTATGGCTGCAAACCATACTGCAAACTCACCTGATGCAGACCATGCTGCAAGAGCTCCAAGCCAAAGGAGGCTTGGAAGGGACTACTTTACCTAAGGGACTAATTTTTACTTGGGTGGGGTCGGGGAGGAATACTTACCTGGGACTACTTTGGAGGCTATTTAAACCACGCTGAACTCACCAACCTTCGCAGCATCTTCACATTCCACCGCATCCTTCTGCATGCTCCCGCCGCACTCCAGCACCTAAGGGGAAGACAAGAACAGCAAGGTGAGCCAAGGGAATACACAGAGGCAATATTAGTTACCCCCCCATAGACTTACCTGATTTTACCACTGGGGGTACTATTCCTCTTAAAGGGTCGCCGCAGCTTCCACTGCATCCTCGCCGAACCCCGGCCCCTAAGGGGAAACAAAAGGACAGCAAGGTGAAACAAAGGGACAAACAAGGGGAAACCTCCTCACCACAATAGACTTACCTGATTTTACCGCCGGAGGCATTATTCCCTGAGACTTCATATTTTCTCTCAACGCCTGAATAAGGGAGAAAGCAACAGGTTACATATTGACATTATTTTATCGAACTGTGTTAGATAATGCAAATCCTTACCTGAATATTACTGGTTGCCACGAGGAACTCTTCGCTAGGGTCAAGCTGCAACCTGCAAGGAATTGGAAAGAGTGAAAGTCAGACATTTGAACTCTTATGAACTACATACTTAGGGCGTCTTGCCGTGAATCTCTGAGTCAATATTGTTCTGGAACTCACCAATTCCTTCGAGCCAGTGAAGCAACTGGTTATCAACGCGCCCCGGCACTCAATGCGGGATGGAGAGCTCATCTTTCCAAACCATCAGGTGCGACTATAAGAGGGGACATCATAGGTGTTCAGTGGAGTGATCAGTGGAGAGAACAGCGGGAGTTGGGAGGGTTAACGCTCAACTCCACGGGTGGTTAATTCCCTTTCTCCATTTGCAGAAGAATATTCCTACGGGCCAAGCAAACGAAGCTAGGTGGGCCAGTCCAGTCCGTCATCTCGGCACTACGCGTCACATTGGTGGAGGCCGCAGCTGTCCAGTTCAGATAGACGCCCCTGTGGGAGCCAGGTGAGCGTAACACTGCATCTCCATGAGTTCTTGTTGCCACCTTTGGCCACTAGATACGTACGGCAGGCGACTGCCTGCACAAATGAGTGTGCCAGATGCGCACAGAAGGACAACACATTAACCAGTGAGCATGCCAGCAGATCCATCTCGTTTGTCGTGGCCCATTGGCAGAACCTTGTCCACTTGCTCTTGTACTGACTCCTGGTGGAGTCGCTTCTTGCACCCTGGATGATAGCCAGGTTGTTCTGTGAAGTGTAGATGCTTCAAGGTGACCTTTTCAAGAACAAAGTCATGGCTAACTTCTGCGGAGCAGGGTGAACCACTGTGCCCCCCCCCTCCTGGGAGAGTAAGTAGGCTGGACCCCAATGGGAGGTGTATTGGAGGCTGATCCGACAGAGGAGTTCCCAGAACAAAGGTCTTGCTGGCCACCATGGCGCTATCAAGATGAGTAGAAGGCTCTGTGACTCCTTGACCTTGCAGATTACCCCGTGAATCAGCAGAGTGGAGGGGAAAAGCGTATGTATTCATGTTGTTCCATGGAATCTGCAACGCATCCCCCAGAGATCCCATGCCTTGGTCCTTCCATGAAGCAAACTGGTGGCATCTCCTGTTGCTCGTGGTGGCGAATAGATCTACCGGAGGGTGGCCCGACATGTCCAAGATCACCCGCAGGACCACTTAGTTCAACTGCCACTCATAGTTGTGACCCCCAGCCTGCTGATTGTCCGCCTCCAAGTTGGATTCCCCCAGAAGGTGGACTGCTGAGAAGTAAATGTTGTTCAACAGTGCCCACTCCCACATGTCTACGGACAGCCTGCAGAGTAGAGGGGACCTGGTACTTCCCTGCTTGTTGGTGTCATTTTTGTTACATTTTGTATTGAGGTTTATGGTTCACAAAATGAAACCTTTTACATATTCATTCCTACTTGCAACCACATCAACTTTACCAGAATGCATATTGCATAAACACTACACATTTCCTAATAAAGAGAAAAAAAACAAAAAAAAGAAACAAAGGAGCACGCAACGCATTCTGTTTCCTATCCATATGGACAGATAATTCACCCTCCATTAAAATATATTCCACAAATGTCGTTACTGCTAAAAATCAGACATATTTTCTCCAATTAAAAATCTGTCACACCATTCCACCGCTGTTAGTGAATGTGTCTGCTCCAAATAGCGTGTTTTAATTACGGTCAGGGCTTTACAGCTAGTTACTAAAGGAAACAAGGACTCTTTAGTCTCATTATCTCCACAATATCTAGAGTGTGAATCAGCCTCAGCAATCTGCTTCCTTGTCAGTAGCACTTCTTTTGAATATAGAATATTTAAGCAACAGCGCATAAACAAATCCCTATAATGTGCTAACTGGAACCTTTGCAGGTAGACCGAGATTTGGTTTAAACCTCTTACTCCCCCCCTCACCCGCCCAATGTTAGTGACAATCTATTTTTGCTTCTCGCCTCCAAAGTAGAAATCCAATCTAGGTATTGTAGTTTTTTTTTTAAACCTTAATGATTTGTAATGGCGGTCTGTTGGGATATCACACAATTTCAAATCACTTTCACATTTGACCTTCCAGGTCATCAATCCATTAGCTGGGGCCTTTATCTCACCATGACGAATAATGTCATAAGGGAGTGGACTATCCAAGGCAACACATTTCCCAAATAAAGAAAGATTATTGATTCCATGCACTGTAACCCTAAGTCAAATCGAATGACGGTTACCTGTATTGAGTTTGGAAGTCTAAGAACCTTCCTCCAAAAGAGCCCCTCCAGCATTCCCCATACTTTCCATGTTAAATTCAGCATGGATTCCACTCCATAAGTTAAAATCTGTACCGCCTTCTATTTATAGAAGATACGCGGAATAGCTGAGAAAGCGCTGTACCTCCTGTGTAGCCATGCCCCCTGGGCTGCTCTTCTTCCCACCTTCCCACGCAGCAAAGCAAGATGCGTGCTCTCATCCAGATCTTTATTAACCATGGTATCTATAGATAGGTTATAGATTCCACCATCTACAGTTTTTCCTCATCCACTCTCCATGAATACATTCCTTTGCGTTTTCTGCGCACCAATGACATGGCCAGGACTTTAGATTTTTTCACATTCACTCTCAGGCCATTCTCCTTCAAGTATAAGAAAGGATCTTACCCTGAGCTGGAGACCAATCGAGGTCTGGTCGATAAAGACCAGGTCCTCGGCGTACAGGACCCACAGCATGTCAATGGTGTTTGTTTTAGATTTAAAGGCCCGAATAGACATCTGAGAGTCCCTCGGGAGACGCATTTAAAGATTGAATAATATTGGGGCCAGGGAACAGCCCTGCTTTAGCCCCCGAAAGGTGGGAATTCTTCTCGAGAGAGCCCAAATAGATGTCAATGTCACCTGGACTGATGTATTAGTATATAAGACTTGTATCGCCTCAATCTGGGCTGGGGGGCAGTTCTAATCCACCAATTTAGACCAAAACCGCTGCCTGCTGACACCATCAAAAGCTTGCTCCAGGTCCATGAAAGCCAAAAAGGTGTTTACTCCAGATTCCATGAACCTCAGCTGCAGGAGGTTCAGCAGGAAGATGTTAAGTGAGATAGGCACTCCCTTAAGGCCCGTTTGACGGGGATCAAGATGTTCCGAGCCCAATGCCCATGAATTTAGATGTCTTAATAGCATTGACGCGAAGAGCTTGCCAAAGGAATCGATAAGGGCGATCATTTTTCAGATTGCCTCGTCCTCCCTTCTTAAAAATAGGCACCAGAACCACCTCACTCCATGTCAAGGGTACCTGCTTCGTCATCATCTGATTAAAGAGCTTGACCACAAAATCCACCCAGGCTTCCGCATTTCATTTTAAAACAGTTCACTATACTATCTGGTCCGTCTGCCCTGGACGAACTTAGCCTTGCAATCACCCATACAATTTCATCTTTATCAAAAGCAAATGATCACATGTCCCCCTCACTCAAAATAGTTCGCCTCATCACTTCTGCCCAATTCAAATATTCAGTGTAATTTTACACCCATCTTTCATCCATCACTTGAGCAATTATCAACGCTGATTGAAAACTGCCCCCAAAGGTTCCTTGTATTATTTTTGTAGACCACCCTCAACATATGTGCACAATCCTGCTGCAGCCTTGCTGGTTTGGATGCCCGGAGCCAGTTGTGGTAGGTTTGCTTCCTTTTTCTTTTTTTATACCAGTAAAATCATCTCTGCATCTTTAAAGGTTCCTCTTGTCTGCTCTGAATAGTTTCCTTGGTCGCCCTCGTCCCCATAAGCCTTGAGAATACAGGCATATTCCATCTTGCTAGGATTTTCTGAGGGCTAGTTTAATTCTTAGCTTATTTTCCCCATGATACTGGTGCTACCATATTCCTCATCTGTTTTTACCAAACTCCAGTTTATTGCTGGCAAGTTTTGGAAACTGGAAGGCATCTTTATAACCTCAAACTTTTCTACTGCTACAGAGACATTTGCAGACACAAAGCAATAATCCAGACATGCCCGTTGCGCCCCTCTCTGCCATGTACAGGCTCCCGGGATATCCCCATTGTCTGGCCATTTGACATTGCCAAGTCTTGTGCTCTTGTCTCATTTAACCAGGTTAGAGCTCTTTTTCCCAGCAGCGAATAACTTGGCACATCTCCCCCAATTTTTAGTAGATGCATGTTAAGGTCTCCACATATAATAATGTGGGGAATTTTCCGCTGCGACGAGAGCTTCGTCCAACAGCACCATTATGGAATCAATCACATTGCACACATATTCACACTCCAATATAAATTCAAGAGGAGGATTGTCATCTTCAGCCTAGTGTCCAGACTGATGCCCCAGCCGCACCATCTGGACAAAGGTGTTTGGCCGGGACACTCTTTCCACAACCAGACCTCTGTCAATTTTAATTATCATTAGTAACCCTGAATATGGCCTCCCCGGCAACGCTTTGTGCTGGATTTAAGTACACCTCATATCCCTCACATATTGGTTCAGACTGAAGCCAGGTCTCCTGTATGCAGATCATATCAAATAGATCCAATCCCAAATTTCCATTTGCGAAGAGATCGACAAAGCCCCTTGTATTCCAGCAGCCTTTACAAAGGACCTCCTAAAGCCTTATTTGGCTGTAAAGCTGGCAGAGTTCCACCAATGTCTCCACCAGCCATGGCCAGCTATCAGGCTCCTTCCCGGTCAACGGCTCGAGATTCATTAGGGAGAGTGCGCACAGTTACCAGGTGGGAGGAGGGCGATATAGGTTTTTCCAATGCCCGACAATCATTCTCACTCAAACTGGATTCACATGAGCCCACCGCGCACATGCCCACCAGTTCTTGTATGTTAGTGCCTGAACGCTGTTCTTGGGTGGAGGTAGTAAGCAACCGTACCTCCTTTAATACCCCCCCTGTGACAGCCACACCTATTTTGTAGCCCCTGCCCCTCAGTGTCCTTTTCCAAGCGTAGAGCCTGCTTTGGAGCTTCTAACAAATGATCCTCCACCTCCGCTTCTCACAAATTCACGGGAAGCCGGCCAACCCTGTAGGTCTATAGTAGTGTTTTGATCTCAACCTACGCCTTCATATACTATAGTGGACGCATTGTTATCGCTATTAGCTGGTGTCACGAGAATTCTCATCTGCTGGTGCGTCCTCACATCGGACACCGGCATAATGTGAATACTAGATCCCGCTGTGTTGGGGCTCCAGGCTTCAGACACCTAGCTTCCACCTCCTTGCCGAAAGCACAGCAATACTCTGCTCCACTCCATGTGAGGTAAGTTAATTGGCTCAATTAGCAGAGAGTACGTAATAGAAAATAAAATGGAACATGCAGAGCCAGTTAACCAGAGCAGATTTAAAAGCAATATAAAAGTACTTGTCTGTGCCCCCTCATGGCCCCCTTCGCTGGACCACTGCAGGACCACTTGGCACCACTTATCCGTTCCGCTATAGATTGAGTTCTTGAAGGGGAAGCAGCCAACTCCAGCAAAAAGCCGCACCTCCAAACACAGTAGCCACAGCAAAAAGACTCAAATGCAGGACCACTTAGCACCACTTACCTGCCTGTTGATGTTATACATGCACGTGGAGTGATTTGTCTGGCTGCAGACAGACTTTCTGCTGACAATGGGGAGGAACACTTTGAGAGCAAGCAAGATGGCTATCATCTCAAGCCAGTTGATGTGTTCCAGCTGTTCCTGCTGTGACCATAATCCATGGACACTGGTTGTCCAGTGTAGGCACCCCCATCCCTCTATGGATGAGTCTGTGTAATGGTAATCTCCAGTAAAGGCTGCCTGAATGGCCTGCCCACCAACAGGTTAGACTCTGCACTCCACCCCACCAGGTCCTGGTGGCGATGCTGTGGTATGCCAATTAGAGCTGCTTGGGAGCCCGCCTTCTGATTCCAAGAGGCTGAGAATTGTAGCTGCAGACTCCTCATTTTGATTCATTTGTGTGCGACAGCCAGGAGACAACCCACCATTATTCCGAGCAGAGGCTGGTACCACCATGGGAAGGTTACTGGTCTGCTGAGAAAATGCCTCAAGGCTGTCCAGATTACTGTCATCTTGTCTTCCGAGGGAAAGATCCTCTCCGCCCTTGTATCCCAAATTAGCCCCAGGAACTTTTAGGACTGAGTGGGAAGGAACTGCAACTTCTTGAGGTTGATAGAGAACCCCAGACCATATAGCATGTGCATAAGTGCTGAAGCTGTGCTGTGTACTCCATCTGGCATCTCCACTCGAACGAGCCAGTCATCTAGGTATGGATAAAGGTGATGGCCATCCGCCCTGAGCAAGGCTACTACCATGTGTAACGCTCACCTGATTCTCACAGAGGCGCCGGTCTTGACTGGGCGACTACCGTATCTTCAAAGGTGATGTGTAGCACCCGGTTTGCTCTTTGGGCTGGACCTCTGTGCACTGTATGCCTGACGTGTAGAGTAAGATGTCTGCAGATAGAAAATATGGGGTTAATGAACTGGGGTTATTGGGGTGTCCCTATCTCTTTCCTCTTCTCCTCTCCTGTAGACCCCCAAAGGTTAACGCTCTCACCTTAGGTAAGTGAATGCCGAGCTCTCCATCTGCCTCGGGGCAGGGTGCTGTAACCAGTTTCTTCACTGGATAGGTAGCGCAGGCCTCTTGACTTCAGAGGACTGCTGTCCGTCGTTTACTGCACCAACGGTAAGTTTCGAGTCGTTCAAATGTCTTTAAAGTCTTTAGTAATGATGTCTCTTGTTTTGCAGGGTTCCGGCGATGGCGGATGACGGGCTGAAGTGAGTTGAAGATGGAGCCCGTGTGATGAATAGAAGCGCCTGGAAGCACGTAAGTAAGCGCTTGTTGCCTGCTTCACGATGCGCTCTAACTGTCTTTATTTTGCAGGTACGAGTTCGGAGCGGCTGCAGGGTGCCGGAATACCCACTGGATTAGATGTGGAAAGGAGTAATGGCACGTGAGTATTAAAGTTCCCCAATGTCTTTAAACGCACCTTGTTTTGTCTTTCAGATGCGGGATGCAGCGCCGAAGGCCTCCGGAGCGTGCGAAGAGTTGGTAAGCTTTTATCTTTCAGATGCCGGAATGCAGTGTGAAGACCTCCGGAGCGCACGAAGAGTAGGTAAGCTTTTGCCTTTCAGATGCCGGAATGCTAACCTGTTCTTTCTGGTCTTTATAGGTGTTGCTGAAGACTGGATTCAGGATGGTAAGCCTTTTTCCTTAGGCCCAGGACCGGATGCAGAAGACACGATGAGCGTTCTGCTGCAGAGGTTGCAGAATAACGCAAAGCAAGATTCATCCACCGGGTGTGGTTTAAATAGCCTCCTGTAGTGCTTAGGTGTTTCCTTCCACAGCCACGCCTAAGTAAGAAAAGAGCTCCTGGTAAGAAAAGAGTTCCTGCCTTCCAGAAGAGTTCCAGTGTTCTGAATCTAGGGAGTGGCTCCAGCCCCACCCAACAGGAAAAGTAGTTCCAAACAGAAGAGGATCAGAGGCTCAACTGGCAGGCAAGTAAGCAGCATGGTCTGCTGAAGGTAAGTCCACCCAAGCATTATGAGCCCGGCGCTTCCAGCGCTGGGACTGGGCATATTTATGAGCCTGGTGCCACTGGCGCCAGGACTGGGTCCAAAAGGTCCCAATTGGGACTGGTTGGCACTCGGAACCTGGGTTATGGATCTGCTTCCAAGGGAGTTGGGAAAACCCTGACCTTTTGGAAGCAGAGATCATGACACCATGTTCATTAACCTTCTAAAGACATTCTGGGCCGAATTGAGGCCGAAAGAGAGGATCTTGTATTGAAAGTGAAGGTCCATGATCCTCAACTGTAGGAAGGAACGATGGGGCTCCCAAATCGGGTCAAGCAGGTAAGCATCCTTCAGATCCAGGGAGCACATCCACTCTCCCCCACACAGTGTCTCAGCAATGACTGCTGGAGTAACCATCTTTAACTTTTGAAGGAAGAGGTTGGGAAAGGTTCAGGGAAGAAAGGTCTAGAACTACTCTCAGGCCAGTCTGGTTCTTTTGCTGTATGGCGAATATACAGGAATAGAAGCCCATGCCTCGCTGTGAGGCTGGAACCTCCACCACCGCCTGACTCGCAATGAGCAAGCAGATTTGCACCAGAAGAGTTGCCGTCCCAATTTGTGGGAGTGGAAGGGATGAAAGAGGAAATTGAGGTATTGGCTGACGGAAGCCTGTGGAAACTACACAGAGAATCCATGGGCCCACAAACCTTGCCTGCCAGGAATGGATGTGAAGGGCAAGCCTGCCCCGCACCGGAGAATTGTGGATCTGGATGGCACCGTCACAGTTTCGTTCCCTCTGAGGCTGGTGACTGCGTTGGGGACTGGAAAAACCCCTTGAGAAGATTTGTGCTGCTTGCGCCTGTGCTGGCTAGGAGACCAGTCGGGCTGTCTACAGTGTCGCTCCTGAAGCCACCGAAGGTACGACCTCTGTCAGAGTGTTGATGATCTTGGCTATTGGCCTTGGGCGCAGATTTTGTCAGGATTGATAAGGACTTTGCTGTTGAGAGCTATTTTTTGTTTTATCAAGCTCCTCGTCTGTAGTCGAGTGAAACAAGTGCCCCCCCCTCAAATGGCAGGTCGAGAATGTGCTCCTGCAAATCACGGTTAAACCTAGTCACCTAAAGCCAAGCTGTCCTCATGTCAGTGGCGACCCAGATAGTTCTGCCGCCGTGTCAATGCGTGGCACCGTGGACTCCATGATATCCTGTGCCACTATCTTCGCTTCTGCCAACCCTGCCCTGAATTTTGCCCGACTATGTGCAGGGCGCTCCAGGAGGAAGTCTGCAATCTCCTGCCAAAGCTTTTGGTTTACTACTGCCAGCATGGCATCCACATTGGCCTGGTGCAGGTGGAGGATAGCATTAGAGTATATATTTTTGCCATATTTATTTGTACCACGCCGTAAACCCGCAAAGAACAGGACATAGATATTAGAATAGGTCAAGAGGATGAGTCATCCCTGGCAAGCCAGCAGGTAATTTGAAGACAGTTTTCAGGGAGGCCTTAAAGGTTTTCACATTACTGTCCAACCTGAGAGTGCTAGGGAGAGAGTTCCACATCAGTGCAGCTTGGTTGGGGAAGGCCCTCCGTAGGCCACCCACCCTTTTGAATCTATCTTTGTTAATCGTTCCCAGATTGGCAGAATGGAGAGTGTGAGTGGGTAGGTATTGAGTGAGGTAGGTCTTCAGATAAGCTGGTGCCTTTCTGCATAAAGACTTGTGCACAAACGTTGCAACTTTAAAGTGAATACAGGCCAAATTGGGGAGCCAGTGTAGTGATTTCCTCCCAGACGAGATGTGATCCCGCTTGGGGATGCCCTTGACGATACAAACTGCATCATTTTGGACAATTTAAAGCCAGTGCAGACATTTTTACTGGCCCCTATTTACAGTGAGTTACAGTAGTCGTGGCGAGAGAGAATGATAGCTCGACCGATTTCTAAGAAGTCTTAGATAGTAGTTGCAGTTTGAGATGTAACTCGTTTGAGTCGCAGAACCCATGGACAAACACACCCAGGATAACCTTTTCTGCTAGTGCTATAGAGCACTGCTTGACTCTCAAATGCGAGTATTCTTTCCCCCCAGCTGCCAAACAGTAGTAGTTCAGATTTTGCTCCATTCAGACACAGCCAATTCTCTGTCATCCACTGTTCTATGAATATGTAAATGGTGCTCAGAGTCTTGTAATCGCCAGAACCAGCTGGGTGTCATCCACGTAATTCGTAAAAGAGACCTCGTAGGTCTCTAACAAGTGGCAGGGTGGTCTGATGTATAGATTAAAAAGTGTGGGTGAAATACAGGCACCTTAGTGGACTCCGCAGGAGATGGGGGTCGGTTACAGGAGACACTTTCACAGCAGACAGATTGTCTACCAACCGGGAATGATTTAGCCCAACTTGAGGCCTGCGGGGAACAGTTCCCTACACCTGAGAGGGTATGGATTAACCGGTCATGATCAAGCAGATCGAAGGCTGCAGACAAGCCTAGAAGGACCAGAAGCCTGGTTTTCCCTTCGTACACCATTTCAAGCATATTATTCTACAGGTCAAGGAGTCGGTCTCCGTACAATGGTCCGCTCTAAAACCAGATTGTTTACTGTGGAAGACAGAGGCTGATTCAAAATGAGCTTGAAGTTTGTTAGTGGCCACTTTTTTCAGAACCTTCAGCAAGAAATTGCTGTTAGTAATTGGTCTAAAACTTTTCTTTTGGGTCCAAGCCTGCCTTCTTCAGCAGTGGTTTAACAGACTGCTATAATGGCTTCTGGAACGTCACTGTAATCGAAAGATGCATTTATTAGTCTAGAGCGAAAAAGTGTGAAAATCCCTTTATTGTCTAGTATTAATTTTACTGGGACGATGTTCTCTCTGCAAGAGGTGAGCTGCATGGAAGACAAGATGGAATCCATCTAAAAATTGTTTACATGTCTAAAAGTAAAGTGTGTTAGGTCTTCTTGTTGCTTGCGCATAGGTGGGTCTTGATTGATTGTGCCATTTTCCAAGTCTTTCTGAATCTGGTCACGAGATGTGGCGATTTTATTGGTAAATGCTTGCTGAATGTTATCACAATCTTGGTTTGTTGGATGGATGGGGTGTGCTAACGCTTTAGGTTTTTCCAGAAGTTTCAAAATCTCAGAGCTTAGAGTTGATTTTGCCCCAGCAATTTCTTCATTGAAGAAATTCTTCTTGGAAGCCACGCTTTTACATTTATATGCTGCTTCAAGACACTTCCAGTTGTCTTTATTAAGGGCTGAATGGTTTTTTAGCCAAGTTTGTTCAGCACTGCTTAAGTTTCTTTAAGATTGTGAGGTCAGGTGTAAACCATTTATTATAGTTGGAGCACTCTCGTACTGATTTCTTGGTCATGGGGGCAACTTCGTGTAGCATGATGGTCGGAGCGTAATTGTATGTTTCCACCAATCGTTCAGGTGATTCTGAAATTTGGAGGATATAATGTCTGAGACAATTCTGAAGATGAGGTTTGGTTGCAATTGTACAAAAGCATGGATGCATTGGGTACTTTTCTTACATACAGTAAAATCAATTATGCAGTGATTGGACCAAATACATGGGGAGGTGTTTTTTTATAAAAAATGTTCAGATTCTTGAGATCAACCAATCAAGGATGTTTCCTGACGTTGCTGTAGGTTCGCTATTTTCTGCTTTAAAATCTATTTCAAGGAGAGCTTCTTCGATGGACACTGCCTCTGTCTCTTGGGTTGTGGAGCCATCTATTAAGGTCACCCACCACTAAGGTAGAGCAGTTCGGGCCGGATGTAGTTTTTAAGATCTGCAGCAAGTCCTCATTAAAGTTCACCATTTCATGCCATAGGACTCTAGCAGCTTTTCCGCCTTCCCTAGGAGGGCTGATGTGGGAGCAGATGAAGCCTGTAGTCTAGGTCGGGTAGAAATTCCCAGAGCTCACGCCACAGCTTCTGGTTAGACGCAGCCAAGAGGGCATCTGCGTTGGCATGCTGTAATGCAGTCCTGAGATGTAGTAACATCGCTTTCCCAAATACTACACTGGAGGTGGTTTCTGTGGAAGACGACGAAGACTATAGTTTAAAATGCAAGGAGGGGGTAGCAACCACTCAGGATTGCAGCTGTGGGTGGGAGGCGAAGAGGATTGGCTCTGTGTCCGTCACCCTAAACCTGCTGTCCAACTTCTTGTTCATCTGGGCGTCGGCCCTGGACAGTGGTCAAAGTATATGAAAAGAAGTAGAGGAACTATGTTCCCTACTGGTCTGCACTGCTCCCCACAAACCCCATCACCACGCCCCCTCCCATGCACAGTACAAAAACCCCAAAACAAATGTGCCTGCTGTTTAAGGGAATGTCCAATGCAATGCTCAGAAGTGCAGGTTTCAACTGTTTCCTACACTTATTTTAAAACGAAACCATTCCGGAACGGTTTCTTTGTAAAAAAAAAAAAAGTATAGGAACGGTAAAACATAATTAAAAGAAGTAGAGGAGCACTGCTCCCGTCCGTTCCCGCCCACTTCGACCACTGGCCCTGGGCTTCTCCCAGACCTTACACGCCACCTGCAGAACATCCTTCTGGAGTGGGATGCCAGACCAGATGGCGGTGCACTTCCCCAAGAACTCTGCTAGCACTCCTCGCTCCTGAGGGGCTTCCTCAGGCAGAGGGACCCCCAAGAACTCTGCAAGGCCCTGAAGGCGGTCATGAAAGGCCTGAAAGGATGCCACGGGTTCATTGCCCTGACTGTCATCTTCCTCATCACCCCCCTTTTTACAGACCGAGGGAAATCCGTTCACTGGGAAACATGTGCGGTGGGGCACCCACCTAGGTCCGGAGCTGCAGACAGCTCTAACAGATGTTGAGGGGGCGGCGTTGGTTGTACAGGACGTACTTGAGGGGTCAGAACCACCGGTAGTGCTTGGACTGAGGCGGGACCGGCACTAGAACTGGCAGCCTTGGAGGAATGGGAGAAGTACCCAGAGGGGGATGGGGCAGTGCCACCTTCGGGATGACCTTCACAATGTCCTTCAGGAGCCCCTTCATCTGAGGGGAATGCATGAGGAAGAGGAAGTGCACAAAGAAGCAGCCCCTAGGGGCCTGGCCCTCCAAAGCGTTGGGCTTCTGCTCCTGGTCAAAGCGCGGAGGCGCCTGGTGTGTGTAGCCATAAGGCTGTGATGGGTAGATGTATCCCTGAGGACACCAGAAGCCTGCACCGTAGGATCCACTGCCGCTTCCAGAGGGAAGGGGGCTGGAATCTTGCAAAGCCCATTCGATGGGCGAAAGCAGTGGCGCGCCGAGTTGCGTCCAGGATGGCCACCAGCCTGGCAGGCTCCGCCGTATGCCCCTCTGCCATTTTGAAGCCTTGGGTCAGGGCTTCATACACCGGAGGATACAGCTTGGGTCTTGCACCCAAAGAAGAGGAGTCTACCTCAGATCACTCTGGTAGGCACTACGCCCTCACACAGACGGCCGATAGTCTTAACGCCTTGTCGTAACGCCCTGACTCATGACCTCGGAGCGAGCTCCAGTAAGCTGGACGCCCTCGGCACCTGAGCCAGTATCCATGTTGGATTGTGCCGAGGACAGACTCTTGGAGGTGGCACTCGACGATCCGCCTTGCCCCCTGAGGTAGAATTTTCCGAACATCACCCTTCCGAGGACTGCCTGCCAGAACTTTAATTCAAGGAACCCCTATCATTGGGAACCCCGGGGAAGGAATCGCCACGCTGCAGAGCCGTGCTAAATAGAGGGCCTAGCTTGTCATGACGAGAGGTCCTGGTGACAAATTCCTTAAGTTGAGAAGGAGGAGAAGTGTGGAAGATCTCTCTCCACTGTGACAATCAATTCTTAATGCCCTGTGACCAAGAGCGCTGCAAGCCGAACATGCGTCCCAGCAGTGGTCGGGCCTGGGACACTCAATACAGAGTGCATGGCGGTCCGAGGCAGGGAACGAGCGGTCGCATTAGGCACATCTTGTGAATCCTTCTGCTGCAGACGTGCGCTGGGGAAGGCAAGGCACAGAAGGGAAGTTAAGATTGAAAAAGCAGATCATCAAGATTGCCGCCGTAGGTAGAAGACTCTCCCCAAGGGCCGCTAATAAAGTGAGCAAAATAGCAATGACAAAGCCACCCACTTCCCCACTGATCAGATAAGGAACCCCCCCCCCCCCCAGGCACAAATACCGCATCCGCAGAAGCAGCAGGGGCACCAAAATAAACAGTGGCCGTTCAGACTGCAAGGTGAGCAGGGAGAGGCGGGCCGTCTCTGACGTCACACAACACTGACCGGCATTAGAAGAACCGGAATCATTGACTTGAACGGGACCATTTACAGGCCGGTTGCAGCAGCTTAGAGGCGGCACTCCGAATCAAAACCTGGGGGCAAGCACTGCAGATAACAAGGACACCATAGGACAAGCGACCCCACCCAGCAGAAAGGGCTCAAGCTAAGTACAGCTGGAGGAGAGTACCCCGCAGCACGGGGCTCGCTCTCACAACACGTTACACAGTGCGCAGAGCAGCCGGCAGGATAAGTGATCCCCCGGCACAATAGCATTGAAAAGGAACGGGGCGGGACTTCACTCCCTGGCTTCAAGAGTGTAACCCCTATGAACAACCAGGGGCACGCCAAAGGAACCGGACAATCAGGGGGAAGGAAGTATGTTCGCCCCCCTCAAGACAGCCTAAGGCTATATTCCACCTTGGGAGCCACCCAGGGTGGGAATAAGGATCCACTGCCCCAGCCAGCCTAAAAATTCAGGGCAACATTAGGCAATATCAAGGAAGGGAGCAGCTACAGAGGACGACGTCTGGGAGAAGATGTAGGAGCCTTAACAATGGAGAAACAAGCACAAACAGCTCTGCTGGGTCCCCGAAAGGTCTCACACTTAAAGGCCAGGTGGGCACTAATTACCCACAAGGAAAGCCTGAGAAGCCCAGGCACACCCAGAGAAAATCCACGTAACAGCGGTCTTCTCCAGCCACATATCCAAAACAAGGGGTAAAGTGGCGGCGATACAACAATATCCCCAGGCAAAGCAAGCTGCGAGCATCAAGCAACTGTGGGGCACAGAAGCAGTAAAGAGGAGGTGGGAGCAACCAAATCCAGAGACAGCAGGAGACCGCCAAGGAAGAAGTAATGGCAACCCGCAAAGAGGGCATGCACGGCTGGTTTTAAGGAGTTGCAGGATCAATTCATGGCCTCTTTTCCAACGCAGTTCGAAACTCTCAAAGAGAAATGAAACTCAGTTTGAGAACTTATATTGGATATCGCCAAACTGGATGAAAGGACAGACATGGTAGAGGGGGACATCCAGGAGATGGAAGACTACTCGAAACAAACAGAAGCAGTCTTGTAACACCTGGCGCACCCGACGCACAACTTGGAGATAAAAGCTGAGGATCTGGAGAATCGTTCACGCAGGTCCAATATTAGAATTAAGAACCTCATGGGAAAAAGTAGACAAAGAGCTGAAAAAAACAGCGCAACAGCTCTTTGCAGAGGTCTTAGCAGACGATTCAGTGGCCACGGTCCAGTTGGACAGGATTCATAGTGTAGGCCCATGCAGAACAGGAGAACCAGGGGCACAACAAAAAGAGCTAATCTTACACATAGCAAGGCTGCCGGGCCAAGTCCGAATCAATGGAGAAGAGGTGCAACTATATCAGGACCCAGTACTCGCGCGCCTCTGCGCGAAACTCTGGATGAGCATCCCCGAGCTGGGAACCCCGGAACAAGGGTAAAGAGGAGAGACCGTAAAGAGGATGAGTGACCTCAGAATGATAACCTGGAACGTCAGGGGGCTCAATACTTATCTGAAGAGGAATAAAGTGATGATGTACGAGGAGACAAAAAAATAGATGTAGCCCTGTTGCACGAGACCCACCTTACAAAGGAGAAACAGGAGGAAATTTAAAAAAAATGGAAGGGCACCACTGTGGGGGCCACTTACTCAACATATGCCAGCGGGGTGATTATATGGGTTGCACCTCCGGTGCCTCTTCAGATATTATAAACTGTGATGGAGCCTGATGGGAGGATAGTGGCAATTCGCGGTCCCCTGGAAAATAGAGAAATAAGTATCATAAATGCATACGCTCCGAATCAGGATACTGTGTCATACTATAAATCGCTATATACCAAGATTAGCCCCCTCGCGGGCAAGCTGGTCATTTGGGGGGGGGGGGATTTTAACTGCACATTACACCCTGTAATTGATAGATCGGACATGAAATATGATAAACCCACACCCTCAGCGAGAGCACTTCCAGCCCAAAATCCCCCAGGAGGGCTCTAAGACATATGGAGGCAGCAGCACCCGACAACGAGACACTATTCCCATTACGCGGCCCCACAATCTATACACAAGGTTGGATTACATGTTCACCACCCCCGGAGTATCTGAGGAGGTGGCGGGCTCAGAATACAAAGCCAGGATTCTGTCGGACCATTCCCCCGTGGTCCTGGAGTGTAGACATCAGCCCCCAAGAGCCAGAGACCCCACTTGGAGGCTCAGTGCAGAGGCTCTGAAAGATGCTACATTCCGTGAGGATCTTCGAGAGGAGATAATTAACTTCTTTGAACTCAACACGGGAAGTGTGGAATCAGGGGGGACCCTGTGAGAGGCCTTTAAGGTGGTAATCAGAGCGTCAGCCATTGCCAAATCCAAAGGGCTCCAAAGAGAGAGCGGGAGTTGAAGGACGTAGAAAAGAGATTGTAAACAATAATTAAAGAGGAGGGGGACTCACTAGAACACTATGATAGGGCGAGCCAGCTACAGTTGGCGGGAGGAGAACTATGGGACAGGCTCAGCAACCTAAATTACAAGAAATACATTGAACGGCAACACGCGACTGGGGACAAACCTGGGCGGCTGCTAGCGTGGCTCTATAAAAATGAGGTACAAAAGCCTGTGATTAGGGAGGTAATGGGGGATGCGGGACAGATCTGTAATACCCAGGAAATGGTGAACGAGAAATTTCTCGAATTTTACAAACACCTATACGCAGAAGTGGGGGAAGACATGGAAAGCGAAACTCTCGAGGTCCTAGTGGACATAGAATTGCCCCAACTAAACACTGAAGATAGAAAGAACTTAGAAGCCCCGATCACACTGGAGAAACTAGAGACAGTGGTAACGCACCTACCCACGTGCAAGGCCCCTGGCATGGACGGGCTCCCCAGCGAGTTTTACAAAACCTAGACAAGAGATCCTACCCCCCCCTCTGCTGGCCATGCTGAATGAGGCATACGAGGCAGGAAGACTGCCGGCGTCCCTGAGGGAGTCGATCATCCCTCTTCTCAAGCCAGGCAAGCCCAGCGCGGACTGCGGGTCATATCGGCCACTGTCCATGCTAAACCAGGACAGTAAGATCCTTACTACAGTACTCTCTAATAGACTTAAGCCTATGATAAATAAACTGATACACCCTGACCAAACAGGATATGTCCCGGGTAAGAGCATATCCGACAACCATAGGAGGCTTCATCACATCATAGAGCAGGCAGAGGGTGACCCAGATGAAATGGCAGTGGTCTCACTGGATGCAGTCAAGGCATTTGACTCGGTCCGGTAGCCATGGCTGATGGCGGCCTTAAAAAGGGATTTGGGATGGGATATGGGTACCTGAGGTGGGTGAAAATGCTTTATGGCTCCCCCACAGCCAGAGTAAGAACGGGGAAGATCATATCGGAGAGCTGGCAGTTGGGTAGGGGCACGAGGCAGGGCTATCCATGGTAACCTATGCTGCATATGTTAGCTCTTGAGCCCCTGGTCATCTACCTTAAACAATATGGGGAGATAGGGGTGCGCACCAAAGCGTGACCGCACCTAATATCGCTATATGCAGACGATATGCTTTTATACCTGCGCTACCCAGAGGAGAACCTGCAATATATCTTAGAAGTGATGTAACGATATGCGGCCTTCTCCGGGATCAAGGTTAACCCAGATAAATCAACTGTTTCCCCTGGACAGATACAGAGACACCCCACAGATCAACCTGCCCTCCCTACAAGCAGCATGGCAGACTGAAACGTTTAGATGCCTGGGGATGAACATTTATCATACGGCAGCGGCAGAGCACAAATATATCAGAGAAAGCGGTGGAAGGCGTTAAAAATAGCATGGAATTCTGGGTCAAGCTTCCCCTGGCTATGGTAGGTCGGACGGCCCTGCTGAAGATGGTGGTTCTGCACAAGCTACTGCACTTCTTTACAAATATCCCATACATGGTGCCCAAACACTTTTTCACTAAACTACACAGCTTGTGTAGGGGCTTCCTGTGGCATAACACTAGAAATAGGGTGGCCCTGTGGAAGCTCCAGAACGCATATGAAAAAGGGGGGATTAAGTTACCAAACTGAGGTATACTACTTAGCGGCGCAACTACAATATGTAGCCAGAGGGCTAGCGGAAAATGAAACGGCTGAATCCAGGCTATTGAAGGAAGATAGTGCCCCTTACTTTTTACGAGAACTAATATGGCTTCCCAAACCAGAGATGCGAGAGAGACCGAGATTACACAGATTGGGCTGGGAGGTCTGGCACAGAGCGTGCCGGTCCATGGGGGCCCTGGCCCTGTGCTCCCTGCAGGCAAAACTGGTGGCGCTGTGCGGTGCAGATGACCAACTCCGAAGAATGATCAGAAGCTACTGGGAGCCTGTGGGCCTAGCCCCCCTGGGGGACATCTGGCAGGAGGGAGGGTTCTTAGAGTTCCAAACAATAGTGGATGAGACCGGGGTGCAGCCAGGACAGTACATCACGTATAACAGAATTGTCGAGAGTGAAAGAAACATGGTCCCAGCTGGAGCTGGCGGAGCTCCCGGTTACGGCCATTGAAACAATGTACATCATCTCGGAGGGGGGGGGCACGAAATATCCAGGATTTATGAACTAACTATGCTGAGAGTGCGGGGCGTGGCTTGGCGGCCATGCGAGCGTGAGCGAACTCCGAGAAGCTCCCACTAGATCCGACCAAAGATCCTGAGAAAGGCGCATATCTGGACGGAAAAACCTGAACAAACGCTAGGAAAAGACGTCGGAAGACCCAAAGCACACACGGGAGAAGACCCGAGGGAAAACGGAGCCCGGAAAACCGAAAACGAGAAGAGGACGAGACGCGTAGTACCACCAACAAAATGGCGGGCGCGCGACGCTGAGACCTGCACTTCGGCACACGAAGAAGGCCGAAGGGAAGGAGAGGAGCCGGGCGAGACAGCTGATCAGGCAAGATCGAAGCACCTCCAGAGAGGCAGAAGTCCGGGACGCCAACCGCAGAGATAGCCGCGCGACACCGACCCAGAGAAGGCGAAGACGGCGCGGCTCAAGGATAAGAAGCGGCCCACGGACCGGGGCCGAAGAACAGCGTTCCCCAGCCGAGGCGGAGACGAGCAGCAGCAGCGGAGGCCCAGCGGAACAACGGAAGAACCTGAGCGGTGAAGCAGCGGAGACGAGGGGCGACCTACAAACCGAGCTCAGAAGAACGGAGGCGAGCGGCAACGGCGGAGAGCCAACAGAGCAACGCGGGACCCCGAGAGACGGGACGGTAGAGACCGGGAGACGATTCGTAGACCAGATCGAGAGAGCCCCCTCGACGCTGAGGAGTGTGGAAGCAGCGGAGGCCCAGCAGAACAACCGAAGAACCCGGGAGGCGAGGCAGAACGGATTGAAAGCGGCCCACAGACCGAACCGAGGCAGATTCCTTCACGACGAGGCGGAGGAGAGCAGCAGCAGAACAACGAGGGATCCCACAACGAGAGGCAACGGAGAACGGACTAGATCCAGAAGAACCTGGCCAACGCGGAGATGAGAAGCAGCGGCGGCGGAACCCGATAGGAGAAACAGCGACGAATACGAAATACGAGAAGACCCACAGACCGGTTAGCCGACGAAGAGCCCTTACCTGCCAGTCCGGAGTGGAACCGAGGGGGATAGCAGACCAACGCCCAGGCCGAGCAGGACCGGAGCATCACCCGACTGGCAGCGAGACAAGGCACCGGCAGCAGCAACAGGAAGAGAAGCCTGAGACAACCACAGAAGCAGCGCGACACCAAACCGGGAAGGAAGAAGGCGTCGAGACCCACGGACGGGAAGCGGCCAACAGATCGAACCGAAGAAGAGCCCTTCCCTGCCGACGCAGAGGTGACCAGCAGAAGCAAAGAGCCAGCAAGCAACGGGTGATCCCGAGAAGGGAGGCGACGCAGCGGCACAGGAACCAGGACCAGGGAACAGAAAACAGACCGTGAGGAAGGCCAGGAGAGCCGGGACCTAACGGAGACGAGACGAGAGAAGAAAGGTAGCCGCCGTCATAACGAGGAGGACAAGAAATCACACGCAGACCCGGACACCACCCCAACCAGCTGCCTCACAGATAACCAGTAAACGGAGGTGAGAACCACATAGTCACCACGAACTGGCCCCCTCCCACACAGGCAGAAACCGGGGAACGAGCCGCCCTACGCAAGGCACAGACTCCAATCGCCTGGAAGCGAAAGAGAAGTGAACACCGGAGAGAGACGGCAGACGGACAACGAGGGCGAAGACACAGAGAGAAATCGCCATGATAAGGCAACACAAGTAAGAAAGAGCGGAAGCGAGCGGGAGAATTGAGCAGGGGCCCACAGAAGCACAAACAAAACCAGAGTGAACAGAGCCCAACTATAGGCTAAGAGCAGTGGGCACTAACATGCCAGACAAGCCTAAAGGCGGCAGAGGGAGACAAACAGTCATGGAGACATTCACCCGAAAGAGCGACGACCAACAGCCAGAGACTGGGGAGAAAGACATGCCGGAGCCATACGCCACGCAAGGAGAGATCAGGCAAGTGGAAAGTAGCATACTGGAAGCCATAGGGGCGTTAAAGACGTCGATAGAAGGCAAGTTGGACGCAGTGATGGTAGACGTGGGACTCCTTAGACAAGATACGAGAAACCTGGCAGAAAGGATGACAACAGTGGAACAGCAAGCGCAGAGCAACACAGAGGAAGTGTCCGCCTCGCGAACACAAATGACGGAAGCACTGGAAAGAATTAATACACTAGAACGCAGAGCTGAAGACGCAGAAGGCAGGGCCCGGCGCAATAACGTACGAATAGTGGGGCTGCCAGAGGGGGAGGAAGGAAGGGACCCCACGAACTACATAGAGAATCTACTGATCCAAGAAGTGGGAGCAGAGACCCTATCCCAAGGCTTCGCGGTCGAAAGGGCACACCGAGCGCTGACTAGAAGACCGCGCCCAGGAGCACCACCAAGACCAATGATTGCAAAAATCATGAACTTTAAAGACAGGGAGAAAATCCTGACCTTCTCGAGAGAAGGAGGGAACATCACAAGGAACGGAGCCAGGATAACGATATATCCAGACTACACAGCACTCGTGCAAAAGCAGAGAGCCCAGTTCTGGCAGACCAAAGAGCGCCTTCGAGCGGCAGGGGTGAAATTCATGCTGCTGTACCCAGCCAAACTAAAAATACTGCACGATGGAAAAACACAGATCTTCGAGACAACGACCGACGCCCAGGAGTGGATGGACCAGCGTGGGATTCCACAACCGGCGGAGAGGAACGAGCGAAACAGAAACCACCCCCGACAAAATAGAGACTAGAACCGGGCACGACAAGTACACTCAACGCTACAGGAACAAGATGGTAGAGGTGCCCTACCAGGAGGAAACGAAAAGGAGCAACCGACAGCCTCCAAGCTGAAAAGCCTACAGTAAAAAGACTTACAAAGGGAGCATAAGACTCGGGGAAGGAGAACCGCCAAGACCCGCGGAGAAGCCCCAGTAAAAACAATGTTTATAGTGTCAGTTTCAAGACACTACGCCGCGACGGGCAAGGCCGAGGAGGAAAAAGCGGCACCTGGAAAGCGGTGGAGCCCGAGCGGAAGAGGGGAGGCTGGGCGTTTGTTGACGTTATTTGGGTTAACAGTTACAACAGTTGGGGAGTTAAGGCAAAGCCCGCAAAGAAAGAAAGAGAGCGGAAGAGGATCCAACGGCCGTCACACACAAAGAACCGACAAGGAAAGCAAACTCAGGGGACAGCACCCACGAACAAAAAGCTGGCGGAAAGCACGAGGCAAGACCACCCACAATACAAAGCGGCCAACTGAGAGAGAGATGGCCCGAGGGAGAAAACGGACGGATGATTCAAAACTCAACAGCCGGAAGAAGAAACTCGGGCCCCCGGCTGGGACACACCGAGAGAATGAGACACTAAGCGAGCCCATGGGAAAGAACAGGCCGCAACCGCTAGCCCCCACAAGGACCGAGATGTCCTAAGAATTGTCACGTGGAATGTCAGGGGGATGAACGCATATGTCAAGAGGCTAAGGATCTATACTTGGCTGAACAAAACAAAGACCCACATTGCACTATTGCAAGAGACGCACCTGACGGCGGAAAAACAGGCCAAAATAAAGGAAAAATGGGGAGGCCAGATGTATAGTGCAACATACTCCAACTACGCCAGAGGAGTCATAACCTGGGTCGCCCCGGGCGTCCCATTCCAGCTCATCAACCAGGAGAAAGACGCGGAAGGAAGAATCCTGGTAGTCCATGGGATGCTAGAAAACCGGGAGATATGCCTCGTGAACACCTATGCCCCAAACCACGACGCTACGGCCTTCTTCAGGACGCTCCCGCCCAGGCTGGCCCCGTACAGGAACGCAACGATGATCTGGGCAGGCGACCACAATTGCACACTAGACCCCCGGCTGGACAGGTCGGACAATAAGCACAAGAGAGCAGCGCCACCAGCGAGGGCACTACAACAGATACTGGACCAGCTCGAGCTCGAAGACATTTGGAGGAAGGTACACGGGGAAGAGAGGGGATACACACATTATAGCGCCCCACACAAGACATTCACGCGAATAGACTACCTGTTTACGGGCAAGGAGACACTGGGGGAATTCACTGAGGCACACATACACGCGCGAACCCTATCCGACCACGCCCCCCAGACGACCACATGGGCACACACACACAGGAGAGCCCCAATACCAACATGGAGATTGAGAGCAGAGGCATTACTAGATGCGGGATTCCAGGAGCACATCCAAAGCGTAATAGAAGACTATTTTGAACATAATGAGGGTAGTGTAGAAAGCACGGGAACGGTCTGGGAAGCCTTCAAGGTGGTAGTCAGAGGGGAGGCGATGGGGAAAATGGGAGGTCTCAGGCGAGAAACCCTAGCACGATTAGATGAGTTAGAAAGGAGAATCGAGAAGGCAGAGAGACAAGCGGGGGAGAAGGGAGCGGAACAAGAGAACCTCACCGCCCTGCGACAGCAGTGCGTAGAGATCTGGGAAAGACTGGGACGGCTAGACTATGGAAAATATATACAGAAACTACACGCCGAGGGAGACAAGCCTAGCAGACTCCTGGCCTGGTTAACCAAGCAGGAGACTAAGCGGGAGCCAATTAATGAAATTCAGAACAGAAAGGGAGAGGTGATAAGATCCCAAGAGGGAATAAACGAGGTGTTCTCGCAGTTCTACGAGAACCTATATTCCAAGGTCCAGGAGGCAGAGGAGGGAGACCTGAGAGAAGCCCTCGCGGAAATCAAACTTCCACAATTGACGGAGGAACAGGCCCAAATACTAGACGCCCCTCTCACTGCAGAGGAACTAACGGAAGTAATCGCCCAGCTCCCGACAGGGAAATCCCCGGGGCCGGACGGACTCCCAGGGGAATTTTACAAACAATACAAAAATGACATAGTCCCGAGACTGCTAGAAACACTAGAAGAAGCATACGAGAAAGGAAGACTCCCGAATAGCATGTCAGAATCCATAATAATCCCGATCCTTAAACCAGACAAGCCCCCCCTTGAATGCGGTTCCTACAGACCGATTTCCCTAATAAACCAGGACTCCAAGATCCTGACGGCGGCACTAGCCAACCGCCTGAAAAGAGTGCTACCCACCTTGATCCACACAGACCAGACAGGGTACGTGCCAGAACGAAACACGTCCTGGAACCTGCGCAGACTCCACTACGTTATAGAAAGGACTAACCAGGAGGGAGGGGAGTGTGCAGTAGCCTCACTGGATGCAATCAAAGCATTCGATTCGGTGGGATGGGACTGGCTCCTGGGAACGCTCACCCACTACGGAATTGGTCAAGGGTTCATGAGATGGATAGAACTACTATACAAAGACCCGAGGGCGAGAGTCAAGACGGGTAGACAAGTCTCTGGGGAATGGGGCATAGAGCGAGGCACAAAACAGGGATGCCCCCTGTCCCCAATGTTATATATCCTGGCCCTGGAACCGTTCGCAGTATTCCTAAGAACGGATTACAGGGACACAGGCATAGAGATAGACGGGGAGACACACCAGATATCCATATACGCAGACGATATACTCCTTTACATACAGAACCCACGCATCCACCTGCAGGACCTACTAGAGGCGCTACGCGCGTTCGGAAGGTTGTCGGGAATAGTGGTTAATAGAGAAAAATCCTTGCTCTTCCCCCTGGCAGGCCTACGCGCAGTACCGTTAGATCAATTACCGCCCCTGGGCATCACATGGGCCCCGAACACCTTCAAATACCTAGGAGTGAACATCCATCACGACACCATGGAAACACACGCAGGTAACACACAAGTAGCCTTAGACAAAATAGAAAAGGCTATGAAATTCTGGCAGACCCTACCGTTGGGCATGATAGGCCGGGCGGCACTACTAAAAATGACAGTCCTACCCCGACTCTTATATTACTTTACGAACATCCCATACAACATACCGAGGCACTTTTTCAAGAACCTACACACAATGGCGAGAACCTTCATATGGGGAGGGGGACGAAACAGGGTGGCACTGAGCACACTACAGAGAAGCTATGAGTGGGGGGGCATCAAACTCCCAGATTTTGAATATTACTACTTGGCAGCACAACTCCAATTTGTAGTGAGATGGCTGGGTGAGGAGACCTCAATAGACACGATAATCATAGGGCCAACACTCCGGAGGTATCACCTGAGAGAATTACTATGGATCAATGCTGCCCAAGCCAAAGACCTACCCAAAATAGCCCAACTAGGCCGAACACTATGGAAGAGAGCCTGGAAGACACAAGGCATACGAGACCCCTGCTCAAGACACATCCCGCTGGCGGGGCTGGTGGGCACCCGAGTGGCCAGCCTGACCACGTACAGAGCACAATGGGAAGACAAAGGTGTGGCCCAAATTGGGGACCTGTGGCGTGACGGACAGTGGGTAGAATTCCAGACCCTGATGGAAGAACAAGAGGTACACAGGGGCCAATTCATCCTGCACAACAGCCTAGTTCAAACAATAAAGAAGAGGTGGAGCACTATGCCAGAGCCCGAGGACGATGAAGGAGAACTAGAGGCATGGTACGACATATCTGAAGGAGGACACACGGTGTCCAGACTCTATGAGCGAATACTGGGACATACCAACAGAAAGGCACTAACAGCACGGATGAGGTGGGAAGAGGAACTACAACAACCTTTCGAAGACGAGGAATGGAACAAAGTCCTCATGTACACAAAAAAGGTGTCCAGAAACGCCAGGTTCAGACAACTGCAGATATACATAGTACACAGAGCATATCTAACTCCCAAGAGAATGACGAAGATGGGAGAAGGGCAAATCCGGAGCTGCCCGCGGTGCGGAGACGAACAGGCCGACATGGTGCACATGTTCTGGTCGTGCCCGCAAATAGCAGACTTCTGGAACACGGTGAGAGAAAAGGCGTTAACAGCAGACATACAGATGCCAGCAAGAACACCAGCAACATACCTACTGGGCCTGTTCCCAAGGGGGCACCGGCAGATGATACACATAGCAAAAATGAAGGACCTAATGACAATACTAGCGAAACGCCGCATAGCAATGGCATGGAACAAGAGCGAAGGCCCCTCGAAGGAAGGATGGTGGGCTGACCTACAGAAATGGGCAATAGCAGAGACAGCAGTCTGGGCGAGAGCTACACAAAGGGGAGAGAGCGACAGCGGAGCCAAACTACAAGCATGGAACTCCCTGGTGCAAAACCTGTTTAGCAGAGGGGGCGAGGAAGATACGACTGACAACAGCGATCCAGACGACTCAGGAAACGAAGAAATCGAACCGCCCACGTCAGGAGACACTACACAATTCAGAGAGAGAGATCCAACGGGAAAAAAGGGGCGAGGTCGAGACCAGCGCGGACTCTGAATAGTGCAAATCCAATTGGGAAAGACCAGCAAACACATACAAGGACAAGACGGAAGGAAACTCCCAGAGAAGGGAGGGAGGCCACCAGGAGACCGGCCCCTCCGCTACGAACTTGACAACGGCCGGCGCCGGCCCCGAGGCGGCAACGGACCACGAACACACTGCGGCAGCCTTTGGGGAGAGGGAGGGGGGGAGGATGGGGGAAAGGAAAATGGGAGGGTGACTTTTGTTTCGGTTCTGTTCTGTTCTGTTTTGTCTGTTCGCTCCCATTCCTTTTATGTTGTAAACCAATAAAAAGAAGTTAAAAAAAAAAAAAACTATGCTGAGAGTGGTGAAAGAGCTCACCGATCTAATGGGGGATTGGGAGCAGGAGAGGCCATGCAAGACAGACAATGGGAAAGGCCCAAATATATCACAAGAAGGTTTCCAGAAACGCCAGGTTACAATAAATCCAACTGCATGTCACTCCGAGCATACATGTCCCCCCCCCCCGTAGCATAGCGAAATTTGGAAATGCAGAGGCACAAAGGTGCCCCAAGTGTGGCGACGAGAACGCCGGGATGATCCACATGTTTTGGGCATGCCCAGAGGTTGGGAAATTCTGGGAGGAGATTAAACTCAAGCTGTCCGAGAAAGGGATCAAATTAGACGTAGAATCCATTTGGGCATGCATGCTGGGGGGGGGGATTTGCCAGACCTAGAAAACAAACACGTATGCAAACTCAAAGACTTCGCATATATCCTGGGCAAGAGGAGAATCGCCATGGGCTGGAAAGCCGCTCACAGACCCAGGGTGGAGAGGTGGTGGGAGGACCTCCTCAAGTGGGCCGATGCGGAGACAATGGCATGGTATGAGGAGGCCAGCAAGGGGGGGAGGGGGAAGGTGTGGGACCACTGATGGAATGGAGAAAAATGATGCCTCGCTGCATGGGTGCACCCGTAGTGACCCCAGCGACGAGGACTTGCCTGAGAACCCTGAGGAGGACTTACCCTGAGTGACTAATAGCGGAGGTACAAAGAGTAGTGCTCAAGTTTTTGGGGAGGGGGGGGACATTAAAGAAACAAACATGTACGGTATAATGTGAAACGCAAGTAATTGGAAATGTTATATGTTGTGTGAAATAAATGTAGTAAACTATAAAAAAACAAAAAAAAAACTATATCAGGACCTAGTGTAAGCCACACTTCAAAAGAAAAGACAGTTGGGCCCAATAGTGAGATTCCCAACGTCCAAGTAAACTAGGTACAAATGGCCATTCCCCTTTGGACTGCTCTTCACATGGGAAGGAAGACAACTTAGAATCACCACATGCGAAGAAGGCGAGTTAATTTTGAACCTGCAATGAGACGACCACGGGTAAAGCGAGGGACATCGGAAAGGGGGACCACAACGCAAGAAGCCATGGGAATGGGAAAAGGTCACAGACCATGGCAAAAGGGTCCAAAGGAAGTGAAAAGGCGGAGCACGCTGGAGATGGGGTGACCTTGGCAACACAGGATGGTCAAGTAAGATGGAGACTCAAGGTGGACCCCCCCCCTGGTGGGGACAAGGTCTATATCGTCACAGGAGCATGCAGCCCAAGGGGGCAGGAGTCAGCCAATGGATTCCATAGTGGGGTTTAGAAGTCCCTGCAATGATAACTCTGGGAAGGCTGAGGGTCACAGGCGACGACACATCGTCAGAGCGATCATAGGAACCTGGGCCCTCCCCACGGTGTTGGGGAAGGGGGGGATGAAAAGTTGCGGCAAGTTGGGACAGTTGGGGGGAGTTACGGAAGGGGAGAGTGTAGATTCAGAACACAAAAAAAAGAGCACAATGATAAGATTAGGAAGATAACATGGCGCCATTAAAAATAATCTAAGTAACAAAAAGAGAGATCAACATGATGAAAACATTTTCATTTATGGTGATAGTCCCTTCTCTTAAAAATAATTCTAACCCCACAGTCGAGAGGAAAAAAGTGGAACAGATAAACGGGATGAAGGCGGACATATTAATGTTCCAAGAGACTCGTATCAAAGAAGCAGACAAGCAACACCTGAAAATAAGAGGGTTTGCACAGATATATCCGACAAACCAAGGGTCAAAAAGGATGGGGGTAATGAGAGCTATGGGATGGGCATTCAGGTGCAGGGAAACCTGGCAGATACCTTTTTTTATACATTACATACAGAGGCAGGAAGATTACATTAGCCACAGTATATGCCCCAAATTCAGGACAAGACTGGTTTCTGAGGGGGATTCTCTCGATCCTACAGGGATTTGCTACGGACGAGGTGATACTAGCTAGTGATTTCAATCTAGCTTCGGACCGAGTTCTGGATATGGGCAACACCACACGGTCGGAAACACAGGGCCCATCCAAGGGATTGAAAAAGAAAATCTAAACTTTAGCACTCCATGATATATGGAGATAGGTAAGGGGACAGGCACAAGGTTTAACCCACTACTCTTGCGTCCATATTTTGCAATCGACAGCAGACTATATATAGGCCTCCAAGGATCTGGTGGGCAAGGTTAAGGAGATGGACATGGTCTAAATCTCCCTATCGGATCATGCACCGGTTACAGTGACATTCGATATGGGACATTTCAAAGGAGGGCTTTGGAAGTGGAAATTTCCCATGGAACTTGTGCAAGATCAGGTCACTGCCGACGCCATCACGGACAAGATTGAGCAATACTTTTTAGAAAATGATATGGGTGAAACACCATTGGGATTAGTTTAGGATGTATTCAAAGTGGTATTAAGGGGCAAACTGATGGCGTTAAAAGCGGGTAAAGACGGGCAGAAACGTAGGTGGGAGGAGGAACTGGAAAAGAAACTAAGATCCAAGGATAAATATCCAAGAAACCAAACGGGATTCTGCGCTTAGCACTGTGACACATCCAGGGCCAGTTGAGTGCCCTGCGTGGCAAACAGGCAGAGAAATCCCTTTCATACTTGAAACATTGGTATTACATAAGAGCAAACAAGGCAGACCAGCTACTCGCAAGGCAGCTGTCGACCAAGGAAAATAATAGAACTATCATGAAACTCTGGGATAGCAAAGGGCGGGAGAATACTAAAGATGAGAACATGGAGATCCTAAGGGAATCCTATCAGACACTATATTCATCTGACAATCCCAGAGGGGACAGACAGGATGGATGATACTTAGATATGCTTACCCTGCCCCTGGATCTCAGAGGATGAAAAAGGAATTTGAGGGAGATTATAACAGAGTAAGAAGTAAAGCAATAAAAAAAAACTACCAAGAAACAAGGCACCGGGCCCAGATGGCTATACGGACTGCTTCTATAGAACATTTTCTAGCATCCTGGCCCCAAGACTAACTAAACTGCATAAAACATTCAAGAGAAGGCAATATAACCCCATCAATGACCAAGATGAAGCTAGTAGTATTTCTTATTGTCTGTTTTTTTTATAAACAAACCTTTACAAACTGAAGTAAAACAGCAAACTATTTCAAATAAAAAAACATTGGTAGAAAAACATAGCTATTAGCTTGTGCACATATAGTATTTACAAATTAGTAGTATTTCCCAAAAAGGGTAAAAACTTAGAAATCCCGAGGGGTGTGGCTTGGAGCTGCCGCAATCGGCATGACTTCGTAGAAGCTCCTGGTTGGCCCGATGCGCGGAACGTAATATCGCCGTCTCCAGACCCTGTTTTTTCACCAAAAAAGGACTGCAGCGTGGGGGAAGCTCTGGAGCTGCGGTACAGAGAGTGGCACCCTGATCGGTGCCCAGCCTGCCACAATCGGACGCACTTAGAGCCCGGGGAGTCCCCGGCGGCAAGATGGCGGCCGCTTTACTGAACCATGAGAGGCGGTGGAATGGGGGAGGGGCAGCCGTAAGAACACGACAAGGGCTGCCGAGGAACTGTGGACCCATGCGGTATGGTAGTGCCGTAACAAAGAGTGCCATGTGCCAGCAATCCTCCAGCCAGTCCCGGGAGGCTGGGGGCACTTAATATCTCGCCGACGGAAGGCTCCTGGAAGACACTCAACAGCGGAGCAGTGAGGATTTCTGACAGGCGGGGGGAGGACTCGAGAATCCCTGGGTTCTTCCCTCACACTTCGGAGGATCCTGCCCAAGCATTAGCTCACATCCCTGGTCTGGGTTGCTGGAGGGGAGGAAAAAAAGGCCACAGAGGGGGCACTGAGCGCTCCGAGGCAGGGATCGAAGGCCGTGGCGAACGGCATGATTGCGAAGCCAGTGCACTGCGCGTTAGTGCGCAGGAAAAGATCAGGCTCGCTGGGCCTTGCGCAGCCTTGGAGATTGGAGGAATAGAGCGAACACAGCGGTACTGCGGAGACAGGGTGAGGAGTGGGGCATTGAATGCACCGATCCCCTCAATCGCAGGGTTGAAGAAGACAGAGGCGGGGAATCAATACCCAATACACCACCTGGAGGGACCACTCTCAAAGCTATATTGTACAGTGATCACCGGCCCAAAATCACCAAAGAATCGCTCTGACCCCTGGACCCCTCTGGCTCACTGTCGCCCCTCACCCGGCAGCAGAGTAAACTAGCGTAAAAAACACCAACGGGGTGAGTCGGAGTCTAATCAGGGGCAAGGATTTCTAGAAGTGGGATGGCCAATGCCCCGACCGAACGCTCCAAGAAAGGGAAAACGCCCGAGATTCTCCCCGGCGAAAAGAACCCCGCCAACGAGGCATCAGCAAATAATGCAGTACAAATGGTAACTAAGAATGACCTGCAGGAACTGCTTGCGGCACTGACAAAGGAAATTCATAAAAGCACAGAAGTAGTAACCCAAAAAATAAACTCCCTGGACAAGAGAGTGATTGAGGTGGAGAGAAGGACAGCAGAGCTCGAGTCAGAAGTCTGCAACCAGCGGTTTGAAGAAGAGATCGGCACGGATAAAATCAGAGCTCTGGAAGAAAAGTGTGAACTCTTATAAGCGAAACAAGAAGATGCCGAAAATCGATTGCGGAGAAACATCCTCATCCGGGGGATACCAGCATCCATACCGGACACAGAGCTAAGAAACTATGTCTCCCAACTGCTTCGAATCATCATAACCCTGCCGGACGAGGCATCCCTGGTGTTGGACCGGGTGCACAGGGCGGCTCGGAGGTCAACTTCCCCCCCAGGATGTACTGGTAAGGGTCCATTTCTATCAAATCAAAGAAGAAATCATGAATGAAGCAAGACAAATGGGCCAAATAACGTTCTAAGGATCCAACATAACACTATATCAAGATTTGGCAAACTCCACGCTCCAGAAACGCCGAGCCATGAGAACATTCACGGAGTGGCTGAGGGGGAGAAAGAACACTTCTCACTGGGGATTCCCAACGTCGGTCAGATTCACTTGGGAAGGGACTCAGACAGATCCGTTCACAGAAAGAGGCCGACAGATTCATGGGCATCAGAGAAACAGGTGGGGGATCGGACTCTGAGGAACCGTCCCAATCTCAACACAACAAACCTTCTGATGGAGAGTGGTCAAAACCTGCACGGCGACGCAGACCCCGAGGCCCACCTAGAAAAAGCTCAGTTCCTGGCTGATATTTAACTACGTACATCCATCAAATTCCCGGATGATAGAGCTTTTACAACAGAATGGACTAACTGAAAATAGGCAAGATGGATGAATCCTCGGGTCCAAATAAAGATGAGTCTCACGTTGGAGCATGCGCTCAACAAGGCACAGGAATTGACACCCCAAGAAGGGGGGGGCACACAGCATTTCTTCTCTAAGTTTACAGTGACTCGGCGGCCCAGTTAGCCAAGATATGCGCATTGGCGCCACCAGTTCCCGGTGGCAGTAGGACAATGTTCACCCTACATGTTTGTTCTATGAGGGGTCGGGGGGGGGAGAGAAGCGATTTTCGAAAGTCAAATGGAGACCCTGGGTCTGGAGGCCCATGCTGTTCAGCCCGGGACTCAAGAACACATCACGAAAGGTCAACAACAGCAACAACGAAACATTACCAAAACATCGTAGCTGCTTCAGATATGGAGGATCACTCTCAGCAGACAGAAGCTCACTCTCAGAGGGAAAAAAGGAATAAGAGAATATGGCTAATGCGAGTGCAATAACAATTCTCATATGGAATGTGCAAGGGCTCAACTCGCCACGGAAGCGGAAATCCGTAGAACACAGGCTGGGTCAATTAGCAGGAGACATTGTGTTGCTTCAAGAAACTCATTTACTGCAGGAAGACTAACACAGAATAGGTACCAAAAGGCATATTTTGCCACCTCGGGCCAAAAAAAAAAAATGGGGAGTGGCAATACTCTTAAGCGATAGGATACACCTAACAAAAGTCACTATAAAAAGAGATCCAAATGGGAGGTTCCTCCTACTCAAGGGGATGTTTGAGGAGCTCCCAATCACCATAGTGTCAATTTATGGCCCCAACTCTGCTCAAGCTGCCTTCATCGCAAATTTAGTCCCAACCATTTTAGCATTCCAAGAAGGGCATCTGATCATGGGCGGAGACTTCAACTCAATGCCAAATCCTCAGATGGACAAGACCCTTCCGCCCACTAAAACTGACTATACACAAGCACTCTCACTAGCCAAGCTATTAAGGGAAACGGAAACAGTGGACGCCTGGAGGCTCTTCAACGGGACCTTACGAGACTACTCCCATTATTCTCAGGTGCATAAAGGCTTCTCAAGAATCGACCTTATTTTGATCTCGGGGGTCATTTACCCATGTTAGGAATCAACAGCAATGCACACCTGTATGATCTCGGATCAAGCCCCAGTGTCGGCGAAAATAGCTATATCGGGGCAAAAGCTCCCGGCACAGAGACACTGGAAACTGAATGACGCTTTGCTACTGGATGAATGCATTAAGATGGAAATAGAGAACACAATCAACTACTTCAAAGAAAACACCACAGAGACCTCGCCCATTAACATCCTCTGGGATGCAATGAAGGCAGTTGTCAGAGGCTCTCTAATCAGTGCAGGTGCGGAACAACGAAGGGTCTCTAATATAGCTGCAGCCGGATTGGAGGAGAGGGTGAATCACCTGGAGACCAACCTGAAAAGACGATACTCCAGAAAGGGCGAGAGAGAGCTAAGAAAGGCCAAAACAGCCTTAGAAATGCACTGCGCCGACCGCACCGCTAAATCCTTAGCCTTCACAAAACAGTTTTATTACATGAAGGGGAACAAAGCAAATAGAGTATTAGTACAAAAATTGAAAAAGACTCGAGCCAGAAACAACATCCTCACAATAACTGGGGCGGACGGCAAAGCCCTCTACACCGATGCGGATAAAATGGTGGAATTATTGAGATACCATTCAGAAATCATGAGAGGGTCACCGACAGTGCTAGATAACTAACCAAAGTATCTACAGTCCATACCCAAGCAGAACACGAATCAGCTGGAGCACCTAGAGAGGCCTATTTCGGTGGAGGAAATAATCAACGCCATCAAACCATTGAAACCTACGGCTCCCGGACCTGATGGCTTATCTGCATCATTTTATAAGAAGTTCTGCAGGCTCCTGGTCCCTCAGCTGGTGAAATTATTCAACTGTTTCCTGACATCTGGCTCCGTCTCCAGATCTATGGCGGAATCATTGACAGTTCTATTGCACAAACCCGGGAGGGCTCCTGAACTAGCTGCCTCCTACTGCCCGATCACGCTTATGAACAATGACGGCAAGATTTTTGCTAAAGTGCTGGCGGGCAGTTTGGGCACGGCTCTGCCGGGCCTAATTGACAGCGATCAGACAGGGTTTATACCTGGAAGAGGGACGCATGACAATATTCGAAGAACAATAGACATTAAACATGCCCACAGGTCTGGGGACGGAATGGCAGTAATTTCATTAGATGCTCACAAAGCATTCGACATGATGTATTGGGGGTACATGCGGGTGACCCTGGAACATTTCGGATTTGGCCCAAACTTCACCAAATGGGTCATGGCCAGCTACCAAATTCCCTCATCACAATTAAGGGTTAATGGCAGGAGATCCGAGGCAATACAGATTTCAAGGGGCACCAGACAGGGGTGTCCACTGTCCCCACAAATTTTTGCTCTATCTATGGAGCCCTTTGCCGCCAAGATTAGGCAGAATACCAGGATAAGGGGGGTCCAAATAGGGGGCCGGGAATATAAAATTGTGCTATATGCGGATGATGTTTTAATAACAGCATCGAACTTGGCAACATCCCTTGATTCCCTATGTAAAGAAATTGACGAATTTGGAGTATTAGCAGGGTTCAAAATTAACCTAGATAAATCAGCCCTATCGATCAACGTCACTAAACTAGAAAGAGCAGCACTCCGCCCGTTAATGCCTATTCCATGGGCAAAAGGAGCGATAGATTACCTAGGGGTGAGAATCACTAAGGACCCGGTCCAAATATACGCCGCAAATTTTCCACAACTGATTACAAATCTTAAGAATGACCTAAAATCCTGGTCCTCCAAGGAAATTTCCTGGTTTGGCCGTATCTTGGCCATAAAAATGAACATTATCCCCAGATGGCTATACTCCTGTGCCACAATACCGACCCGTATCCCGGGCTCGGTACTGGTGGACATGAAAAAGAAACTGCAGGGATTTGTCTGGGGTGGGAAAAAGCTGCGCATCAGTAAACGAATAATGATGCATGACAAAATCCAGGGGGGACTGGGGGTCCCAGACATAGCCAGATACACTCTAGAAGCTCAACTATCACATGCCTTCTCATGGGTGCAAGAAGAGGATCCCCCAAAATGGACACAGAGACCTGGTGCCTGGGCAGCCCTGCGGACCTCCCGCACCTGCCAGAAAGGAAAGGGCAGGCTAGCACAGGCCCTCTGGCTGCTACAATCACAACAGCCTGATGTTGGAAAGCAGCGGCTTGGAAGTGGGGTGGTAGGGGCACGCTGGGCCCTCTATCCTCGATTTGGAACAACCCAGAGTTTTCGCCAGGCTGTACCCCCAAAACTATTATATATACACGGTGGCGCGCACCGTGTAAAGTACTCAAAGTACTGTTTACCGTCTTGCCGTGCTGCCCCTGCTCCCGCTTCCATTCAAGTGTGAAATTTCCTTTGGTGCTGCTGGAAGGAGTGTGGCTGCAGATCCAACGCCTGGAGGACGTCTTTATCTGCAACCCCACGGTTGCCTGACTTCCTGCCTTAGCCCTACTCAACCAAAGTGACTCTTATGCTCTAATGAGCTGGACTGCCTATTGTGATAGTGTGTAGCGTCTAGCGTAGTGTGTAGCGTCTAGCGTTACGCGAGCAACATGCGCCAGAGGTGCTGCGTAACGAAGAGTTTTTGGGAATTGTTGCACTACTGAAAGTCGCTTTTTGCTTTTCTTTTTCTCTCCTCCTCTCGTTCAGGTCTCCTCCCTGGGTCCCGCCCCCGTGTGTGACTCACGCCCGCTTCACTTCCTATGTAAAGACTCATGCCCACGCACTCGCGTACCGTGTAAAGTACTCAAAGTACTGTTTACTGTTCACTGTTCGCGGGTGGCAGGCAGGCGAGTTCTGTGTACCATCATTTAGATTCATCTACAATGGTGAATGGGCTGCGTAGTGGGAGGAAGATACCTGGTGAGAAGAGCAATGACCTAAATCAAACATTGGGCAACCACTCGAATATGTCTGATATCCCCATTGTAGATTGAAGAATTACATTGCTCAAATGAGGTAGGAACGTCTGTATGTGAAGAATTGTTGGGAATTGTGGGTGAGCATGTACCCCAGGATGTCGGGGAAAAAAACAATGCTCTCAATGAAGGAGGGGGTCATTTCGCCTCCAATTCCCTCGCCTAATGCCCCCCTCCAATCAGCTACCTATAAGTTAACAGAAATGAACCATGATGAGAATGAGGGGTTGTGTGAGGGCCTGGTGCTTCCACCCAAAAAGATCTTGCTAGCCACAATCGGGATAAAACCAACCAAACCAAGATTCTCTGATGTGTCCATCATTGCCCCGGCTATTGAGGCACTTTTGGATAAGCGTTTGCGCTTCTCAAGAGGCCCATCAACTCCGGTGAAAGCCCACAATTACTGCATGGAAGATGTACATGTTCATGCGGATCCAGGTTATGTACCTGGGACGCAAGCCTTGGTACATGCCTGCTTCGATGATTTTTCATCAAACTTAGAGAATGAAAAAGGGGCCCCTAATCAAGAAACTAGTTCTCCTGGTAGAAATGTAATCACCAATGTATTAGTTGGAGACATAGCAGGGTTGTTACACCATGATGACCCCGAAACGAGCTTATCTCAACTAGAAATGGAAGCGGAACGCAACCTAATGGAGTCATCAGATATTGGGGTTGAGTTCCCAGTTCTATCCAGAATACTCAATTTGTTTGATAAAGGACATGAATATACTCATGCGCAATTGATGTATTCGCATGATATCATTATTGACTTATCAGCTAAAATCAACAGAATTGAGGGGCTCTTGTTTACCTGTGAGGCGGTGGCGGCCCTCACTAAGGGTAAACAAGGGGAAGTCCCTAAAATGAGTTCAAAAGCATCACAAACCATAGTTGAGTTAAATAGTGCACCAAAAGCGGGTAACGCTCTGACGGCATGTACTAAAGCCTCACAAACATCGCGTGATGTAAGAATAGGGGTCCAACCATTTCCCACGTTTGCTGAAGCTATGGCCTCTGATGTAAGAAAGAGTAATGAGGCTGTTAACCCTGCCCTGAATCAGTTGTTAGAGCTGGGAACGGCTAATGCCGGGGCCATCAAACAGATTCTTACCACGATTCAAAAGATAAGTTCTACTCAGCAACCAGTAAATGGCCAATATGGTCCGACGGAGACGATAGATGACTCTATAAGACTGCGGTCTAACTCTGCGAGAGCAGAGTCTCCGGATAGTCTGTCAGCTTTGACCAACCTAATTGATCTCGAAGATGATGAACAGAATGCTCATCATGCCTTAGATGTAGAGAAGGCTGCTTTGGCTGAAGACCAATGCCATGAACCGGTACTTTCAAGAAAGCAGAAGAGATTGTTATTGAGAGCGTCAAAACGTGAAATTAAACAAGCAAAAAATCTAAAGATGTCTACCAAACAACATGTGACAAATTCTATTCTTGACTCTTTTAAGGCTGAGATAAAAGAAACATCCATAGAAGAGGAAAAGATAGATTTATTGCAACTTAATTCTGAGTCTAGGGCGCTACTGAATATTGAAAATAACCAGAGCCTGGCTGAGAAGTGTAATGGGAAGGGGAAACAAATAATGCCTAATAGACTAGATCCCCCTGATCAGACAGAGGAGGCGTCTTTACCTAAACATAAGCAAACTGAGCTCCTCAATTTCTTCCCTGCTCTTTACATGAAAAAGGCATTGAAGAAAATTAAGGAAGCAGGCACCAAGAAATCCCTGAAAAAATCAGGGGAGACGATTAAAATATCAACTCAACCCACAGAGTTACTTCCAAGTGGAGTAAAAAAGCAGGAGGGTAAACTATCTAAAAACGATCAACACCAGGAGCTGCTAGCAAACGCACAGGTGAAAAGTCGCGCATAAAGCAAATATTGAAAAGGATGGCAATGGTAGTTGTGACTTTCCATCAGGTAACATCAACAAACACAGAGCCAGAGACAGATTGCCTTCAGAAAGAGTTGAAAGAGAATATATCCTTCCCTGATGCCTATGAACAGGCATTGTCTGATAAGGTACTTTTCCTAACCGTAGATATGCCATCTATCATGGGTTGGGAAACTAAACAGTTACCCTCTGCCAAAATAAGTTTGAATCGATCAGCTATGCTGAAGGCCTTTCAAGCGATTCCAGCTTTACGAACTATTAGAAGTGATGACATTGAATGGGTTCAATTGTCCCACGATAACCCTACGAGGATGATTTGTGGTTATCACTCTCACATCATTGCACGATTAATTTGGGCACAAAGGGAGGAACTAGAGTTACTTGGGCTATTCCCATGTCTATTTAATTCTGAGGAATGCGCAGAAATTTACATTGCAACTACCCCGGAGCAACCAAATAATATGACTGTGGATGGATCGATACCGCAGATTATTGAAGAGGTATTGAAGCAATTTATGAATATTGCTGCTTCACTATCGGGGATGATGGGGATGGGGACATCAACTTCTCCTAAACCGTCAACAGTGATGGGCAAAAAATAGGAGTATGAGCGTGGTTTGTCCCTGCTGTCATGGAACTCGTGTGGGAGCTCTAACTTAAGGGCGTGGAATGCTGTACTTGATTGTGATTCTCGTCCAGGGCTTTGCTTCGTCCAAGAAACTATGATTATGGGTGAGGTAGTTCTTGAAGGGTTTGACTCCTATCAGCCGGCATCAAGGTGGATACTAGGACGTCCATCTGGGGGTCTGGCGATCCTAATTGATAAAAAGCTGAAAGTGATCTTCCATTTGCTGTGGGCTGATGAGGCTTTACTGGTTGTGAAAATGTCAAGCAAAGAATACCGATTTCAAGATTTTATTGTTATTAATTTGTACTGGAATCAGGTGGTGACTTCCTTCGAAACCCTAACAGATCGCCTAAATTCCCTTTTTGAAGAGATCATCAGGACCAAAGCATGCTTTAATGTAATTATAGGGGGTGATTTTAATGCCACTTGTATAGATGATCTTATGGTAGACAATCAATGTAAATCTGATTCTAGAAAGAAATCATATGCAAATGGTGTAAGATGGGTGGAGTTCTTTATGCTTTGGGACATTCAGTTGATTCCGTTCGAGGCAGGTACTTATCATCATACATGGGCACGAGGTCTCTATACTTCAATGATTGACTATTTCTTTGTCTCTACAGGATGGTTACATCTTGTTGATCCAATTTTGATTATTAATCTATTTAAAGGGGATCATCTAGCCCTGAAAACCAAATTGACGTTGGAAACATTATGTCTTGATGTGGAGCCTAATTTAAGGGCAATTGCCCATGATCGGGCCGGGCTATCAATCAAGTGGACCTCTAGAAGATGTGAATCATTTAGTGCCGCAATTCTAG
Organism: Ambystoma mexicanum; assembly: GCF_040938575.1. Classification (NCBI taxonomy): domain Eukaryota; kingdom Metazoa; phylum Chordata; class Amphibia; order Caudata; family Ambystomatidae; genus Ambystoma; species Ambystoma mexicanum. The sequence continues at coordinate 408,714,413 of NC_090936.1, forward strand.
AGGATCCGTTGATTAAAGTGAGTGTTGAGAGTATAGGTGTTATTTGTGTGTTGCAAGAGGTCCAGAATTCTATCAGAATAGCGGTGCATGTCAAACTTGAAGGCATCGTCTGAGTGCAGGCAACCAATTAAGCACCAACACCAATATAGTCAAAAAATTGTTGATCTAAGGAAAGAAAAACGGTACCGAATTAGAAAATTATGTTTCCGCAAACAGGTAGACAGTGATTTCGCAGTCTAAGGCTGAGATTAATAAATGCTATAAATTACAAATAAAATGGCTGAAATATGAGCTGTTCAATATTGAGAATCAGAAACTCATGGCTGTTTTAATTTCTAAAAATGCTAGGAATCTATGGGCGACTATGCGTACCCTATTTGGCACAGCCGAGAGGATTGAAGAATCAGCTATCTCTGCTGTTTCCTGGGTAAATCATATTAGAGCAAAATTCACTATGCCAAGTCATTTTCTATTAGAGGATAGATTGTCATTCCGTCCCACTTTTCAGGGATGTCCATGGCCTATTGAGGAAATACAGTTGGCCATCACAAAATCGAATGGTTCGCGAGCACCGGGACCGGATGGCATCCCGCCATGTCTTATTAAGCTTAATCCGGAAATGTGGGCGGCATTATTTAAAACCAAATTTGACGCTATCTATTATCTTGGGCATATTCCCGCCTCCTGGTGCTCAGCGATAATTATTCCAATCTATAAAAAGGGGCCAATGACTGACCCAATGAATTTCAGGCCGATCGCTCTTATGGATGCCTCGGCAAAGATCTTTACTAATCTCTTATTACAAGCCATTAATCAATATATTAATCAGTCTAACCTATTATCTAGATTCCAAACTGGCTTTCGACGATTCATGGGCTGCCAGCTTAACGCAACTATTATTGCCCATTTGTACCAGCAAACCAAATTAGACAAGGCCGGTTGTGTTTACATGGCGGCCTTGGATCTTACTGCTGCGTTTGATTCAGTAATCAGAGAGCTACTTTAGAATAAATTGATTAAAATTTGGTTTCTCATCGCAGCTAGTTTCAATCATAGCGGCCCTGCACCAACATGCAACATATCGCATCCGACTTACCAAAGCTGGTGCACTCACCGAAGCCATTCCGAGTGAGATCGGACTGAAACATGGCTGCAATCTTGCTGCAGTGCTGTTCAACCTCTATCTATTGGATTTGGACGAACAGTGGCAGGAGACAGTGATTTTTCCGGCAAAATTGGGTATTATTGCGTTGATTTGGCTAAGTTTTGCGGATGATCTACTGTTTTTTGATAGGACCCCCTATGTGTTACAGTCTAAATTGAACCTTTTCTATACCTTTGCATGCAAACACAATTTAACGATTAATACGGAGAAATCCTTTATTATTACATTCAACGAAGGACGTCAAAAAATTAATAACTTTACATGGTCTATTGATTGCTGTGCGATTCCGAGGGCACCATCCATGCGTTATTTGGGTTATCATCTGGCATGCAGTTATTCTTTCGAGAGCTGGAAGTTGGTCTTAACTAAAAAAGCCCAACCGCTGACTACACAGCTTAAACTGGTATACTATCGCCTTGGGAAATTTTCAATGATTCCAATGCTTACTTTCTATCTACAAAAGATTGAACCAATCCTGTTATATGCATTGGATCTTTGTTTATATAAGATTGATGATATTTTGGATGTTATCCAGGGGAAAATGTTGAAAAAGGTTCTGGGTCTTGCAATGTCTACACCAAATGCTATTGTTTGCCATGAGTTGGGAATCTTACCACCATCAGTTAAATGGCACTGGCGAATGCTTACTAATTATGGGAAAATGCTGGCTCCTCCTAAGAATTCATTGTATGAAGAACTTGCAACAATGACTGAGAAGGGGCACCCTCGGTCGATCTTGATCGAGAAGAACAGGATGGAGAAATTCCTTTCAGATTCTATGATTTCACATGAGGATTTGGTACTGGGGTTACCATCATGTAAGACTAAATACTGCAGATATCACTGGTGTTTGCTGATTGAAAAGATTCATGGGTATCAATCATACATTGAGTACGCTAGATTTATACGTCAATGGGGATTCCGCCCAAGGTACCAGATCGCGTTTCCATGCAATATTGCAAGAAGGATCTACCCAAGATTTCGTCTTAATCAGATGCTTACTAATGAAAGGATTATGTTTTGGCAAAAGTATAAAAATAATGCTTTGAGAGGATTATGTAGATTTTGTAAACTACCGGCTATAGTTGAATCCTTGAAGCACCTTACTGTATATTGCAGGTATTTTGAAATGGAGCGAAAACGATGCTTTGTCACTCACCTCTATACTGAGGCGAGCATGATTAGGGAATCGCTTTGGCAAAGATGTATGTGGGGAAGTGTAACACTTATCATTTGCTTAACAAATTTCCTTGTAATTATTGAACGGGAATTAGCTGAAAAAGATGACCAGTTGGTGTAATCTATGCTTTTGAGTTGGCACTGTCACTACCCTTGATTTATGATGCTGTGGTAATATGCGGGCGCAAAATATTTCTGCTGAAATGTTAAATGTATGATATTTTTGATTTTAGGTTAATGAGTTAAGTGGATTGCAAAGGATATGTAGATATTTTAAACTGCAACTCATATGAGAATGTTGATTTTGTAAAGGTTGTAAAACCATAAACAAATTAAAAAAAAAAAATTATATCACTTCAGGCCTTGCCGATCCGAATCCCAAACGCGTTTTTTAAAAACCCTAAACAAAGTTATAAGGGTGTATATATGGAAGCACAAACCACCAAGAATGGCAATGCAAACAATTACGGCACCAAGAAACCAGGGAGGCCCGACACTCCCCCACTTCCGTAGGTACTATGAGGCTGCCCAGTTGCGGGTATGAAGGAATGGGCAGCGTACACCCCACCAAACATATGCACTTAACAGGATGGGGCGGTGGTGGGATCCCCATTCTTGAGACTACTATGTTTAAGGGACAATACAGACACCCGAACACCAAGATTAGCGAGGTGGTGGGGGTGGAAGTTTGGGATGCGGCCATTAAGAGGGAGCAATGTCACCTCAACCCTCCCCTCTTCCTTCTGCTGGTTGAAAACCTGGAATTCCAACCACGAATGGATAAAGTAATACACAAAAAATGGATCCTGGCAGGGTGCAAGACTTTAAGGGGCAAAACATAACATTGAAAGAATGCACTCAGACCCTGGGTCTAACGATCAAAGACCACTTCAAGTACAAATCAAATCAAGCATTGGCTTATGTCCCCACACATAAGGCAGGAGGCTACTTACTAGAAACTTGACGCCCTTTGAAAACTACATGGTGACAAGTTTGGGCTTGAGGAAATTGGTGTCGATTACTACAGATTTTTAAACACTCAGGGGGAGGAGGCAAGGTAGAACTACATGGTGAAGTGGGAAAAGATGCTGGGAGAAAAAACCACCAGGAAACAATGGGAGTACATATAGGACATCATCCCTAAACTCACATGCTCAATACAATTAAGAGACGTGGCAAAAAGTGCTACTTCAATGGTACTACATGCCTTAGAGAATTCACGCAATGTTCCCAGTGTCATCTGACAAGTGCTGGAGGGGGTGCAGGGTGAAGGGGGATTGAAAACATATGGTGGAGCTGCCCGGTGCTACAATTCTGGGAGGCGGTGAGGAAACAGGCAGGCAATATGGTGGCCGGTTCCGTACATCTCAAGGGTAGGGTCTGGATGACGGGGATGTGGGAATCCGGTCTGGGGGGGGGGGGGTCGGAAGGGAGGGCCTCACAAAGTTGCAGAAAAAGGGATTTACGATTTTGGCCATAGCAGCATGGCTGTCAATAGCCCAATGCTGGAAGAAAAGACCACCACCCACCATCTACGAATGGCTACAAAAGGTGTGGAACTTTATGTCCCTAGAATGGATAACCCATCAACTGCAAGGCGTCTAAGAGGCCATCACGAGGGAATGGGGACGCCTATTAACACACCTCCAAAGTGACCATCTACAACAATGGTGCCCAAACAACATCAGTACTCTTAGTCCCCTTTCCTCCATACTGCATGGGCGTCCCTTCCAGGGGACTGGAGAAAGAACCTTTTTTTTTTTAACCAGAAAAAAACACCTTCCTCTTTAAATTTAGAGGTGTGCAGGGGTGCGGCCCTGGGAGCATGCGCTACCCTGACTCCACCCACCGGCACCACTCAGTCCCCATTGACGCGTCGACAATATTTAACATTACCTAATGACACCAGTATTAGGAGGAAGGACGTATGGAGGAAAGGGGACTAAGGACTAAAAGTATGTTGGTCACTATGGTGAGTAACTCAATTACTCTTAAGTCCCGTCCCATTTCCTCTATACTGCATGGGCGATTACAACTGAATGTAGCCCCAGGGTGGAGAGGAGACCATCCTTAAGTAAATAAGTTTCTTAGAACTGCCTGTCCGAAGGCAGCGTCTGATTTAGAGCCAGTGTCCAAACAGTCATGCTTACAGAAAGCTAAAGGGGTGACCCATAAAGCCCCCCTGCTTATGGCTTGCCATGGAACATGCCGCTGGAAGGCTATGGCTGTGGCCTTGGCTCTGACAACGTGAGCGTGCATGTTGGCTGGCAGTGTCGTGTTGCCCTAGATAGGCCTCTTTGATGGCTGCAACCATCCACCATGTAATAGAAGCTTTGGATGCCTGATAACCTGCTCTGGAGCTCCCAAAGGTGAGAAAAAGTCCAGATAGAATTTCAGAGGACATCTGACATCCAGACAGTTCAAGACGGAGCCTCGTCCTTGGGGTCAACGAAGAACGTAGGTAAGACCATTTCCTCGTTTAGAGGAAAGGCGGAGGGTACCTTAGGTAGGAATGCCGGGTGAGTCCGCAGGACCACCTTATCCCTGTGGAAAATGGTGTAAGTTTCTGAGGCCACCAGAGCCTAGATCTTGCTGACTCAGTGCGGAGGCAATTCCCACCAGCAAAGCACTCTTAATGGTGACCAGCCTAATGTCCGTGGACACCATTAGCTCGAATGGTTTGTGCCCCAAGCAGCACACTGAGGTCCCAACATGGAGTGTGGCCTCTTAATGGGCGGTTAAAGCCTGGATAATCCCGCCAGATGTTTCATGACAATCGGGTTGGAGGAGGAGAAGACCTGCTCCTCTGAATTTCTGTAGGCCCCTATAGCTGCCAGGTAAGTGCGACATGTGCCCACCTGAATGCCTGAGTGCACAAGGTGCGCAGAGAAGGAGAGCACGTTGTCCAGCGTGCACATAAGGGGAGGGTTGATCTCCTTAAGAGTCAGCTCAGAGACAGAACCTGCTCCATTTGCTCGTATATTTACTCCCGGTAGCTTTGCTCCTGGCACCTTGAATGATCTCCAGGTTAGCCCGCTGCTTGAGAGTGATCGGCTCAGGAACCACGCTGTCCGTGAGGCTTCGCAGTTTGGAGAACCACAGTCTCGCTGGCCCCCAAGGAGCTATCAGGATGATGGCGAGTTGACAAGCTTCCTTCATCTTGCAGAGTACCCTGGGGATCAGGTGTGTAGGAAGGAGGAAAGGCATATGCGGTCATGCCTTCCCATTGAATCTGCAATGCGTCTCCCAGAGAGCCGGGCCCAGCCCCTGCCAGGACGCAAACTGATGGCACTTTACGTTCTTCCAGGAGACAAACAGATCCACCTGAGGATGGCCCCATGTGTTGAAGACCACCTGAATAACTTGGTCGTTCAATTGCCATTCCCAATTGTCCGCTCCCAGCCTGCTGAGCCTGTCCGCTTCCAAGACGGCCTCCCCCGGGAGGTGGATGGCCATGATGTACATGTTTTCCAGGGCCCATTCCCACAAGCTGACCGCTAGGCTGCACTGCACAGGGGATTTGGTACCCCCCCTGCATGTTCACATAGTACATGTTGGTGGAGTGGTCAGTCTGGACAAGGATGGTCCTGCCCCCGATGGGCGGAAGGAAGGCTCCGAGGGCTAGCCAAATGGCCCTGAGCTTCAGCTAGTTCATATATGACTCCTGCTCCTGCCTGGTCCAGACTCCGTGGACGCTGTCGCTGCCCAGAGTGGCTCCACAGCCCTCCAGGGAGGAGTCTGTAGTGAAGATGACCTGCAAAGACGGCTACCAGAAGGCCTTGCCCGTCCGCAGGTTGCAGTCACTGGACCACCACGTGAAGTCTGAGTGAAGAGAAGGGGGTATGCTGTCCAACTCCGCTTGGGAGCTCTTCTCCCGATTCCATGAGGCTGCCAAGTGCAGCTGTAATCTCATCCGGAGCCTCGTGTGTGGCACGGCCAGGACGACCTCTGCCATGATACCCAGTAGGTGTTGGTGCCACCACGCCAAGGCCACTGCTCTGGTAAGGAAGTGCGTAGTGGCCCTCTTGATGGCTGAAATCTTGTCCTCCGAGGGAAATACCTTCTCGGAGCTTGTATCCCAGATGAGGCCCAAAAAGGTGAAGATCTGCATGGGCTGCAGCTGCGACTTCTTGAGGTTGATCGTAAACCCCAGGTCGTGGAGTGTGTTCATAAGCGCAGAGAAAGTGTGGATAATCCCCTCCGGGGATCTGGCCCGGGCGAGCCAGTCATCCAGGTACAGGTAAATATAGTGGCCCTGAGGAGGGCTGCCACTGCATTAACGAGTCTGGTAAATACCATGGGGGCTGAGTTGAGGCCAAAGGGTAGCACCCTGTATTGGAAATGGCACCCCATGATCCTGAAGTGCAACGAGCGATGAGGCTGCCAAATTGGGACGTGTAGGTAGGCGTCCTTCAAATCCAGGGAGCACATCCAGTCTCCCTGGTCTAGTGTGTGCGCAATGAGCGCTGGCGGAACCATCTTGAATCTCTGAAGAGATGGGGCGAGAGGTTGAGGGTGGATAGGTCCAACACTACTCTCAGGGCAGCTTGGTCCTTTTGTATGGTGAAAATCCTGGAATAGAAGCCCAATTCACACTGGGAGGCTGGTACTTCTTACACTGCTTGGCTCTCGACGAGCGACCAGATCTCTGCCAACAGATTTGCCGTCCCTATCTGTGGAAGTTGAGGGGAGGATGGTGGAGAGGGAGGTATTGGTAGGCGGTACACCCTGGATACTACAGAGTGTATACAGGGGTAGGCAAAGGTCTTGAGCCAGAAATGCACTTGAGAGGCAAGCCTGCCACCCACTGGAGGCACGTGGACCCGAAGGGACATCTACTTTTTGGTCACCTGTGGCTGCTGCAGAGGAGGGGGGCTGGAAGAAGCCCTTGCTCCCCCATACCTCCTTTTTCTTGCTTGCGCCGGTGCTGACTCGGCGAGCGGTCAGGTTGTCTCGACCTCCGTTCCCGGAATCCCCAGAACCCGCCAAAAACCTGCCCCTTGCCAGAACGTTGATGCGACTGGGTGTATGCTTTGGGCATGGCCTTCGTCAGGATAAAGACTTTGCAGTTTGCGAGCTGTTCTTTTTATCGAATTCCTTGTCAGTGGTAAAGTGGAAGAGGTCACTACCCTCGAACGGAAGGTGCAATATGTGATCCTGGACGTCCGGGTTAAACATAGTAGCCCAAAGCCAGGCCGTACTCATGTCCGTGGCGATACGGATGGCCCGGCAAGAGGTATCAATGTGGTCCACGTGGGACTTCATGATGTCCGGCGCTACCAGCCTGGATTCTCCTAGACCCGTCTTGAAGCGTGCCTGGCTCTGCACCAGAAGTTCCAGAAGGGAGTCCGCTATTTCCAGCCACAACCTTTGGTTAGCAGCTGCCAGCATGGCATCCGCGTTGGCCTAACACAGGTGCAGGGAGGCGTTGGAGTACAGCTTCTTTCCGTACACCTCCAAGATCATCTCCTCCTTGCCTAGCAGCAAAGAGGACGAGGTGGCTGAGGATTAGAGTAGAGTGACACCGCAGCGATCACCGAAGAATGTGGCACAGGGTGCGTTGATAACAAGAGTGTATCCCCTTCTATCGGTCTATACTTGGCATTGAGGCGCCAATTGACAGTTTGGGCTGAGTGTGGCTTGAGCCACCCCTTTTTGGCCACAGCAACGATGTCCTTCTGCATTGGGATACCCGTCTTGGTAGGGGGTCTTAGGGTGAGGACTTCTGCCAAGGCCCCCTCCTCTGGCTGCTCTACCTCTGGTTGAGGAAGGCCCAGATATTCTGCCAAGCCTGCTGTGGAAGGCCTTTGCTGACTACTCCGTGTCAGGGTGGTCCTCCTCATCAGTGTCCACCTGAGTGGACAACTGGTCCAGAGCGGGAGGAGGGGTGCTGGGCACCATAGGCTGCAGCGTGGAGACCAGAGCCAGAGGCTGCTGCGAGAGCGCCTGTGCTGTGGGAGACAGGGGAATGGAAGCGAAGGAGCCGGCAGGGACAGCGGGGCTGCACTGGGCCCTGTGGTGCGGGAGCCATGGAATGACTATCAGCGACAGTGGAGTCACCGGGGCGGGGGGCAAGTCCCTGACTGCATCCCGTAGGATGGCCCCCATCTGTGGGGTTTGCATCAGCGCCAGGACCCTTTCGAAGAACCTCTCTTTGGAGGTAGAAGCGGTGGCAGGGGATGTTGACGCAGTGGCTGGGGGCTGCTGGGGTCGGAGCACTCCATCTAGGCAGCAGGGGAATGTGCGCTGCGCTGTTGATGGATAAACTGTAGGCCACGTACCTGGTTGACACCAGTCCCACCTTGAAACTCGTTCACTCGCCTGCTCTGTTCCTAGGAGTGGCATCGGTCAAGCAGCCATGTTTTCTAGCGTGGCGGCAATTTTGTCGAGCTGTATGCCACGTGCCAAAACCGTGGTGCATGGCTCCCTGGGCCCGGCCTCCTCCAAGACTCTTGGTGGTGGAGAATGAGGCCAACCCTGCACCTCAGGTCTAGGCCTGGAAGGCGTATTGTCCTCAGCATTTTTGCCGGTAGTGCTGCGTGCAGGTGCCCCCTCGGACATTCAGCCAATACTAGGGCATTGCCCCTCTGGTGTACACCCGGTAAAAGAACCATGCAGTCCCTCAGCACTGATTTCGGAAGGCTGGACGACACCTCGGCCATGAGGCCGGTTGCTGGACTAGCCTCAGTATGTGTGCTGGTACTAGAACCCTAGAAGTTCTTCGTGCTTGGGTGTTCCCTTAGGTACAAGTAGCCCTTACGGGGTGCGATGAAAAAGAGCGGCCCTCCTTTGGCCCATGATCTCTGCTTCACAAAGTTTTTCAATTCCTATGGATGCGATCCTTCGAAGAGCTCCCTCCACCTGGCTAGCCTGTTCTTGAGTGCACGTAGAGTCAGTGCATCGCAAACGGTACAATCTTGCCAGCCGTGGTCGGGGCCAAGACAGCGAAGGCAAAGAGTGTGGGGGTCAGACGTAGGGAATAGCCCCTCGCAGGCTGAATACGCTGAAGTCGAAATGCACCGGGGACATGCGTGACGCAGAGGACAAAATATCTGAATAACAAAGAGAAGGCAAAAAGATAGGAGAATTCGGGGAAGAGCATGTGGTATTACATGGCCGAAGTCAAATCCAGGTGCGCTGGTGAAATCAGCCTGTTCCCGCTGACACAGAAAAAGCAGACTGGAGAGTGGCGCCGGTGGGCGGAGTCAGGGTAGCGCATGCTCCCAGGGCGCACCCTCACGCACCTCTAAATTCTAAGGAGAAGGTGTTTTCTGGTAAAAAAGGTCCCGTCTCCCGTCCCTTGGAAGGGACGTCCATGCAGTATGGAAGAGAGGGGACGGGACTTTAGAGTAAGTATTATGATGTAAGATTTAAAATTAACAAAAATATTTTTGGTGAAAAGAGATTGAAAAAGTAAAATGGGGAGCAAGCGGAAAGGTAAAAAAGTCTCTGCACTGGCTGCCAGGTCTGACAGTCGGTGCAGAAAAAGCGACTGAGGCGTGGTGCCCGAGGGTGGGGCCTTAGCAGGGCGTTCCCATGCCAGAGACACGTCCCCAAGCACTATACTAAATTTAAAGGGGAAATTCAATTTTTCAATGCCAAAGGTTCCAGTACCTTCCCATGTTGGGGGACACCCTGACACCCACAAGAATAGAGGAAAGGGGATGGGATGTATGAGTACATCATTGTGCAACAAATGTGTGGAAACCAGGTCCTCCAACTGGTCAGGATCTGTATCTGTTCCAGTATCCGACAGCCTCTGCAGTACCAACAGGTGTTCACCCCTCCGGGAGGGCCCCAGGACATCTGCGTGAGGACGCCTAAGAAGAACCAGGGCTGGAGCAGGCAGCTATTGCTGCAAAGTTGCCAGCAGAGTGGTTAAAGTAGATAAAATGTCCATTGACATTTATTTCTTTAGGGAGGCAGTAATGGAGCTGACTGCATTAAATACAAACTGCCCTATGCCCGAGATGAATGCAGAGGAGGTAAAGGCGGCAGTCTGATTAGGCTCGTCTCACCCCACGGGGAACTAGATTGCCTTCTGGGATGCGATGTTCTGCATGGTGGCGATTATGTTTGTGACAGGATGGCCTCCTCTGGTTCCTCTACACCCTCCGATAGGGAAGGACTTGGCTCTGATACAACACCACTTCCTGATAGCACAGCCACCACAAGGTTAGGGTATGAGGCCCATGGACGAGCTGTCAATGGGGACACTGCGCTGGTATGGGTGTCAGCGACGTTAGTCACAATGGCAGTAGTAACAACCTGATGGGAAGATGCACTTTTTCCAGTCGATGAGGGTGTCGCAGCCGTCGAGAACCTCAATGACGTATAGTCATGGTTGTTTACTGCTTAGTCGACAGGCTGCTAGTGGACGGCGTCCACGACCTGGAGGGAGGCTTGGTCATAAACAATGACGTACTCTTGACAGGCCAGCTTTCAATGCTGAATGTGAAGAGTGGCTACCAGATTTTGACGTGGACTTCGGTGACGTTGCTTCCTTGGGGCGATGGTAAAGGCCTTGGCTCACCTTCCCAGCCGACAAACCTTGGGCACTGACCTTTGGTGAAGACCGGTCCTTGTGTAAGGATCTAGACTCTTTGCTGGAAGTTTCTCTATGTCTCCTCTTGCTGGTGGCCTGGACCTCATGCGAACTAGACCTCTTACTAGTGGTGGTTGGCTGAGTCGTCCTGCCGTAACGAGGCATTACTCTGCACAGAGGCAGAGTCCGAGGCCCTGCCGGCATCCTTGAGCCACGCGACGAGACGATCACTTAGCTTCTTATTGAACCTAAATGAATAATGAAGCTGAAAAGTGAAGTTTTTCAGTTTAAGTTTAAACTGCACTATGTTACCGAGGATTTCCGGCCTGACCACAGGGAAAATTCACAGCATATCAATCTATGAAAGATCCAATGCTGGAGAAAGTGTGTGCATTTCCGACAGTCACCTGAAAGACACGATTGCTACTACAAAAGCTTTTTTCCAGGAAACAAACTTTTTATCTGTAGTCGCCATAGGTTTGAACAGATGTTTCATCAGGGCTGATAACGGTATTTTAGGCACCAGTGAGATGGCTCTTTCTTTTGGAGTTGGGCAAGTCCAGATTAGGCCTCTCATGAAGTGTTTTTCTATGCAGGCCCCAAATATGGGAGCTTTAGAGACCGTCACTAGATGTGCTTTGATGGATCAGTGTGGTAAACCACCTTTTGCTTATTTCAGTAGGCATGGGAAGACTGGGTGAGTTTCTATTTTTAATGGATCCAATTTTTGTTGATAGCACCAATTGCAAAACCGATTCCACTTGTAGACATAGGATCTATTTGTGGAGTCCGCTCTGGCTGCCTTTAGAATATTTCTGCATTCCTGTGTGAGTGGGACTTGTCCAAACTCGTTGAAGGCAGGAGCCAGGCCTTTAAGTAGTTGAGAACCCCTGCGTTGTGATGAACACCTGCTGGTTGCATGTAGAGAGCAGGTCGGGGTCCTGACGCAGAGGGATTGGATGGTCCCGGGATAGGTGAACAAACTCCGAGAACCACGGTTGGCTCGCCCATGATGGTGCTATTAGAATAACGATGCACCTGTATGTGGTAATCATTTTTAGGATCTTTCACAGCACTGGTGTTTGTGGGAACGCATAGGCGAATATTCCTTCCCATGAAATTGTGAATGCGTGGCCCACTGATTGGTAGTGTGGATATCTGCTTGTAAACGGGCCATTTCTTGTTCTCCCAGGTGGCGAACAGAGCAATGGTCGGTGTTGCGCACTTGTTGAAGATTTGAGTTTCCTGTCCACCAGTTGCCATTTCTGAGGTTCTGGGTCGTTGGCTCTGCTCAAGTGGTCTGCCTTTTTGATTTTCTTTCCCCAGAAAGTTGAATGCCTGCAATTGCATGTTTTTGATGGTCCAATGTCATAACTGCTGGGCTCCCCACTACATTGCCCTTGACTTTGTGACCCCTTGTTTTTGCACATAATCATTGTGGTCGTGTTGTCTGTTAACACTCTTACAACTATTTTCTTGAGCACTGGTTGGAACGAGCAAAGGGCATGTGCTACTGCCTTCAGTTCTAAGATGTTGATCTGGAGTTGTGTTTCAACAGGGGACCAGCAGCCCTTTATTGATAGATGGTTTGCATGAGCGCCCCATCCGGTCAGTGAGAAAAGCCATGATCAGAGTTTCTTGAAATGGTGGATACCTGAACGGGACGCTTTGTGATGCGAGATGGTGTGAGCCACCACTGCAAATTGTCTATGTCTTTGTTACTCTCAATTTGTCTTTCGTGCTCCGGTTAGCTGGGATCATTGATCGCTAGGTGAGATGCACAACGACATAGTAGCTGCATGAACGTTCTGACTGAGATTGTGGAGCCAGGTAGAATTGTGTGATTAGACAAGGTATTGACGCTGCTCTCTACTGAGGGACGTACCCGGCCCTCGGTAGTGTGGAACTGCGCCCCTAGGAACACTAGCGTGAGGCTTGTTTTTGCTGCCTGCCCTTAGGGGCAGATGTTCTGTCGCCTTTTTGGGGCTTGTTTGTAGTCCTTCCGTTTATATGTGTATGGTTAACAATACCCCGGGTAGTACGTTTGGGGATGGGAGGGCTCCCCGTTGGTATGCTTTACCACCGGCCCCATTAGCCGCTCTGGAGCGACACAAGACTCCATAGAAGGAGCGAAAAGTGCGTCTCACCTCAGTGTGGTAAGCAACCGCGCTGTAATGTTTATCGCTTTAAGGGTGTCCAGTTTGGAGACAAAAAGTTGATCTCCTCAAAGGGCATGTCTAGCACCTTTTTTTTTAAAAAAAAAAAAAACATTTTTTATGGTTTTACAACAATAGTTCCAGCGATGTAGTACACATGTTGGCTTCACAGTGATAATCGCTGGACGTAGTACTCACAGGACGCTTAACAGTAAAACTGAAATTATTAGGATATAGGTGAGACTCAACATTTCATATATAGAGTGGGCTTTCATGATCCATTCTCTTTTCGAGGGCAAGACATTAGATTTCAATTTAATGGTTAGGCACACTCTAGATGCCAACAGTAGATTGCGGGGCATGTGGGAGAGTAGTGTGTATGAGTCTTCATCTTCTGGTTCTATGCTATGCAGGACTAACAATGGGGAGAGCTTTCTGCTAATGCCATCTATTGCCTGGATCCACCCCAAAACTTCCTTCTGATATATGCACATTTCCACCATTGATGCCATTAATCACACAGCTCACCACACCCCCTCCAAAAGTATGGGGGAGTACCGGGGAACATCTTCGATAGGCGCTGGGGGGGTATAATGCCATCTCATCAGTAATCTTGCACTGTGCATTTTATTTTGCATGGACCTTGATGAGCTCCACACTGCCTTGCTTATGATCCTCCACATGTCTGATTGGGCTTGCAATTCTAGTTCTGTGTCGCATTTAGTTTCTGACATGGGGTGTGTCAAGTGGCCTCTGGTAAGGAGTGCATTGTACAGTTAAAAAAAAAAAAAAGAAAAAATCAGCCCCCTCGAACCTTGTTTAATGGCTAAGACTTGTTCGAAAGTTGTGAGGCGGCAGCATAAGGAATCGCCCCAGCGTGGATCTCCTAGGACACTTCTCAATTGTAGGTGGAGGAAGGGAGCCATTGTTGTACCATGTAGTGCTTTTTCTAGTTCGTCTTTGGTGATATAGGTCCCCTTGTTCCACATTTGTCCGGCTCTCAACAGACCCTCTTCGCATAAATGCTGAAAGCGGAGCACCTCACATATAGTTTCGTATTGGGGGGAGACCAGATACAACTAAGGGCACGGCGCACATTGTAACACCCGCGATAAAGCGAGTGGAACGCCATATTGACCATAATACTGCTAGGACGGGGTGTTGTCGGATTCGGCAGAGCATGTTAGTGAGTGGAACTCATAGCCACTCCCCGAAGGGTGATCGGTGCAAATAGAGTTTTCTAAAGAGACCCACTGCTTCTCTGGGTTTTCACACAAGTGATCAGAGAGGATCTGGAGCTGGGAGGCTCTAATATTAAAAAAAATCAGGATATCCCATGCCCCCTTTATCTTTTGGTAGGATCAGCGTGGTGTAGGGTATTCTGTGTTTAGAGTTTGCCCACAGAAAAGCTAATAATGTACGTTTAACTTACACTAAAAAAAAGAAAGCCTCCGGGATCATTACTGGGAGAGATTGGAAAAGAAATAAAAGCCTTTGGAAAATATTCATTTTTATCGATGTGAATCTCGCTGCCCAGGAGAGAGCTAGTTTGGACCATGTGTCGAGATCGCCCTTGAGTGTTACATAAGGTCACATAATTTGCCTTGAACAGGTCAGCTAAGGTGGAGGTAATCTCCACCCATAGGTATCTAAGGGACTTTGTCTGCAGCTGAAAACCTCATTTTGCTTTTAGACGAGATGGGGGGCTAACTGTATGCTGTAAAGGCAGAGCTACAGTTTTCTTTGTTTGCTCGAAAACCTGAGAATGCTCTGTACTCCTCCATGGTTTCAGAGAGGGAGGGGACGGAGTCTTGAAGGCGGGTAAGATATGTCAGAATATCGTCTGAAACATTGCAAGTTTATATTCCCTCCCCCCCACTTGTTATACCATGTATATGGGGGATTTCTCTCTTTTTGCGTAAAGGTCTCGATGACTAGGGCGTACAACAAGGGGGAGAGCGGGTAGTCTTGTCTTGTAGCTTGGGTTAATCTAAACAAGCTGGAGGGGATGCCATTAACTACAACTATAGCAGATGCATTACAGTACAGGGCCTGTGCGCCCCTAGCCCATATCTCACCTAGGCCAGCCCATCTCATGACCGCTTTAAGAAATGGCCATTCAACGCGATTGAAAGCATTCTCTGCGTCTATCGACATTAGTATGGGGCAATCTACATTTTCATCAGGGGTCGCCATTAGTTCTAATGTTTTACGAATACTGTCAGCCCCTTGCCCACCCGCTATATAGCCAACCTGGTCCGTGTGTATTTGTTGGGGGAGAACCTGAGCCAAGCAAGAGGCTAGGATACTAGCATAGAGTTTTGCGTCCACATTTATTAATGAAATTGGGCGATTAGATGCACACTCAGAGGCATCGTTCCCTTCTTTGGGGATCACTACTATTCTGGATTCGGTGAAGGGTGGGGGAGGGGGCCAAGGGAGGGTGGTTTGGCCGGTCTATAATACTGAGTTGAAGAGCATGGTCAGGAATGGCGCCAGAGTGTTGCTGTTTACTTTAAAGAAGGCTGGGGTGTAACCATCATGTTCCGGCGCTGAGCCTGCCTTGAGATGAGAAATGGCACTTTTGACTTCTTCAATCGTTATTAGGCCATTTAACATATCTAGGTGTTCTTGTGCCATCGTGGGCCATGGTAAGTCAGTTAAATACCTTTTAATATCGGGGTCTGTCTCATTTCTTTCAGCGGTATATAGTGGAGTGTAGAATCCTAAACGGTCTGTAATCTCTCGGGGTCATACAGAAGTGCTCCCTTTTCATTCCTAATCTTATGAACCGCTCCTTCTGTTCTTTGTTTGCGTAGGCGATTGGCCAGCATAGAAAGGGCCTTGTCGGCCTTCTCATAGAATGTTTGTTTTAAATACCTCAGTTGTGTTAAAGCCCTTCCCTGCCAAATGCTTTCCAGTTCTTAAAACGTATTTTAATCTGATCTAGGATTGGCTCACCCTCAGCTGGACGCACACAAAGTTGGAGTTCTTGTTGTGCAATCTCTTCTTTTAGTTATCCCTCCCTCCAACTGGATTCCTTTTTTTGCGCTCCTCGGATTTCAGGATCCCTCTTATTGTAGCTTTACCCGCTTCCCAGACTGTGTTCAGTGATACATCGCCTTTATCATTAGTGTCGAAATAAGTTACTCACCGTAGTGACCAACGTACTCTTAGTCCCCTTTCCTCCATACTGCATGGGCATCCCTTCCAAGGGACAGGAGACAACCTTTTTCACCAGAAAAAAACCTTCTTCCCCTTTAAATTTAGAGGCACGTGTGAGTGCGGCCATGGGAGCATGCGCTGCCCTGACTCTGCCGTCTGGTGCTACACCTCAGACCCATTGACGCGTCGACAATAGATTTAACAATGCCTAATGACACCAGTATTAAGGGGGGGGGGAGGATGGTGGGACGTATGGGGGAAAGGCGACCAAGGACTAAGAGTATGTTAGTCACTACGGTGCGTAACCTGTAATTACTCTTACATCCCGTCCCCTTTTCTCCATACTGCATGGGTGATTACAACTGAATGTAGCCCCAGTGTGGAGATGAGACTCCTTAAGCCAATAGGTTCCTGAGAACCGCCTGTCCGAAAGCCGCATAAGATATGGAGCCGGCATCCAAACAGTAATGCTTGCAGAAAGCCAAGGGAGTGGTCCAAGTGGCCCCCCTGCTTATGACTTGCCAAGGGACCTGGCGCTGGAAAACAATGGCCGTTGCCTTGGCCCTGATTGCATGGGCATGCATGTTGGCTGGAAGCGGCCTGTGCTGGCCCTCGTACACTTTTATGGCCAAAATCATCTAGTGGGATATTGAGGCCTGATCGCCTGGTCTAGAGCCTCCGAAAGTGACAAACAGGGCGTCGGATTTGTGGAAGCACGTGGTCCTGTCCAATTAGAATTTTAGGGCACGCCTGACATCCAGGAAGTGCAGCACTCTCTCTACTTCGTCCTTAGGATCAGCAAAGAACGTAGGAAGGACTATTTCCTCGTTCAAGTGGAAAGCAGACGGCACCATGGCCAGAAATGCTGGGTGTGTCCACACGACTACCTTGTCCCTGTGAGAGGTAGTATATGGTTCCAAGGCGACCAGCCTCGGGGTTTCGCTGACTCTACGAGCCAATATGAGACCGACTACGAAGGCTATCTTGATGGTGACCATCCTGATGTCCGCGGACACCACTGGCTCAAATGGTTTGTGCATAACGGCGCCAAAGACTATATCAAAGTCCCACACGGGGTACGGCCTCATGATGGGCGGGTAGAGCCGTACGAGCCCCGTCAAATGTTTGACAATAGGATTGGAGGAGGAGAACATCCTCTCCTCCGAGTTCCTGTACGCCGGATGGCTGCAAGGTGGTGTCCACCAGCACACCAGATTGAGCAAGGTGCGCCGAGAAGGAGAGCATGTCGTCTGAAGTACATGCGAGGGGGTCGATTTCCTTGGAGTCTGCCCAGTGGCAGAACCAGGTCCATTTACTTTTATACTGGGCCCTGGTAGCCTTGCTCCTTGTGCCCTGTATGATTTCCAGATTAGCCTGGGAGAGACTGAGGTGCCACAGCGTTACCCGCTCAGGCACCACACTGAGGCCTAGTTTCTGAGGCGCGGGGTGGATGACCATGCCCCCCTGCTGCACCAGAAGATGTGCTGGGCCCGTTGGGAGGTGAATCATGGGCATCTCCAAGAGGCTGAGCAGCTCCGAAAAGCATGGCCTGGCCGGCCACCATGGCGCTATTAGAATGATGTTGAGTCGGCGAGACTCCTTGATCTTGAAAATCACTCTGTGAATCAGCGGAGTGGGCGGGAAGGCGTAAGCCTTCATGCCATTCCACTGAAGCCGAAATGCATTGTGTCGCCCAGGGAGCCGGGACCCAGGAGGCAGACTGAGGGCAATTCTTGTTGTGCCAGGTGGCAAATAGACCCCACCTATTGAAGATCTCCTGAACAACAAGGTTGTTTAGCTGCCACTCGTAATTGTCCACTCCCAACCTGCTGAGCCTGTACGCCTCCAGGTTGGATTCCCGCGGGAGGTGTACTGCTGCGAGGTAGATGTTTTCCAGGGCCCACTCCCACATGCCGATTGCCAGTCTGCACCGAGGGGGGGAGGGACTCTGGTGCCTCCCTGCTGTTGATGTAGTACATGCTGGTCGAGTTGTCTGTCTGGATGAGGAAAACCTTGCCCCTCAGCAACAGCAGCAGGAATGCTCTGAGCACTAGCCAGATGGCGTTCAGCTCTAACCAACTTATGTGGTAGTCCTGCTCCCGTCTAGTGCAGGTGCCGTGGACCAAGATATCGTCCAGGGTGGCTCCACAGCCCTTGAGCGAGGAATCTGTGGTGATGGTGGCCTGCAGGGAGGGCGGCCTAAAGGGCTTGCCCATCCGCTGGTTGCAGTCCCTGGACCACCATGGTAGGTCCGGGTGGAGAGATGGAGGAACGTTGATCATCTTGGACTGGGAGCCCCGCTCCTGGTGCTATGAGGCTGCAAAGTGCAGCTGAATCCTCCTCATCCTCAATCGTGTGTGTGGAATGGCTATAGGACTGCCGCCAAGAGACCCAGGAGATGCTGGTACCACCATCCAGAGTTCACTTCTCTGCCGAGGAAGTGGGAGGTGGCCCTCTTGATGGTCGAGATCTTGTCCTCCGACGCAAATACCTTCTCGGAGCATGTGTCCCAGATGAGGCCCAAGAATGTGGTGTGTTCATAAGTGCATGGGAAGAGTGGTGAACCGCTTCCGGAGATGTAGCCCTGAAGAGCCAGTCGTCGAGGTATGGGTAGATGTGGAGGCCCTGCGCCCTTAGGAGGCAGCCACAGTATTCATGAGTATGGTAAAGAACCTGGGGACCGAGTTGAGTCCAAAAGGAAGGACCTTGTATTGAAAATGGTAGGCCATGATCCTGAACCGTAGGAAAGAACGATGGGGCTGCCAAATCGGGACGTGTAGGTACGCGTCCTTCAGATCCAGGGAGCACATCCAGTCTCCGCTATAAAAGCTGGTGTAACCATCTTGAATTTTTGTGGGGATAAGTAGAGGATGAGGGTGGAAAGGTCCAGCATAACTCTCAGGCTTGCCTGGTTGCTCTTCTGAATGGCAAAAATCCTGGAGTAAAAGCTCAAGCCACTGCCTGGCTCTCTACAAGTAACCAGATCTCCACCAGAAGAGTTGCTGGATACTACGGAGAGGATCCATGGGTCTACGAAATTCTGGCGCCAGAAATGTGCATGGAGAGCAAGCCAGACCCCCACTGGAGACACATGGACCCGAAGGGGCGTGTCATGTCTTCTTTCCCTCGGAGGCTGTCGTGGAGTAGGAAGACTGGAGAAAGCCCTTACTCACCCCACCCCCTTTTGTTGCTTACGCCAGTTCAGAGACGGCAAGCGGTCTGGCTGCCTGGATCCATGTTCCTGGAAGCCGTGGAACCTTCCATACGTACGCCCCCTGTCAGAACGCTGCTGTGACTGGGTGTACGTCTTGGGCGTGGTCTTTGTCAAGATGGATAAATATAGATGGCACGGCCAGAAGTGTCAATTTGGGCAACAGGATTCCATGATGTCCTGCGCCACCCGCTTGGCCTCAGCCAGTCCCGCCTTAAAACGTGATTGGCTCTGCATAAGGAGTTCCGGGAGAAAGTCTGCAATTTCCCACCATAACCTTTGGTTAGAGGCCAACAGCATGCCATCAGCGCTGGCCTGACGAAGATATTAGGACGCATTAGAATACAGATTCTTCCCGTACGCCTCCATGATCTTCTCCTTGCCTAGTAGCGTTGCTGCTGTGGAGGTGGATGACGACTGAGGCTTGGAGTATAGTGATACCGCCGCGATCACTGAGGAGTATGGCGGAGGATGGGCCGATAGCAAGAGTGCACCCACCTCCATCTGCCTGGACTTAGCGTCCAGGCGTCGCTTGACCGGCTGAACCGAGTGGGGTTTGAGACAACCCTTTTTGGCCAGGGAGACTAAATCTGTTTGCAGTGGAATCCCCGATTTGGCTGAGGAGCGTTGTGCGAGGACTTCAGCCAGAACACCCCCCCCCCCTCCCTTGCCGGCTGCTCAACCTCAGGTTGGGGTAGGCCCAGGTACACCTACAGCCCTGCAAGACGTTAGTGGAAGGCCCTAGCTGAGGATGACAGATCCTGTGGATCAGGAGGATCCTGTGGAGGTGGAGCTGGAGCAGGAGGCGGGAAGTACAGCGAACACAGCCGGAGGCTGTGACGGAGCCGCTTGAGTCTGATGGGGGGGCCAGAGGCAGCGGCTGCGCCAGGGGCGGAGGCGCTTGTGGTGCTGCTAGCATCATAGGGAGGACCTCGAAGATGGCGTCCTTGAGGATAACCCCCATCTGAGGTGACTTCATGAGCCCGAGGAACCTCTCTTCACTGACCGGAGAGGTGGTAGGGGGTACTGACTGGGTAGCCAGGAGCTGCTGGAGCCGCTGCATACCCTGCCTATATGGATGCAGTGGGAAGCTGCCCTGCACATAAGAAGGATAGGCTGTAGGCCACGTACCTGTTTGAGGCCAGTCCCACCTTGACGCTCGTTCTCCGCCGAACTCCTGGAATGGCATCGGACAGGTGCCTCTGGCGTGGCAGCCATCTTGTCGTGCTACCTGCCACGTGCCTGCGACGTGTTGCTCAGCTCGCTGGGCCCAGCTTCCTCCAAGACTCGTGTTTTGATCACAAGGCCTACCCTGGTCCTCCGGATTAGACCCGGAAGGTGTGACACCCTCCACCCGGGTTCAGTAAAGCTGCGTTTGGGTGTGCCCTCGTCCAGATTGCCGGTACAAGGGCGGAACGTTCCGGTCCCTCAACACTGCCACCAGGAGGATTCAAGGATCCCTCGGCCCGAAGGCCAGTAGCTGCTGCAGCCGCGGTGCACATGCTGGTACAAGGACCTTAACGGTCCCTCCCACACGGGAGAGTCCTTGGGAAGGAGTCTCCTTTGCGGGGTGTGATGGAAAATAGCAGCCCTACCTTGGAACTGGCTCGGTGTTCCACAAAGTTCTTGAGGTGCTCTGGAAGCAAATTCTGGAAGAGCTCCCTCCACCTGGCTAGTCTGTTCTTCAACGATTTCGATGACAGTGAGCCACACGCTCTGCAAGCTTGCCAACCATGGTCTGGGCCAAGGCAACGTAGGCAGAGGGCGTGAGGGTCTGAAGTTGGGAAGAGCCCATTGCAGGATGGACACTTGCTGAACTCTGGAAATCGACATGCACCGGGGAGGAGCGTGACGCCTGAGGACAGAGTACCTGAATGGTAAAAAGACAAAAAAAAGACAGAAAAAAAGTATCCACGCGTGGAATTACATGGCCGAAGCAAAACTCAGGAGCGCTGGTGAATTCGGCCCGTTCGACGTGAAAAAGGGGACTGGGGTGTGGCGCCGGAGAGTGGAGTCAGGGCAGCACGCGCTCCCAGGGCCACACACCCACGCGCCTCTAAATGTAAAGGGGAAGAAGGTTTTTTCTGGTGAAAAGGATTCCGTTGCCCATCCCTTGGAAGGGACGCCCATGTAGTATGAGGAAAGGGGACGGGACGCAAGAGTGTAACGCTCACCTGGTATCCACGGGGACGTCACTCAGCCTGTTCTGACCTCTTACGACCTCAAACACTTCCCTGGAGGCTATTCGACTGGAGACTGGGCCTGAAACACAGGATTGGTAGAGTTCAACTCCCTATTGTCTGTGTGCTTGAACCCCTTCTTCCCCGGGGTCCAACCCTTCCCTTTGATCCACAGCTCACCTTGTTTTCTTGGATAGTGTGCTCTCCGTCCTGCTGTTAGGGAGAAATCTCTGTTGAGGCTAATTTCCCAAACCTAGTGAGTCCCCCAGCAGCTTTGCTGGAATTTTGGGGTTTATTTGTTTCTCCTGCTAAGAGTGAGCCTCTTTTACTCCCACTCTTAGACATGATTTGACGTGTTCCTTTGTCTTTCCATGTGTTTTATGGGCTATGGGGTCTTTTACCCCATAGGGCTTAATGTGTTTTTGGTATTTGGGTTACACAGCACCCTCAGTGCAGTAACCCAGGGGTGTCATAGTGACCCCCAAACAGACTCCATACCCTGAGACTGACTACTGTCTCCCAGGGCATGTAAAGTCACCATTGGCTTTACTAGTCCCAAATTATGAACAGAAACCAGTACAAACCATCATATTGTGGAAGTACTGGTCGGGGCAATTCGATTGCCCCGGGGTCTGTTTGAGGGGGCACGTCTCCGTCCCCGCTGATCGACCGCGAATATATCTCTATGGGATTTTCCCATTGTTCGAGGCTACCAAGTTTAATTATTTAATTCCTATAGCCTCGAACATACCGCCGGATTATTTATTTATTAATTCACCGGTTGGTATTTTTTGCCAGAACTCGATTCTAAAATGGCGTTTGTGTTCTCTTCTGTGACTCCAACCCAAGTCGAGCCCTTTGTTCCACTTTTTGGCGGGCTTCTCCACAGAAGCCTCCAAAAGTGGTGCCACTCTGTCTGGGTACCACAGCGGGTGTGGGAGGGGGTTTAGGCACCCAGGACTGAGTTGCCTTGCCAACTCAAGTCTCACTCTTGTGTGATTGGCCCAAGTGGTGAGCCGGCCGGCTCACCACTTAGCATGTTTGACAGCTAGGCTGAATGAATGGGGGTTTGCTGCATAAAGCAGTCCTTTGGGGACGGGAACTTCAAAAGTCGCCACAGGACCCAAGAATCCGAGGACGGAGAAGCTGAGCCAACCTGCAACGACAACACCGGTGGAGCCCTGCTGAACAGTCTCACCACTTTTCTCGACGACAGAGGAGATCTCCAGTCCGGAGAGTCTTCTTCCTTTGACTGGTGGGGATAACCAGTTTTGGCTTCTTTTCACCTTCCTGGACCATCTCGTGGCCGCCTTGCCCGTGCCAAGCACCCCGGCAACTGGAATACCACGGTTTACCACTACCGCGAATAGAAGGGTAGTACCTTTTAACCGAAGAACTCCGCGGCTGGTTTCTTCCCTGACAGTGCAACTACCTTCATCTTTCCTCCACGGCGAGACCTCTTCCTCTGGACGAAACACCAACTTGCACCCGCTGCCAGGAACAACTGCCCCCGCAGGAGCTTCCTTCCCACTTAAGGTACTGTGTCCCGCCTGGCTTCCCTTGCGACAGATCGTTCGGGGTGACAGTAAAGCCTCGACTTTCTAACCTGGGCTGGCCTGGGACAACCTAGCTAACTTTTCCTGACTTTAATTTAATTCTTTGTGTGCGAACTGTCTACAAGACTCTTTGGGCATACCCCCACTGTGTGAACCTGGACCCCTTCTGCTTGCTCTCTCCAAGAGTGGGCCTTGCAATTGACTTCCTTGCTCTCCAGTAGAACTCTGCCTATCCTGCCTTATTGTGGTTCTTTAAACAGTATTGAAATTTGTGTGCTTCCATCACTCTGCCTTTTTCCCTCCCTTTTTTAATAACTTATTAGAGTGCCATCTTATGTTAAGCGCTCACCTCTGTCTGAAAATAAGTGGTGTTTCTCATTAAGACTTGTCTAATAAGTAATTAGGGTTGTATATATATAATAGTGACTGTGTGCTGAATTTACTTCCCTCTTTGTACTACTGTAATTTATAAGTGTGTCTTTAAATAAATAATTATATACTTTTACACCAAAGCTCTGGTCAGTGTTTGCTTGTGCTACTGTATCTGTGTGCCTATTGTGTATACTCTATATACTGCCTAACACTTCTTGAGGGAAGTCTGACTGCTCAGCCACAGCCACAGCTACCAAGTGAATCTGTGCAGTACAGACTGCTACCAAGTGGGTTTACTGCCAAACACCTGCAGTCTTAAATCTTTTGCAGTGGTCCCTAAGGGAACTGCACAGGTTTCTGTCTAACACCTTCCTTCCGCGCATGGGCGCATTGATTGATGCGGGCTCGTTGCTGCCTAGTTACTTCACTGGCAAGAGTCCGACAGGAAAGTATAATGAGTCTTTTGAACAGTTCTCTAACTTCGTTCCTTTCCTTCCTTCGATGATGGCCGGCGTCCGGGGATGGCGGCGTGCTGCTGAGATGAGTAGCGCTGAAGGCGAGTGAGCGCGATGCACCCCTTTTGTATTTGCATTGAACTGAATTCTTTTTCTGTGTCTTTTAGGTGCCGCAACGTTTTCAGCGTGAATGCCGGTTATGAAGAACAAATGCGGTGGGTAAGCGCGGTATGCGGCGCCTCTAGATGTTTCCACGCTAACCTGGAGTGTCTTTTCCCTCTTGCAGATGGATGAGAAGTTCCGGAGAGAGTTCCCCCAGAGCGGCTGGGATTCTAGTAAGCGTTTGAAGCTTGTACAGTCTTTAAAAATAAGCAAAGATTTGCAGAATGCTTACTAATGCCTTTTTTCTGTTCTTTTCCCTTAGGAAGCAGCGTGCCGGGATGGGAATGACACCGCCGAAGATGCCCGCAAAACAGAAGGAGCGATGACTGATGGTCAGAAGCGCTGCAAGGTAAGGCTGTTCCTAACGGTGTTCTTGTAGGAGCTAAGCGCAGAAGAAAGATGCAGGCCTGCTGGAGACCGATCCGAACACGGTGAGTGTCACGCTGCAGGTGCAGAAAACACAAAGCATGTTTCTCAGCCTGGGTGTGGCTTAAATAGTCTCTTGGTATCCCATGTGCCTCTAGGCTGAACCAGACCCAAAAGACTAAACCGCACATGCAGTTCTGGGAACCGAAATATGTGGGGGCATCCATCTTGTCCCCATCAATGCACTGCACCACAAGTCCAATCCCCAATGTTATCCTATGGAAGTGAGTGAGTATGGTGCCACAAGCGCCAAGTCTAACTCCAAGTGGATCTTTGGAGGGATGGAGAGGCCCTTGAGGGCCATGTAGGTGATCGTGGCCTGGCTCCAGCCTGAGGGCTGGGGACATGAGGGGCAAGAATCATGACAAAGAGTAATAGTGTTTTATTGCTTCTGCGAGTGTCTTTAAATATTGGGTCTCTACAGAGATGGTCATTGCATATCCATCTCCGTTCTGTGCTAGGAGGATGGCCCAGATGCAAGACCAATTTGCAGAAGTCATGGTCCGACTATGCCAACATCTTTATGGATGCATCAATCAGCAAGTACTGGCACTCCGCCCCCACTAGTAGGTAGTCTATTCGCGAATATGTTTGGTGCGGGGGAGAGTAAAAAGTGAAACCTCTGTTTCCTGGGTGTGCCACCCGCCATGAATCTATTAAATGGTGTTCCCTCAAGCGACTGCGCAACCTGTCCCCTTGAAGATTGCTTGGTGGGTGGGCGTCTAGACGCATCGATTCCCAGTCTCAGATGGGGTCTGCCACCACGTTGAAGTGCCCCTCGCATATCAATGTGCCTCCTCGCCAGCTTTCCAGAAAATTGAACAAGGCCTTGCTAAATTGTTATTGATTTTGGTTAGGGGCATATGCAGAGTGTTAGGAAAGATTTCGTAATTGTAGGTAATTTTCCTTCCATGTGGCAACCCCTAAACTTTTTGCTGTTGTTTTTCACCTTGTTCTCGACTTTGCCAGAGAAGTGCAGCCTTCTGCCGCACTCCTCTGGGCTTTCGCTCCTTTCTTACGGGGAAACTGACATGCCCTTAAAACAGACAGTACCGGGAAACGCTGTTTTCCGTAGTTTCTTTTATCATGTTGCGGCTTTCGTGCAACATGATGCAAGAGGGCACTGTAAGCTAAGTTACAGCTCTCTTGGGTCTTTAGCCTTCTACAGGCCCTAGATACTCGTTTAGGATTGTAACTGATCGGTGCAAGTGATTCACGGACGGGAATGGTGGCAGCGATCGTTTGTGTTTTGAGCTCCTTTTGGCGTTCTAAGCGCGTTTCTCGCGCTTAACCCAAAATGGTGGCCTGGCTCCCAAAATGGCCAGACCACGAGGCTCCTTTGTCTTGTCCGCTGACCGTCTTGCTCCCTTCACCTTCCCCAGGTCGAGCCGACCCGGGGCCTTCCTTATTTGGGCATGCACTTTCCCCCGAAACACGGATGCTTTTGCGGGCTTCTACATGTCTTGTGTGTGCCTCCAGGATGTGGGCTGGGATGTCTGGTCCCAATACACATCCTGGGTGCCAGAGAGTCTAGGGTGGTGTGAATGCCTGGGACCACCGTGGTCCGTGATAGGTCCACGAATGGTTTGAGTGTTGATGAGCGGATCTCCCATTGGGTCCCCTCCGTTTTGGCGCGAAGGGAACCGTGGATAAGAGGGGGCTGGAAACACCACTACCATGTCGATCTCCTGAGTTCTCATGAACGAAGGAATACAGGAGCCAAGTATCCTGCAACCAAGAGGCTGAACCGAGGAATCGCTGGTGACCCGCTGAAGGACTGCTCCTCTGCACTGCTGTCGCCTTGTGAAACCCTTTTCACCTTTGATCGAACCAGAAGGCCTGTATTGGTACTTCGACCCTTGGAATAGCGGGGACAGCTATTCTCGGCATCTTCACCATCTCCTGCTCATAAGCCTTCGGAAGCGTCTCTGGGCCATCCAGCAGACTGACCAGCCTACACAGGAGTCTTGCTCTGTAACCGCCGCCAGGTTGTGTAGTATTTCGAGTCCTTGTCACTCTCACACGATTCGTACACTTGGCGTTCCCAGGTCTGAAGTGAGTAGTGTACATTTGGCTCGGATACACACGGCCGCTCCGTTGCCCTGCTGTGGTAACAAACTGTGCGGGTTTCTTCGTTTGGGACGTCTTTTACTCAACTCTGCTGATGCAGACTCAACACGACGAGACGTTCCCTGCTCTTCTGAACCTGCCAGCGACTGAAACTGACGCGGAGAAGCCTGGGTCTGCTTGCATAGGGGACCGGTGAGTAGCATAGCTAGGAACTGGTCGCCCTCCTGCAGGAGCCCATTGCTTTTCCCCACTGTGTCAAAACAGCACGCCTTTCCGTACTCGCGCTCTGCTTCTGCCCACAGTGGAGGCTGCGCTTGAGTTGCGGAACACTGTTGTTCTTCATTTGTGCACTAAACTGAACTGCCCGATTTCCCTCAAAGAGACTCCCCTTTTGCCCGTTGGCACCAGCGTGTGCAGGTACTTTTGAGCACAAGGCTCCACTCTTCGCAGGGCTCGGACTTCCTTTTAGTTAGGTGCCTCTGAAGGCGGACTGGGTCTAAGGATTATTTTGCACTGCCTGTTTTCCTTCCCTTTTAGGTGGACTACACATTTCGTGCATCTAACGCTTGAGACTTGTTGTATTTTTATATATATATTGTATTTGTATGGTATGTGTTGGTTTACTAGAGTTGTATTGTGATTTCTCACTACGGTCATTGTTTTAAAGGCCTTGGAATAAATGTGTATATATTTTTAATATAACACCTGTTTGGAGTAATTTTTAAGTGTCCTTGCTTGGTGTGCTCATTGCGGGCTTTCAGTCACCCTCACCCCTCTTGAGACCTAGTCTTGACCGCCGTGATCGCTACCTTGATTGGTCTGGCTTGTCCAGAGGTTACCCTGTTCCAAGTAATTAGGTTGGCCTTCTGAACTTCTGCGCCACCAGGACAGAGTTCAGAAATCCGTCTTAACACAGGGCATAGTGCGACGGCTCGTGGCCTTAGAGTTTCCTTCAAAGCAACACATCTCCCTTAGTTGTATCTCTATACATGTGCTCAATCTGAAGGGCCTATGATTTCCTGTGTGGGATGCACATTACACGATTTTTCGCATTGCCGTAGGCCCATATTGTGTTCCCAATGTCTTTCCCCAGTATGTTACGTTCCTGTCCCTGTATATATTTTGTTTCCTGTACAAATATATCCAGTTTTGAGAGACGAAATTGGCATGCTAACATGGAACGTTTGTGTGGTGAATTGAGGTTCTTGACTTTCAGGGATCCAAACACTACGCCCTCAGCCCTGGGGGCTTTGTCAACCTGCTGAGGGATACTATTTGTAGGTACATGGCTAATCTATGCATCAGGTGCGATTGGATTGGTAGTGTACAAGACTGTGGTAAGCTACTTGCCAGGATATGGCATTGTGATTCTTCCCCCTTCTGAGGAGTATTTCCGTCTACCCTTTCCCAGCCCCTGAAAGGCTGAATCAGGCATTTTTCAACAATAGACACGCCCTAAAGAAAAAAAGTAGGGCCACGCTGCAGGGGCCCCTCTGCAGGCGGTTTTACCACAATATTAAAATATCGACAACTTCACAGCAAAAAAAAGTGTTGCTTTGTAACTTCATAACTAAAATTTACCATTCTTTTGAGACTCCTCTGAGAGGACCATGACATTACTTTCTAATGTCACATTTTTTACATTTTTGTAGTTCCAGTCTAAGCTCACATAGGTGGCGAACCGCCCAACACATTAGTACAGCTCCATTCCACGTCTGCTGCAATTTTACAGGTATATAACAAAAAGAGAACCTTGGGGCTGGCATGTTTCAAGGTGTGTTGGACATTTATAAGACTCATTTCCCGTGAGCATGGCGCCTCCTGGGTGGCTTTGGAGAGTTATTTTGGTGCAAGCCCTGGAGCTCCCTGCCCGGTCTTTGTTGGAGATAGACGTGTCTACTTGTAGTTCATCTAAAGCTCTTCTGGCTTTCTCCTCCGAAGTTAGTCTGTAAATTTCTCCATCATGCACGCAGTTCAGAGAGAAGGGGTGTCCCCATCGATAATGTATCCCTTGCTCTTGTAACCAAGCTGTTAGGGGACGATATCCTCACCTCATGTTTAAAGTGGCAGCGGAGAGATCCTGAAAGAGTTTTACATTAGCCACTTCGAACTCTATAGGCTCTTTCTCTCTCGCTCTCCGTAGGATATCTTGCTTTTGCTTGTAATAGTGACACTTAATGAGGACTGATCGGGGGGCTTTTGAGGGGCCTCCTGCTCTATGGACTCTGTTGAATTCCAGGTCAGGGGGCAACAGCATCGAATAGGAATGTCACTAGCGATTTCATTCTGCTCTGCAGAACAGCCGGTGTCTTGCCCTGCTTCTCACTTAGGCCCATAATGCGAATATCCGTTCTTCGCTCCCGATTCTCCAAGTCGTCCAGTTTCAACTCCACATCTTGCTCCTTCTGTTCCAGGTCTTCCTGTCTGGGTTAATAGTTCATAGTCGTTATGCCGTTCGACTGACTGTTTTCCACCGCCTCCATTCATTTAAGTGTTGAATTCTCACAAGACTGATTGTCTCAAGACCCAGGCTGCTGAGCTCCCCCTAAATATTCGCAGTTTTGGCCCGAGGATCGCTCTGGGTTCACTCCATCGTGACCGGACTTTTACATTTGTGGATGAATGTTCGCACCACCGTGTTGCATCCTGCTTACTCGGCTGTCTTTCCTCCTTTTGTTATTCTTACAGTTGCTCAGTCCGCTCTTGGTACTTGCAGTGCACTTTTTGAATGTTGTTGTCCTATGAAGGGAAACGTGCCGAAAAGAGGTTAAGTGCATTGGGTGGAGAAGTGTTTGTGTAACATGCTTTTCCTGTACTGGTACCAGCTCACTTGCTGCGCCCCTAGAGTGGTGCTTTGCGCAAAGATTGTCGCTGGGACTTGCCTATTGGGCTATTTGTGACTGATTCCAGATCTCCACTATGCTTTGGGTATTGATGGTCGGAAAAGCAGGGTGAGCTTCAGGGGGCCCTGGGTGGGACAGGTTTCCCAGACAAATGGGCTGTACACCGTCCCTAGGTATTAGTAGGACCTCTCAGTCTGAGCTGCTTTAGCCTTTGTCCTCTGAGGGACATGTAGCTCGTTGCTATGTTCTTTCGTCACTGGGGACAAAAGTAAATACTCGCCTTACAAGAAGCAGGCTCTGCGTTGACAGTGCTCCGAGCACTTCCCTCTTATTTTCTTTCCTCCCCCCCCCTCTTCCACCTTGCTCCCTGTTGTCCAGGTGCAATATCGAATTTCGCCGTTAATTAAGCGAGTTACTCAGAGGGAGGTGCACAGCGATCCCAGAGACAGTCACAGAGTGTAATGCAGTTCGGGGGCTGCAGGTGCTTGGATACGGATCTGTGAACACAACGGCACGTAGGTGCTGTTCGTGTTTAGGTGTAATTAGCCGCTGGGTGCTAGCATGGGAAGCCGGTGTCTCGCGGAGCAGCCCAAGGCGCCGTGGGGCTCTAGGGGAGCATGCAGAAGGCAAACCCTAGCAGCCTGTGCTTTTCGCGCGTTGAGTGTTAGTCTTACACCCCTGCAGGCTCTTTACCAGCGGTCACCAGCAGTGTTCAGAGGAGTCACAGATCAGAGTGTTAGGATCACTCACTCCCCCTCGATAGGTTCCGAGCAGGTTAGTGAAACCTGCCACACAGTCACTGCTGAGCAAGGCAGGCCTCCACCACTCCATCAGCCACTTTATGGTTCAATGATTTCTTGAAGAGTTCGGTTTGCTCGGTTGCAGACTGCGGTTTCACCTCATTACGCAGATTCCCCAACTTTTTGAATGCAAAATCGCATGGTCAGAATTTTAGACGTTTCTCCTCCAACAAAGCTTTTCCACTGTTTTTGTGCGCCTGGAGAGTGAGACAAAGGCGTAGGCAGCCATCTTGTCTGCACCCCCTGGTGGTCCCCATGTCTAGTACCTTTGATTGAATGTCCGCTCTGAAATCTGTGCATTTTAACCATGCCTGTCTCTGTAGCATGACACCATTGCTTATTTGTTTAAAGCCTGTTTTCCGCTATGTCGACTGCAATGTTGATTGCATGATTGGAAGCATCTTCCCCGTCTCGCAAGATGTGCAAGGCCTGTTTACGTTTATCTACTGGCAAGTACTCCAGTAGTGGGGCTATCCGGTTCCACATCTCGTGGTATGCACATCTTGCGGTTTCTCGAGACTGCCAGTGAATTTGCTGCTTTAACTGTTGTGGCTCCTCTAAGCGGTCACCAGGGGGGGTGAAGAAGAAGTAGGGCCCTTGTTGGCCTGGCGGTAATTGGTGGCCTCGTTGGCAAACCCTCACCAGGGTGACAACGAAACAGAGGACCCGGTTGATGGCAGTCTAGGTAGTGTGCCACCCAGTGATGTTCCCATAAATGATATGTGAGAACTGGCTCTAGTTTAAAGGGGGAGGGGGGAGTTTGAAAATGTGTTGAAATATGATGCTTTCTATGTTTTGAAACGGTTGTAGTGTGTTTGTTTGACCTTAAAAAATAAAATAAAAATATATTAAAAAAAAAAAAATAAAAACTGTTGTGGCTCTTGTGACCACATTTTCTTGCCAAATGCGTCTAGTTTCCTGGCACTGCGCATTTCTGGCCTTGAGCGTTTCATTTTCTGAATGCCTGACAGTCAGGGCTTGGGAGAGATGCAAGATGTTTCGGGGGCATTAAATCAAAAAGGAAAATCCTTTTTCTGCACAGAGGTTATTAGGCCAAATTCCTTGCATGCCTTTTGGACCGTATTGCGGAACGCAGTTCTGTCCTTTGTTGGTGACTGACAATGGTTCTTCTGAGTCTTGGTTTAGACCCATGTGCTCCCAGTTATCTGACTGCAGTGATTTGGAGGTAGAGGTATCAGTGTCTCTATTTACCCCCCCCTCATCGTCCGTGGTAGAGCATTGGAGCTCTCCCTCTTCCTGACTATGGGGAGTCTTGCAGCCTTGGGGAAGCACCTCGTGCTATGAAAGGGCAGCTGGTTCTGCTTGGTCTGGTGTGCCTCATTGGTTTCATAGGAAGTGCGCTTTGTGCGGAGATTGGACGCCTGGCAGGAGATTCCCTTTGTGACGAGACTGTACGTCTGGTAGGTGTATTGCTTTTAGAACACCCACTTGTCCTCACTGAGATATTCTGCTAGGCCTGTGGGGCTCCCCTGAGGGGCCCGGTGCCTCGTCAGGTACCTATGGACCACTTGGCCCACTGGTAACCTATTATTCAGTTGTTGAAGCAGAGATTGGAGAGTAGATGAGACTTGAAACGATAACAGGGACTGTGGGTTAAGCAAAGGTTATGTTGGTTGGTGAGGTGCAACCGGCATCGCCAACATAGGCTGCGGTGACACTTGCATCCTTGGTCTCATGGGTGCTTCCTGTGGCGAATACTAGTCTTCCTCTGAACACTGGGGAATCCGAATCCATATGGTGCTCCAGTATCTGGTCAAGTATAATTGACAAGATTGGGGATAGGGCTGGAACCTTGGCCGCCAAGAGCTAATCATAAACTCCTTGGGTGGGTGAGGTAGTGATGGTTCTCAACTTCCTGATATGGCCTGGTCTTCCATTACGTTGGATAACTGCAAGGGCCCGAGAGGCAACTTCACTATCGGGCCATGTTGTATTGGTGTAGAGTCATCTATCAGCTCTTGTTCCCTTTCATCTGGCATTGGTTTGTCCCCAGATTTAGGTTTGTGCTTTGATATTTCCCCTTTTACTTCAGTTTTCCTGATTGTGGAGATTTTTTGCATGCCTGTTGGCGAGGACACTTCTACCTCCTTTTTGGCCTCTTCCCACCCCCCCAGTTGACGGTGCTGAAAACAATGGTGTTGGTGACTTTACATGTACAGTCAATGTTGCTGTCAACGTCGTCTGGCTTTTGTAGGCGGTACTGTCGATGGGAGCATCGTCGACACTGCCGACAAGGTCTTTGGGGGTATGGTTGCAGTAGACAGGTGTATAGACTGTGCGGTCGTTGACAAAGGTTTTAATGTACCTTGTTTAACCGTCAACTAGTTCAACGACTATGCTTTGATGGTATCGACAACGACCGTGACGCTGATGGGGGCCGTTGTGCTAGTCGACAGCACTTGCCGACAGGGTTTTTGCCTTCGGAGGATTTGTCGTCGGTAAAGTAGTTGACAAACTTCAATTTTTCCGTCTTTCTTTTAAAAGACAACATTCTGGCCTCTGATCTAGCCCACTTATGAGTTTTGAGCCCGTCTGTTCTGTCCTCCACCACACTTCTAGATGTCTCAGCCTCTGAAGGGGGGCATCTTGCCTCATAGCACACATTTTGCAATCTTCCTGAATGTGATTTGGATAGAGATATATACATTCAGAATGCCTGCCTCCCTCATACACATTTTTGATTCCCGATGACTGGCATGCCTTGAAAAGAGAGTTCCATTTTTCTTCTAAAATTTGAAAAGAAAAAAGCACTTGTCTGTAAAAAAAGTTGTGGTTGTATAAAGTTCCAAAGGTTTTATAAAATATTTCTGCATTCTGGGCTTTTTCCCCCAGGAGAGAAAGCCTCGAGGACTCCTCAGCAAAATGTGCAGTTAGAATCTGAAGATGGCCGCCTGGTAGGGGCTAGTCACTCAATGTCCCATTGGCTGAGGCAGAATGCACCCAAAAGGGCATAGATGGGCTACTAAACTGAGCTTTAAAGCTCTATTATAGACTATAATAGAAATGTTACCAATGATTCCTAGCCTGTCGGCAGGGACTATTCAAAGCATGTGAATCCATGAAAGATCCAATGCTGGAGGAATAACCTAATCCCTCTATAGTGCTCACTTCTAGTTAACATGTCATATGACCACTTCCAGTCACCAGTTTCCCACAGAAAGGTGTAGAAAATGCATCCCAAAGACAACCTCTACTCGCTTATGAGCATTCCCATTGTTTGTTCTAGTTCAGGCTGGTTTAGTGCATCTTGCAAGTGCTGTTGACCTTGGCACAAGTTCTCTAAACAGAACTTTTCAGTTCCTCACATAGCGCATGCTCGATAAGGTCCATAGGGGAAGTGGTGGCAAATCTGAAAGAATTAGATTACACAAAAGTCTGCTTAATATACCTTAAGAGCTCGGAGAAGCTATGTAATGGGGGTAGGGAAAGCAATTTATTAGTGTAGACTGTAATTGGTTTAACTTTATTATTCATAAACATCTCCCGCCATCTCTCCCCATCCCCCATTTTCAACCAAAAAAAACCTGGTATAACCCCACTAAAATCAAAAGGTTTGTTTTTCGGTATAATTTCTAGTGGCTGCATTTTTCATGTGCTGTAGTTGTTGCTGGGAGAAGCATGGGGGAATGCTAGGAAAACAGGATTGGTTTGTGTGCGGAATGCTGCTATTTTGATGTTCGTCAAGCACAAGTATCAGTTTATCTGTACAAAATTCTGACAGATTTTTTTTCCTTTTGCCTTTCATTGTTTAAGGTCCCATACTTAAACCGTCAAATTCATGTGCCCTTTTTCTAGCTATGCCCCACCTAAGCATCAAAATCCCCCTAACCCTCACTCCTCTACTGCACACCTTGCAGAAAATATTCACATGCACCTTTCCAGCCAATAACACCCCATGCCTCTGTATAGACCTTTTGCTTTGCATAGCTTCACAAAGCCCATGGATGGCCTGGGTGTATGAAAAGGCTGCCCATCAATTGTTTGACAGCGGTTTAAGTGAAATTGCATAAAACAATTGGAGACAAGCCTTTCCTTAGATTTGTACTCCATCCCATCCAGGAGGTTTCAAAGCTAGGCAATCAAATGCAAACCAATTGGCATTACGAAGCTTGTGTTAAATTAAATACTCCTTAAAATGAAAGCAATATTTTTATTGCGCGGAAAATAGGTTTCAAGTAATTTCATACACCCTGTCACTTTGCTGCTTCAATGTGCCATGCATGCAGCAGTACAAGCAATTTGTGTGTAGACTGTAAAAACAGCAATCAGCAATATTTTTGAGAGGAAAAGGGGCAAACACTCACCAATTCTAAAATACTTTGAAAATTCAAGAAAAACACCATAATAAAAAAATAAAAAATAACCAGAAAGCCATACTTTTAGTCCATCAAAGGTGCGATGCAATGTTAAAAGCAACAAAGTCCTTGTGTTCAGTAGTGAGGACGACAAAGCCATATATGCTCTAATGGTTCATGCATTTATAAGCCAAACAAAGTTTAATAACCACTAGCAAGTAGCTTGCACCCGTAACAGGAGGATAAATATGAAGGCCAATAGTTTTTCAAACAGCATGTCCTCTGAAGAGCTCATGTATGCAGCAAAAGTTAATATTTACAAGAAATGTAAGGATCCTTTTACTTACCAAGTACGTCATGGAGGACATAAGATTGTCCACTGATGTAATATAAAGGTTGGTCTTTCATAGAAAAAGAAACAGGATGTGAGCCATATGCTCTTGCACGGTTTGAGTGTGGACCCTTTTCTTGCTTCACTTGAGATTGTCATTAAAAATCTGAAAGTAAACTATCTGGGAAATGTTTAGTCTAAGCTGAAGTTTAGTGCTACTAAAGAATAACTGAGAAAATAACCTGTCTAATACGAAGAACAACTAAATGAAGATCTGACCGGATCAGGTACGAACTATTGCAGTCAGAGGATTTCATGGATTACCTGAAATGCTGATTAACTTCAAATTCAAAAGGAATCTGTAGGTAGCCATAGATGTCATTTGTCTAACTCAGGATAAGTATGTCAAAAACCCCAAACAAGATGAAAATTGGGGATTGGGGAAAGGTAATCGGTTGCTGAAGATTTAATTTCCAGTGACAGCGTTCTTAACTATGATGCGGAAAACTGACAGTGAAGTCCCAATATACAGCACTTGTATACTACAAAGCCGACTAGGTAGAACAGCAAAAGACGCAAGCATCAAAATACACTTGCAGGGAGTCGGCTAAAGTGCTGGTAGAGAGTACTGCCCAAACCCTACCTTGCTTAGTATTTTAAGGAAAGAGGGGGTACGTTTAGCCCCCCCTCCCCAAACATTCTACGTAAAAGGAACCACTTGCTCTTGCACCAGTGGAGGGATGCCTTCCTTGCCCTTCTGCGGCCATAGGGGACAAGTCCCTGGCATAAGCCAAAGCTATTCATTTGATGTAACAGAAGTGTGACCCTTTCCTGCTGGCCACCCTAGAGTGCCCCCAACAATACCAGACCGGTCACAGTATATTCTGTCCTAAACCAACATGTGTCACTCCACCCCCTCTCGCTCTGATGTGCCAGACCTGACAGCAAACAATCCCGCCCCCCCACAGGTTACCTGAGGGGTAAGACCCCCCCACACCCTTCAACTCACCAGCGACCCAAAGTGAAATAATGCAAACACACGTGTACAATTTATAGGCCTCTAACAAATACTTTGAAGGTATAGTGATGATCATTATTTACTGCATGTCTAGGATAAGTGTGTAGATTAGTTAGCCATAACCAGCCGCCTATCCGGACCCGGCCCAACCTTCACCTCATATGGACTGGCAGTTGAACCACGTGATGTCCAATCTCCCGCCAAGTTATCAGCCAATCTCATGGAGCCGGCCCTTACAGCGCTATACTCGCACCCCATCCCTACCCAATGAAAATGTAATTTGTAGACTGTACAGAAATCGTCACTGATGACACTAACCCTTTAAAATGTATGGTTTCCGTATTGCTTGCCAGAGCACTCTCAAGGCAGCAGAGTTCTCTGGATGCTGAATCTTATATAAAATCCTTTGCTGACTCGCAAAACCAATCTCTTGGTCTCATTCCCTACTGGGATGTGTCCTTTATTCTGAGTTTATTGGTGATGTGGGGCGTGAGCACCTTCAGTATCCAGCGAGATTGTATCCTTTTCACAGTGTCCAAAGGGGGAGTGCTTTGAACTCTCCCCTCACTTATATGCTTTTTGTAGAGCTTAGAACCGAGTAGAAGACAATGGTAGTGAGCTTGTTTCTTAAAGATTTAGAGTGCCAGGCTACTGCATGCTAGTGGTACTGGTTGAGCTGGTTTGCTCAGGTCAAGGCTTTAGCGGCATTCAGCACCATTGGTACAGATTCGGCAAAGGGACCTTGAAACAAGATCAACTGGACTATAAAACGCAGAGCTCTCTACTTCCCCAATTCATTGCAAGAGAAAGCCATCCAGTCAAGATCTTCTTGGAATTTGGAGATTCAACTCCTTGGCCTCGGATAGCCAGCATAATCAAAATAATCCTCCATCAATCTCAGCTTCCCCTGGGTCTAGATGCCATGCTCACATTCCTGGCTTCTCCACCTTCTGGTCTGACTTATATAGTCCTCACCCTCAGTGTGGTGATCTGCTGGAACATGGGTTTGAAAAAGCATGGCACAACTACTTCAACACAGACCAAACATTCAGGGACTAGGTCACAGAGTTTGGACAGAAGGCATGGACTAGGATGGAGGACCGACTCCCACCGGGTACAACCTAAAGATCGCCAACTCAGTCACAGAAGCTAAAGAAAAACTGCACAGTGTGCTAAATTTGTCCAGGGTAATACAATTTGGTCTAATGGGGAGGCCAGTCTTTGGCACCTAGGCTTCCGGGTACATTGTTAGGCAATTATATCTTGCCACTCTTCCCATTGTTGGTATACACCAATGTTAAGTTCTTTCTGCGTGGTAGTTTTTTAAGAGCTAAATTAGTCTTCTGCATTTAATGGAGAGGTAAAAGTCCCAAACCACAAAGGTTATAAAAACATGGTATGCAAAATCCATTTTGAAATGTTTGAACAGAAGAAAATGCTTATCCGCAAAATAAGCGTTCAGAAAGTTATGCGTATTCAATTTCCACTGCAAATTAGGTTCTTTCAGCATTCTGTTAAAGACCAAGACAAGACCAAATTAAGAAAAGGTTTGGACAAGATTGGTTGCATATTTCTTGCACTATATACTAGTAATGGGCTTGCCACTCATTAACAATAATTGAATGCCCTTTGAATATGAAGCATTACCATATGATGCAAAACTTGGTCAGCAGGAGTATAAGTAAAGCCTGCAAATGTATGTCCAAAGGTAGAAATAAGACTCTAGAAATAGAAGGTACTTCTTCAGAAAAAGTTTGTGTCAGGTATAGCTCATGAGCCCAACTTGAGCGCAGCATCAGATAACTGGTCCCTTGGCCGTGGACATCTGAGGATTCAGCTTTGAAAATCCAAATCTTTCGGGTTCACTGAAAAGAAAGATGGGTGTCTATGCATGTTCCCGATCCTTACTGGAATGTGGTTCCAGAGCTTTCAGGCAGGGGGACAAACGCAAAACCACATAAGTCAGGAACGGCTTAAGATGGAGCTAAGAAGTAGGTTTCTGAACAAGAACATGTTTTTGGAGGTGAATGGCCAATTTTGATTAGATGAAAAGCTGCTTTTTTGAAGAAAGTCCCATCCCATTGGTATGGCCTCAATGCGCTTGTGATTGGAACACCCTCAGGGGACCGAGGTCCAAGTTATGGAAAAATTGTCAGAACGATTAGAATGTGTGTGCGTGCATTTGGCCAAGATCGGTAGTTAGGTGGGCTGGCTGAGCTCCAGTAACCAACCCATGAAGGTCAGGCATGTGGACAGGAGAGTGTTCCAGTGCAAGGGACTCCTGTCCAGCTAGACCGAATTTTGTCATAGGTCGTTGCTGCATTCTGATGGCAGAGGTGTTGTGCTTTGTGTTTTTAGTCTGGTGTTTAAAGCCGAAACATTGTGTGTCCGTCTATACTTACTCACGCCTGGACGATATTGGGGCATTGTGCCCAGTGACTGTGGCTGAACAATAAGAAAGCAAGAAAGCTTGTTTATGAAAATGCTGAGAGCCAAACATCAAGGCAGTATTCTAGACACTGGCTGCAGGCTGAGGACAAGGGGCTAGGGGAAAATGGCCAGATAGGGGGAAGGCCAGAGGTGAGGGAGGTTGAAGTGTGGAGAATCTCCATTTCAAGCAATTATTGCACACCTAGCAGTGTGTCAGTGAAATGCATCAGCTGGAGAGGGCGCTAGAGTGCCGACCAAAATGGCAGCTCCCCTGTGAGCTCCTAAGAGGTTCCAGATTAATCCTGTGCAATCAACATCTCCAGGATGACTGAACAACCAGTTTTGTGACCTTGGCGAGCTGGGAGGAGCGGGTGCTCACCTCGAGGCTGAAAATTGCAGCGGTGAGCCGTTCCAGTACGAGACCCCTTGTGAGCACCTGATCACACTGAGGCCCTGCAGACCTCTACTCCAGGTGCAATCAGCCAGCGGATAAAACTGGCGGGTCATGGTGCCTCCATAGGGAGCGGTGGCATTGCCGCCGAGCTGCCCACACACCTCAGTTTACCACCAGGCGGGCACAATTGGCAGCCCCAGGGCGGCGGCGGGGCACTCGAAGGCACTGTAGCTCCTGATGATCTGCTGAGGCCCTGTGGGGAGGAAGGAACCGGCCGGCTGCGCTCACGACAATGCATCCCAAGAAGAGTGGGACCAGCTGGCACCAGTCTGAATCCAGAGACCCGTCATTCGGGGGGGGGGGGCATAGTCGGCGGGGGCGTCCTGCCCCCACCTGCCCCCAGCGGCTGGTGGTGACATCTGAGCAGGCCCGTTCCCCCCCCACCCTCCTGCCCGGCCCGCAGGGAACTCTAGCAGGCCTCGGAGGAGAGGACGCCCCCCGACACAAACTCTGATAAGTGGGGGCAGAGGCGGACATCCCGGGACTACTTAGCAGCCCACAGAAGCGTGCCTGATAGATCGATCCCCAGCAGAAAGTAGTGGGCACCGTAGGAGAGCATAAACACTGAAACAGCAGGAGAAGCAGCGAGACTTTGCCGCAAAGTGGGACACCCAGTGCTGCATTCCAATAACGGCAAGAGCACATATTACACTGGAAGAAACTTGCCCTCCGCCCAACGCCTCAGGTAACTGTGAAGCACGGCACTTGCAGCGCCGAAAACCTGTGGCTCGGCAGCGTGGGCTGCTGCTCCCCGCAGTCGGTGCGCCCAAAACCTCCCGGAAGGCACCCTCAGCCAACCAGAGAGATTCGGAAGTCTGCGGGTGACTGGCAGGGACGGGGCCCCCCCCCCACCTGCCCGCGCCCGCTGCTCCTGCAGACTCAGCTACAAAGAAAACCCCAAACTGAAGTCCTGGTGCCAGGTAAACACTTGGCTCCCCCAAAAAGGTTTGAACACCCACCACTAACAGTCTAACCTCACAAGGCAGCGCCTAGATAACCAAATCTGCTGGACATCCTACAAACGCCTCTCTGCTCCCCCACTCTGCACCACCAGACATCCCCGGACAACGCCAGAGACACGAGGACGCACAGCGCAGTACCATATTGCAGGCTTACTACACCTTACAATATGGGAAAAGCAGATAAATCCCAGCGCAAGCTTACCTTCAAATCCGGGGCAGTCGCCAAAACACCTAAGTCCACCAGCAGGCCAGGCTCACCCGCGCAAGAAGAAACCAAAGGACAGAGAAGAGGATGTACCCCCCAATCACTGGACATCAAAGAGATCCTTCTCGACCTGAAAGCAGGGATTGGACGCCTCGATTGCAAGATGGACTCACTGTCATCTAAAGTGGACCAACCACAACACCGTCTGGATGAACATGCAGATAGAAATGACAGTTGAACAAAGAGTCTCCAACCTGGATGACACTGCAGCATCACTAATAGCCAAGGTATCGACTCTAGAAGGCCAAATGAAAACAAGCATGGGCAAAAACGAAGACTTAGAAGGGCGCTCCAGAAGAAACAATATACGTCTGATCGGGTTAAGCGAACGCCAAACGCAGCTGAAGATGGAAGATTACATTGAAAAATCTGCACAGAACTGTTTGGCGCAGAGGCGCTATCCAAACTATTTGTCGTGGAGAGGGCACAGGGTCCCAATCGCCCACCTGGTCCCAGGGGCACCCCCACACCGAATCATAGCCAAACTGCTTAACTATAAAGATCGGGACACCATCCTGCGATTGGCCAGGGGAAAAGAAGAGCTTCGGTTTGAAGGGGACTGCATCCAAATATATCACGATTTCTCATCAGCCATCCAGGCACAATGCAGGTCTTTCGCGGGGGTTAAGCGCCGCCTCCAGGTCAACCAGATATCTTACTCGATGCAGTTACCAGCCAAATTACGGATTTCATATGGTGGGAAGGTCCAATTCTTCGACCGTGCCAGCTGCAAACCTACAGAAAACTGCAACTCTAGGCAGCCGCAAACAGGACGGGCTGGGAGGAACCCACCTTGATACCATACACAGGCGCAAGCTTAAAAATATTAACCAGCAACTTCATCAGGGACTTAAACTCCTGATTTTAGTATGGAGCCTCGTACTCTGGGAGGACACTAGCACCCCAGGCGCAGCACGGTTACCTATTTCACTGTTTGGGAGGGGTGCGCACTCCGGGCCAGTTGGGGGTTGCCCGCACTGGGGAGGGATCTTACTGTACAAGAGGGATACGTGTCCACAGGACCCTGAAACACCGCCGCCCAGCCACTTATAATGCTCCAACCACATCACCACGCTATGCCAGACAACAATCGGTGAGAACTGGCTTTGTGCCGCCCCAGAGCCACGGGAAGCTTGCACACTCACCACGGTCAAGAACTTCACGGTCCACAATCCACACCTGTCCAATTCAATGTAGTCACTTGGAACATTAGGGGAGGTAATCTCCCAGGGAAAGACTCAGAAAATCCTTCCAATACCTCAGGAGACACAAAGCTGATGCGTTTCTTGTAGCAGAGCCACATCTCCTCCCTGGCTCTGAGACACAGTGGGCCCGTGAGTGGGGCTGCCATAGGTACTTTTCATCCCACTCGTCGTACGCCAGAGGAGTCTTGATTCTTATCAATAAAAAAAAAGTCAGCCTAATAAAATACGAGAAAGACGAAGAGGGCAGAACGCTGTTGGTCAAAAGGGATGGATCCTAGCAGGAAAGGTGGTGGTCTTTGTGAATTCTTACACCCCCAACATAGATGGAGCCAGTAACTTGAATTGGGTCCTGTCCAAACTTGAGGATTCGAGCCCTTCCTCAATCATTTGTGGGGGGTGATATGAACACGCCAATCAACCTGATCAGGGACAAGTCGCACAACACCTCCACACGTCCATCCAAAGCAAGTTTACATCTTCAGGAAATTTGTCAAGCATACGATCTGATTGACATATGGCGGCACACTAACTGGGAAGCAAGGCAGTATACCTTCCACTCAGCAGTGCACGGCACCAGCTCCAGAACTGATTACCTCCTGGTGTCGTCACGGAGCCTGCTTCAATGGGGACAGTGTAAAATTCTCCCTAGAACTCTTTCCGACCACTCCATGGTGACGCTAGAGTACGAACTACACGCCGCTAGACCAGATACACCTCACTGGAGATTCAAGCCGGGCTCACTGCTGGACCCAGCGTTTGCCACAGAGTTGAGGGAAGAAATGGAGGCCTTCCTGGCGGTCAATCTAGGTTCCATCGGCTCTCCGGGAACACTCTGGGAAGCCCTAAAGTGCTTTGTCAGAGGTGTATGCATAGCCAAGAAGAACGGGATCCTGAAACAGATCCAGCGTGAACTAAATACAAGCGAGGCCCACCTGAAAGACCTAGAACTCTAATGCTCCAAAGCCGATGACTCAAGCACCCAGGCAGAACTCAAAGAAGAACTCCTTAAATTCGGCGCTCTGGCGGAACGGGACCGGAGATTCCTGGGTCGCAGGCACCAAATCCAACAGTATGGGAGGGCCAGGGACCTTGTGCCCTGCTGGCGAGGACCAATAGCTGCCTACAGGAAACCCACTCGGATTGAGAGGGTGCCAAGGCACGGTGGTCCACACTGAAGAGGAGATCACCAGGGCATTCCACTCTTTCTACTAGGATCTGAATAGATCGAGACATTCCAGCACCACCAAAGTCCTGTAAAGTTACCTGAATGATACAGAGCTCTACTGGGTGGAGGGCAAACTCCGGGAACCTCTCAATCGACCCATCTCCCTTGAAGAGATGTGACAGGCTTTCGAGGGTTTACCCAGTAATAAGGCCCCCGGCCCTGATGGCCTAACCAGTGAATTTTATAAAACACATGCCGATATCATTGCCCCGCTTCTCCTGCGCATCTTCGAAGAGGTATTAGAAAAAGGAACTTACCATCAACCCTTTGCAAGGCCAATGTCATCTTACTTCATAAGGAAGGCAAGCCACCCAAAGACTGCGCCTCATACAGGCCAATCTCCTTAATCAACCTGGATATTAAAATACTAGCAAAAATCCTAACAGCCAGACTATTACCACTCATTCCGGGCCTGGTACAGGGGGACCAAGCAGGCTTTGCCCCCGGGCGAAACACAATATTGGGAATTAGAAGACTGTTTGGCGTAATAGAGGCACTTGACCCCTCACAACAAGCAATTGCGGTACTACTCGACGCGGAGAAGGCGTTAGACTCCGTTGAGTGGCCCTACCTCTTTGCAGTCCTGAAACAACTGGGACCGGGGAACTTCTTTATTAAATTGATCTCTCTTTTATATACCCAGCCCCGGTCGTCCATCATCCTGGGTAACACGAAATCCACACCCATAGACTTACAGCGGGGAACCAGACAGGGCTGCCCGCTTTCTGCCCTAATGTTCACTTTAATCATGGAACCCCCTAGCATCAGGACTTCGCTGCAGTCAACTACAAAGAGGCCTCACTCTCAGACCACACAAACTGATAATCTCCCTTTATGCGGATGACGTGGTTCACTTCATTCAAGACCCGAACACCAACTTAAACCCCGTCATGCGCGAAGTTATAAAATTCAGCAGTGTGTCAGGTCTGAAGATTAACCAAACAGTCAGTAATAACCCCCCTTCCCCCCAACTCCAAACACGCTACAATTCACAGAAGACTACAGGCTTGCATGGGAAGATGCTCATGTACGATATCTAGCAATCAGTGTCCAGCAGCCATCAAGACATCTTCAAGGACAATTACGAGAAGGTATTGAAATCCCTACAGGCGCAGATTGACAGATGGAAAAAACCTCCGCTAACGCTGTGGGGCAGGACCTCATTAGTCAAGAGGGGGATCCTCCCCAAACTGATACATCCATTTGCTAATATACCGTTACTGCTACCACAAACCTTCCTGAAGAAGTCCAGGTTCCTGATGCTCGAGCTATAATGGACTGGTAAACCAGCAAGGGTGGCATACTCGACACCTATACTGCCAACACAAGGCGGCCTGGCGCTCCCAGATATGGATAGGTATTACTGGGCGGCCCAGGCAGTTCCTGAGCCACTTGTACACAATTCACTTTATTAGACCACACGTACAAGTGGAGCGAGCCCTGGCATCTCCCAACCTACTAAGAGCAGTGAACCTAGGGCAACTTTCAGTGACGCCAACCACGATGAACGTAGTCCTCACCACCTACACAATCTGGAGGAAACTAGCACAGAAATATGGCGTGTGCACCAGGTTCTCGCCCCTGGTACTTATCAAATTCATACCGGGAATTCCGCTGACCGCAGAGCAGGTCTTCTGCCAATGGGTAGAAAAACTAGAACTGCGGATCATGGGTGACCTTTTCGTAGACGAGACATTTATAACACCCCAGGCAGCCAAGGCAAAAGGAGGCGTGACGCCTCTCGACACATTAATGTACTTTAATTACACCCTGCAAGCAGTCTTTCCGACCTTCCCACAACAGCCTATTACCTGGCAGCTGCTACATAATACTATCCAAGCACAAGGCGAAGGTAAATTGATCTCAATGCTGTATAAATCCCTGCTGACGGACACGGCACCCCAAAACACTTGCAAAGACGAGATGGGAAATGTCACTTTCAACAAGATTCGCAGACTAAGACTGGTCGTATATCCTCCGACAAACTCAAAAAGTAGCATTAAACACTTGTCTAAAACAGATACACTTCAACTTTCGCCATCAGACTTACTACACACCAACCAAAAGAAGCAGACAGCGGCACGACTCGGAAGCCTCCTGTGAAAGATGCGGTGCACCGGTAGCAAACTTTCTTCACTTGGCATGGGCCTGCCCCGCTGTGTCACGCTTCTGGTCACAGGTCCTGCAGACAACAGCAGCAGC
Organism: Ambystoma mexicanum; assembly: GCF_040938575.1. NCBI lineage: Eukaryota > Metazoa > Chordata > Amphibia > Caudata > Ambystomatidae > Ambystoma > Ambystoma mexicanum. Next base: position 408,759,106 of record NC_090936.1, read on the forward strand.
AATCGTAGGAGAGGACCTCACACCTTACCTTGCCGTAGCTCTTCTCGGATTGACGAGGCACGTCTCACCGGGGATAAGGAAAACTAGCAGGTACTTTAATGATACTGGCATGCAGGAGAGTATCCCTAACATGGGGCAGGGGACCCGCACCCACCCTCGCAAACTGGTCGAAGGACATTACATATTGTCAAGATGTACAAACGGAATATATTAGAACACTGCCCTTGCATGCACCCCCCCTGATATTTGGGGTCCATATATCCTTTAACTTTATTTATCCGAAGACAATACCCCTCCAAATCTGTCGCAGGGCTCGCCCTGAGCAATCTGGCAGGACATCTCAAACACGGCCAGACCTTAATGAGAGTGAATGCATGACAACATCATATCCTTTAGTTATAACAGCTACGTGTCGGGGCTGAGGGGGGGGGGGGGGGCTCTTTGGGGACGCAAATGTCACATTCACCTGGATGTTGTAATGTTGGTATTTGTTGAAAAGCAAAAATAAAGCTTTTTAAAAAAAAAGTGAAATGCATCTGCTGTAGGATCTGTAGACTTGTCCAACCTCACTATGGAGTGTTAGCGCAGACTGTTAGGAAGAAGGAATAAGGGTACCATAGATATATACTGAAGAGAGTTAGATACTAATGTCCAAGAGGTGGTTGAGAAGAATTTAATTGGCGACAATATAAAAAGCAGAAGGTATAGGGACAAGAATTCAAACATGTGTCAAAATCAGTCAACACTTGTAAGTCAATCAGTACAAAGTGTGAGGGGTCAGAAACACAAGACGGACACTTGGGTATAGTTTGTCACAGGTCACTATTTTATTAAATAAGGGGTGTGACAAATGCCCATTTTTCCCTAGCCTAACAAGGGTATCCCTACCCAACAAACTAAGGCTAAAGGAAATTCAACTAGTTTCCAAAAATCTCCCTCACACACAAAATTGTACAGGAATTATTTGGCTGTTTAAACATCATAAAAACATATATTCAAACACATGTTAACAGGAATCTTTGTGACCAGGGTTGGAGCCCCCTTCCCCCTGGATCAATTCAGGATGTTTCAAAACAAAATTCAATTTCAGGAAAGTTCTTTTCACAAGGCAAGTTCCACTCCAGGTGGAATATAAGGTTATGTTCATTCAATATGTCCTTTGTTGTAGCGAGTCCTGGGCCAATGAATACTCCGACATCTTGTAGGGCACATATAACTTCTTTACTTCGTTCCATGTACATTAGATCAAGTACATTAAGTCAAGTATGTATAAAACAGGGAGATCATCCACCGGCATCCTCTCTCAGTAGTCGCATCCTCTCAACTGACATGCATAGAACACTCATTCCATAACATTCTCTTACTCTGCATTCTACTTCAATCACTCCCAACATTCCATGCATTCAGGACAGGGTCCAGGGAAGACTGACCACAACAGATCTTCCCCCTCAACAACAAGACAACACCCACAAAACAACATACATACACACACCATCACAACACATGTGCATCCCTCAACTTCAGGACTGATCACAAGAACACACCCGCACACCCCATGCCCGTCCTCACCCAGTGGGACAATTTCTGCATCATACAATGCCTCTCCCTTTTTCTACTGAGTAAGGTAGTGACACCAAAAACGAAAGAACGGATACCACTTCATAACTCTTCAACATCAGGCTACCAGCCCCACACCACATCTGCCCATCACACAGTGCACTACACAATCAGCATACACTAAGCTCCCACACACCCTCAAAAACCATTCACTCACAGCTAGCTGGCTGCGCACCCCAACATGTGTCCCATTTAACACGGCAGGGTATTCCAAATATCCAGGAAGCCAACACTCAACAGAAAAACACTAAACGTGTCCCAATATCACCACCCCACAAGACGCCTGTGTTCAGTGAGCCACCACACTCCTCAATACTCATCTCCAAATAGGGAAACCCAAACCAACCACAACCATACACAACAATTCAGGCAAAAGCACATTTTATCTTCACTAGAAGTCACTAAACATTACTTGCATTTTATCACACTCTGCATTAAACTGTGTATTTTATTATTTAAAACTAATTTTTCTAATAAAGTCCAACCTGTGAAAAGAAAAGTTAGCATTGCAAGTTTTACACAACTCAATTGCTAACTGCCAACATAACTTACCCAGTCCATACTCTAAAATTATATTTTCTGAAAGTCCAGCTGTGGAAAGAAACGGTTAACAGCAAAATCTTGACATGTGTGTAACTCATTAACTTGCAGCTCTAAATCTCCTAAACAAAGGCCACTGCATGAATTCATTTCCCCTCAGTGCAGACCAAACCCAGCACAAACTCCCATTACCACCACTGTTGACATATTTCACAGGAATCACATCACAACTCCTAATACTCCATAAACCACACATCTACTTAATTGCTAATACTATGCTCATTTCGCAGAAGAAAATATTTTGCAAAGCAACTTCACACTCCGATCAATTCCGAGCTGGCTGATCACTCCTTATTCGTTCCATCAGCGCCAAGATTTAAAAAAAGGCACCTCTGGGAAACACGGGCCACCTTTTCCATAGATAGTGTATGGGAGGAAGGAGTTTTTTTTTTAGTCCCACTACATTCCAGGCAAAGCATATGTTATGCTCATTCAACTGTTGGCAGTACACCATCGGCCGAACCCCGATGGGTGGGAGACAGCCAATGAATGATACCTAACCAATGTGTTATGTTCGGTCGCCAGGAAATCCATTTTGTATTTAAAACTCTTCCATCTTTTACTAGGCCCCACATGAAACTCTCCGGGGCAAGCCTGCATCTCTCCCCTATCCAGCACCGCACACAGCCAGCCTGACAGCCCCCACCACCTCCCCACTGTCTGCGCTGCGGCCGTCCTGTTCTCACAGAAACTTTGCCGCGAATTGTTGCAAGCCGACACTATCGCTCCTCTTCCTCTGAGATAATTGCCCTGTGTGTGACCAGGCCGGAGCCTGCAAAACCATTTGTCTCCACAAAACTGCCCATGCTCAAACAGCCCCCACCATTAAGGGTTACTGTCTGAATGAACCTCAAGCCCCTCACCTCTTTGATGTAGCAGTGGTGGGACTCCTGACCATGAGCCACCCTTAATTGCCCCTGTATAACTAATCCAGAGCAGACACATTCTCCATGCATTAACAAATCCCAACACCCTTGTTTGATCCTCGAGGCATCTAATAAATGTGCCCCAGAATCACACACAAGATAAGGTACCCGGACCACCGCACAGCTGCCCCACTCTGGTCCGGGTCAAGAATGCACACCTTGCTTTTACAATTTATTGATGCTACTGCGTTTTGACGAACCTTGTGTGCCATATTAAATCGTGCATGCCTACGATTACTGTGAAGTCTAGATTAGCCAGAAATTATAGCTGTGTGGACCCAATGTGGCCAATCGTCCCTCCTTGATGAGCCCAGCTGCCCCACACGCCTCATGAAAGTACCAAGATTCAGCTCCAGCCAACCAGCACCGGAGCAATTACATATTGTATACTGCGTTGTGTTAACTTGTCCAATGAAAAGCGTTTGTGTATCCCTTATAGAACATGTCAGATGGGTTTGGGACTTATGTTGGCAGAGCGCTCTCGGGGTAGCAGAGTCCTCTGCGTGCCCCATTTTATCTTTATATAAAGAATAACTTTTTACTAAATCACAAGTTCTCCTGGTCTCATTCCCTGTTGGGGTGTGTCCATTGGTGTCCATCCATTCTATGTTTTTTATTATATTTATGAAAATGAACACTCATTTGGTGACCCCGACGCAATAGCGTTCTTTTCCTCTTTAATGCGAGAAGTCCCCCGGCCACAACGGCGAGATCCGTGGCACCCCCCCCCCCCATCGTAGCTGCCCACCTACGACAACTGGTAACATTAGAAAATACGTACGCCACTGAGAAAGTTGCACAGGTCCCGGCTTTGCAAATACCCAGCTCTATTGCTTGCCGGAGTCGGGTTTGGCTCTTGATTGTGGGATGACTGGGCACGGAGGCTCTCAGATCAATACAGACACGCGAGTATCGATTGCTAGTGGCCATAAAGGAAGGGAAGGGAGTGAGATTGGGGGTATTGGAGGTACAGTAGGTGGGTGTGAAGGTAGGTGGGATTCTTCTTTGATTTCTTTTTTTTGCATATGGCCATTAGGATATAAGAGGTGATGAAGTAAAATGTGATACAGGTGTAAAACCAGATATTATACTTGCCTGTTATGTTATCATTGGTAATTCATTTAATTCCCATTTGTGACATTAGCTATCCATTATCCATATTATTCAGCCATTTTGTATGCCTTTTGAAGAGAAAGAGGCCCCGTTATATGACGAGGCCTTGTTTAGACATTGTAATGTATGCATTTAGACACGCATGGATGTCTGCACTTAGTATGCATTGCATCCACATTATGTAGCGCTTTGGTTTGAGTGAATGTTTTTAGGCGCTAATGCATGAAACTGGCATTCTGAGACAGAGAAGCAGCTCCACTTTGTGCGCAGGAGGATTGTTATGGTAGACTGTGAATCGAAGAATGTCAACAGTCTTGGCAGGAAGGTCGTAACTTTGGCCGAGTAGAAGCGAATGAGACAGGCTGGTTTATCAGACCATGGGCCTGCCTGAGACAGACAGAAAGGTGTGGAATGAGGCCTTCGCAAGTTTCCAGTAGAGCAAGCTTATAGCTGAAGACTTTAGCTGGATGGGAGGATGGTATGTTTATAGATAGGGGAGAAAAAGTTTGAAAGCAGTATGAACTGGTTTGTAATGTCAGTTACTGGGGACATTACACATGTATGCAGACAGTTTGACGCTTGCCTGGATTTAGAAATGCTGGCTTGACAAGAGAGGGAATCTAAGCTTAGAGAGGATGTTACCATAGAGATGTACTTTGAGAAGCGTTTTGGATGCAGTTTGGGATGAAAACGTGGCATGCAGCTTGGCAGACCAGCTTGGGTGACAGAGGCTTTTTGGGAAGCCTTTGGAATGACACCAGCAGATTCAGACCACTGAGGGGCCAAGCAAAGAGGCCCTGTGCAGAGGGCTGGCTGGCAGAAGGAGCTGGAGAGGAGAGAGAGCAGAGGAATCATGATGCAAGCAGATTGATCATACCAAATGGGGAGCATGAGGCCTAAGTGATTTTTAAGACGCAAGCAAATGGAGAATTAGGAAATACACTCACACAGAGCTTTTGGTTTGATAGAAGGGGAGATCAGACAGGGATTGTCTTATGCGAGAGAGTGTGAAGTGTGGTGTGGGTTGGAGAGGAATGCCGACACTTGCCACGTGTATTTTGCTATTAGCATTTGTTATTAGGCTACAGTGCATGTAGAATGGTAATAGGTTGCTATGCACAGAATTTGCATTATAGTTAGAATCCATGTAGAAAGGGTTATAAATTTGCTTTGCCAGTACTGACTCATTATGCCTTGTTATGCATGAATAAAAGTGTGTTTATTGTTGAATAGATTCATGTGTTTTCTTTGTGTCTTATGTTATTTCATCTTGTGTCTATTCTTAGCATTAGGGTAAGTTTGTGTGTCCCTAGCATAGCAATTTGGCTATAACAGTTCACACCCGCTCTGAGATATATTTGCAGGGGGGCCAAAGTGGTTCCACCCCCCCCCGAGGTAGAGTTGCAGTTCGACAAATGGTCGCCCATGTGGGGCTAGGCCAAAGGTAGATTCTTTGAAAACTAACATGGGAACCTAGCTCCGAAAGGGGGAGGAAGGAGGCGCCACAGTGCCATCTCGACTAGTACTGGAGTTTATATAGTGAAGAAAATAAATAATTGGGAGTCTTGCATATGGAGAAGGCTCGGAAACTTCGTTTTACTCTTTTGTTTTTCTTGTCTATCTTTAGGAGTAAGTGTCAAGGGGTCAGTCCAGAAGGGATCATGGCAGGGTGAACGAGGGGAATAAAAAGTAAGGGGGGAAAAGCCTGGGTTCAGGGGAAGGGGGTAGTAGGGGAGTTGGAAGGCAGTGTATGTTTTATGTTATATGGTGTAAGCAGTGTGTCAAATTGTTATGTTCATTGTTATATGGTCAGTGTGTCATTTTATTGATGGTATAAAGGTCTCATTTCTGAAAAGTAATTATGCTTTTGAGAAAAAGTTACAGTCAAAAGAGTTTGTTGAACAGTTATATGAGCAAAGTTTCTTGTGGTGAATATACTGAAACAAGACAACATAAAAAGTGGCTTTAGAGTGTACACACCTCCATGCAGGCACTCAATAGCGATGAAGAAAACGCACAATGGGGGCAGAAACACCTTTCATGCATATATGTCAACACCTCCCCATGCACAGCGAGAATATAAAAAAATACCATGCGCAATGGTTAACGGAAATAAAATGGGATGGGAAGTCCCAAATATGGCCAGAGGTGGGGTCCTTCGACAAGTGGACCGAGTAGCAACTGATTTATCAAATATAAAGGTAAACAACTCCAGAATAGGAGTGAAGTGCTAGATTTGTGGAGATTGTTCGAGTAACAGAACAACTGCCCCAAACAAAGGCTGGGGAGGAGGGAGAAGAGAAGGAGGGGAAAGAACCCCAAAAACTGTACCCATTACCAACTAAGCCCGCCGAGGGATATAGTGAACCAATACATGTGCCCAAACAAAGCGCCCCCATGCTGGCAGTGGCTCCTCCTTACGATCCAAAAGGGTTGTACAGGCCAACATGTATACCCACAGTGAATTTAGGGCATTTAACACAAGATTTGGAAACTCATAACTATGACCCAAGCTGAATTGACTCGGTTAAGAAATATGCAGGCAAAGTCAACTCCTGCCCGGCGACGAACAGACACCGCCGCCCCCAGCCCTGAGTACCCAGTAAGCCCAACAGGGGACGAGTGGAAGTCTGGGGACTTCCTGTTTTGTATCGATAAGACACCCCTAAAGGTCATACGAGTGAGCAGAGGAGAAGAGGGACAGGCAAGTGTAACATCTGACTGGGTGGAAGAAAGTTGGAGTGACAAATGAGTACGAGAAGGGAGCAAGAGCGAGTGGCATGAGCACACCGAGACGAACACTGTTGAGTGATGAAGGAGAGGAGGAAGGGTGGCACCCTGGGAGGTTAAGAAGTAGGGTTGGGAGAATGGCCCTAGCAAGGAAGAAAGGGACAAAGGTGAGTAAAAGTAAAGGGAAGTCAAATTTACAGTTGCCACTAATACACAAGGGGGTGGGAAGGCTTCACTATGTTCCCTGGGCACAACATCGCCCCTGCTCTAAGGGAGGGGGGCGAGTAAGTGGATATATGCTTTTGAGAAGAATACAGAGGGTGTCCCGTTGGCAATTGGTGACATTAAGAGTTTATTGGTGTCCACAGTGGATGACCAGGCTAATGGAGTGTGGGTGAAGGCCGGATTCCCAGGGTGACATTGGACTGTGACCACCATGACAATGTGAGGGCACAGGTGTGGGACGCACTGAAGAACACCTTCCCAGATATGCCCGATTTACAATCAGTAATGCAAAGCATCATGTGGGAGGATGAAGATGCTGTGGCTTACATTCTTCGGGTGCAGGATTTGTGGAGGGCGGAGACGGGCACAGCTTGGGACCAATCGACGTCCCTCTTTCACTTCATTATTAAGAGAGGCCTCCCGAAGGAAGTGCAGAAAGCTCTTGATAAAATTGCTGGGATGGACTCCAAAGGCTGGCCAGAAATACAGAGCATTATAATACATCACTGTAGGAGGATAAAAGAGAGGGAGAAGAAGATTGCACAGAAAAGGCTGGCAGACGAAGCAAAGCTTTTACAGACTAAATTGGTAAACGTTGCGTCAGTAGCAGCCGCCCTCCACATGGAGTGGCAAGGAGAAGGGGAGGAGGGACCAATAGCGATACAAGCCAGAATGGCAGCCACCTGGGCAGCAAACGGGCAGGGGCAATGGGCCAGAGAGGAGCAATATGGAGGGCCCCAATGGCAGGGAAGGGCTGGAAGAGGAGGACAAGGTGGGTACTGGGGACAACGGGGAGGGTATGAAGGCCAAGGACCCAGAGGGGGAGGGCGAGGAACAAGTTACTTTGCAAGGGAATGTCACACCCGCTGCATGCACATATCAGAATGAAAAGTACGGTCACCCCACCCAGGCAGCCCATATGGCTTACCTATGGGTGGATATAGACCAGAACAAATTGACCCCTGTTATGAGCAAGAACAGAGAACACCACCACAAGGTACACAGCAGCGATTCACAAAACAAAACCACATGGTAAACACGCGCAGTAACCCATTTGTTACAACGGCGAATGGCACACCAGTGTCGTACAGAGGAACAGCAGTGGTGGGAGACAGCGTTTTCACTCAAAGTGGGACAACTAGAGACAGAGAAAAGGACAGCCCACAGAGCACTTGCGTGTCCAATCCTATCGACAACCCTTAGCCCAGACGAGAAACCACTGGTGGGGGCAGTTATAGGAAACAAACAGTTCATCTTCATGCTGGATTCAGGGGTGGAAAAAGGAAGGCCGGTTTCTGCTCTCATACCGGAAGTTGGAAACACAAGGATTCTCTAGGGTGGTGGTCACGATTCCCTATACTGAAGAATTGGATCTAACAGTGGGGTGAAAGACAGTGCGAGCACTCCCATTGCATCACGAAGAGTAGCCAATAAATTTACTAGGGAGGGATCTCCTCAGTATCCTTAACATGACCATCTCCTTTACAGAAAGGGGGATAGTGTGCCATGAGAGCAATAATTTAGATAAACAAAATTGTCAACAACATAACAGTCCGGGGAGTGCCAATCGGCCCAAATATGTTCGTACAAGGAATACAAATTCTGTAGTAGTGCCAGAAATCACACAACAAGAATGAAGAGTGCCTTCCAAATTTGTGTTTCGCCCCGTAGTTGCCCCTGGGGCGGTACCAGGGTCAATATTGTCCATAGATCTACATGGTGTGCAGGTATCCGCAGAAAGAATAGCAGTGATAGGGTTGGACATGCATGGGTGTGAGTGGAGAACAATGCTATGTGTAGATCCCAACATGGCGCTGCGTGACCTAACAGACGAGGAGCTATTCAGTGACACTGATGGGGAAATAATAATGGAAATATGCATTCCATGCGATAGGATGATTCAGAACAGACACGTTATAAACCCCCTCATGGCCATTGTCCGTGCACCCGCAGCATTTTGAGGACGACATGCAATAGGTGCCAGGTATGTTATGGACAACCAATCCCTATGACGTAGGGCTCTTGCAAAAAGTAATCCCTGTTAAGATCAAGCTCAAACTTGGTGTAATGTTACCCCGAATAAAACAATACCCCTTGTCAAGAGAAGGAGAGGATAAAAGAAACCATACATGCCATAGTGGAGCAAGGGATAATTGTACCATCAAACTCACCTTGTAATACAGCAATGTATCCAATCAAAAAAGCAAAGGGTGGGGCTTGGAGGATGATACAGGACCTACGCCCACTTAATGACGTTAAACGGAAAGAATCTCCACTTGTCCCAAATCCTGCATCAATTTTATGTAGTATCACTTATGGGGAACACTCATGACAGCAGTGTTGATGCAGCAAACATCTCTAGGTCACAAGCCCCTGGCTTACTACAGCGGCACGCTCGACAGGGTAATGCAAGGACACTTCTCGTGTGAACAGGCTCTCACAGCTGCCACATTCGCTATTGAAAAAAGCACCACCAGTATAATGGGATGCTCAGCGACATGGTTTGTGGAACATTCCTTGTTTATCATTCTTGAAAGGTCAAAATCTACACTGACACCACAAAGGGCCACAGCATATGAGATTATCCAGTTCCAATATACACAGTGCGTTGTAAAACAGTAAATCCTGCAATGTTCATTACAGATGTACGTACAGTGGAGTACATGCAAAACCATGATTGTGCCTCACATGAGGGGAAAGGTGACATACCCAAAGCAAGTGAGAATGCCCTGGAGGAGGGAGACGTTTATTTTGTAGACGGGTCAGCATCAATTTGTCCAGAAACTGGAGATAAGCATGTAGGGGCAGCGGTAGTGCGGTTGGAAGACAGAATATGAAGGAATACTGCAAAAAATATTACCAATGTATTTTTCAGCTCAGGCAGCAGAGTTAGTAGCATTGATCGAGGCACTTCACGCAGCAAAAGGGTGCACAGTAACAATTTACATGGACTCAGCGTACATGACCACAACGGTACATGGAGGGTTGTCAAGGTGGGGGAGGAGAGGTTTTATAAGAGCAGATGCGTCTCTAGAGCACCATGCAGAGCTTTTGAAAGAATACAGACACCAACAGAACCCACCATAGGGGCTCGAGTGAAATGCCAGGCACACACTAATAACAGTGACATCATCTGATTGGGCAATGCGGCAGCGGATGCCGCCGCGAAATAAGCCGCATACTTTATCAAAAATATAAAGGGAGAATTCATACTAAAAGGAAACTAGGAGGAAGAAAAAGACCGGGTATAACTATGTCCGCAGCACCGATAGTTGACCTGCAGAAAAGAGCACCCATTGAGGAACAAGAATTGTGGGTCAAGAGAGTATGTACACAATCAGCAACCTATCTCATTTGGCACCAGAATTGCACAGGGAAAGTGGTAATGCCCCTAGAATTGTTACAAATCGCATTCCAACAATTGCACTTCCCAGCACACACAGCAAAGCAACATATAGCAGCAGATATACAGGAAGACTGGTATGTCCCAGGGTTGCAGGAACACGTGGCAAAACTTACAACAGAATGTACCACATGTCAAACATATAATTCAGGAATGACTCCAAGAACATTGAGAGGAACACTGCCCCGCCTCATCGGACCGTTCCGTGAACTGCATATGGACTATGCTGACATGGGAGAAAGGTGCAATATCTCATTGTGGTCTGCCCTTTTTCACGATGGGCGGAAGCAGGCCCTGTGCCCACCCGGACGCGACATGTGCGGCGACATTTTTAGTGAGGTTTTCCCACGGTGGGTAATTTGTTATGTCATACATTCCGACAATGGAACGCATTTTGTAAATGACTTATTTAAAGCAGTAACATCTTTATTGGGGATCAACCATAAATTATGCTCGATTTCTCACCCGCAAATGAATGGGGTTGTAGAAAAGATAAAGTGGCTCCTCAAAAGCAGATTTTTTAAGGAATTGACGGATTCTTTGAAAAAGATGAGGGGTGAGTATACTGTCATTGGAGGTGATTTAATTGTGTTGCGGATGCTGCCCTGGATAGATTACCTTCGTGCAGGTTTACGGGCCTGGGATTGAGTAATGCTTTTCGGGGCTTAATGGATACTTTTGAATTGGTGGATAGTTGGAGGTTAATTCACCCCACGGAGAAGGGTTTTTAGTTTTATTCCACAGCCCAGAATTCTTACTCTAGGCTTGATTATTTATTGGTTTCGGATAGGCTGATTGATGTTGTCAATAAGGTGGAAATTGGGGAACAGTGTCTTTCTGATCATTCGTTGCTAAAATTGAACATGGATCGATTCATGCGTAGACCCACAAGTCTGAGGCTATTAATGCTTCTATTGCTCGATTTATCTAAGAAAATGTGGGTTCAGCGGACCTCATGATAGTGTGGGATGCGTTTAAAACAACTGTAAGAGGGGAATTTATGAATTGGACGGCTAGGGTAAGGAGGGAAGGGGAATGGAGTATTAAAGGGTTGGAATTGGAACTTAAGGCACTACAGCAGGAGTATGCTCTGTCTGGTAAGGGGGAGGATAGACTAAATATGGAGGAGGTCAGGAGCAAGCTTAAGAAAACGATGGAGGATCAAGCTGAGAAAGGTCTATATTTCATGAGGCAGAGATATTGGGAGGGGGGGGATAAGGGAGGGCGATTACTTGCCAGGAAATTGAAATCTTTATCGGATAGATTGTTTGTGCAGAAGATTAAGGATACAGTTGGGGATGCGAAGGTTAGGAGTATTGATATTTGTGAATGCTTTAGATCATATTATGCATATCTTTATGCGGAAGCATCACAACCTGAGGATGGCAAATTGGTGGAATTTTTTGACAAAACAGATCTTCCTTCTCTGTCTGAGGAAGGCAGAGGTGCGCTGGATGCTTGCATTGTAGAAACAGATTGTGGATGCTCTTTACCAACTTAATATGGGTAAATCTCCTGGTGCAGATGGTTTACCTATGGAGTTCTATAGAACGTTTAATTCAGTTTTGGTGCCCAGGTTATGTGTTTTATTTAATATGTTTCTTTCGGATGGAGTATTGTGCTCGACGATGCAAGAGGCGATTATTACTCTTATTCCAAAACAGGGTAAGGATTTGTCGATGTGTGCGAATTATCGTCCCATTTCCTTGCTTAATGTGGATGTAAAAATATTTGCTAAGGTTATGGCTATTAGGTTGCAAAGGTTTCTGGGTGGCTTAATAGATGGCTCACAGGTGGGGTTCATGGCCGATAGATACGGCTATGATAATATCAGAACATTGTTGAACATAATGGGGTTGTCCCGTGCTGTAGAGGACATATTTTTGACGAGAAAGCGTTTGTGTGAATTTGTCGTTTTTGAATTTTACGCTGCTTCGGATGGTTTTTGGTCCTCAATTCTTGAATGCTATTGGTGCATTGCAGTATAATATCTCCGCTAAAATTTGGGTTAATGTTTTGTCCCGGACCTTTAGGTTATATAGGGGTACTAGGCAGGGGTGTCCCCTCTCGCCTCTTTTGTTTAATTTGGTTCTGGAACCGTTGTTGGTATACCTTAGGCAGGAGCAGAACATCTGCGGTTGGAAGCTAAAGATTGAGGTGAAAGTCTTGGCGTATGCTGATGATTTGACAGTCTTGAGGAACCTGGTGGTGGGCGGACCCTTATTGAGAAACATGTTGCAGCAGGTGGGGGAACGGCCTGGTTATAAGGTTAAGTTGGGTAAAACTGTAGTTTTTCCGCTTGGGATGAATCAGCTGAACAGGGGACTATTAGATTGAAATTGTCAGTGGGCTGATGTATCGGTAAAATATTTGAGTGTCTACCTTGTGCGTGATATTAAGAGGATGGTGGAATATAATGTAGTTAACTTGAAGGAAATTTTGTTGAGGGATACACTGAGATGGGAAAGGTTGACTCTGAATATTTGGGTGAGACTCAATGCTATTAAAATGATGCTGTTGCCAAAGGTCCTATATTTTATTCGATCACTTCCTCTTAAATTTACTAAAAGAATGCTCCGGAATGTTGATAGGATTTTTATAGCCTTCCTTTGAGGGAAGGTTAACAAGCCGAAAATTCTGAGATATATTATGGTACATAGTGTCAAGGATGTGGGATTTGGTTATCCAGTATTGGAGAATTATTGTAGGGGTTTTTTTTTATTGAAGAAGGCTTTTTATTACTTTAAGGAGAGGCGGGTAGCGGGTATCAGATCTTTATTGGCTTGTTATGGAGAGAACTGTTGTATCCTTTTTCCTTGGATTGTTTGTATTCTTATGGGAGATTGGCAAATTCTGGTGCTAAATTAGAAGCTTTAGTGGTTTCAAAGTCGGCTTTGGTGACCTGGATTCTGGGCAATCCTTGTACTTGTATGATATGGCCTCTCTCTAGCTGAATCCGGGTCTAATGATTAACAATAAGATGCTTGATTGGAGGGGTTGGGCTAATAGGGGCCTTCTGAAGATCGGGGATGTATGGAAGGAGGGGAGGTGTAACGCTCACCTGGTTCCCACGGAGGCGCGGCGTCGAAGGCGCAGAACTCTGAAGATGGACAGGAAGGGCCCCTCTATTCTGGCTTCCCTGGCTCGTTGGATACCCTCCTGTGCGTGAAAAGGGAGTATTACCAACTGTGGAACAATGCTCAAGCCTCCCACTCCCTTCCAACTCTCCGCGATACCTCCTCCACGATTCCCCGTGAAGCCTCACCTTAGGGTTTAGAAGGATGAGCTCTCCATCCTGCTCTGATGCAGGGGCGCGTTGAAACCCAGTTACTTCACTGGATTGAGGATTGATGGGAGTTCGGGTAAGCTTGACTGTTCAGGTAAGGCGCTGTAAAAGTTCTGTTCAAAAGTTCAAGCTTAATAATAATGTTCGTTGTCTAATTGCAGCAAGCGCTAATGCTTATGTCTTTTTCCCCTGGCGCCGACCCGAAGTGAAACAGTTCTGGATGAGCGCTCAGGTAATGTCTTTGCATTCGCTCATTCAATGTCTTTGTCTTTTTTCCCCATAGGGGCCGGGGTCCGGAGATGCCAGGAAGCGGCAGGACCCGAAATGCAGTGGGAATAATCCAACAGGTAAGACTTAAAAGGAAACTGAGCTTTCCTTATTCCTTTTCTCCCTCTCACCTTTGTTCTTGTCTTTTTTCCTCTAGGCGCCGGGGCGTAGCTGAATTGGGAAGATCGCTGCTGAAGATGGAAGCGCCTTGCAAAGGTGAGTAAAATGCAGCACTGCAGCGATCGAAACAAAATGCCTTTAAAATGATGTCTTCCTTTTCAGGGCCGTTGGAGAAATGACTCTGGGATGCAGATTTAGCAGGTAAGGGCTTTTCTTCTCCTATTCTCTTCCTTTCTCCCCTTGCAGGTGTTCCAGGGTGCTGGTAGGCGTGGCTGAAGTCAGGATGCAGGAGCTGACACGGTGAGCGTCCAGCTGCTAGGTGCAGAACAACGCGAAGCACGTGTGGCTGTTCGGGTGGGGTTTAAATAGCCTTGGAAGAAGTTCCTGGTATGTATCCTTCCACCAATCAGGTATGTATCCTTCCCCGACCACACCCGGGTGGTGAAGTAGTCCTACAGGTAAAGTAGTCCCATTCAGGCCTCAAGAGGGCCTGGATGAAGCAGCAAGGTCTGCATCAGGTAAGTGTGCACCCAAGCACTTAAACACATATCCTCTTCTATGAGCCTGGCGCCTAAGGCACCAGGACTGGGGTCCGCTATGAGCCTGGCGCCTAAGGCGCCAGGACTGAGTCCAAAGGGCCCCGACTTGGGCCCGCTGAGACTTCCCTGGGGAAAATGATGTCTGCCTCTGGGGGTTGCTGGGCCCGGCCTGGCTCCTTTGAGGTAGGCATCATGACAGGAGGATGGTTCCATTTGGAGAATTGGTTGATTGTTATGGGTTACATGCCAGGGAAATGGGTAGATGTGGGATTTTGAAACAGTTACTGGTGGAAAGGATGCAAATGTTGAGTGACCCTTTGAGTAGTATTCCTCGTGTTTGTGAGATCTTTGCTATTTCTCTTAAAACAGTTTCTTCATATGTTCAGCTGATGCCTTTGCAGGACTGTATGAGGAGCTCCTGTGACCAGTTGTGGTTGAAGTGGGCGTACAAATTGGGAATAGACCTTTCTGAGAATCTGTGGGACAACTGTTGGAGGGTTTCGGTGAGGGCCAATGTTGACTTAAATCTGAGGTATGTTCATCAACGTCTCTTGGGTCGTATTTACTGGACACCGGTGAGGATGAAAGGGAGGCGCTTGGCTGATGCGGACCTGTGTTGGGGGTGTGGAAGCTTGAGTGGGACTTATTTACATATGCTCTGGGAGTGTAGTAGGTTGGTTGACTTTTGGACAGAGGTTATTAATTGCATTGATTTGGTAACTTGTATGTTGTTGCCTCGTACTTTTCTTTCAGCAATTTTCCTTTTGGCGGATGGTTGGAGTGTGGAGTTGTGGGATTGTTCAGATTGGATTGATAGGGCATTGTTGGTGGCGATAAAGCAAATTATGAAGGTGCGGAAGTCTAGGAAGAAGCCGCATTGCGAGAATTGGGTGGCTGACATGCGGACGCTCTCTTGGTACGAGAAGACTCGGGCAATTCGTCTTCATAGGGAAGTTGAATACGAGGAAAGCTGGGGTAATTTTGTGATTTATTTGGATAAGGTGTAGGCCATGATTTTCCTGTTATTGGATTTTGGGATAGGAGTGGGGTGTGGGGTGGAAGGGTGTATGTTGTGTGGTTTTTAGTTTTGGGGTCTTGTTCTGTGTGGTTTTGTCTTGTTGTGGGGTAGGTGGGTGGGGATGATTTTTGATTTCTTTACATTTTCTGAATTACTGTCTACTTAGTGTGTACTTTACAATTTTGATGGACTGCAAGTTACGCTGTGTTTTTTTTTCCGCTTGTTCTCACTCTGATATTTATGAAGTTGTTCAGTTGTATTGTTTCTTATATACTTGTTAAATAAAGTTAAAAAAAAAAGCAGATTGTCCAAATTGTGTCACACCCTAAAGAAAAATTGGGTGTATTGCGTGCCCCTAGCAATATTTCCGCTGAGAACACAACCAAGTAAAGACCAGCACTTAACCCTGCACGAGATAGTGACAGGGAGACACATGCACACTCCAATATCGCCAATTAGGAGAGCATCAGATGCTCACAAAACAGCCACAACATTAGGAGAAGAGTTCAGGAATATTTAACACAGTTGACAAAAGCAGTAAGGAGTATAGCAAAACAAATTGCACCACCCTTTACACGAGAGAATGAAACTGTCACAGTGGCAGCAGACAGCCGTTATGCACAGTTAATGCCTGGAGAGATGGTGTATGTGTGCAGTTTTGTGAGACGAATGCTCCACCATTTCATGGCCCGTATGAAGTAGTGTATTGTACACCAACGGCAGTAAAAGTGAAGGGCCTGAAATACTGGATACATCTCAGACATACCAAAGGCACATGATAGCGTAAGAACTGAGGGAGAACAGCAGGAGGGGCAAAACATGGCTGTACCATGAGGTGATGATACATAAAAACAAGTGTGCCAGGAAGTAAAGTGTAAAGATCACATGAAGGAGAAATAATTAATATAATTACCAGCGTGCAAAGTGAAAATGTTTATAGAAATATTTAAATGGAATAGTTGCTCTCTCTCCACGTTCTACTTGTTTCAGCATTCTAAGAACTTGGTACTGAAATATTTTATGACAAATATTGAAAAGTAGATAAAGATGAATATGTACTTAACCCATTATATATCTCACTTTGTTGGTACAAACATGGCTGAAACGAGGGCCCTCAATACCAGAGAGCAATAGGGGAAATGTTAGTAGTACTAGGCCCTACTCTTAGGAGTGTGGCTTGTATTTCGCTGCAATTGAGATTTCTACAATGCTATTGTGCATTGGCCTTTACTGGGCTATATCTCTTATTTTGATGGGTATAAAAGAAGCGGGGGAGGGAGTTAAAATCGTACAATAAGGCACCCATCTAGTGTGGGATGGTTTTAAACTAATTTGGGCCCACAATGTGTCCACAAACCTCACTACACTACACAAAAACAAAACTATCAAACTTCCACTGGTTGAATAGTCAGTAATTGACACCCCAGAACATGATCTCAATGCGCACAATATGAATAACCCCAACACTGATGCGTATAGAGCCACACAACCTACCTCAAGTGGTGATTATATGTTTGATGAAGCACAAACCCCCACCGCAGGTCCTGACAATGTATTGGCAGCAGAATAATGAAAGAAGTGTAAAGACAGTAACTGGAATATTCCCCGTTACTAAAAGCTCACACTGGTCTAGGGAGGAGCAGGAGATGGAAAAGGGGGGCAGGGCAGAAACGGTATGACGCATATCATGGCCTGGGTCTTGATGCAGTATAACACCCGTTTCACCAGATCAATCAAATAAGTGGTATGCAGATATGAGCAACATGGCAAAACAAGCAACTAATGAGAGTTGCTATGTGTGCTCCTTGATAACCCATGCATCAGGGACCCGAAAAGTTGTATTACCTCAAGAGGCGCCTATTGCTGAGGCTCAGTGTCTTATTCATCCTGCACTGTGTAGAGTTAAAAGCACCTACCAAGCACACACAGTTTCATTGCAACTGCTGCAGAATGAAAAAACCTGCCACAGTAAACCACAGAGTGATCTGCGTCAAGGAGCCATTCTTTGTTATTAAGGGGACACTGTTCATGGACAATAGGTGGCAAGAGGAGCAAGTGATGTGCAGAACAGAAGCATTGTGAGGATTGTCGGAAGAGAAGTTTCAGTGGATCGAGAAAACATGCACTCCAATCTGGTCCCAGCACATTGCTAAACTAACGTGGGTAACAGCTCTCGAAAAGCCAATCAAGATGCAACATGAAACACCCTATGAACTTTGTTTCCATGGAGAAGGGAATGTGCCCTTGGGCACAAATAACACTGCAATAAGACACTCATATTGCCTGATGAAGAAAGGAACAGCAGCATTAATGGACCCTTACTGGGTGTGCGGCAAACAGGTGTACTTGTACCTCCCGCCATCATGGAGAGACACTTGCGCCCTGGCCACGTTGCACTAGGCCCTAATGGTAATTCCTGAAAGCCATGTCCAAGGGGACAGGGTGCCTGTTAAGATGTCTCAGGCCTGGTCTACAACTGGACCGGTTAAAGGTATTACCCTTTATTTCGCGGTCGTGGTAAAACGTGGTATTCCGGTTGCTGGGGTGCTCGGCATAGGCAAGGCGGCCAAGAGATGCGTCGGGAAGGCGAAAAGACGGTGAAACTGGTTATCCCCACAAGTCAAAGGAAGAAGACTCTCTGGCGGGAGATCTCCTCTGTCGTTGGGAAAAGTGGTGAGACGGTCCAGCAGGGATCCACCGGTGGTGTCGTCGTGGCAGGTCGGCTCAGCTTCTCCCTCGTCGGATTCTTAGGTCCTGTGGCAACTTCTGAACTTCCAGTCCCCAAAGCCCTGCTTTTATGCAGAGAAGCCCCATTCACTCAGCCTAGCTGTCACTCAAACATGCTAAGTGGTGAACCGGCCGGCTCACCACTTGGGCCAATCAGGACGGAGTGCGACTTGAGTTGCCTAGGCAACTCAGTCCAGGGTGCCTTAATCCCCCTCCACCCCTCCTAAGTACCCCAGACAGAGTGGCACCACTTTGGAGGGCTTCTGTGGAGAAGCCCGCCAAAAAGTGGAACAAAGGGCTCGACTTGGGTTGGAGTCACAGAAGAGAACACAAACACCATTTTAGAACCAAGTTTTGGCAAAAAATACCAACCGGAGAATTAATAATAATTAAATAAACCGGCGGTATGTTGAAGGCTATCGTAATTAAATAAATAAATATAGTAGCCTCAAACAATGGGAAAATCCCATAGAGAAATATTTGCGGTTGAATATAAAAAGTAGTATCCACTGCCACCAGCCAAAACTCGATCAGGGGGGACGGAGACGTGCCCCCTCGACTAACAGACCCCGGGGCAATCGAAGTGCCCCACCCAGTACGTCCACAATATGTTGGTTTGTACTGGTTCTGTTCAGAATTCAAGACTAGTAAAGTCAATGGTGACTTTACATGCCCGGGGAGACTGTAGACAGTCCCAGGGTATGGAGTCTATACTGGGGGGTCACTATGACACCCCTGTGTTACTGCACTGAGGGTGCTGTGTAACACACATCACAAAATCACATGAAGCCCTATGGAGTAAAAGACCCCATAGCCCATTAAACACATCTAGAGTCAAAGAAACACACTCAAATCATGCCCAAGAGTGAGGGTAAAAGAGTCTCACTCTTGGCAGGAGAAAAACATAAACCCCAAAAATCCAGCAAAGCTGCTGGGGGACTCACTAGGTTAGGAAATTCAGCCTAAACAGAGAATTCTCCCTAACAATAGGTTCGCTATGGGAGGGAAGTGTAAGGTTGTATAGAGCTTCTTTACTTTCACAATGCGACATAAGGTTAAGCCAATGTTGAAACGTAGGGACTGCAGTAGTCCCCCCCGCAAGTACGTGCCACTAGGGCCCTGGCAGCGGCGTGAGCCATGTTCAGTAGCCGTTTCTCCCTACGGGATCTGGTTTTAAACAGAGCCAGCAACCAAACCTCAGGGGTAGGCGGAAGTGGGGAGTCTAGCATGTTCGGCATGGTCTCTAAAATACCCAACAAAAAGGGATGGACTCTAGGACAAAGCCAGGCTACATGATAAGTCTGGTGGGGACAGGTGGCATCTTTTACACTTCAGAGATTTGAGAGGTAACAGTTTATGTAGCCCGAGGGGGGAGTCATATATTTGATGAGGAATTTAAAGTGGAATAGGCGAAATCTATTGTTGGATGAGATGGTTTTGGTCTGGGTGCAAATCAAGGACCATTAGTCATCTGATAGCATCTTCCCCAAGGCAACCTCCCATCTGACCCTGTATTGAGCTGAGGGTGCGGCCCCAAGTGCCCGAGCCATACCGTACAGTGTACAGTTAAGAGTCTTGGTAGAAGTAGGAGTAGTGGTGTATATTAGGAGTGGGTATGTAGGGGGCGCCCTCGGGAAGTTTGTCCAACTGGCCTTCATCATCTCTCGCAATCGGAAGTAGAGAAGCTGTGTAATGGGGGGCCAGTCCCCTCTAGATTTAAGCTCATCCCAGGATATGAATTGACCAGCAGGGGCCACATGGCCTAATGTGTGAATCTGTAGTTTAACAAAATGTTGTTTGAAAAGAGCCTCATGCATGAATGGTTTGCCTTGGACGTGGTATATGGCCATAGCAGGGAGAAGCATTGATCCTGCCCGGACCATTTCGCCAGGTGATCCCAAGCCCCAAGGGCGATGTCCAGGGGTTGTACTCCTGTCTTCGATTGTTTCTCCCTGGCGGCCCACAAAAGGCCCGCAAGATCGTCCAGCAGAGTTAGGGCTCTCTAAAGGCGCACATGGGGCAGATCCTCCGAGGTGGTCCACCACCAGATGGCATATTGAGCCTGGGAGACCAAGTAGTACAAAAAGAGATCCGGAACGTCTAGACCCCCCTGGTTATATGGATGGCACAAAAAGTCAAGGGAGATACGAGGGCGTTTACCGGCCCAAATAAGTTTGAGCATCAAGCTCCGCACCCATTTCCAGAAAGGAGCAGGGGGCCATATCAGGACATTATTAAAGATCTATAGCAATTTGAGAAGAATCACCATCTTGGAAAGCGATACACTTGCTGCCTGGGAGATGGGAAGATGCGCCCACGTGTCTACCCTGTGCTCCAAGTATTGTAGGGCTGCTACGTAATTTTCTTCGTATAGCCTTTGTAGGGATGTGGACACAGATACCTAAGTAACAGATTCCCTGCGAGGAGCACCTGAAGTCCCCCCAGATATATCACGGAGAGTTCCCAGCAGTGAGTGAGAGGACCTCGGACTTGGTCCAATTAATTCGGAGACCGGATAGAGCACCAAATTCGGTGATCTCTTCCACCACGGGATCAAGGTTGGTCTTGGAGTGTTTGACATAGATCAACAGATCATCTGCATATAATGAAACTATAGACGTGTGTGAACGAAGTGTTACCCCTCTATGGGCGTGGTATTCATGCAGGGCGCATGCCACCGGTTCGATGGCAAGGGCAAATAGGACAGGGGAAAAGGGGCAGCCCTGTCTGGTGCCTCGGGACAGGTAAATAGGATCGGATACCATTAGTATATACCAGGGCACGTGGGGCTGTGTAGAGCAGGCGGGTCCAATGAAGGTACGTGGTGCCCAAGCTCGCCCGCCGGAGGACCTCAAACAGAAAGGGCCATTCGATCGAGTCGAACACCTTTTCGGCATCCAACGCTGCCACTGCTATAGGGACCTCAGGGTTCACGTTGCGCATCAGGGTGAACAGCCACCAAAGGTTATTCTGGGTGGAACGTCCTAGTATAAATCCTGCCTGGTCTGGGAGAACCAGGTCGGGCATGTGAGGGAGGAGCCTATCTGCCAGAAGCTTCGCCAGGATCTTGTAGTCGGTATTTACCAATGACAAGGGCCTGTAGGATGAGCAGTGTCTCGGGTCCTTATCGGATTTAAGGAGAATCTACACCAGAGCGGTCCTGGTGGACTCGGAGTTCCCTTGCCGAGCTAGCTGCCTCGAACATACCACGTAGATGGGGAATAAGAAGGGCAGGGAATGCTTTGTATAGCTCAGCGGTAATGCCATCCGTCCCCGGGGCCTTAACATTGGGAAGGGATTGAATTATTTTGAGCAACTCTTCGTCCGTTGGGGGGAGTGGGGGGGTAGGTCATTTAGCAGCGATCCGACTGCTGGATCCAACCAGCCCAGGCCGATCCTGTCTGGGTAACGAACTATGTTGTCATGTCCTGCTGAGGACTGGGAAGGATACGACTTCTCGTAGTAGTGTCAGAGTAAATCGTTTATCTCACCGGAGTCCCTAGTAGATTCACCCTCTGGTGTCTCGATCTCTATTATGGGTTCAAGATGAGGTTCCTGCCTTATAGCCCATGCTAGAGTCTTACTTGGGTGGTCATCCTCCTCATATCTAGCGGTGTCTATGGGATCGCCCAGGTATCTTTCCTCATCTGCCATCAACAAACGGATCTCCTGCTTTTTGTCCTGCAAGCTGGTCTGGAGCTCAGGGGAATTATTGCGAGCCAGGAGGTTCTCCATGGATTTTATATCCCTTTCCTTAGATGCGATCGTTCTACGGATACACTTTAAGACTCCCCCCTCCTGTGAGATACACCACCCACGAATTAACACTTTGAATGTTTGACAGACCACCCTGGGGTCCTGGACCGAGTCCGCGTTCGTCTTGAAAAAAAGCCTTAGATGGCTTGACTAATATCTTCCCGAAATGCTATGTCCTTGAGTGCCCAGGCTCTAAATCTCCAACTGAGTTGCTTTGGGAGGAGCAGAGGGGCCTGTGAACTGCACCAGGACTGGGGAGTGATCGCAGAGGGTGCGAGGTAAGGTCAATGATTTGGTGGAGACACAGGCCAGTTCCAGGGACATATGAATATAGTCTATCCTGGAGGAGCTCCCGTGTACACTTGAAAAGAAAGTTAATTCACTACTATCCGGATGCAACAGGCACCAGATATCAACCAGGGCATAATCTGTGGCAATGGATAACCATTTTTTTGCCACCCGGCTGGGGGACGTCTGCACCGAAGGGGATCTGTCTCGTGTCAATGACAGGGCCAGGTTGAAGTCCCCCGCCCACACCACCTCATATCCCGGGAAGGTTTGCAAGTGCTCAGAACAGGACATAAAATAAACTTTGGGCAGTCGTAGTTAGGGCCATATATATATTCACAAATAGAATGGACCAACCGTCAATCTCTCCGGCCACCAGGATGAAATGGCCCTCCTCATCTGTTACCATTTTATGAAACTTGAATTCCAGGGAGCGATGTTTGTAGATTGCGACCCTGTGGGAATGGGATGAGTAAGATGAGCCTTACCTATGAATCCCCCACCCAGCTAGAGCAGGGAGCTTATGTTCTTTGCCAAGATGGGTTTCCTAAACACAAAGGACGTTCATGTAGTGGGATCTTACATAGTTCGAGATAAGGCACGTTTTTTCCCCCATTAGTGAGCCCCCGGATGTTCCATGTGAGTAGAGTAATATCCTTGTTGGCCCAGGTCTCTGGCCCTTGTAGAGGCATCACGTCAACCACGCACTGAGGAAGCACATTGTGGGATATGCCTTAGATGTACAGGTTAACTTAAAGAGTGATGGGTGCATTATCATGATTGTGGGCAGAACCAATCGCAAAACGTCAAAAGAGGTCCCCCCCCCTACTAACCCTTGAGTAACAACATAAGCGCAACTGCCAAACCCCCCCCCCCCACCCACCCACGCCAGAAACACCAACCTAATGGCCAAACCACAAACCATCCCACCCCCCCCCCAACCGCTTAACCACAAACATACTTTAACCAGAGTACTTTGCCGCTGGGCATGGAGGGTGCCGGCGGCTAATGTGCTTCCTGGTGGCTAGAGGCTCAATACCACATTTTACTTTCACCAAGACTATACCACGCTCCATAGCGGCTCCAGATGTTGCTATGTGGGGCCCAGGTTACGACAAAGGGGCCCCCGTAAGGTTACTGTGCATACACCAGGATTCAAACCCCGGCCGCCCGGTCAGGGGAAGCGGCATGTGCAGGCCCCAGAGTCTGAAATTTCTGTTGCAAACCACTGAGCCGCTTCCGGGGACGTAAAGAACTACGTTTTCCATTCGTGAACCACCCTGAGTTTAGCGGGCAACAACATTGCATAGCGAATGTTCTTTTTTAGAATGTTCTTTGCAGCTTGGAAGGTTTTCCTCTGATCCTGCACATGTGGACTCAAGTCTGGAAACAGCTGTATGGTTGCAGAGCCCCATCGCAAGGCCTTTTTCTCCCTCGCCGTCCGCAAGAGGATGTCACGGCCCCAGTAGTTAAAGATGCGGACAATTGTAGCTCTCTCCGGGGCACCAGGAGGTGGTCTGACTGCCAGAGACCAGTGTGCCCGCTCCACCATAAACATGCCAGTAACAGGTGGATTGTCCAGGACCTCCCTGAGCAGCTTCTCAACAAACAGTTCCATATTGTCAATTGGTGTGGATTTGGCAACCCCCGTAATTCTTCTATTATTTCTTCTCAACCGGCCTTCAAGGTCGTCATTCTCAGCCACCACTTTAACTGTTTGTTGGTGAGACGCTACCTCTCACTGCAGTTCCGCTATTTTCTCTTCCCCGCTGCCAATACTAAGATGTTCCGCCTCGGCCATCCTGCCACACAGTTTATCGATTTGGACCGCCGACATGTCTACTTTGCAGGAAAGAACATCTATTTTAGCACCCAGATTGTCTGTGCTGCCTTTTAATGCAAGTAAAGTTTGGTTAAGTGCGGAGACGTCCAGGTGGGAGGGACCAGGGTCGTCTCCTTGAGGTGGCAGATCCGATCTAGCAAATTGGTAAATTTTTGCCTGTTTGTTCGGATTTTCCATCTCGGGGGTCCCCCCGCAGTCGGTTTGCCTGTCGGCCCCAAACACCCCCAGGACCCCAAAGCTGGGGTGAGGGGCACCGCAGGAAGCAGCGTAGGAGCGCCAAGGCAGGAGGCCCCCAGTGTATCTCAGATAACCAAGCTATGACCCAGTGGACTGGAATGTTTGAAGCTGGGTGTCAATCCAGGGACCCTGCTCAGCGCCGATAGGAGCCTGAATGAGGCCGTCGGGTTGGGCCTGCACCAGAAAAGCAGGAGGATGGCTGGGAGCTGCGATCATGGTCATGCCGGGTGGGGTTCGAATGCTGAGGCTCTCCAGGAATGCAAGTTGGAGCCGTCGGGATGGTCCCCTCCCAGTCTGGATGGTGTTGGCACAGATGAGGGGGGCTAGGCGAGGATATGGAATTTGTTGGCGCCGTCCCCCACTGCCGCAGCAGGCCCTAGGTGATGGCACATTAACCAGCTCCAGGAAGAGGGCAGAGGAGCCTGTACATTGTCCCTTTCCGAGATGTAGGTGACGAAAGTCTCTGCAGGCCAAGGTGGCAAACCACCGGTGCAGCGGGATGGCCCACTCACCTTGCAAGGTCCAATGTATGTGAGATCTGGTGGGCGAGAGCAATGAGCATACGGGAATCACTTGCTTTAGAAAAGTCCCATGGCAAGTCCTGTACCATCGGAATTAATGTCCGGGAGTAGGTCTAGCCCCGTCCATGCCGCACCGCAGAGCAGTGGAGAGCCGCAGTGCCCCAGAGGAGCGCGCCCCGTGTTAGGGAGGATTCTCAATGGCTAATTTCCCTTACCTAATGAGTCCCTCAGCAGCTTTGCTGGATTTTTTTTTTTCAAAATATATTTTTATTGATTTTATACACGCATCATATAACATGTGGCATATGAGTTAAGAGTGCTGCGAGCAGCGTTACACTGCTTATAAGTACGTGTAATAAACAGAAAGAACAAACAACAACAGGTCAGAGAAATGTTCGTGGGGAAGGCCAGGAGGGGGGAGGTGCGAAGATAGTAGCTCTCAGTTGGGTTAAGGTGAGTAGGGGGATTGTTCATGCTTCTGTTACGCTCACCTGGCTCCCACAGGGGCGTCCATCTGAACTGGACAGCTGCAGTCTCCACCAATGTGACGTGTAGTGCCGAGATGACGAACTGGACTGGCCCACCTAGCTTCGTTTGCTTGGCCCGTAGGAGTATTGTTCTGCAAATGGAGAAAGGGAATTAACCACCCGTGGAGTGGAGTGTAAACCCCCCACCCCCGCAGTTCACCCCACTGATCACCTTTAATGTCCCCTCTTATAGTCTCACCTGATGGTTTGGAAAGATGAGCTCTCCATCCTGCATTGAGCGCAGGGGCGCGTAGATAACCAGTTGCTTCACTGGTTTGAAGGAATTGGTGTGTTCCAGAACAATATTGACTCAGATTTCCGGCAAAACGCCGTAAGTATATGGTTCGTAAGAGTTCAAATATCTGACTTTCACTCTTGTCCGATTCCTTGCAGGTTGCAGCTTGACCCTAGCGAAGAGTTCCTCGTGGCAACTGGTAACATTAAGGTAAGGATTTGTATTATCCAACACAGTTCGATAAAATAATGTCAGTATGCAACCTGTTGCTTTCTCCCTTATTCAGGTGCTGAGAGAAAGTATGAAGTCTCGGGGAATAATGCCTCCGGTGGTAAAATTAGGTAAGTCTATTGTGGTGAGGAGGTTTCCCCTTGTTTGTCCCTTTGTTTCACCTTGTTGTCCTTTTGTTCCCCTTAGGGGCCGGGGTACGGCGAAGATGCGGTGGAGGCTGCGCCGACCTGTGAAGAGGAATAGTACCCCCAGTGGTAAAATCAGGTAAGTATATGGGGGGTAACTAATATTGCCTCCGTTTATTCCCTTGGCTCACCTTGCTGTTCTTGTGTTTCCCTTAGGTGCCGGAGTGCGACGGGAACATGCAGAAGGATGCAGTGAATAGTGAAGATGCTGCGAAGGCCGGTGAGTTCAGCGCGGCGCTGCAGCAGGCGAGGCGACACGCATAAAATAACTTCTTTCTTTCTGCTCGAAGGCGCAGTGGATCGGGAATTCAGGTAAGGATCAAAGGTATTGCTCTTGTTCTAACCTTTTCTCCTTCTTTCTCCCTTTTTCTAGGAGCTCCAGACTCGAGGCAGGCATGGCAGAAGACTGGATGCAGACTTGCAGGCAAGGGGAGCGTTACGCTGCTGGATGCAGAATAACGCGAAGCGTGTGCTGCTCTTCGGGCGTGGTTTAAATAGCCTCCAAAGTAGTCCCAGGTAAGTATTCCTCCCCGACCCCACCCGAGTAAAAAATAGTCCCAAGGTAAAGTAGTCCCTTCCAAGCCTCTTTTGGCTTGGAGCTCTTGCAGCATGGTCTGCATCAGGCAAGTTTTAATCTATGAGCCTGGCGCCTATGGCGCCAGGACTGACTCTCCATATGAGCCTGGCGCCATAGACGCCAGGACTGCACCCAAATGGCCCCTAGCAGGGGTTGTTGGGCTTGCTTGGAATAACTTGATGCCTGCTTCTGGGGCTGCTGGACTATCTGGATTCCCGGGGGTAGGCATCATGACAGGTTCAGGCTCGTGTAGGGGGCGGAAGAAGGGTTCCACAGAGGCCTGGGCTTTCATTGTTTTGTCTCTGGGCTTTCGAACAGGGGAGGAACTCCCCCGGTTAGCACCTCTGTTGTGCCCCTCCACCCTTATTTTTCAGTCGGCTTTATCCATCCATCGTAGAGCGGGTGGTTGTCGGGCCAGGCCTGGGTATTTCTGAGTATAGTCCAGGAAAGGGGCCCACGTCTGGGAGAATTTGTCTCTATTCCCAAACCGGAGGGCAGTTATTTTTTCCGCTGCAATTATGTCCCAACATTTCATCCACCATATTTGTACTGCCGGGCCCTCTGGGTTTTTCCAAAGCCTAGCCACAGAAATCTTTGCAGCCGTCAGCAGGTGGGTGCATAGTTCAGCTATGTGCCCTGATAGAGGGAATTGGCCCTCGCCGTTTGATCCTAGTAGGACAATACCCGGGTCCCATGGGATTGTCAGTCCTGTGATCTTGTTGATTTGATCTAACACGGATTTCCAAAATTGGGTGGGTTTGGGGCATACAGAACAGATGGTATAGTGTGCCTTTATCTGGGCATCCTCTCCAGCTCGTCGATGGGATTGAGTGATTGCATTTATTGAGCGTTTCTGGGGTCCGGTACCACCTGTAACATACCTTGAATGCCCCCTCCTTGTTGGATACACATTTCGAGCTTCTATGTGCTCTCGTCCAGATGTGGTCCCACTCCTCCGGTTCAATGGGCCTCCTAATGTCTTTCTCCCATTTGATCATGTACGGCTCCTTCCGGGTCGGGTCCGTTCTGTCGACGATCTTGTAGAGGGTTGATATTCTGCCCTTTCGGGGGGATGCTGTGAGGGTGAGTTCCAGGTCTGTGAGGTCTCTGCTTCCGAGGTGCTTCATGTCCCTGTTCGAGAGCCAGTGACGAAGCTGGGTGTATCTGAACCTCTCGTTTTCCGGAACGTTGAATTTCATCTTGCAGGCCTCGAAATCCAGGGCGTTTCCCTCCTCATAAAAGTCTTGCACCCTCTCCAGTCGTCGTCCTCTCCACCTCATGAAGTTCTTGGGGTTGTAGCCCGGTGTGAATTCTGGGTTCCTCCAGACCGGGGTGAGTGGGCCTGTAGTGCTGTGGACTTTCCACAACCGCGCCGCCTTCCTCCAGCTCATCACCGTGTTCTCGGTTGCCGAAAGAGGCCCCCTGCCCTTGCATTCGCTGGGGCGTTTCATGTGTGGTAGAGAGTTTATCAGGGCTGGGCTCCATGCCTCTTCCAGCTCCAGCCAGCAGGGTTTTGGGGTGGAGGACAGCCAGGCGAACGCGTATGAGAGCTGTGCAGCCAGGATATATTTGGCAACATCGGGCGCTCCCAATCCTCCCATCGCCCGTCCTCGGAGCATGAGTTTCCTTGGGATTCATGGCTGTTTACCTTCTCAAATATACCTAAATGTTTTTTTGCAACTTCTGGACAGATTGTTTCAGGATGGTGGTGGGTAAGGCTGAGCACTGGTAAAGAAGTCTAGGAATGAGGTTCATTTTCAGAGCCGTGATTCTCCCGAACCAGGAGATCTCTTGTTTCTGCCATTGTATCAGGTCGCTCTTGAATTCTTTGAGAAGTGCCGGGAAGTTGGCTTTGTATAGTGTGCTGGGTGCGCATGGCAGCTGGACCCCTAGGCATGGTAGTTGCTTTTTCGCCCAGGGTATAAGATATTCTTTTTCCAAGTCTGTAGTTAGAGATCGAGGCAGGTTAATGCTCAGTGCTGTCGACTTGGATAGATTGACCTTGAATCCCGATGCTTCCCCATTCCATCAATTCCCTCCATAGGGCCTTCATAGATTCCCTTGGCTTGGTCAGCGTGAGGAGGACGTCATCGGCGTACAGGGCGGCGTTATATGTTTGGGCCTCGATTGTCAGGCCTTGGATCTCTGCATTTTATCGTACCCTGTTCGCAAATGGCTCCATGGAGAGGGCGAAGACTAGGGGGGACAGGAGACATCCTTGCCTTGTGCCTCTTGAGATGTTGATTCTGTCGGACCTGGATCCATTGATTCTTAGTCTGGTGGAGGGGTGCTGATAGTTCGCTAGTGTCCATTTTATGAAAGTCGGACCAAAGCTGAAATGTCGTAGTGTTTTTTGGATGTAACCCCAATCAAGCATGTCAAACTCTTTGTGAGCGTCGAGGGATAGTACCATCAGTTCCAGCCCCTGCCTGCTGGCTGATTCAATGAGGTTTATGGTTCTCCTTACATTATCATGGGTGCTATGGCCGGGAATGAATCCGGTCTGGTCCGGGTGGATAATGGCTGGAAGCAGGGGAGCCAGCCTGGGCGCAAGGGTTTTGGTGAAAATGTTTGCGTCA
Organism: Ambystoma mexicanum; assembly: GCF_040938575.1. Lineage (NCBI taxonomy): Eukaryota > Metazoa > Chordata > Amphibia > Caudata > Ambystomatidae > Ambystoma > Ambystoma mexicanum. The sequence goes on from NC_090936.1 coordinate 408,788,656, forward strand.
TAGTTCAGGAGGGTGATGGGTCTGTAGGAGGCACAGTGACTCCGGTCCCTTCCAGGTTTCAGTAGCAACACGGTTAATGACTCTTCCATTGAGGGGGTGGTCGTTCCCGATAATAGGAACGAATTGAAGAGGGCCGCCAGTTGGGGTGCGAGTATGAACATTTCTTGTAAAATTGTGCCATGAGCCCATCCGGACCTGGGGTTGAGTTCTTCAGTCCTGCTATGATCTCGCTCACTTCTTCTGCCGAGAAAGGGGCTTCTAGAGCCTCGATTTGCAGGCGAGGGCCGTCCGGGTGTGCTGCTTCTAGGTATTTGGCTTGGACGGGTGCGGCCATGGGGTAACCCGACATGATACCCTTGCGATGTGCGGTCATGATTTCTACTTTCTCTGTGTTGGAGTAGCGAGGAGTCCCTTGTTCATCCTGGAGACATTGGATAGTGTTTCTCGATTGCAGCATTTTCAATTTGTGGACCAGGAGCCGATTTGCTTTGTTACTGTGCACATAGTAGAACTGTTTGGTATATGTTAGTGCTCTGGCCACCTTGTCTGCTAAGTGCATTTCTAGGGAGCGTTTCAGTTTTTGGAGCATGTGGCTCGCTTTCCTATTCTGGCCTTGTTTGAGGATGCGTTCCGCTTCTGTCACTTCCGCCTCAAGTGCGTCGTGTTGCAGCTTGCGCAGCCGTCTGAGTCAGGCGGTACAGTCGTTTGCCGTGCCCCTAATGACGGGTTTCATGGCATCCCAGATCGTGGCAATTGATGTGTCTTCGGTGGTATTCTCCCTAAAGTAGTTCTTGAGGGCTTCTGCCATTTCCATTCTGATTGCAATGTCTGTCAAGATCTGGTCTTGTAGTTTCCATTGCCGCTGAGGTGGCTCAAGGAAGCTCTCTACCCTCAGATTCATTGTGATTGGTGAGTGGTCCGAAAGGGCTCTGTGTCCAATTTGGATGGATTCGACGCAGGGGATAAGAGCGCTGGAGAGTAGCAGTAGGTAGATTCTAGAATGCCCTAGGTGGGCATGGGAGAAGAAAGTGTAGTCTCTTGCCCCCATGTTAGCCCATCTCCAAGCATTTATAGTGTCGGTTTCCCTCAGGAATTCTGCCATGGCGAGAGCCTTACCAAAGTCCTCCTTGGATGGAGGGAGCGTTTTGTCCAGGTTTGGGTCTGGAGTCAGGTTGAAATCACCCCCTATGAGCAGCCGACCTTCAGTGAAGGAGAGGATTATGGGGAGGAGGTTGCGAAGGAATGGGCTTTGCGCTGTGTTTGGGCAGTATATGGCTGCTATAGTGATGGGAAGCTCAACTAATAGACCTTTCAGCAGAAGATACCGACTCTCTGGATCCCTCTTGATGGTAATGTTTGTTAAGGGTAAGTCTCGGCTCAGCAGGATGGCGACCCCTCTCTTCTTGAGACCAGTGGAGGCAAAGTACCGTTTTGTGTAGCGTTGAAAGGCTATGCGGCACTCGTCCATCCTGAGGAGGTGCTTCTTCTGCAAGCATAGAATGTCCGGTGCCAGTAGGGCGAGCCTGTGCCCCACGGATTTCTTTTTCCAAGGGGCACTCAGACCCTGGACGTTCCAGGACAGGATCGAGAGCTCCCTATTCGGCCAGGCCATTTGTGGTTAGGTTGGATAGCTGCATTACCCTGCGTTTTACTATTTGCAGGGCTGGAGACCCTCCCCCTCCGGTGGGACAAGTTGCTGTTATGGTGGTTCCGTGCAAAGGGGTGAGACCCTTTTCATCTTGTGTCTTGATGCCCGATTTCCCCTGCTTCCAGCCCTCTCTTCAACTCCAGCTCCCCCTCTCCCTCTGACCAAGATGAACCAACAAAAGAAACTAGAACAAAACTTGAAACCGGAAACAAATATCGGTATCCAGACCAGCCTTCTACCAACGGGGCTGTCGGCTGGGCCGTGGCTACCAGCTGGATAGGAGACCAAGGGGTCTCGTGCTGTATAGGTGAAAACAATGCAATGAGAGAGAGAGCACAGAGGATTACTATGGTTAAGGAGATTGCTAATTTGGGTTCCTTCCGGCAGGGTCCTGGGTGGCCAGATCATTTGTGTGGTTCTAGGTTCCAAGTCAGAGCCCCCAGGAGGGGTTGGGGGTGGGGGGAGGGTTGACCGACTGTCTGGGAGCTGTAAATCAGGTAGTCCCAGGCTGCTGAATTCGGTTTTAGCAATTCTCCTAGGTGGAGACACCAGGGTATGGGCAGATGGGGGCCTCAGCGATTGTTGGTGTTCTTCCCCCTGGGACACGGGCCACGCTCCCTACGTTGGCCCGCTACCAGGGACCAGGAGCGGAGAGACTCGCTGTTGGCCCCCTCGGGGGAGCAGTTCGAGCCCCCTTGGACCTCCTCCTCCGTGTCCGGGTTCATAAATAGTTCTGCTTCTCGCTGGGAGGGGATTTGCTGCATTTTCCCTTCCCAGATGAAGGCGAGGCCTGAGGGAAAGCTCCAGCAGAAGGGTATCTTGCGGTCGCGCAGCCAGTCCGCCATGGGTTTGAGAGCTCTTTGTTTAGCCAAGGTTGATGCTGCCAGATCTTGAAAGAGGGCTATCTCTGAATCCCATAAGTGGATGTGTTCCATGGCCCTGGCCTCTTGCATTATCTCCTCTTTGAGCTTATAGAAATGGACCCTTACTAGACTGTCAGCTGCCCCGTTAGGACTCTGCCTGGGTCTTGCCCTGTGCACTCTATCGAGCTCCAGGGGAGAATTATCTGGAAGGGTGATGATATGACGGAGGAGATCGGATACGTATGCTGGGAGGTCTTTCTCCGGGATTGCCGTTGGAATTCCCCTGATTGTGATATTGTTCCGCCTCGAGCAGTTTTCAACATCTTCTTGTTTGGCTTAGAGAGCCTCGCATCTGCACTCCAAGGCCCTAATTCTGTCAGCTCCTTCTCCAATCTCAAAATTCTTTTCGCATAGTGTGGTTTTGATTTCCTCGGTCCTCGATTCGATCTCCCCCACTCTTTTGTCCAGACGAGCGATTTGACTCTTTACTTCTTCCATGCCCTTCTGAAATACCCTGATGAGGGCTGATAGGTCATGCAAGTAAGCTTTTGTAACTCCCTGGGATGCCTTGGTTGCCTGGTCCTCGAGTGGGGCATCACCCATCCCACCTTTGTTGCGCTCACCCTTTTTGCCCCCCCACCCTCCCCAGCAGGCATGTTTAGTAGCGCTGAGATGTCCGTTTGCTTGGTTGTTTTATTGGATTTGGTCATGGCGCTTCAGTGCGGCCCCGTGCAAGTAGGATAGGGAGGGGGGGAGGGGTAAGCCCATGCCAGTCCGGTTCTTGCGGATTCTAGCGGGTCCTCCTAAGGCGCTTATTCTTCGGTTATGATCCTCGACAAAGGGGGGGGCTCAATAGTTCAGGTGATGTGGGATGAGCGCTAAACCCCTGCTAACAGGGGGTTACTTGGAGTCTTTTTCGGGCACCCGGTCCAGGCCAGTCCCAGGAGGCCGCAGAGCGTCCAGGGGGAACCGGAGCCCAGGTGGCCGCCTCTTGCAGTCCGATCGTAGGAGGATGCAGGTTATCCGGGAAGGAGTGTCCTGAGTACGCTGCCGCTTGGAGCAATGTGAGAGGGGGAAGTGCACCGAGGGATCACTTTGCTGTAGGAGCAGTGCCTTGCTCCGAAAGGCCCCGCTGGAGGACCGACGCCACCCGGCGGGAAGTCACAAAAAAGCGGCGAGGCCGGCGGGGCCCTCAGTCGACCCACCGCGGAAGATGGCTGCCCCCCTGGAAGTTGCGCTTGACGGGGAGAGCGCCGGGGCCTGTGCAGCAGTAGGACCTGGTCCGGGACGCAGGCCGGGCCATTTCGTCATGGGCGATTCCAGTCGCCGAGCCCCCAGCTGTAGGTGCGTCTCGGGGGGAGGAGGATGACAGCAGGGGCCGGGCTCCAGCCAGACTCCCCTCCACCGGCAGACCCACAAGTCCGTAGTGTCTGGGTGCTTCAGTAGGGTAGCAAGGCCCTCCAAGCAGAGGTTCCAGGCTATGTCCGGGGCCGTTGGCTGCAGAGGCGTGCTGGTGTTGCAGCAACGGAGGGGGATTCCCGCTGTTAGTTGCAGGGGGAGAGCCTCCTGCAGCCCCCCAGAGATCCGGCAGTGGATGCCCCACGCCGGGCGCGTCCAGCCAGCGGCCCTCAGAGAGTTCGTGTAGCAAGAGGGAGAGGTCGGGGAGCCGGGAGCGGGAAGAGATGAGAAAGACAGCCGCCACGGGCCTCCCGCTCAGTCCGATGGAGACCGCAGCGTCTTCACCATGTCGTCGTCGGGTCCCGGCACCTCCTCAGCCCTCCGTCTGATTAACGGGCTCCCCTCGGAAAGATCCTCCAGTGGCTGAGTTAAGCTTAGCAGCGTCCGCCATTTTGACCTCACTCCTCGATTGGACTCTTCGTGGGTCTGCCTCAGGCGGAACAGCCGTTGGGCATAACGGAATCGAGTTGGAAGACTCTGGGCATGCTCCTTCGTCTGAGCCGCACTCCAACGCTTTTTATCAGCTCCAAACTCAAATTTCACCGGGCATTGTGGCTGGTAACGTGGCGCCAGTCAGGAGCTCTCAGAGCCGAACCGACCGCCATGACTCGAAGCCACGCCCCCTCGCTTTGCTGGATTTTTAGGATTTATTTTTTTCACCTGGTAAGTGTGAGCCTTTTTACCACTCTTGCGTGTGTTTTGCTGTGTGTATTTTTACCATTTGTGTGATCTTGGGCTCTAGAGCCTCACCTAGTCCATGAGCACCATTTTTGTGTGCGTGTTACACAGCACCTTCAGTACAGTGACACAGGGTTGTCTGTTAGACTTTCCATTGACTCCATTTTTCTGGGACGGACTGTCTCCCAGAAACATGTAAAGTTGCCATTAACTTTATGTAGTCTCTCTAAATCACAGATCCAGTACAATCCATCTTACATGGAGTATTGGAAAGGGTTCATTCTTATCCTATTTTGTCTGTTCCTCTTGGAGAACTGTTTCGCTCCCTTTACATCAAGACTTGGCTGGTGGCAGTGGTAACTACCCTAACTTTTCTACTGCGGTTATCTTATATAACCATGTTATTGTTTTAGGCTATTATATTAGCCACGCACATAAACCCGCTTCACCAAATACATTTTATTTTGGCTCTGGCTGGGTTTATTCACCATTTCTTTTTGTTGAAGTCTTTCTCGTGTTCTTCTCCGAGTGCCAAACCGGGGTTGATTCCATTGTTCGCCATCTTTTTGCAGGCTTCTGCACAGAAGCCCTCCTTAAGGTGCCTGAAAGTCTGGGTAGGTAGGATGTGAGGGAGGGATCTTAGGACCCCTGCCATGGGTTCCCTTGGTAACCCAAGTCGCACTCCTGTTTGATTGGCTGGGCCAGGACAGCCACCCTGCTGTGCGATTGGCAGCCAGGCTGAATGAATGGGGGAAAACTGCATAAGGAACAAGTTACTTACCTGTAACTGTTCTCCAGCATGGGTCTGGCATGGATTCACATGCTCATGAATATTCCCCGTCGTCAGGCTGGGAAGCCTCGGTAAAGAAAATTCAGTATCAGTTTCGTTTCTGATCTGTCTTTCGTAGTAGTAACCAATCACTGATCTCTGCGTCATACTGACCACAGCCAATGACTGCCATCTCCCTAAGCCCCGCCTCTGGCAGCCATCTTCAGATTTGGTAGCACGAGAAGTGGCAGTATGACCAAGTGAAGAGCCACAGAGGGGTAGGTGGGAGGGTTCGCATGTGAATCCATGCCAGACCCATGCTGGAGAACAACAGTTACAGGTAAGTAACTTGTTCCTTCTCCAGCATGGGATCTGGCATGGATTCACATGCTCATGAATATAAGAATACATAGCAGTATACACATGCACAACCACAAGAGGTGGCAAAAGGCTCAACATCAAGCAATACAACAACTCAACATTAAGCATCTCTTACCTCCTCACCAGGCTCACCTTAAGCGAACAGGTTGCGCAGCACTGCTTGGCCGACCCTGGACTCCTCCCTGGAATCCCGATCGACGCAGTAGAATCTCGTGAAGGTGTGCGTCGACCTCCACGTAGCAGCCCTGCAGATGTCCAGCAGGGGAACACCAGATAGGAACACCGTAGTAGCAGCGATCGCTCTAGTCGAATGGGCTCTCGGATGGCCTGGCAGCGGTCGGTTAGCCAACCGGTGGCAGTGCATGATGCAGCCGGAGAGCCATCTGGAAATAGAAGACTACGAGAGAGCCTTCCCTTGATTCACAAGTCCAAAGTTCACAAACAGCTGTGATGTCCTCCGAAAACTCTTTGTGCGGTCCACGTAGAACTTCAGCGCTCTAGCCACATCCAGCGAGTGCAAAGTCCTCTCGGCCGGCAACGAAGGAGACGGGAAGAAAACAGGTAACACCAGGGGCTCGTTAAGATGGAAGTCCGACGGCACCTTGGGCATAAAGGAGGGGTGTGTCCTAAGCACCACCCTCGAGGCATGGAAAGTCAAGTACGGTGCTTTGCAGGATAGGGCCTGGATTTCTCCCACTCGTCGTGCGGAGGTAATGGCCACCAGGAATGCAGTCTTCCACGACACAAACTTCATCGGTGCGGAGTGCATCGGCTCGAATGGGGGCCCCCATGAGCCTAGTCAGCACCACGTTAAGTTCCCAAGCCGGGGCCGGGGCCTTCACCGGCGGGAACGACCGGAACAGTCCTTTCATAAACTCTTACCAGTGGATGGGACCACAGGGACGTCCGTCCTGTGGTTCTGATATATCTGGAGATTGCCGCCAGATGAATCTTAATGGAGGCATGGGCTAGCCCAGCCTTTGCCAGCGATAGCAGGTACGGCAGCACTTGAGGGGCCGTAATCCGTAGGGGGTTGATCTGCTCGGCACCAGATAGAGAACCTCTTCCACTTGTGACCGTAGCATTTGAGAGTCGAGGACACCCTGGCCTTTGCAAGAACCTCTCTGCAGTCGGCCGGTATATCATACCCTACAAACTCTAGCGCTGCAGGAGCCAAGCCTGCAGGTTCAGCGACGCTGGGTCGTGGTGGAAGATGGCGCCTCCTTCTCTGGAGAGAAGGTCCGCGTCCGCCGTACAGCTTGATGGATGGGGACGTTGACAAGTCCAGAAGGTCCAGGAACCAGATCTGCCTCTGCCACGCCGGTGCGACGAGGATCATCCTGCACCGGGACCTCTTGAGCTGGTTGATGAGTCGAAGCAGCAACTGCAACGCATAAAAGGTATAGGCCGTCCCAGGGGAACGAGAACGCATCGCCCATGCTTCTCGGCTGGGGAAACCTGCTGGCGAACCTCTGGCACTTCTGTTCGCAACAGCGACGAACTCGGTCGATTTGGGATTTGCCCCATCGTTGGAAGAGTTGATCCACCTGATCCTGGCGCAGCTCCCACTCGTGACACACGCGCAGCTCCCTGCTGAGCGAGTCGACGATGGTGTTTCTTTCTCCTGCCAGGTGGAAGGGAACCAGGAACATCCCCTGGGCGACCACCCAGTGCCACAGAGCCTGTGCCTCCTTGGATAGGGCAGGGGATCTGGTGCCTCCCTGCTTCCGTATGTAAAACATTGTCGTGTTGTTGTCTGTGAAGATCCGCACCACCTTGCCCTTGAGTGACGGGAGGAACAATTTGAGAGCCCAGAACACGGCTCGGAGTTCCAGGACGTTGATGTGCAGGAGCTTCTCCTCCGGGAGCCAGAGGCCTCTTGCGTGGAGATCTCCGGTGTGGGCGCCCCAACCTTCCAGGGAAGCGTCCGTCACCGTCTCCTGGTACGCCGGCGTCTGAAAGTCCTTGCCCGCTGTGAGGTGCGCTCGAACACCCCACCACTAAATCGCCCGCCGGAACACCTTGTTGAGGGGGACCCTGTCTTCGAAGGTGCCCGTCGCCTGCATCCAACGGGCGTCGAGAAAATCTTGAAGAGGGCGCATCCATAGTCTGCAGAGGCGCACCAGGTAGATGCAAGAGGACATCATCCCAAGGAGGGACGTGATGGACCTCACCCTGGCCACGTCCGTGGCCAGCAGGCGCTGCACTTTGCCCAGAATGGTCTTAGTCCATTCTTCCGACGGTGCCGCCAGGCGCCTCACTGTATCGAGCTTCGCTCCCAGAAACAGGGCCACCTGCGACGGCACCAAGTGGGACTTTGGGTAATTTATGGCGAATCCCAGGTCTGAGTAGCTGGACGGTCCTCGCAGTGTGTTTGACGGCAAGTTCCCTCGTCCTTGAGCGGATGAGCCAGTCGTCCAGGTAGGGGTAGAGGTGAATCCCTTGCAGGCGCAGCCGCACCGCCACAGGTGCTAGGCACTTGGTAAAGACCCTGGGGGCCGACTTCAATCATAACGGCAGTGCTCTGAATTGGTAGTGGCGTCCCTGGACGACGAACCTGAGAAACTTTCGGTGACTTTTGAGGATGGGAAAGTGGAAGTATGCATCCTCCAGGTCCAGCGACGATAGAAAGTCACCTTCCTCCAGCTGTCCCAGCACATGCTGGAGGGTGACCATCCTGAACTTTTGTGACCTGATGTATTTGTTCAAACGACGAAGGTCCAGGTAGGGGCGCCATCCGCCCGTCTTCTTCCTGACTAGGAAGTACCTTGAGTACACCCTGGAGCCCCGGAGCCTCTTCGGGACGAGCTTGATGGCGCCTTTCCTGAGCATCGCCCGTACTTCCAACAGCAGTTGCGTGACGTGATTTTCCTTCCTGGCCACAGGTGGAACGTGAGGGCACTTCTTCAGGAATTCGATAGTGTGTCCTCTTGCCAGGGTACCCAGCACCCAACGGTCGGTGGAGATGGACTTCCACACGCCGACAAACTTTGTCAGCCGGCCTCCCACCGGGGTGCTTCGGTGGGGGCCCGAGGCCACGGCCGGTTCAGTCCTGCTTGGAGGTGGTGGCCTTGCCGCCCTGGCCACCTTGCCGACGACGGAGAGGCACTCCCTGCTTGCCGCGACCCCTGTAGGCCTCCTGAAACGAGGAGCGTGCCGCCTGGCAGTAGGATGACGACCTACCGCTGGATCCCTTGGAGGCCCCCTGTCTGCCTTCGGAGCTCCGAAAGGGCCGTCGTTGCTGAAGGGCTCCTAGGGCACGGGCCGTCTCCGTGTCCGTCTTTATGGCTTGGGGGGGATTCGTCCACCGCCTTCCCGAACAAGTTGCTGCCGAACGGCATGTCCAACACCCTGGTCTGGACGTCCTGACGGAAGTCGGTCGCCCGGAGCCAACCCCGTCGTCGTAGGCAAACGCCGTTGCCCAGCTGGCGGAACCCGGTATCGGCAATATCGGTTGCCACTGTTAGGGCGTGGTCAGACGCCACCTCGCCTTCTTGAAGTATTTCCAGGGCCTCGGACCTCTTGTCGTCCGGTAGGAAGTCCAATATGGGGGCCAACTTAAACCAGAGCTCCCTGTCGTAACGGGCCACGATCGCCAGGGTGTTAGCTGCTTTGATCGTCGTCGCCGCTGACGAAATGACCCGTCGCCCCATGGCGTCCAACTTCTTTCCCTCGCCGTCCAGAGGGGAATTCGACGTGGAGGCCCCTGACCCCGCCGCTTTCTTCTTCGCCACCGCCGAGATGACCGAGTCTGGCGTTGGCTGGGCCCTGAGGCACAGGGGAGCGGTCTCGGGGACCCGGTACTTCTTCTTGTACCGGTCCCGTTTGGCTGGTGCCGTGGAGGGGTTCTTGAGTACCGACAGCCCTCCTCCCAGATGTCATCGATTAGAGGCACCGCGATGACAGTCTTCCTCTTGGCCTCCCGGCACTGATAGAGGAAACCTTCCTTTTTCTGCTCCTCCGGGCAGAGCTGGAACAATTCGGACGCCCTGGCGATCATGGCGTGGAATGAGCCAATCTTGTCGGGCGGAGAGGCCAGTGCGATGTGAGACGGGAGACCCGTTCCGTCGTCGCCCTCAGAACCCGTCGTCGAGCCCACCGCACCGTCATCTCCCGACTCGTGGGAGGATGAGGAGGGAACTGCAGGCCTTACAGGGGCGAGCGGAGGAGAGGGTTGGGTCCTCCCTCGTTTGTTCTGAGGACTTCCCGACGGGCCAGGTTGCGGGTCCTCCGGCCCTGGCCGTGGTAATCTCGTCCTTATCTCAGAGCATAAGGACTGGATCGAAAAAAAAATGGCCGCCAAGCTATCCTGAGGCCTAGGTTCCGGCTGCGCCGGAAGGGAAGGCTGCTCTTCCTCACCATCGTCGTCTTCCTCGGTTATCTCCCGAGGATCTTCCTTGCGGGATCGAACCTTCTCGAATTGGACTTCGAGATTCCTCACGACCTTGGTCAGTTCCCCCTCCGAGGCCGACTCCGAGCTCGAGGAGACTACCGTGCCCCCTCCCCCTTTTTCCATCACGGGGGCCATGACGATGGGCTGAAAAGAGGATTCACTCCTTGGCGGCAGGGAAACTCTAGTCCCGGAGGCAGTCTCCGCTGGCGGGGTCTCTGCCGGCTTGGCCAGAGTCGCCGCGATCGCCTCGATAGAGGCCTTTGCCTGCTGGGTAGGGGCCTTCACCACCTTAGGTGCGTCCTGGGCCTTTTCCTTAGGGGGAGGGGCGACGCCTTGTTCCCCCTCTCCCGAGATCGGACGGGGCTTCTCCCGAAGCTTACCCGGGGTCTCGGACTTCCTCTTCCCCGAACCGGAGTGCTGGCTCATGGTTGACTGTGCTGGGGAAGGTGCGCCCTGCCTGGCGACCGAAGAGCCCGACCTTTCGGCGCTCCCAGAGCCAGCGGACTCTCAGCGCTTGGCCTGGTGTTGGGCCCCCGTTGCCGGGGCGCCCGCACAGGACTTAGAAGCCCGCTCGGACCCTTTCTTCTTCTTCTTCTCACCCTTTGAGCCCTTCTCCAACCAACTGGCGAGACGGGATCGACGGTCCCTCATGGTCCGCTCTGACAAGTTCTTGCAGAACTGGCAGTCCTTCTCTACATGAGTCTTGTCCCCATGAAGACAGTAGAGGCATCGCGAATGTTCGTCCTCCTTAAACACATTCTGCAGCCCACATCCAGGGCAGCTGCGAAACAGCTTGGGTCCGGGTGACGAACTCGCGTCCTGGGCCATCTCGAAGTAGGCCGCAAATCTTCTGGAATCCTCCAAGAGGTTGATTCGAAATCTTCACCCTTGAGGGGCGTAGGAAAATCCCGCAACGGGTACCCGTTAACGGGAGTAGAAACGGTGGAGCTTGAGGCTCAATTAACCGAAAAAATGTGAAAATTCCCCTGAAAAAGCGCGAAACGCGCAGCAAAAGCTCGAGAGCTAAGCACAAGGACTCCCAACACTTGAACGTGCAGTAAAAATCTGAAGATGGCTGCCAGAGGCGGGGCTTAGGGAGATGGCAGTCATTGGCTGTGGTCAGTATGACGCAGAGATCAGTGATTGGTTACTACTACGAAAGACAGATCAGAAACAAAACTGATACTGATTTTTCTTTACCGAGGATTCCCAGCCTGACGACGGGGAATATTCATGAGCATGTAAATCCATGCCAGACCCCATGCTGGAGAAAAAGCAGGTCTCTGGGACTGGAAAGTCGCCACTGGAACAAAAGAACCAACAAGGAGCTGATGGAAGAGGACCCATTCAACGACTGAACCGCCCTGTGGAGCCCTGCTGCATGTCCGAAACTTCAGAATTCAACAGAGAAGATCCTCCAGGAAACTTCTTCCCTTGAGCTGGTGGGACCAACCAGTTCGCCCAAACTGCAAGCCAGGACCCCTCCTCTGGTCGAATTCGCTGTAGAGGGCTAGAGTGGGCCGGATAGCCAGGAAGGTCGGACCCTGCTTGGGTTTTAAGGAGCGCACCTTTTATTCGTTGCTTTAATCTGCTGCTGGTTTCTTCCGTGGGTAGTGCAGGACCCTCCAGTCTTCCTACTTCATGTCAGTCCGACAGTCGCTTCAGGAACCGTGAGCCTGCTGGAACTACCAGGAACGTCTGCCTCAGCTACAGCTTTCTCTCAGTTTTAAGGTACTGTGCAAACCCGGTTGCTAGTTTCGTTCAGCCGCGGGGAAAGTGTGTGAAATCTTTCTCCAATCTGAGGGCTTGTCCTTCTCTTCTCTATGAACTAACTTTTCTACCGCCCAACCTCGTCTGAAATCTGCAGCACGAACATTACCGCAAACTACCCTGAACCGTGTGATCTTGAGAAAAAAAGACTTGTCCTATTGACTTTGGCCCTATGCCTTTTCTACCTGATTCTATCACTGTAGTTCCTCTTGTTCTATTGCCCTGAGTACTTACCTGTTGGTGTGGTTCAATTTCTATTAACTTTGTCTTTCCCTCCCTTTTAAATTACTGGAGTGCCTTTTTGCTCCCACTTCATTCATTCAAACTGCTTATAAAAGTGTAATATTATACAACTGAAGAGGGAAATAAATGTTTATTCTTTTACTTTAAAACCTTGAGTCAGTGTTTGCCTGAATCATAGTAATTGCTGTCCTTTGTGTAACTATTTGATACTGCTCACTTACTCTTGAGAGAAGTCTGGCTGCTCAGCCATCGCTACTACTTTACTGTGGAGTACAGGTTTGTACCAAAGGTGAATTTGTACTGTCACTTGTACTCTTAATTGTGCGTGGTGTTCCCAAAGGGTACTGCATATAATTCTGCCTAACAACCCGCCTTCCTGTTAATGGCCTGCACCATAGCCTGGCCCACACTCCAGACCTCCTGGTGGGTTGTGAAGGCAGCCGGTGGTGCGTGTGCGGGGCGCACCTGAATGTGGTGCAAGGAATGGGTCTGGGGCAGTCCCCACACACCCAAGCACCGGCCTCCCCGATAAGCTGTAGCCTCCGGTCAGGGGCTCGCAGGACACCCAGCAACCCGGGGGGGGGGAGGGGGCAGGGGCAGCAACCACAATTCAGCCACTCAGAACGGGGGTGGCCGGAACCACGGCCCAGGGGCACACTCACCGTACCACACGCCAATGTCCGCTCCGATGATGGGGCCAAGCCGCTGAGGGAACCAGCCACTTCCATCTGGCGCCTGCGGCCCGCAGCAGCCAGGGATCCGCGAGGCTCAGGAGGACGGGCCAGATGTGGCCAAGGCACACAGATGACTGGGAGGCGATGACGACAGACCCCGGGCCACCGGCGATCTCCCAGCAGCAATGAGGAGAGCAGGACACCGTTCACGCGGCCAAGTAGGTAGCCGTATACCGTGTTACGCTGGACGGTGAGCCCAGAAGGCTGGGTCGGCAGTGGGCCCGCGGGCAGCCATTGGTGGGGGGATGGACACGGAGAGATCAAGCTTCACAATTTGGTGCTTCACAGGGACACCAGGGATCTTCGTTCCGGCGATGGCTGCAGGATCAGTTCAGGTTCCCTAAACGCCACAGCTTGAGAAGACAGACGTCTGAAGTACCAGTCATGGAGCCGAATGTCAGAGCCTCAGCCGGAGAACTCTCAGGCCGCGGCCATTTCGTAAGCCACGCAGCAGCACCGCCCAGAAATGACCACTTTCAATAGCTTGACAAAGCTGTTCCCCAAATCTTTTGGTGGCTGTGACGCAGCTGTCCGGTTCCCTTCTGCGTTGCTACGCAACACCTTGTACTGCCGCCGAACTTCCTTACTCGCATGCCTACAGGGCAGCACCCTACACAGTACATTACCACAAGGGACACGGCCCCTTTCATCATTAGTCCCTTAGTGGAAGGCGGCGATCACTCCTCACTGAACATTCGACGTGGCCATACACTGCGACTTATTAATCTCCTTCTGTGGTCAATGAGGAAAGAACCTCAGAACGAGCATGTGTATCATTGCGACGTCGAAGAACGTTGCAGGGTTCTTTTCTTTTAAACATAGTTCCATGGAAGAAAATGCTATTTGCAGTGACGACTTCACTAGGCCCGAGTCATCAACAACTCCCATAGCGTTCCATACAACATCTTTATAGTGGCAACCGCAGAGAGGAACAGAGCTCCCAGCTTCAACAGACCCGCATGACCACAGCAGACCTCATTCAGATGCAACCGCTCCGTAGGACTAAGATTCTTATCCCACTCAGCTCCAAGCTTGCCCACTGGCGCATGACAGTACCACCAAAATGGAGCCTCCTCTACAAGTATCGGTCACTCTGCACTGTTCCATAATTCTGACTGGCACCCAGTTTACATGTGCCTCACATAGCACAATGAAAGCAGCCTCCCAGTCCAAGACATCTGCCTCACCACCAACAGGTAAGGACAGCATCTGCCTTCACCAGTGTTTTAACGCCTTAAAGTCAATTGAGCCCCCAGGCCTCTCCAATGCACTGCAATTGGCTCCAAGCCCCTCCAAATGCTCTGCTAGGTTCCCTTAGTCCCACCAAATGTTCAATTGCCTCTCACAGCCCCTTGGGACACACTGTCCTTTGGCAACTTTACTGGCGCCTGACCCTAGGCTTGTACTCTGTATACTGGCAGACTCGCTGGCCCTAGGACCTGGTGCTGCCCCTCTACATCCAACGCTGGGCCTCTCTGGCCACATGGTGCCCTCACAGCGCTGCTACCTGAGAGGGGATCATCTGATTTGGGGGGCAGTGGATGTCCCCTTCATTGTACTGTCCCTCCCAGCAAAGCCAGCATCCTCGTCGCCAATATTGTAGCGAGTCTCTGGCCAATGAATACTCTGACATCTTGTGGGGAACATAACTTCTTTACTTCGTTCCATGTATATTAGATCAAGTACATTAAGTCAGGTAAGCAGAAGACCGGGAGATCATCCACAGGTATCCTCTCTCAGTAGTCACATGCTCTCAACTGACATATATAGATCACTCCTACCATAACATTCTCTCACTCATTCCATGCATTCAGGATAGGGTCCAGGGAAGACTGATCACAACATCCTTCACTTGGCAAAATGAGCGTTTCATTTCCAAAAAGGGTTTCAAACTAAAAAATAAATATTTAAAGTTCCCATGACCACCTGCTGGGCAAACCAAAACAACTTTCTCTTTACATCTGAAGTCAAAAGTAAATGATCTTTAATCTGAAGATCACTCACATCATACATCTTCTTAAGCAACACCTTGGGATGGTTCATTCAAAAAAGATATACTTGTAGCCAGAATGGTTATTGACCGGTACATCAAACAGTAGTGGAATTGTCACTTTTCCGCCACAACCTTATAACACATGTACTCTGTGTTATTGTTTACTCCAAACTCCACGCTTAACCAATTGCTTCTGGGTTTAGTCTCTTGACTCAACATAATTGGCTCACAGCTTCTTCCACATGTATACTGCACAAAAGGACAGATTCTCACAATGTTTGCCATAGGCAAGGCAGGTTACAGTTCTCTCCCCCTTGATCCTTTTCACAAGGAGGGCTTTTCTCATGCAGTCTCCGCTTTCGATTTACAAACCACGCATTCAGTGCTGGGGGCTGCGGGGGTGTCCCCCTTAAAACCCAGCTCACTATACTAAATAGTATAGTGAACGGGGGTTGTGGGGGAACAGCCTTGTAGCTGCCTGACAAAAAAGAAAAAGGCCTTGCGGTGCCAGCTCCCGATCACAGAAGTGAAAGGGAACCAGCGTCACAGGGACACAGTGCGACGGAAGGTAAGTAAGTGGGTGGGGGGAAGAGGGTTTGGGCACATTGGGAATGTTCATGGGAGGAATGACCGAAGATTTCGAACAAATCATTTTCGGTAATTTCTCCCTTGAACATTTTGTGCTTGGGAAAATCACCTCTATTCCCCAGAAAACCAACACAACTCTAATCCCATTTAGCAGTATATTTTTCCCAAAAGTAACACGTCCGTTAGTATCATGAAGCACCAGGGGAATTAGAAAGTAGATCAAACACGCAGGGGGAAGTACCTGGGAGTAGGAACCATGGTATCAATGAACCCCTGAATGCAGAGGTCTGAAGGCCAATATATAAACCCATTTCCTCTAAGTGCCCCCATTCATGCAATGATCTGATGTTCGCCATTATTCCTGTACTATCAGTTCCTGTTTAGATACTAATGTATCGCTTGATTTACCCTGACCTTCACTAAGGAGAGGAGCCCAGCTGACCCACGTGCACCAAGGCCGACAGGGAGCAGCGGCCAATTGGCACCTGGCATCCCCTATAGAGCAGGCTGTGCCATAAGGCCACTCCAATCAGCATTGTGCTATTTGACTATATGCATGACTTCATCCATGACTAAATTGTTTCTCATAATGTGCTGCCCGTGTCATTTTTGGCAGAGCACTCTTGGGCAGAAGAGCTCTTTTCTGGCATTTTTATGTTATATAAACAGTCATCCTTGCAACTCATCTCTTGTTCTCATTCCTTGACGGGGTGAGTTATCTTTATTTATGCATTTTTATGAGGACACATGTATGAGTGGGTGCCTTCAATAGGAAAGGTAAGCATGCTCTTCACTCTTAATACCAACTCATTTCCCTTTCGGAAAGTTCACAAGATATTTGCCTGAAACCACCTTGCTTTATTAAAACAAATGGGTCAAGACCAATAATATTTTATCGAATTCTCAACTCAGTTTTTGGAATGGGCACTGTGATTCAGTTTTAATCTTTACCAGATTCTTGCTAATTCTGTATATATATTAAGCAGGAACCCATTTATATGGTTTTTACAGACCTTTCCACAGCTTTTGATTCTGCTAATAGGTCAAAACTGTGAAACGTCCTGTGCCACCAAGGTCTATTGGAGAAAATTATCAAAGTCTTAATGGATCCCCATAGTGGCAATTGAACCAGTTTTTTTTAATCTCCATTTCTTATTTTCAACAGAGAATAACAAATGCAACAGTATTTACAGCTTAGTTAATTGGGCTACAAACAATACAATAGTTTGAAATAGAATTCAAACTAAATTGCAAACTATAACCCTATAATCTACAAAATAACCTATATCTAACCTAAAACATAACCATATGCACTAATACAACATCACTAAACAAGTAAGATGACAAAACAAAATACACAACAGACAACCACCCGCCCACCCAGACATCCTCGTTTTTTTAAATCAAACCAACTCCACTTCATAGTCCGATCCAAAAACACCCATAAAGATCAACAAAACTTCCCCACAGTTCATCATAAAGTGCTTCCTTGTGTTGTTTATAATACATAGTCTTCTCATATCTTGATAGAACTTGAACATCCAAAATCCACTCCTCCACTGTTGGTTTCTTCTTTGTCTTCCAGACCTTTAACATCTGTTTAGTCGCCACCAACAAAACTTTGTTGATCCAACACGATATTACCCAACTACTATTATGACCACTTCTTCACAGCAGTAGGATGACTGCTAAAGGATTGTTGGATGAGTAATGTTCCAGATTTGGTCAGTCCAGTCAATGACATACCTCCAAAAATTCACCACCCTTTCACAACTCCACAACCTATGTAGCAGACTACCCCACTCCTTCCCACAACCCCAACACCGGTCATCATCAATCATCCCCAATGCACAAATATGCACTGGTGTCCAATAAATCCGACCCAATATTCCACAGTTCTAACCAGGCATGCAGGTGATTGCACCCCAAGGTTTTCTGTTAATAAGGGTGTTGAGCAGGAGTGCTTTTTGGCTCACCTTGCGTTTTCACTATAAACCAATAATTTAGAAAACACAATTTTGGAAGGCCCAGTGGATATTCCTGTTCTGGGCCCACAACAAATCCCTGTCCTGGAGTATGTAGATGATGTAGCCTTTGTTGCCACACTGTTTCCTTGCAAAAATTGATAACCAGAATGTCCGACTTCATGACCTCCCTTTATTTAAAGTTATCAAATCCGTACTAGTCCTTAAAGAGGTCACAGATGGCCATGCATGTCACAGATGGCCTCAAAAATGCAGAGAAAAATAGTAGTTTTACTATTATTTGATGTGTGGAACAAGGTTATTTATATGAGAATGTATAGAGCGAGCGAACACCCGAAGGCAATAATCGACAGGAACAGCAGAAGGGGAGCTTCAAAACAGATGAGAATTGAGTGCAAGTCTGAAGTGAAGATAATTATCCAGGGTTCCCAGGAAGGTTGGGGTGGGTCAAGCCAAGGAGCTTCTCGGAGGGCTCTCAGCCCTGTCCCTGTCATCTCTAAACCAGACTATGTCCTGAGATGTATTACTTACACCAGGTAACCCCATATATCTACTGCTAGGAAATAGGGTACAACCTACTTGCTGTGGCCTTCTCCATCTCATTACCTATGGGAATTTGCTGGGTTTTGGAGTATTGGGTTTTAGGACAATCATATCCAGGTGTCCTCTCCACTCCCACACCTTCACTCTACTCCTTACAGCTGTCATTTCTTACTACAACCCCTGTCATCACACTCCTTGCTCCCTCTTTTTTTTAAACTTTTTATTAAAGTAGTAACAATGTTGTCTTTAACAAAGCAAGCTATACAGTCCAACCGACCCCCCAACACAAAAAAAGAAAAGGGAAAGACAACCCTGCCGTCCTGCCCACTAAGGAAAACACATGTTCCGACACCAGGTGGCGCTACACCAAGCTGGACACTGGTCCCTAGAGCTCCCGGAGGATCGTGGGAGGAGAGGCCCGAAACTACCCTGCAATTTCCCGAAACCTCTACCACAGCAATACCGCTGTCTATGAGCCCCATGCGCACACTCGGAGGAAGTCTGGTGGCATAACTTGCACTGAGGCCTGCGGTGGCTGGGAAACAGCGGGAGCCACGTTAACGCTTAAGAAGGCACCGGGGGTGAGCGCGAAGCAAGAACTGCTTCGCACTCCCGGAAGGTGATATAACCTGCACCTACATCGGCGCTGGCTCCCTGAGCGACTACTTGGGACTGGTGGAGCTGGTTGTATATGAATTGTTCGTATTACAACTGTTCGAATGACAATTGACCTTTTCACAATTGACCGAATTGTGAAGGTCAATTGTAACATATATGCGGGGGGAAATCTAAACTAGTATTCCCGGACATGGCAGCGAAGGCCCACTCTGGGGCACAGATGGGCAATCCCAATGCCCCTGAGGCAGAGGGTGTGCAGGGGGAGGGTGTGGTATGCCCTTCACAGCCCGCACAAGTCGATATGGCTACCATCCTGGAGAAAATGCAATCAGGATTTGACTCTGAACGGCAAAAACTCTACAGCCTTGAATATAAAGTTCATCGCATGCAGCAGAGAATCGATCAGGAGAACGGTAGGATAAAGAAAGCGGAGCAACGCATCGGGCAGATTAAGGACACCAGCGCAGAGGTCTGCACTACTCTTAGATCCTTACAACAGGAGGTGGCTGGGGTGAAAGCAAAAAATGAGGACCTCGAGGCAAGATCTTGCCGTAATAACATTTGCATAGTGGGTATCTGTCACAATCCATGCCCTTGATCCCCCTCAGGTATAACAGCCCCCTGGCAGCAGTGGGGCTAAAGCCCTTCACAATGGCCCCAAGGGCCCTAAAACTCCATCAGAAACATACATGGAGTCAGTCCTGGCACCAGACTCCTTATTAGGAATAAAGCAATACCGGTTTTGGACCTTAATCCAATATGGAGGCCTATTACACAGCTCAGTTCTTTAGAACCATGCCATGCAGTCTAGTGTTTTGGGTGTGGCTGGGCCTGGAACTACTTGGCCTGGAACTACTTTACCTGGGCTATTTAAACCACATCCAAATAGCAGAACATGCTTTGTGTTATTCTGCACTCCTGCAGCGTAACGCTCACTGTGTCCAGCTCCTGCTCATCTGCTTCTACGGCGGCCCGATCGCGAAGCCCTAGATCTTGATTCCATTAATAACCTGGAAGAACAAGAACAGCATTAGCAAACAAGAACACTTACCTGTGAAGTAACCGGTCTTGAATCCATCCTGCACTTCGCTTACCTCGCCCATCTCCGGAGTTCGCCGCAACCTACAAAGGTAAAGAACAAGGATAGCATTAACAACAATTCTTACCTGGGCAAGCAGCGAGTCCTGGCAGCATCCTGCGCTTCTCTTACCTCGCCCATCTCGGGTTTCACCGCAACCTGCAAGGTGGAAGGAACAAGGTCAGCATTAACAAAGCACTTACCTGGGCAAGCAGAGCTTCGATCACTCATCACTCCGGAACATCACTGCAACCTGTACAAAGAAGGGAAGAGAACACAGGTTAGCAATTAACACCAATAAACAGCACAGCGCTCTGCGCATCAATAACTCACCATGGTCTTCGCCATCGGCGCGGCAAATCTGAGATCACAACCATCCCTGTGAAAACAAAAAGACATTGTTGGGGAACAGCGTAGTGGAGCAAGACGCCGAGAAGACAGAAAACGGAGGGTAAGACAGAAGAAAGACAAATGACATAACTCACCTGGAAGACAGTAAGCAGAGTCGGTGTCATAGCAGGTCTGGACCCGAAATAAGGGCACATGGGCCATTGAAGCAACTAGGTCCACGGAACGCCCGCACCAACCACGCGCCCCTGCACAGAGACGCAGGATGGAGAGTTCAACGCACAAAAACCTAAGGTGAGCAATAACCCCAAGGGAGGGGATTTGGACCAGAGGGAGGTGGGAGTCTATCCATCACAGAACCAGTATCTTAACCCTCCATTCTCCGGTTATAGGCGCTACCCAACGTCTGGCACATATCCAAGCAGAGGGGTCCGGGATAGCGCTTAGACCTCCATCCAGTATCGTGTGGCGCCCCCATGGATACCAGGTGAGCATAACAGTATCCCAGAGACACTGAAACCCCAGATCATGGAGTTACTTGTGGAAACTCTTAAAAAAATGTGCTTAAGGACCCCCCTCCCCTGTCCCAGCAATTCCTTGTTGAAGAGCACACTAGTATCGGCTTAGATTCCTAAAACTGGCCAGAATCCGAGGCCAGTGATAGTTTGTGTGTTAAACTACAGTGACAGGGACATGATTCGCATGGAGGCCAGGGAAATCACAACAATACCAATCCTCCAAGATCTGAATATACCCAGACTTCAACCCTACAGTACAGAAGGCTAGGATCTCCTTTGCAGCAGCGAATAAACCATGCCATACCCGTCAAGGCTACAGTGGTCTAGGACAATAAAACACGTTCTCTGACCATGATGAAGTAATGTCCTTCCTTGATACTCTCCTAAGCGAGACAGAGGTTTATGATGGTTAACATTCTTTTTCCCTGTGCTTATATCCATGTCGGGAAAAAAACATTTAGAAACAATTGCCGATATGCTCTGGTTGAAATGTTAAATCCCTGTGACAATGTAACAAACAGCCGTATCTTTTGATGGAATTCTGTTTAAGTCGGAGGGTAGCGGACGTTTCGGATCCAGCTCCCTGGGATGGTGTAGTGTAATTCCCGGTGGCTTCCGGAAGGTTCCTGGGGGGGGGGGGATTGTTAGAAGTTGTAAGGTTGGGTATTCGGGAGGGGTGGGAGTTGACATCGCCCTGATTGGGGACGGGATGAGGGTGGATGGGGAGGTGGGTATTTGGGATGAAAAGTTACAAAGCTGTTCTTGGCACACAGGCATTCAGGCAAAGGCACGAGGCAGTCATTAGACAGGAGCTGGGAATGATCCTCGGATATGCGTATATAGTGTGTCCAACTATCATGTCCGATGAAAATGGCACTTAATGTCCTGAGTTGGAACGTCAGAGGTCGGGGTAGCTATGTGAAATCCAGGCTAATCATAGCTTACGCAACCAGACACAAAACCAATACATTATTCCTGCAGTAAACGCATGCTATGGGGACGACTAATAAAAACATTTCAGGGGGACAAACGATTCTACACAAGCTACTCGTATCAATCCAGAGGGGTTTTGATCCTCAATACAGAGGGGTTTTGACCCCGACCCATAAAACACTTAAGTTTACGTCGAAAGGGGCCCAGATTGATAGAGGGTTATTTTAATGTCCATTGGGTGATTGAAGGGGCAGAGGTTCTCCTGGTTCATATGTATGTCCAAAGTATAGACTCTTACTAATTATATGAAAATATCGCCAACATCGACTCGTACCCATCTGTCCCTATTATCTGGGAGAGGGGGGCGACATGAAATGCATTCTGGATCAGGTAATGGAGTGCACTGCATCAGCCCCCAGACCAATATCGAAAGCTGCCTGCAGTTTGCAAACACAGATGGAAAGACTTGAGTTGTGCAAGGCTTGGAGACACACACTGGACAGACAAAATGCATATTACTCAGCAGTACATGGTATGGCCTTGCGCATAGATTATATATTGGTCTCCCGACGACTGGCTGGCAGGGTCCAACATATAAACATTCTTCCCTGTACACTGACTATTCCCCAGTTATCCTCCAGATGCGGGGGTGGGGGTGGGAGAGCCCTGGATTTGTCCTCTTGGAGGCTTAGGAGGTTTCCATGTGTGTGCCCCCTGGTGCCCCCTTCCCTCTTATTCATTCTAATCTTCTCATACTCTTACTCCTTGCTCTGCCAGACCCTCCTTTCACAACCTGAAACACCTACACAATTTCAACCCCCCTACTCACACCATCTACCCCATTCTACTTCCACTTTCTTTCAGCGCCAGTCACTAACACACCATCTCCACACTACAATATCAAACATACTACTCTGCCACATTACCTGCACTCTCCCCCAAAATTGCCAGTCACCTCCACACGCCTTTCCTCAACTCCACTCGACCTCATGAGAACTCAGTTCAGCCATTATTTGGCATGCTGTGTTTTTGTAGCCCAGCCTCCCTTGACCGGGTATATGATATGGTATGATAGTTTATTTATATAGAGCCTATACAATGTGTTTCAAAGCGCTTCAAGGCAAGGAAGGGAACAAGGGAAAATACGACATTCTTACAGGCCATTAACAGTAAGGATGTGAAACTAACTATCGTACTCGGCCTGACGACATTTCAGATAGTGCAAGTGCTAAGACATAGATAAGGAAGGGAGGAGGAGAGTGGGAAGGAAATTGAACCAGACAGGCGACTACCGTACTAGGCCGGACGACATTTCTGGTAGAGCCAGAGGACAACAAAAGGTGAGGCAGAGGGGTGCAGAAAGGGAGGGGAGGAACAAAACAAGTGACTATCGTACTAGGCCGGACAACGTTTCAGATAGTGCTGGAGGGAGGGGGGCAACAGTAAGGGGCTAGGGGAGCGACAGACGAGGTTGCTATCATAGTAGGTCCAGGGACAATTCTGATAGAGTAAGTGCATAGAAGAAAGTAAAGGGAGGAGGGGAGGAGAGAGGAAAAGGGAGATGGGAGGGGAGGAGAGAACAGAGTAAGCAGTTGAAGAGTGGAGAAGCAAGAGAGGAGAGCGAATACAATTGCAGAAGTCAGTAGTAACACAATGTTGCAAGCCAGGATACAAGATGAAGATGGAACAGCATGATTCAGGGCCACCATGAGTACAAGATGCAAAGGAAGTCCAGCAGGAGAGTTGAGAAAGGGTGACGCACCGTGAATCAATGAAGTCAATCCAAGTCTACCCCGACCTCCGCCAAGCTTCCATTTGTCTCCCAGGTCACCTGCCAGCTTGCACAAATTTCCTCCTGCTGTTTTCCCAGGGGATAGGGTATATCAGGAGGCTTTGTAAAACTTTGCTAAACACCTCAACCCCCCCAACCTCCTACCACCTCCTTTTTTGGACTCCAGTGTAGTTTTCATTGCGGCAGCGACCATTTACATTTACTGTACAGCTTCATGTGCAAGATAAGGTTGCCTTTCCCGCTTCATGGTCGTTCCACTTAGCTGGGGCCCTGATGGGGTCTCGGTGCCTGTTCGTCTTGTGGTTTCACTTCACTTTGACAAAACTTGTGACATTCCAAGAGATTTAGTTCTGTAACAGAAGCTAAGGAAACTTGGCCAGACAAGAGGGAGGGAAGTATTGTGGCTAGGACATTGGTACCAATACTAGAACAAGTCCGGGAATGAGATTCTTCTCAGCTCCCACGCACCAACTCTGGGATAGGTCGGCCTCTGGCCATGCCCTGGTAGGATGCCTTCCCAGGGTTTAAAGGAGTCCTGCTCCTCCCAGACAGTCACACCCCGACCCCGTCACAAACAGCATTTAAATCCATTGTAATCTCACAAACTGCCCATTGCCCGAGGTCCTAGGCACTTCTCTATCCCAAACCGATCAGTCTCTGAAGAGACAACTTTTAGCTAAGGAAGCTCATTTAGTATGGGTAGTCTAGTGGTTTTACATTCAGAAGAACCTCACAAAAACATGGAGCCAGTTTGAATGGATATTAAAATTACAGGAACTCTCAAAGTGGCAAATATCAAGTCAAAGACTATTGGTTGTAGACTGAAAAAGAATGATTAAGGTTCCTTACCATAAGACTAAGTTCCATGCGCCTGTAAGGCTGCTAATAAAGCGATTAACAGGAGAATCTCCAACAAAGCCACGAATAAAGGATGCAAAGGATCGTAGCAACACTTAAGTGTTTCGGCAGTCATGGCCCATAATGGTTAGTGGGTTTCAATAATTTGCAGTGAAAACTGAGAAAAGCAATGCAGGGTGGTTTACCTTTGGATTCAGCTTTGCCCGAATCGCTTGGATCTTAATTGCAATACTAATTAATGTTTCGGCACATAAATGTAATGGAAAGATCAGTAACACTACATGCAAGAAAGGATGGGCTTCGTTCCACCATTTTATCTGTAGGAGAATCCCGGATTGAATTGTCCAGGGAGGCACAATGCGTCTTCCTGGCCCCTTTGTGAGCCTTTGGACCAGTAGGTAGTTCCTGTCCAAACAAAACCCTGGGAAGCCCCCTCTGAACAGGTCTAAAGTGTCTAAAATATTTTGTTCCAAAACACTGTCTAGAACCAGGCAAGCTAAAGTACTGCAGAACAACAAACTACTTACCTCTGGTAATGTTTTTTCTACTGGATCCCACGGATTACTCATCTTTGCTATATCGATATCCTGCTTGCAGCTTCGGAAACTTTACTACAGGAGAGGGTGCTGTGCATGGTCGAGTCGATGTACCTCAGCAGCCTAAGATTCCAGCACTCGTATGGGACACAGGTCCAGAAAACTTAAGGAGTCCATGAATAGAGCAGACTCTATGCCGTCTTATCCGATATTACGATGGGTTCTTCGTAGCCAAAAAGAGGCAGTGTTGCCATCTTTTTCGAACAACTCTGGCTTGAACATTAACTTCAGTTTGGAGCATAATGACACTACTAATACTGTCACTCCAGCCACACCTGTAGAGGGTGCAGGCAGCTCCGAGGACGAGGCTGTTGAGATAGTTGATGGGGGAGGCAAAGGAGGGGGCGCTGAACCATTGCTAGAGTTAAGTGAGCTACATTTGTTCGCACAATCCCAGAGTACTTTCCTCGCTTCTCATAAACCAGAAAGAGGGAGCCCCGACACATGGGAAGGCTGATAGGGCTCAAAATTCAAAGAACATCACTAGAAGCCAATCCAACCTTCCCAATTTGTCCAACATAGCAATTCCAAATACAAATCACCTTGAGTCCTTCAGTTCTGTTGAAGAATGTATGGCACTTGTTGACAGCAAAATAGTAAAAGAGAAAACGGACATACATGGAGACAATATTTGTCCTACAATTCTCACCTCCGAACAAGACCCTTTGATTAGTAGGCTTGGTTGTAGAATGGAAAAAATATGCGATTCTCTCTCTCAACTGGGAAACTTTACTTCAACGAGGAGGTGGCCGTCTGCCGGCACAAATAATGGATCTTGTCACAAAAGACCTACCAGTAACACAATCGCCAGAACCTTTAAAGATTCAAGCTGATTCAAATCAATGAACGGTCAATCCAATTTACAGCTGAAGATATTAGTCACCATAGTGACTAACGTACTCTTAGTCCCCTTTCCTCCATACTGCATGGGCGTCCTTCGTCCTTCCAAGGGACGAGTGACGGAACCTTTTTCAGCAGAAAAAAAACTTCCCCTTTAAATTTAGAGGCGCGCAGGGGTGCGGCCCTGGTAGCATGCGCTGCCCCGAGTCTTCCCTCCGGTGGACACTTCGGTCCCCATAGACACATCGACAATAGATTAACGTTGCCTAATGACACCAGTTTTATTAGGGGGGATGGTGGGACGTATGGAGGAAAGGGGACGAAGGACTAAGAGTATGTTAGTCACTACAGTGAGTAACTTATAATTACTCTTCCGTCCTGTCCCCTTTCCTCCATACTGCATAGGCAATTACAACTGAGTGTAGCCCCAGGGTGGAGAGGAGCCCCTCCTTAAGCAAACCAGTTTCTAAGAACCGCCTGTCCGAAAGCCACGTTCGATCTACAGCCGGCATCCAAACAGTAGTGCTTGCAGAAAGCCGAAGGGGAGACCCATGTGGCGGCCCTGCTTATGACTTGGCATGGCACATCCCGCTGGAATGCGATGGCCTTTGCCTTGACTCTGACCCCGTGGGCGTGCATGTTGGCCAGCAGTGGCTTATGCAGTCCCTCGTAAGCTTCTTTGATGACCGAGACCATCCAACAGGCTATGAGGCCTGATATCCCGGTCTTGATCCGCCAAAGGTGAGGAAAAGTGCGCACGACTTGCGGAAGCCCTAGGTCCTGTCCAAGTAGAATTTCAGGGCACGCCTGACATCCAGGCAGTGCAGAACTCTGTGCCTCTTCTTTCGGCTCAGCAAAAAGCGTAGGCAGCGCTAGGTCTTGGTTCAGATGGAATGGCGAGGGCACCTTAGGTAGGAATGCTGGGTGTCCCCGCAGGACTACTTTATCTCTGTGAAACGTAATATAGGCCTCCGAGGCGACCAGCGCCTGCATTTTGCTTATCCGGTGAGCCGAGGATAGGCAGACTAGAAAGGCCATCTTAATAGTGACCAGCCTGATGCCACTGGCTCAAATAGTTTGTGTGCCAGGGCACCCAAAACTATATTGGAGGTCCCACACAGGGTATGGTCTCTTGATGGACGGGTAAAGTCTGGCGAGCCCTGTTAGATGCTTCTTTACAATAGGGTTGGAAGAGAAGATTATCTCTTCCTCCGAGTTTCTGTTAGCCCCAAATTGCTGCCAAGTAAGTGCGGCAAGTGTCTACCTGCACGCCCGAGTGGGCGAGTTGCGCCGAGAAGGAGAATGTACATGCAAGGGGGTGGATATCCTTGGAATCTGCCCAGTGGCAGAACGTGGTCCACTTGCTCTTATAATGGGCCCTGGTAGCTTTGCTCCTAGCGGCTTGTATGATCTCTAGATTAGCCTGGACAGGCTGAGGTGTCCTTGCGTGACCTGTTCAGGAACCACGCTGTGAGGGCTAGTTTCTGTGGGTCAGGGTGAATGACCCTGGCCCCCTGCTGCACCAGAAGATGTGCTGGGCCAGTCGGAAGGCGAATGGAAGGTCTCTGCGAGGCTGAGCAGCTCCGAGAACCATGGGCTGGCTGGCCACCATGGAGCCATCAGAAGGATGCTGAGCTAGCGAGACTCCTTGATCTTGCACATCACCCTGTGCATCAGCGGCGTGGTCTGGAAGGCGTATACTATCATACCGTTCCACTGAATCTCAAATGCGTCGCCCAGGGAGACGGGTCCCTGCCCTGCCAGGAGGCAAACTGTTGACCGAGGAGGCAAAGAGGTCCATCTGGGGGTGTCCCCATCTTCTGAAGATTTCCTGCAGTATGAGGTTGTTTAGCTGCCACTAGTAATTGTCTGCTCCCAGTCTGCTGAGCCTGTCCGCCTCCTGGTTGGTTTCTGCGGAAGGTGGACGGCCATGAGGTAGATGTTCTCCAGGGCCCATTCCCACATGCCTACTACCAGTCTACACAGTGGAGGGGACCTGGTGCCTCCCTGCGTGTTGACGTAGAATATGCTGGTCAAGTTGTCTCCAATCCAACTTACAGCTGAAGATCGGAACAACAAGCTGAAGCTCCCATGGTGCCAATAATAAAATCTCTGGATTCCAGTAAAGGCCCAGGGGATATAGGACTGAAGCCAAGTAGCTCCAAAGGTGATCAGATTCTATGTGAGATAGGCCCAGATATGAGCTCTGAAACATAAATCCAACAAATTATGAAAATGGTTAACTACCTGGATGCTGCTGTAAATTTAGGTCCAATTTGTGCCAAATTCCTAGTATTGTTAGGACCTCTCTGGAGCCATTGGCAATGTGGCTCACCAACATTTTGGATAACATCTGGAGTGGTCTATCAAGGATGGAGGCCATGGGCAAGAACATACTGCAAGCAGTCTGAACTATTAGAGAAGACTGCATTCAATATCAAATCCTATGAGGGGAAGTCTGGTTTTAATCAATTACTTCATAAATCAAGTTAGGTTAAGGTAAGAAAACCTTGCCAGCAAGAGGAACAGTGCTACCTGCAAATTGTCCGCAAGGGCATCATCCAACTAAGGTACCATGCTCTAATGCAGCGGAAGAACAAGTTACTTTCTTACCCGGTAACGTTCTTTCAATGGGATGGTCCTCCGACGTATTCCATATCTATGACAGTAATCACTGCAGCACAGCTGTGGTGATTACTGTCATAGATATGGATACTTCGGAGGACCCAACCCCCCCTCGAAACACCTTTACAAGATGGGTTACATCTTTCCTTCCTGAGAGCAGTCCAAGACATTCCAGCTGCAGGATCTATAGAGCAATGTCCTTCTAGATCCAAAACCGTATGAAAGTAACTCCAAAGGAAATCTTAACAGAAAAGCTCATGAGCACTAAGAAAAGGGAACACTAAACCCTGGCATAAGTGCTGAGGTGGATCAGCTAGAAAGCTAGTAAAAAAAAAAAAAAAAAAAAAAAAAAATTAATTTGCACTTTCAAGGGCCTGTTCCATGGAAATAAAAACGCATACTTTTTTTTGAAGAACAGTGTACCCATGGGTGAAAAAAAAACGAATCACCCGCTAACACCCTGCCTATACAAATCTATTAAGTATAGGACATCTCAAACAACAAATATGTAGTTGTTGACACAGCTCTCTCCATGCTCCACTCTTCTATATCTGATACTCTCGATATCCTTGCCCCTGTCATGAGAATCCGCCTGAAGACCAAAGCCAAGTGCAACTCCTGGTAGGACTCTGACCTCGTCAACCTAAAACGCAAGTGTAGGGTTGCCGAGAGGAAATCGCGCGCTTCAAGTTCATCCTCTGACAAACTGGCCTGCCACCTGCTGCACAGGCAATACCGGCTCTCCGTCCACACCAAGAAGAGAGCTCATATCCAAGCCCACGTCTCTGCAGCATCTAACAACTCGACTGAACTGTTTAAAATCTGCAAGGAACTGGCCAATCCTGCCGCAGTCTCTACATCTCCTGTCCCTTCCCAGGCCCTCTGAACGGCACTGGCTTCTCACTTCATTTCTAAAACTCAGGACATCGCGTCCTCACTCTCCTCCTCTCTCCCCCTCGTTCTATTCCCTGTTCTTCCTCTGGCCCTTCTGCAGCCACCCCTCCTCCCTCCTTCTCGGCCTTTCCCCTTTTCTCTCCAGGCAAGGTTTCTAGACAAGACCGATCTATGAAAGTCTCGTCGAAACAGGTTCACCCCTGTTCCTCCAAAACTATCAAGGATCACATCGACTCCCCGGCTCCTGCCCTGGCAGATTTCTGCAATCACTCCTTCGCCACTGGAGTCTTCCCTTCCCCCCCTGAAGCACTCCCTTGTGCACCCGCTTCTTAAGAAACCCTCCGCTGATCCCTCCTGCCCAGCTAACTATCGCCCAATTTCCCTCACTCCCTTCCTGGGAAAGCTCCTGGAGAAACTGGCCATCTCCACAGTGAACCTGTTGGTTGTCTTCATGACCATCAGTCTGGCTTCAGAGCTGCCAGAAGTACGGAAACTGCTCTCCTGAATATCCGTGAAGGCCTTCTCACCAACCTGGACTCTAACACCCCTTGCGTTCTTATCTTGCTTGATCTTTCTTCCGCCTTTGACACTTTCAACCATGCCTTCCTGCTCAACCGTCTCCGTGATAACCTGGGTATCACTGGTCAGGCTCTGGCATGGGTGACTTTCCTCTCTGACCGAGCCTCCCAGGTCCAACTAGGGTCCTTCCTCTCCGACCTCTTTTTCTCTACATGTGGTGTCCCCCAGGGGTCTAACCTCTCCCCCTGGCTGTTCCAACCAATACCTGGCACCCCTTGCCCTTCGCATCGCCGCTCTCTGTCCCAACTTTCAGTGCTATGCGGATGATACCCAGCACATTTTCAGGCTACTCTCGGCCTCCTCCTCTCCTTCCCTCATCTCTGACTGTCTGCCATCCAGGAATGGTGTGCCGCCAACAACCTCTGCCTTTATGCCAGTAAGACTGAGATTCTACTCATCGGCACACCCACTCCCTCCTTCCCTGCAGCTCTCTGGCCGGCCTCTCTTGGCCCTCCTCCCACTCCCACCTGCAAGGCTAAAAACCTCGGGGTCATCTTCGACTCTGTACTCTCCTTCTCCCCTCACATCTCTGACGTTTCTAAGAAGTCACACTACCAGCTGCACTTCCTTAGAGGTATTCTTCCTTTCCTCTCCCCAGAAGCTCACCGTCGCCAGAGCCCTGGTCCTCTCCAAGCTGGACTACTGTAAAAGCCTGTATCTAAATCTGCCTGCCTTCACTCTCCGCCCTCTGCAACTTATCCAGAACAGGACTGCAAGACTTGTCCTTGGCCTCAAGCCGAGGGATTGTATCTCTCCAGGACTGAAATCTCTGCACTGGCTCCCAGTGGCTGCAAGGATTAAGTTCAAAACCCTCTGCATTGTACACACGGCCTTCTGGGGTCGCACTACCTTCAACTCTCTCTTCCTAAATATCTTCCCTCTCAAGCTCTTCGCTCATCTGCCTCCAACTCCCTTGGGCCTCAAAACCTTCCTCTTTGCTTCTGCTTTCTCCCCCCCCCCCTTGCTGAATTCCTGACTGAAATTGCACTAGTTTACCTAGCCACCCTTCTGATCTCTGGCCCAGGCCCTGTCAATTACCCACCTGCACTGCCTCCCTGGCAACCCCTGCACTTGGGGACTGTTTTTCTGTATCCCTTCAGTCCCCCTACTAGCACTTCTGTCTGCACTTCCTTGCACTGGCCACTAGCTGGATGTTTTATGAGTCTTATTATTCCACTTCCCATTTACTGCACTTTCCCTTCCCCCTTCCCATGCACTTTTCCTTTCTCCCCCTTGCACTTGCGCGATCTGAATGATCGTTGACTATCCTCCCTTTGCCCCCCCCTTGCCTCGTTGTGCCTTGAAACACTTGTGTATAGGCGCGTTATAAATGCCATATATTGTGTACAAGGTGACGCAGCGGTCAGTAGCATTTGGGGTTTCCTTGCTTCAGGAATACCTTCTAAACCTCTACCAGTGGCCTGAATGAAATCAATCAATTTCCCCTTTTATAGCTACCAGGTAACATATACCAATTCAATATGTTATTCTGCTGTAATGTTACTTATTACAATACATCAAAAAACCCAACATGTTTCGGTCAACACAATATGCCATAAATTACTCGTGAACTTATTCGGAGGGACCAACTGTGCCCTTCCTACATCTATCTTGCTCTTCGGGTGCCTGTGCACCTCTCAAACGTAGCTGATGCACAGCCAAGTCTGCAACCTCCTAGATTGCTTAACAAACAACATATAACCTGGGGGAGAGAAAGAAGACAACAAAAGTCAGATAAACCAAAATGGCTGCTTTTGTTAGAAGGTACCTCAGTCTACCTGTCTAAGGCTTACCGTGCGTTTGGAGTTTAACCATTAATCAGTCTGATCATGCAAAATGTCCAGGACCAGATGAAATTATGGACATGGCCCCCTCAACTGTGGAGAGAGCAACGAGTAATCCAGTGAGACCTGTTCTTTCCATTCGGGCCATGGACCCACTCTATAATACTGCTCATGGGCGTCATCAGCAGGGCATGTAAACGCCTGTTTTGGGTGGTGGCTGCCTTAAAGTACTATCTTGGAACATTGCAGGCTTTAATTCCAAGCTTAAGGACCCTGAATTTATTAACTATATCTGGTTTTGATTTTTACTATTCAGGAGACATGTGTCTGGAAACATACCCCTCCAAAACGTCCTAGGGAATTTTGTTTCGGCAACCCAGAGCAAAAAGGGAGAAAAAGTGGCGATATAGCTACATATGTTGAAATCCGATTAGGTGTCAAATGTAGTGCAGTCACCTTCTAATACAGTGTGAAGGGTCAACATTTTTATGGAAACCCTTAAGGTGTGTATACATTATTCAAATGCCTCAGTGCAGATCCTCAGGATCAGAGTCTGGTTCCTTATTGAATTGCTTAGATCATTTTAGTTTTGGTGCTGTTTGCAAAGGCATATCAAACTCACTTCTAATAGTAGGGGATGACTAAAAAAAGACAGATGCTGCACTAAACATACCTGCACCAATTATGACCGATGGGACAGCTAATAAACCAGGAGAAAACGGACGGCTACTGGCTGATTAAACAGGGCATTCTACTTTTAGATCTTCAAGGTGTAGGTCAACAATTCACTATTTTATAGTGCATGGTGCTCGACTGGCGGTTTTTGCAAAATCGAAAAATTGATCAACGTCCAGAGAGCAATCATGACCGATGGTATTCGATTCTTTTTGATAATATCAACATTAGTAATATTCACACCAACTCAGACACTAGGCTGCCCTCCAATTGTTATTACGAATCATCTAAATTGGGCAACAATGGACAGAGAACTTCGCCCCAACAAAATAGTGGCCTATTTACCTTTAATGGGGCTCTTTTGCGCAATTAATGGAACTGGCCCAGTACATTTACATATTTAAGAATATTAAAAACGTATGTCAATCTAATACCCAATGACCTTCTCCAGGGGGTCAGTGTCTCACTTACCTGTTGCCACTGCAATGGGCACACTGGCACTTAGCCCCTGCTGGGGGACCCCTCCTGCACTTACCCTGCCCCCTTTCCCCTATCTCTGTGCACTTGCACGCTCCAAATGCCACAACGCCTAGTAGGACCGCTGTTGTCATTTGTTTTTCTTTCCATTGTCATGTTTTGCTCCCTTCCCTTTTGCCTTGTGGCACTTTGAAACACTATTCTAGCTGTATAAGTGCCTTATAAATGGCCAATAAATAAACATGACTAGTGCTGTCAGTCAAGTAACCGGAAAATCTATAAATAAGTGTGGTATAACAAAGAATATAGAAACCTCAAGTCCAATCTTCTGAGATAAGTCTAACAATGAAGATTTCGGCCGGGTGAGGCGTTTATACAAAAATGCCCCGATTAATGCAACAGAGGAATGGAAAATTGAAACAAGAACTGGAAGAGGCAGCCAAAAAAAAAAACCACCAACAAAAACAATAAAAAAATAAAAATTCGCTTCACCCGGCACTCTGCCCCCTAGAGACGATTCAAATGAGTTTCCCCACTTCTCTAGCTTGTTTTCTATTGCCCCTGGTAAATCCACGTGCCCCGACCAGGTGGTAATAGTTTTTATTTCGGAAGGAGCGCCTAATTTGGGTGCTGGTTTTTACCAAAGTCTAACACTTTCTTGCCCAGAAACACTTTTCCAGCTAGCTGGAAGGAATACACAATACAGATTTCAAAAAAGGTGAAAAACTAGACTCAAGTTGCTACTGGCCAATATCTCCCATCGATGCCACTGCAAAAAGTCTGGGCAGAGTGATCTATTCCTGCATTGCAAAATGGGTAAAATAAAATGGCGTATTGTCTGAGAAGCAATACAGGTTCAGGGCAGCGGTGGGAAATGTAGAGCAAATGGTAAACCTTAGCTATCTACTAGACAATTACACTAAACGTTAGTGCTGGTTAGTTTACCTGGGGTTTATGGACCTTAGCCAAGAGTTTGATAGGGTAAACAGTGAAAAGCTGTGGTATTTATTGCATTCTATTGGCTTGCCAGTTCCCATTCTAAAAACACACCTCTTTACACAGGATTGAAAGCAGTGGTAAGGTTAGACAATTAGGGAAACGATCCCCGCTCGTTTGACAGCTTATGTGGGGTCAGGCAAGACTGTGTCCTTGCACCCCTGCTGTTCAACCTATACATCTGCAATTTGGTAAAGGATCTAAACATAGTCACAAATGACAACGAGAGTTGGGAGGAGAAACGTCAGCGTCCCATCTTGTGCCGACGATGCAGTTTTGTTGGCACATACTCCATTAGCATTACAAACTCTTGCCCCATCTCACGTTAAATATATGGCTAGTAGAGATCTGTCAATAAATATAAAGATATCTAAAGTTATGTGCGTCAGCACGCAGACCAAAAAAACTACCCCCCCCCCCCAATCTTTGCATTAGGACAAAATCTTGGTTGGGTAGAAAAATGTACATATTTAGGTGTGACTTAACAGTAAGGCTAATTGGTCATACCACATTATTCTGACCAAACCAAACTTGTCAGACCTATGGGACACTATATAGATTTGGTTTGAAGATTGGCGGTTTAACCATCAAACCAAGACTAGACATTTATCGTGCTAAGCTAGTCGTATCATGTATGTATGGTGCAGAAGTGTGGGATCTGTGTTCTCCCCAATCGATCCAGGTCAAAGAAAATAGTTTGGTTTTTGCACAGCTTTTTGGGAGTGACCAGGAGCTTCTCAACCTATTTGCTCCATCAAGAATTAAGCCTGGATTACATATATCATGTGACTCCAAAACTTGTGTTTTGACTGAGAATATGGGCACAAACCGAGACTCCAACATATAATTCTACACGAATTGAGGTCATTGGACATCTGTAAAACGATGAATAAACTGGGAAAAATATTTGAAATCCTTGGTTTGCCGGGCCTCTATGCTGTCCCAGTAAATGTATCTAGGGCGTATATGAATTTAGTAAAGGAGAAATACATGGAGTACCGAAGGGAGCATCTTACCGTTATGGAGATGAAAAATCGTTCGGTCTCCAGGTATATTAATTACGGCGGTAGTGGACTTCATGCTGATCATATACACTGGTTTTATCATAAGTGAATAACGAGAGTTCGGTTTCGTCTGAGGACTGGCCGTCTTATGGAGGATTGAGGCAAAATATATATGGATTGTTGTTCGCTGTCCTTGTAATGTGATTTTAACTCCAGATATGGCTCACTTGCAGCTTCTCTGTCCGTCCTTTTACAAACTAAGGAAAACATTTTTTAATACCAGTACTAAGGACATTAAACTGTAGAATGTTTAATGAGTCATTGTGATGTATACTCTCCTTACCATCCAGAGAGGTAGCAGTGGCTGTTTTCATGTTGTTAGAAGCACTAAAACAGCCTCTTCTGGGTATGTTGCAAAAATATTGTGTATGCAACAAGGTTTTATTATTGATTTTAATGGAATCTTTTTGCATATAGACATGATAATTCAATGTATTTTGCATTTCAAAACTTTATATTTTTTATGCCGTCTTTTATGGAGCTATGCTTCGAACTAAAGATTAATTCTTCATCAATTGCAACACTCAAAAGTGGTTGAAAAATTAGCATAATATCTGAAAGACCAGTAGGGTCACTTCTGTTGTACATAAGCACTCTAAATGCACAGTTCTGTGCAAGAATGTGAAAGAAATATAGATTAAAATGTAATAAATTAAGGAGATAGAGAAAAACAGCCAAATATTAAAACTAATACACAGAACTCCACATCTAGGAGTTTGTACCAGCACTTTTATTTACAATAGGAGCAATCCGATCCAAACTGTACACTTCAATGTGCCTCACCCCCTAAAAAAAAAATCATACTAAACCCAACATTTCTGAATTTAGTGAAGTAGAAGTTCAAAGAGCTAAGCAATTAAAACAAAAATGCTACTTCAATGAATACATAACAGAGGGGGGTCTGGGAAACTACCAGCACCAACACAGCCCATTGACTTGTTCTTGGGTGGATGGCCCCTGGCAGAGTTTCTACCAAATCTTTTGCCCACTGTTCTTTTCACAGAAGAAATCTCCCTGCTTATCAGTGTTTGTCCTGCCCAGGGGCAGGACAGCATCCAAATGCAAGGCAATTCTCCTCTGAACAAGAGTACCACAGCAACCCCAAACACGTGTTTCAGCCTAGTTGGGCATCATCAGTGAGGTGAAGCTGTGCCTCTCTAAGAGCAGTGAGCAAGGGGTCCACGTCTGGATTCCCCAGGTAACTTAGGGTGAGACCCAAAGTTATTTGGTATGAAAAACAGAGGGACGGGGGGGGGGGGGGGTCTGGGAAACTCTCTACCAGCACAAACACAGCCCATTGACTTCTTCTTGGGTGGATGGCCCCTGGGAGAGTCTCAACCAAGTATTTCGGTGCTGGACTGCCCCTGGGCAGGACAAAGACTGATATGCAGGGAAATTTCTTCTCTGTGAAAGGGACAGTGAGCTAAAGACTTGGTAGTCTCTCTCCCAGGGGTTATTCAACCAAGAACAGGTCATTGGGCTGTGTTCGTGCTGGTAGAGAGATTCCCAGACCCCCCCTTGTTTTTCAATAAATACATGCATCGCCACCCTCATCATAGCCCAATATGCAAGTTCAGCATAAATGCCTTGCAGAGATCAGTCAAGCTAAGCCCTATGAGACAAAGCACACACATATTTAGAACCAGCTACTAATGTTCCTTAAGTGATATTCTTAAACAAGTAAAGTAAAAGGTCCACGCAGAGCAGACATGTAATCCAAACACGACTAAAAGGAAAAAAACATTAAATAAACCTCTCCAACATGACAAAATATTCTGGAGTTGCAGCATCACAGGATCAAATTGCGGTTTGCAAAATATAGCCTGATTGCATACTTAGTTCAGCCACAGGAATCAGCAGATGCAGAGCAGCATCTCACCCGTTGAAGCATCATTTGCTTAACAAGATAAATGTTATTGCTCAACCCAGCCGTTGCACATTAAACAGGAGACTAGCACATAAGCAGTCAAAAAAATGTTAGCAATCAAGGATGTACTTTCAAGTATAGGCTCCTAAAACTATATGCTTCACTCCAGCGCTAACCAGTGATCCGGATTCGCAACAATGCATACCATGTCTGGGAATTCAAATGTTGCAGTATCCCATCTCAGAATATCACACCACCGATGCAATGAAAGTCTGCCGTTTTATTCAGGTCAGCCATGAAAATTTAGTTTTGCCAGACAGCACCACATCAGTTACAAGCGCCAGTGTAGCCTACTGTTAAAGTGCAGCATAATCAAGATTGTCACAGATTGCCAGTTTCAGGTTTTGTTAGGGAGAATTCTCTTATAAGGCTAATTTCCCAAACCTAGTGAGTCCCCCAGCAGCTTTGCTGGATTTTGGGGGTTTGTTTCTTTCTCCTGCTAAGAGCGAGACTCTTTTCCTCCCACTCTTAGGCATGATTTGAGGTATATCTGACTTTTTGTGTGCTTATGGGCTATGTTTTTTTTTTTTACTCCATAGGGTATCATCTGTTTTTGTGTGTGTTACACAGCACCCTCAGTGCAGTAACACAGGGGTGTCATAGTGACCCCCAAACAGACTCCATACCCTGGGACTGACTACTGTCTTCCAGGGCATGTAAAGTCATCATTGACTTTACTAGTCCAAAATTGTGAACAGAACCAGTACAAACCATCATATTGTGGAAGTACTGGAATGGGTTCATTCGATTGCCCCTGGGTCTGTTTTCAAGGGGGCACTGTCCAGTCCCCCCTTGTCGAGTTTCTGACTGGTGGCAGTGGTTACCACGCAAAATATTCCACCGGAATATTTCCTATGGGATTTTCCCATTGATTTTAAACGCACCACTTTTTGGTGCAATATTAAAGATACCGCCAGGTTATTTATTTAACATTAAATCACCGGTTGGGTCTTTTCGCCAGAACTCTTCTAAAATGGCGTTCGTGTCAGTCTCTAACTCCAACCAATGTCGGGCCCTTTGTTCCACTTTTTGGCGGGCTTCTCCACAGAAACCCTCCAACTGGTGCCACTCTGTCTGGGTTCCACAGAATGTGTGGGTGGGGGAATTGGCACCCTGGACTGCATTGCCTTAGCAACCCAAGTCGCATTCTGTTCTGATTGGGCCAGTGGAGAGCCGCCTGGCTCACCACTTGGCATGTTTGAGTGACAGCTAGGCTGTTGAATGGGGGTTTTTCTGCATAAAAACAGGGCCTTTGGGACTGGAACTTCAGAAGTCGTCACAGGACCTAAGAAATTCGAAGAGGGGAGAAGCCGAGCCATCTGCAACGACACCACCGGTGGAGCCCTGCTGCAACAACCTCACCACTTTCCCGACGACAAGAGGAGATCTTTTGCTGGAAGAGTCTTCTCCCTCTGAGCTGGTGGTATCAACCAGGTTTGCCATTTCGACTTCCAGGACGTTTCTTGGACGAATCGCCCTTGCGAAGCACCCCGGCGGCCGGATATCCAAGTTTCACCACTGTGAACGCGAATACCAGGAACGCACCTTTTAACCGACAAACTCTGCAGCTGGTTTCGTCCCTGGGCAGTGCAACGACTCCAAGTTTTCTCCTCGACAAGATCCTCTCTTCCCCTGGTCGAAACCACAAACTGCACCCGCTGCCAGGAACAACTGCCACCGCTGGAGCTTCCTCAACTTTAAAGGTACTGTGTTCCACCTGGCCTCCCTTTCTTCGGTTTGTTCAAGGTGACCCTTAAATCCTTGGCTTTCCAACTGGGTTGGCCCCCAGACCTAACTATCTTTTGAACCACCCCAACCTCTTTTGAACATTCCTACAAAGACTTGAATGCATTGCTAAACCGTGTGATCTTGGGCACATTTCGCCTTGCTCCATTCAAAGTGGGCCTGGCCTATGAACTTTGGCTCTACAGTATACCCTGCCTTCAGTAACTTGGTTTTGTCTCTTTATTTTTATGACCTGTCTTTTTCTCTCCCTTTAACTTAATTATTGGAGTGCCATCTAATTTACGCGCTCACCTCTGTTTTGAAAAAAGTGGTGTTTTAACTTAGACTTGTCTAAATAATTCTTAAGGGAGGGGTGTATACTTTTCTGATTGTGTTTTGAACTTGCTTTGATTAGTAGTGCTAGTGTATTTTCTAAAGTATGTTAAATAAATAATTATATACTTTTGATACAAAGCTCTGGTCAGTGTTTGCTTGTTCTACTGTGTTTTTAGCCCTATTGTGTATCCTCTGTATACTGCCTAACTCTTCTTGAGAGAAGTCTGGCTGCTCAGCCACAGCTACCAGGTAAACCTGGGTGGTGCAGACTGCTACCAATTGGGTTTACTGCTTACTCCTGTAGTCTTAATCTTTTTGCAGTGGTCCCCAAGGGAACTGCACAGGATTCTGCCTAACAGGTTTTAAAAAGAACTGCAGGAACATTCCTTGGCCAAAAGATAAGTCAATATTCCTTGCGCTGAATATATTCTGCATCCAAAATAGGCATTTGCCCCTCGGTAGCAGTCAGGGAAGGGCCATTGCACATACAGATGCCGTAACCGGGCTCTCTCACCATCAACTGATCCACAAATGTCTCGGGCAGGCTGGGGGAAAGACTTTATGGAGTACGGAGTGAAGAATGAACCAGATAAGTAAACTTGCCGTGCAGGGGGTCCTGGCAGCTGAGTGGGATCCTGGTTTCGCTGTACAGGATCATCCAGAATCAAGCATTATTCTTGGTGAGTTTCTAGTAAAATTATGAATGATTTTTACAAGGATATTTTACAGGCAATTGCAGACTAGGAAATTCTGTGTTTCATTAACAAACGTGGCTAGTTATCTCATGTGTTTTTCACTGTTAAGCAGCAAGCTGCAAATATAACTGAAGGCAGTGAGCTGCAGAGAATGTTTGCCATCTTTCAAGGTCGTTAATAACCATGTTTTGAACCGCAACACTAGAAGGGAGTTGTTTCTTACCCGTTTCTTAACTCTATTTCTCCAGCGTTGGTATCTTTCATGGTTTCACATGCTCTGAATATTTCCAGTCAGGCTGGGAAACCTCAGTAACTTTAACCTAGTGTTTTCCTATGGAAAACTTCGACACTTTAGTGTCCCATCAACGTCTTTTTGGGTGCTTTACGATACACCAATAGGACGTCCGGTATAAATAGCTCACTCGCGGCGACCTTTCAGATTTTAACCCCCAAAGTAGAGGAAACCCGAATCATGGTTTGCCTGTAGGGGCGGCCGACAGGTGCATGTGAATCCATGAAAGATACCAACGCTGGAGAAATGGAGTTACAGGTAAGAAACTAATCCCTTCTCCAGCATTGGATCTTTCATGGATTCACATGCTGTGAATAGATTACATAGCAATAGGACCAACCACTGGCGGTGCATGACAGGCAAACCAACCTCAGGCCATAACCACAAACAAAGAATAACATCCAACAACATGCATTTTAAAAGAAGCATTAAGTGATCGAGTAAAACAAAAACCCCAGAAGCTGCGGGGCCTACCTTTTTGAAACGGGCGTTGGAGGACCGCCAGTCCCACCTGCACATCTTCCATATGTTGCTGTCCCAGACAGTGTCTGGTGAAGGTATGCGGCAACGGCCAAGAAGGTGCCTGGCAAATATTACTCAGCGGAATTCCAGCTCAGAGCGCCACAGACGCTGTGGACCTTGTAGAATGGGCCTTAGGATTGCCCCTCAAGGGCTTGCCATCCTTCCTGTGACAAAATGCAATTGTGGATGAGACCAAAAGGGAAAGTACTTGCTTGGAAATGGATCGTCCCTTGCTGGAGAGACCAAAAGCCACAAATAGCTGTTTCTACTTTCTTAAGTCCTGATTACAGGCCAAATAAAACTTCAGCACCCTCTTGACATCCAGGGAATTCAGGGCTCTTGACGCTGGCGTGGTCGCCCTAGTGAAGAACAAGGGCAAGGCAATTGTAGCGTGTTTGTGAAATGCTGAAGGCACTTCCGTATAAAGTGTGGATTAGTAGACAGGAGAACCTTGTCTCATGAATCGCAGGTATGGCACGTCAATGACCAGCACTTGAAGCTCCGAAACCTTTCCGGCAGATGTGATTGCAACCAGAAATGCAACTTTCCACAAGAGGACCTTCAAGAATGCCGTCAACATGGGCTCAAACGGCAGTTTCATGAGAGCAGAGAGAACCACATTGAGACTCCATACCAGAGCAACCTTTTCTGAAATGTCACAAAGTGCTTAACCAATCTGTCACTAAACAGAGGAGTAGCATGGCGCCATCTGGTGAATCTGGAAATGGTCCCTAAATGTACTTTGATTTAAGACGCCAGGCCCCCTTATGCCAGATGCAGCAGGTACGGGAGAATCTAGGCCGGCTAAACTTCCAACGGCCACGCGTCCAGTTGCTGCTCGCACCAGGCACATCTCCTCGCCCATTTTCTACGGTAAGAGATATTAGTGGAAGGCGCCCTTGCCACCTCCAGGATCAGACAACATTCCTGTGAGATACCTAGATGAGCAAACACGGAGTGGTCAAGAGCCATGCAGCCAGGCTGAGAAATGCCGGATCATGATGCCACTCTCCCGTGGTCCTGCAACAGCAGATCCTGCTCTGCATCCAGACAGCAGCGCTTCCACAGTGAGAAGAAGTCGATCCAAAAACCATGTCTGCCTGGGCCAGAATGGGGCGACCAAGAACGACTTTGCACGGGTAACTGCGCACCAACTGGATTGTCCTCTGAATCAATTGAAACTGAGGGAACGCATACCCCAAGAGGCCCGTCCACAGGAACGAGTCTTTTGACTCTGGATGAGCCACTCTGCTGGCAAACAATGGGCACTGCTTGTTCTCTGGCGTGGCAAACAAGTCGAGAGGGGGAACCTCCACTTCTAGAAGATACTCGTCACCTGCTCTTCCTTCAGCTTCAACTCGTGCAACTGCCCCCTGTTTCTGCTGAGCGTGTCTGCCTGAACATTCTGGACCCCCGGCAGATGGTAATCTGTAATGTGAAATCCTTGAGAAATGGACCAATGCCACACCTCCTGAGCCTCTCTGGACAAGGGCCGAGAATGCGTGCCTCCCTGCTTCCTCAAATAGAACATTGTGGTGATATTTTCCGTTAACACTCAAACGACTGAGTCTTGGATGCGAGGTAGAAACGTTTTCAGGGCTCAGTGCACCGCTCAACTCCAGTACGTTGATGTGCAATAACGCCTCTTCCCGAGACCACAGGCCCTGGACCTGCGACTGGTCGAGGTGCGCCCACCTGGGAAGCGTCCGTCACCATCGTAAACAGAACGTCCGGCTCCAGCAGGGGCATGTCCCGTACAAGATGGTCTGTGCAAGCCCACCATCTCAAGGCTTCCACCATCCCCCGCCCATGAGATGACCACCTTGTCCGACCATAACCCCCCGACTCTGCGACCACCTGTCTGCGAGAAATTCCTGCACCGGTCACATGAACAGGCGACAATTTGGGATAAGCGGAATGCAGGACGCCATAGAACCCAGCAGCTACATGTAACTGCAGACCAAGACCATAGTTCCTTGGCCCCATTCAGCCACCCTGGACTGCAACTTTACCACTCTTTGGTCTGAAGACTTAACCAGATTTTCCTGTGTGAGAAACTGAGCACCGAGAAAAACCAACTCCCTGAATGGTGTCAGATAGGATTTTGCGAAGTTGACGGCAAACCCCAGCCGTTGTAACAGGCTCATGGATGCCTGGAAAGACTCAAACGCTCTTTCCGGTGACAGCCCCCGTACCAACCAGTCGTCCAGATACAGGTACACAAGATTGCACCCACCCAACCCAGAGGAAGGCAGCCACCGGAACGAGGCATTTTGTGAATGTCCTGGGAGCCTACTTCAGCCCGAACGGGAGGACACAGAACTGGTAATGATCGTCACAGAACAGAAAGCGCAGGAACTTGCGATGGTTTGGCCATATCGGGATGTGGAAGTAAGCATCCTCCAAATCCAATGACTCCAGGCACTCTCCCGGTTGCACCGCCCGGATTACATCCTGCAGCGTAAGCATCTTGAACTTCAGGCATTGCAGATTTTTGTTCAACAGCCAAAGATCTAGAATAGGACTCCACTTTCCACTGGGCTTTTTGATGACAAAATACCGGGAGTACACCCCACGGCCCCATTCCGATACCAGAACTAGTTCCATCGCCCCTGTCGCCAACATGAGATCTACCTCCTGTCGCAAGACCTGCAGGTGCAGCTGCACCACCTTCACTGGTGGGAGCGGAGGACAGCGAAACTCAGAGTGGTCGAGACATACCGTATCCAGCACCAAGCAGTCCGTAGTAATGAGATTCCACTCATCGACCTGTCGCAACACTCTGCCCCCAAGCTGACTGCACGCAAGGCAGTCATTGCAGAGACTTAGACTGCAGTCCCCTAGCAGCTGAGGCGGCAGGAACCTTCTTACGGTGCGCCCGATAGTCCCTGCTTTTCTGCGCCGACTGGAACGTGCGCCTGAAGCCTTGGGAAGAGTAACTGGAGCGACTGTAACCTATGTCGTGGGAAGCAGCAAATCTGGCATTACCAGAGGCCCCACAAAACGCCCGAAAGGGGCGAAAAGAAAAGCCTGTTTGCAGAGCCCCCAGGGACTTTGCCGTCTCAGTCTTCCTTCATGCCCTTTAATGCCTCTGTCGTGGTCCAGCAGAGGTGATCAGGCTGCATACCCCCACTAAGAGACTGTACAAACACAAGAAATGCAATCTATTAAACAGTAGACCGTGGACAAAAGAAACCCCCCCACGCCTCCAAGAGCGCGGCCTGCAGGATTAGAAAACACCCGACAGTCCAGGTGCTTGGGCGAAAAGTCAGGACCAGCGACTGAGCTAGAGGAGAAAGTCAAAGGTCAGGGGTTACCGTACATATGCATCAATCAAAAAAAACCGTCGCACCTCCCCTGGTAACCCCACTCTTACCTGCTGCAGTTTGTGAGAGAGAAGAACCTACTTGAAGGTAGAAATGCAGGGAGTGACAAGCAAGTCCAATAAGTTCCAACAGTGAAAGTCCCAATCAGCTAGCCCGGACGAGAGCGCAAATAATGTTCAAAGAAAAACAATCCAATCCTTAGTTTAGCAGCAGAGCGTCCCACAAGTAGCAGCAGAGAGTCCCAGAAGTTTATCCCCTAAAGCAGCAGAGCGTCCAAAAGTGATGTTCCAAAGAAAAGAGCAAAGCGCCCCAAAGTGTGCTCCAGGAGCAAAATGAATCACCAGTGATCAATATACTTGTCAGCAGAGCGTCCAACAGGTCACTAGGATTGCAGGGGAGAAACGGAAATAGCAACCAATGAACGTTCTTTCAGAAAAGGACAAAGCAACGGCAGATATGGCAAGTTCTTGATCAATACAGGAAATCTGTATCCCCCGAGAAGATCTTCGGAAGCGAATGTCCGACAGCCACACACAAAAGAAAACAAGAAAAGGTTGAATGCATGCGGAGTCGGTGCTTGCAGCAGAATCCAGG
This sequence comes from Ambystoma mexicanum, assembly GCF_040938575.1. NCBI lineage: Eukaryota > Metazoa > Chordata > Amphibia > Caudata > Ambystomatidae > Ambystoma > Ambystoma mexicanum. Next base: position 408,832,794 of record NC_090936.1, read on the forward strand.
AAGCACAAAGAACAAGGTAAGGGGCAAGGCAAAAATCCAGTGTCGGGTGGATGCCAGGGATCTGATAACCAAAGGAAGCAATATGAAGGAGGGTTCAGGCATCGGGAGGCAGATAAGGGCAAACCAGAAGCTGAGGTCAAAAGGCAGTCCAAAGTCAAAATACCAGAAATCACAAGAGGAACTAGCGTGACTTAACAGGGATAACGAGAAGAATGGTTAAGGAGCACTTACTCTACCGTTCTCCACCTGTACTTGTAACAGCACCGCAGGGAAAATGGGAGTCACGCGACTGTTCCCGGAGCGGGAAATGTAGTTCTTCCAGTGTTGGTGCCGAGATAAACGCCAAAGTAGCCTCCCGAGCCTTGTAGAGGCAGAACCATGCAATGGGGGGTGGCACCGGGTCATGACAGCCTCGTTGATTTTTTCGTCAAAGAGCTGCTCCCCCTCTCAGGGCATATCCATTACTTTATGCTGGACCTCAGGACGAAAGTCAGTGAAGCGCAGCCACCCCCGCTTCCTGAGAACAACACCATTATTTGTTTGTTTAAAGCCCTACCCCACCAAGTCCACTGCAATGTTGATGCTGAAGTTACAGGCCTCCTCCCCCTCTCGAACGAGCAGCATAGCCTCCTTGCATTGTTGCTCTGGGAGATCTTAGAGCAGGGCCAACCGGTGCCACATCTCCCTGTCATACTGGGCCATAATGGCCAAGGAATTAGCCGCTTTTACCGTTGTAGCGCCTACTGTGAGGACTTTCTTCTCAAAAGCATCTTGTTTTCTGGCCTCACTGTCTGGGGGCGTAACACTTGTGCTGGCTCCTCGCCTTCCAACTAGCCGCTGCCGAAACCAGCGACTCCAACGTGGCCTGAAACATAAGGCACTTGGGGGTCGATTCTGGTGCCTTCAACTTCTCCAGACGCTAGTTCATGGCCGGTCCCGAAAAAGGGTGGCACATCGTGTGTTGCCCTCCTGCCACACATGGACTAATATGGGGACCGAGAAGACTGCCTTCCGTCGTTTCCCCATGTGATTGAAGAGAAAACAGTCCTTTTCGTTCCTCCTCAGAAGCCAGGCTAAATTCTTGGCATACCTTTGCCATCATAGCATGAAATGCCCCATCATCTGGCAGAGACGGCTGAGCCCAGCTACTAAGCGGTTCCACCTCAGGTTCCGTTTCCCAGGTATCGTGTCTCCTGGGTCGACGAGGACACAGTCGACAGTGTGTCACAAGGCCCACTCTCCGGATCGACTACCTCCTCTTCCTCCGGATGACTTCGGGGAAGGCCCAACCCCACCGGCGACGACAGCACCGGAGGCGAATTCCTGGGGAGACTTGGACGAGGGGCCTCTACAGGCACACTGCGCACCACTGGAGCCACCGGGCTCGGAGCCGCAGGAAGTCTTGCATCCAATTGTTCCAAAATCGACTGGAGCGTACTTAACACCTGCATGGAAAGCAGAGAGTGTGTTCACCAACATGTACAAGGGGCGCTCCACCCCCAACCCCACTAGACGTAGAATGGCCTGCCTCCCGCAGACCCAGCGCAGATGGATCGAAACCTGGTTCATGCTCCTCCTCCAGACCAGAGGGGACAGAATATGGAGCCGGATCCTGTTGAAGAATGTCCACCAGGAGCAACGGCCCAAAGCCGGCCCCAGACTGCCAAAGATCCCCCGTCTGCAACAAACCACCATCCTTGTCCAGCTGAGCTGTCAACAGCAATAGCGGCCCACTGACTGTCACGGCTGTAGTCGGCGCCGACGAAACCCCCATCGACGACGGAAGCGAGGACTGGACCACAACCGTCGGCGACAGAACCTCCGTCGACGACCTTGTCGTCAGTACTAAGGCCTCTACAAGCCTGGCCTTCTCCGGCAAAGCGCACCGCTAGGATGAAGCGCCAGCACTGTTTCGATGAGTCACGGCTGGAAGAGGGCCTATGACTGTCCTCAGATGAGTGCTTCGAGGAGGAATCCCCAAGCGACCTCGACTTCACTTTCCTAGCACTCATCACCTTGGGGTGTGTCCGGTCGCGCCAACTTGGACAGCGAAGAGCCACTCTCCCCTTTAGAACGATTTGATCTGGATTCAGAGGAAGCGCCACCTTTCCCAACCTCCGACGCTAGCACCTCCGTGCGCTGCTTCTTGGCGGGGGGTTCCGAGGACACCACCCATCACTGCGTAGACAACACCTTCTCTGCCTGAGACGAAGACGTGCTTCCCTGGGACGAAATCTCCGAACCTGGTTAAGTGCCGTAGTTGAGCCAACATATCAGCCGGCGGTTGCAGTCTTTCAGCGTTTTCTGCAAAAATCCACAAAAGATCTCACAGGTGTCCACAGAATGATTGGGGTATAAACAATACAGGCAATAGGATGTCCCCCTCGAAGACATTCTTTAGGCCACAGGTTGCACAAAGCCTAAACAGCGATTTCTTCTAGGCCACAGATAACATTATGGCCCAAGTACGAAAAGCACGTGTAGAACACGAAGAGTAAATATGAGGTGATACCAACAGCTTGGAGACAGTTGAAATATGAAGGGAAGCCGCGGGGGCAGGGCTATTTATACCAGACGTCCTATTGGTGTAGTCTAAAGCACCCAAAAAGACGTTGATAGGACACTAAAGTGACTAAGTTTTCCGTAGGAAAACACTAGGTTAAAGTTACTGAGGTTTCCCATTCTGACAGGAAATATTCACAGCATGGGAATCCATGAAAGATCCAATGCTAGAGAAGAACAAGTTACTTCTTACCTTGTAACGTTCTTTCGACGGGATGTTCCTCCGATGTATTCCTCATCTTAGATATCTCCTTCCTCGGAAAAATTTTTCTCTCTAGAGGGTGCTGCGCGTCAACGTCCTCCGAGTCGATGTCCCTCGACAGCCGCCGTATCGACGTCGACGTCATCCTGCCTATAAAGGCCGCGCACAGCGTCCGTTGCTCAGTTCCGTTTTGTAGCCCACAATAATACTTTCTGGACTAAACTAATCACCCTGAAGGAGCGTAAGCTGCAACAAGGGAAGTAGAACTGCGGGGATGGATGGGAGGGTCGATGAGGAATACGTCGGAGGAACATCCCGTCGAAAGAACGTTACAAGGTAAGAAGTAACTTGTTCTTCGAAGGGATTGTGTCCTCCGACGTATTCCTCATCTTAGATAGGCTCCCATAGCAGTATTCTATTATCGGAGGAGGGAGTACTGACTTCACGCGGTCTTCTATTGATGAATAGAATGCAGTACAGCCCTTCCAAACCTAGTCTCTTGACTGGAGGAGGAATCCAAATTGTAAAAACTTGTAAAGGTAAGGACAGACGACCATGTAGCGGCCGCACAGATGTCTTTAACTGGCACGCCTCTTGAGGGCCGATGAAGCTGCAATACCTCTGGTCGAATGAGCCCTAAGGTTTTGAGGGAACTCTTTCCCTGCCAGTTTATAACATTCCAGAATGGCTAGAATGATCCATCTGGAAATGGTCTGCTTAGTTATTGGTAACCCCAGCTTGTGACCTGCGTAACCTACAAACAGCTGGTCTGGCTGTCTTATCATGGCTAGTCTAATGATGTAAAAACTTAAAGCCCTCCTAGGATCTAGCCGGTGTAACCTCTCTTCCTCTTTCCCCAGGTGAGGAGGAGGATAGAAAGATGGTAGGGTAATCTTCTGAGTGATATGGAATTCAGAAACCACCTTTGGGAGGAAATTAGGCTTCACTTGCAGGACAACTTTGTCTTTGTGAAATATTGTGTGAGGGGGTTTACAAGAAAGCTTGTAATTCGCTCACCCTTCTAGCAGATGTAAGTGCTATTAATAAAACAGTTTTTAGGGTAAGAAATCTTAACGAACAAGAATGGAGAGGTTTGAAAGGTGTGCCCATCAGGAAAGTTAGTACTAAGTTTAAATCCCATAGGGGAACTTGGAATGGTCTTGGGGGGTAAACATTGGTTAAACCCTTTAGAAACTGTATTACCAAGGGTAATTTGAAATAGGATGGTTCTTCCGCAGTACGCTTAAAGATGGATAGCGCTGCGAGATAGCCCTTAATGGTGCCAACTTGAAGGCCTGAATTTGCCAAATATAGTAGGAAGGACAAAAACCATTGGTGTACCACATGAAAAAGGGTTGATATTCTGTTCTCTACACCAGCTGCAAAATCTGTTCCAACGGCAGCGGTATAAAGACTTTGTTGCTGGCCTCCTTGCCGAAAGCAACACCTCCATATCATCATCAGGGAGGTCCCAATCCTTGTACCTCAGCCTTTCAGAAGCCAAGCGTGAAGGTTGAGGGTTTTGATGTCTGGATGGAGAACCTGACCTCCCTTCTGTGAGAGTAGGTTCTCTCTGCGTGGAAGTCGAATTGGAGGGCAGATGGACAAGTCTAGAAGGTCCGGGTGCCACGTTCTCCTGGCCCAATCCGTGGCAATTAGGATCATGGTTCGCCGGAATCTTCTCAACCTCCTGATCATTTGAGGAATGACAGGGACCGGTGGGAACGCGTACAGAAGCGGAAACTCCCAGTCCACTATGAACGCGTCTCCCAGAGCTCCTCTCGGGGGAAATTCCCTTGAGCAGAACAGGTCGCATTTCCTGTTTAGGCTGGTGGCGAACAGATCTACCTGGGGGGTTCCCCAAAGGGCGAAGATCTCTTGAAGGACTTCCTGAGCTAGCTCCCACTCGTGGGAGACTGTGTTCTGCCTGCTCAGAGCGTCCGCTGTCAAGTTCTTCTCTCCGGCTAGGTGAACTGCCGATAGAGAGATTCCTTCTTGGATTGCCCAAAACCAGAGCTGCATCGCCTCTCTGCACAGGGGTAGTGATCCTACGCCTCTTTTGTTGAGGTAATGCATGGCCACCGTGTTGTCCATCATTATCAGGACGTTCTTCCCTTGTACAGCTGGCAGGAACGCCTTCAGCGCAAGTCTGATGGCTCTCAGCTCTAACAGGTTGATATGTAGTCTGGACTCCGATGGAGACCAACGACTGCTGATGGTCAAGTCGTTGGCGTGGGCTCCCCACCCCGTGAGTGAGGCATCCGTGACTATTGTTATCTCCGGCCAGGGTTACCAAAACTGTTCTCCTTTCAGAATGTTCTCCTGACAGGCCCACCACTGAAGGTCTCGAGCCACCCTGCCGGGAACCTGAAGAAGATCTGTCATTCTCCCTGAGAATTGTGACCACTGAGTCCTCAGTGCCCACTGGAGGGATCTCATTCTCAGGCGAGCCTCTGGCACTAGGAAAATGCAGGATGCCATGAAGCCTAGCAACCTCAAAAAGTCGAAGGCTGGGAGACGTTGGGCATGTTGGAACTTGGTAACCATCTGTAGAATATCTTGAGCTCTCACCTCTGGTGGCGAGGCTTTTCCCAGGGAAGTGTCCAGGATCGCTCCTATGAACTGGAGTCTCTACGATGGTATCATTTGTGACTTCTTTAAATTGAGGGAGAAGCCCAGTCTGAAGGAAGTGGCACACGTGATTTAGCTGGATCTGAGCTTGTTCCGAAGAAACAGCCCTGATCAACCAATCGTCCAGGTAGGGGTAGACGTGAATCCCTTCCCTCCTTAGACTTGCAGCCACCACCGACATTAACTTGGTGAAGACCCTCGGGGCGGAGGTCAGCCCAAATGGCAGCACTCGAAATTGATAGTGAGAGTTGCCAATTGCGAACCTCAGGTATTTCCTGTGTTTGAGATGGATAGGCACATGGAAATAAGCGTCCTGAAGGTCCAGAGATACCAACCATTCCTGGAACTGAAGGGCCTGGAGGATCTGAGAAAGAGTGACCATCTTGAATTTGTCTTTTCTGAGGAATTTGTTCAATTCTCGCAAGTCCAAGATGGGTCTCAGTCCTCCGTCTTTCTTTGGAATGAGAAAGTAAGGGGAGTACCAGCCCTTGTTCCTCTCCGCTACAGGTACCGGTTCTATGGCACCTTTCTCTAGCAGGTCCAAAATTTCCTGCAAGAGGAGCGGATCTGGAGCTTTCTGAGAGCTGATCCCCGGTGGATGACTCTGAGGTATACGCAGGAAAGGCAGGCAGTAACCTTGGGCAACTGTTTCCAATGCCCAAGCATCTGACGTGATAGCCTGCCATACTGCCAGATGTTGAGTCAACCTGCCTCCTACAGGTGTCCTGTGAGGGAAGTCCTCAGAGTGGTTTTGGGGCGGCTGATGCAGATGCCGATGGTAAAGAGGCACCTGCTGTTGCTGCGGCTTTTGAATATCTACCCCGTCCACCTCGGGTAGTTCTTTGTCCCCTTTGAGCCGGTCGTCCTCTACCTCTTCCGAATGCGGAGTAGAAGCGAAAGGACTTGCCCCTCGTAGAGGTTCCTGTGGGACGAAAGGGAGTCTGACGGATTGCAGCTCCTAGGGATTTTGCTGCTGCTTTTGAAGTTTGCAGTTTCTCTAAACTGTCATCCGCCTTTTTCCCGAACAAAGAAGAGCCATCGAATGGCATGTTCAAGAGCCTGGCTTGCACATCTGGGGCAAAACCAGACTTTCTCAACCAAGCGAATCTCCTGGTTGATGTACTTGCCGCCATTGCTCTGCTGATACTGTCAGCCGAATCAATGCCCGTCTGGAGGGATTCGCACATAGCGTCTTTACCGTCCTGTATAATATTCAGAAACGCATCCCTTTCTTCTCCCTCCGGGATGCAGTCAGCCACTGTAGAAGCACACTCCCAAAGTGTATGGCTGAACCTAGCAAGGGTGCAAGTAGCATTAACAGATTTTAACGCCATGCTACATGCTGAAAAGACTTTCTTTGCCATAGCATCATATTTTTTATCGTCCCTGTCCTGTGGGACAGTAGGATAAGCCGTCTTGACATCGGTAGAGGATGCTGCCTCTACCACCAGACTTTGAGGATGGGTGTTTAGACAAAAACCCCGCGTCTGTAGAAGATACCCTGTACTTTGTAGACAGTTTTTTATTTACTGCTGGTACGACATCTGGGGTTTCCCAGTTTGTCATGATCTTCCTCTGAAGAGCTTTATGAAAAGGCACCACAGGATCCTCCTGTGGGCCTTTGTCAAGAATATCCGTGAGGTCATCTTGTTGGAAAGATTGTGAAGGTGCAGACCACCCCATGAACTGTGATCCTGGCCATTAAGGCTCTATAGGGGGTTTCAGCATGCTCCCCCGGGTCTGGCCTAGCAAACTCCACCTCAGTGTCTAACCCACTTGCCTCATGTAAGGAATCATGAAAATCCTTTAACCTGCGTTCTTCAGAGGAAAATTCCTCTCTAATTGGGGTTACAGGTCCCTGCAACTCAAATGTGTCTTCCTGTTCAGACAATTCACCCTCTTCCAAAATTGAGGACATAGTTCTCAATTGTTCTGAACTCATAAAGGGAGTAAATCCCATTTCCAAGGCAGAGGGTGCCGAACTTGTCATTATCGGCCTCGAAAACGTCGATGGCTTCGAGCGTGGCGTCGAAAACAAAGGCGGAGGCCTCGAAGACCTCGACAGAATTGGAATTCTACTCGACAATCTCGAAGCCATCGACGTCGAGGACCTGGGGATAGTCACTGGGTGTGTCGTAACCGTGACTTTTCTTGGCGTCAACGCCGGTGTCGAAGCTGGCGTCGAGTCGACAGACCCGTGTGTCGAAGGTCCCTTCGACAACGGCGTCGAAGACATCGACCTCGGCGTCGACGGAACCTTCGAGGAAGGTTTGGAGGTCATCGTCCTACTCGAGGGTTCGAGACGCGCTCGAGAGGTTTCCTTCGCCGGGTACTGCGACTCGCGGCGTTTTTGACCTTTGGGTCTTTCGACCAGAGGATCGCTCTCGGCAGTCTTCGAGGGGGTCGAGGCCGCTTTTCTCGAAGACGCTCATCATATTTTTGCGGAATTCCTCCCATTTAGCCCGGGAACTATGTTTCGTGGGGCAAGGGATTCTTTTTGGCGAAACAGAGGAAGAGGAAGACGGAGAAGGGGATCTTCGACGTCTCCTCTTCGAGTGCTTCGATCTCGAGGAGTGATGAGACCCACTCCGAGACCTGGAGCGCGAATGGTGACGAGGAGACGAGTGTCTCGACTTCGTCGACGAAGAAGAAGCTTTAAAAGTCTTACCTTTCTCCAGCTTCCCCCTACGCTCCTTCAGGGCCTTAGCTGTCATGGACATACAGTCCTCGCATTCCGAACAATGGTGTTCAGCTCCCAAACACCACAGACAAACTCTGTGAGGGTCAGTCAGCGACATCTTTTTCCCACAATCTCGGCATTTTTTGAAGCGGATCGAGGAGTTGTCGGTTCCGACGAGGAAGCCATCGAGTACGGATCGAATGACTCGAGGTAAATAGGATTAATCTGACAAGAACTGAGCAACGGTATTCCGAGGCACTGAGTAAGCGCGGAAAAACGGAACTGAGCAACGGACGCTGCGCGCGGCCTTTATAGGCAGGATGACGTCGATACGGCGGCTGTCGAGGGACATCGACTCGGAGGATGTCGACGCACAGCGCCCCCTCTAGAGAAAAACATTTCCGAGGCCAGCAGAGCTGGAAGGAGATATCTAAGATGAGGATTACGTCGGAGGACACAATCCCTTCGAAGTGTATTTCAAGCTCATTGTGGAGGCGTTTTTATATTGCGCAGAACGAGTTACCAGGGAATATATTTGTGGCTATGTTTTAGCCTGAAGAATAGAATCTGTACTACAGCAAAAAAGTGTAACAAGAGTTTGAGGTGTGCGCTTTCACTTCTGCGTAATGTCATGATGAATTATTACTTATAAAGTGATTGTAAAAGAAACAAGTCAGACTTTGTTTACTTGTTATGTGTTCTGTTTCCTTGGTTTGAATATTGACCTACCTGGGTAGAGCAGGGTCATAACCAGGAGCTCTATATTTTTGTAATGGTTCCTGGGTTGGCATACAGACTGATGCAGAACAGGTTGTAAACTCATTTTACTGCAGCCAGACTTCATCACATGTGATAAAATACAGAGCAAAGCAGGTTACTGAGAGTTAGGTGCTTCTTTGGGGTGTTCGTATGAATGTCAGTATTCAGATTACCTGGTAAGTGTGTTCTGAGATACCACCAAAAGGGCACAATGTGGTATTGTAAATAAAATTCCACAGTAATATGACATTATGAGCTAGAGTGCACCAGGGTCCAGTTTTGACTTACTGTTTATGGTCCCGGTATAAGAATAATATCAGGCAGTCTTGTGTATTAAGGGCTCACGACTATACCACAAAATACCCCAACAAGCTCACCAAAAATACCACCAACAGAGCTCAATACCCTAATAACCAGATCTCACCGAGTACAGTTTACGTAATTTCATGTGCAGGGTGGCTAAGGCGTCAAGTGTTCGAGGTCATGTGTCACCTCATTTTTAACATGCTTTATGAGCTGCAATTCCTGGTTCGAGCCGGCAATACTTTCTTTATTTTTTGTTCTAAGAGCTCTGGCTACCAGACAAAATATATAATGTGACTTGGTTTGCGCTTCCTAAAAATGCTTTAAGTGTGTTGCCTCTGCTGTGTCTCTCTGCCTTTTCACTTTCTCAGTGGGCAGCCAAAGTGGAACAAAGGGTTGGTATTCCACACCTCCATGGTGACTAAAACACTGTTGGTGAGCTGGAGCGCCAAACCGGCAACACAGGCAGAAGATGAGATGGTGGTGCCAAAGGAGAAAACAGGGACCAGACAGTCAGCAGCCACCAAGTTTTCCTAGGTATGGCCAGGTGAGGAGGGAATCGCTGAATCAAACCAGTGGCATTTCTCAGAGGAAGGCAGAGGCTCATAACGGACAATCAGGAGGTGGCCCAGTGCATAATATTGTAACCGGAATCCAGTTCACAATAAAGGAAGTGCAATGGTGCCGATTGGCAGGAAGCTGAAGGAGAGGAGCGAGACATAGGGGGAGGGGTTTGCCCCACTTCCACCAGAGTCAACTACTAGACAAGACCTGCGCAGAAGTAGAAAGGAGGGGGAAAGGCTATGCAGTAGTGAACTGACCTGGGCAAGACCACAGCAATCAGGCCGAACCTGTGGAAATAACTCGAGTGCAAGAGAGTCTAGCAGAGATAAAAGGCAGTAGGCCACTGAGAGGCATCCATGCTGAAGGCCCAGGTGGGAATGAAAGTCAAGTGTGGAATTAACACTGCCCAATTAAGGGCCCAGGGAGAGAAGAGGTTGCTCAGCTTGTTAAGGAGGAAAAGGAAATGAAATCTATATCCTGACTGAACTACTGAAATACAGAGTGGCAAATCACCTCACCCAGGACAAGGAAAACATACTCATGGGGCTAGGCCACAGCCCCTAGCGGTGAAGCTTGTGCAGAGTTCGATTTAAAAGGAAGCCAAGGAGCTAAAGTAAGAAGGTGGATATACCTTAAGGGCAGGGCTGGGCTAAGAGCTAAAGGTGTAGCAGCATCAAGTCCCACCAGCGTTTCAAGAGCTGATGGAGGGGGGGGGCATAATGGAAGAGGGTAATTAAGGAGAAATGTCCAAATTGAGAGATACCTTGGACATATTAAAGGCAATCAAAGTCCTAGGTGAACCTATACAAAGTTCCATATCTGATCTTACAGACAGGGTAGATAAAGCAGAAGACAAAGTGAATGCTCTACAAAATAACCAGCTGTCAGACTTCATTGCAATGAGGTACAAAGCATGCCGGATGGACCTTGAGACACAGGAGGACTGAACCCAAATTAGATCAGAACCGGGAGCAGTGTTGCAATGTTAGAATTCTGGGTGTGCTGGATGAAGAGGGCGAAAGACAGGTGTAATGAAAAAGGTCAAAGATCTAGTTAACATGCTGTTCAAAGAGGGTACAGAGATTTTGCTGGGCTCTAAGGTGGTTTAATGTCATGACTACAGGGAGAAAACATACTCAAAAATGAAGAGTCTGAACACAACAGCTCCAATATCTGCATGTTCTATTAACTATCACAGCTCACTTGAAGCATGAGACTGCAGGCCCTTTCCCACTTAGCTGATGGAGTTGGGTGAACGATGCCACTAGGGCTACCCATTCGCATTGGTGTAGGAAGGACAAGGAATATCAAATAATCAACATGGAGGAGATGAGTAAGCCCTGGAGAATTTGAGAAGCAAGAGTGGACCAAACACAGACCACAGGACAAAACAAGGTGAAATAATTGGGTTGGCTGTGGAGTCACAACTGGAGAAAAAAGAATAAAAAATCATGCAAGTTTAGGATGATGTACTGACTGTCACCAGCAAAGATTTAAAGGAACAAAGTGCTATTTGTGATCTCCGTTGACCTGAGGACAAATGTTTTTGGGATAGGGTTATGTTGAGGGGCATGTTTGGCATTGGCTTATTCATTACAGCGTGCAGAGTAGACAAAGGGTGGAGGAGTTATTTTCCTCCTGAAAGTAATGATGGCGATCGGGTTGGACAGCATGTGGCAAAATTAACATAACAGGGGGTACAGTGGGAAGCTTGTGTTGTGCAGCCCAGTCTAAAAGTCCAAATTAGAGATTGGGGAGTAGGGTGGAAGTGGGCTATCTGGTGGCACAGATTGACATTGGTGTCTTGTTATAGTTGTGGGTTTAAAGGACAATGAGAAAGTTGAACCCGATTATCAGCAGGGGTTTGAATTTGGGTGGTAGAAGTTTCATAGCAAGGGTTTGGAGGTGTTGCGGCCAGTGTTGCAGAAGTGTTTACATGCATTCTGTTATAAAAGCCTTACATAGAAGCCTGCAAATAGGGGACCCTTTCTTCCAAGGTATTACATGAATAGTAAAGATCATGGCCTTACAACAGGTGCATTAAATATGAAGGGCCTGAAGAGAACTCACCCTATAACAGATCTTTGTTGACCCTGGAAATTAGCAGACAGGTTATCCACCTTTTCTATGTACAGTAGACCAAATTGAGAGTGGGAAGAACAATGATTATGAAAGGAAGATGGTTATTCTTACTGGGCTTCAGGGGCAGCCAAGCAAGGCAGATTTCCGGATCAACAAAACAAACATGATTCACGGTTTGAGTTATTAGGAAGCAGCTACAGGGGAGGCTTTTTTTTCCAAGGTTCTAAAAGGAAATAATGGTGCCTTTGGTGTCAGTACATGGCCCTAATGGGAGACTAGGAGAGATTTGTGAGGAAACCATAGGAATCCTCTTGAGCTGGGCAAAGGGACTTATGGTGTTGAGAGGTGATTTTAATCTTGTGTCCAACTTGCAGCTAGAAGAGTGCTGCATGAAAAAGGAGGTAGCAGTAGACTGAGGGGTGCAGTTTTAAAAAATAACTACTTTCTGGTGGCTGTGTGGAGAATCACAAACCTGATGCGAAAGACTTATTTTGCCACATACAAACGGAACACTTGTTGGTCAAAGGAGGGCGCGATTACCTTTTGGTAGCAAATTCATTCAATATGCTAAGCGGATCATGAAATGCTAATTAATGTAGACCTAAATGAGATAACTGGGGTAGATTCACAGTGGCAGTGCAACAATTAGCCGAGAGGAATGGCAATCTGGAAAGGCTGTAAAAGCGGTGAATTGTTTTTATAAACTAATAAAATGATGTGGGTAAGTCCACCTCAGAAGGGGTGGCATGCCAACTAGGTTCCCACCTTTTATAAACGCATGTCAAAAGGCTTGTACACACTTGTGCCCTGCTGGATCCGTAACCTGATCTGCAGCACCTGCTCTCCAGTGGCACAGAGCACGCTCAGGAGTCACAGGTGCTCTCTTGACATCTAGAGTGATGGCAAAGTCTCTGCAGCGCAGGGGTTGCATTTAGAATAGGCCCCCCCGTTCGCAAACTACATAAGTTACTAAAAACAGGGGGGGATCTGGGAATCTCTACCAGCACAAACACAGCCTAATGACCTGTTCTTAGGTGAATAACCCCTGGGAGAGACTCTACCAAGTCTTTAGCTCATTGTCCCTTTCACAGAGAAGAAATGTCCCTGCATATCAGTCTTTGTCCTGCCCAGGGGTCACTAGGCTGTGTTTATGCTCGTAGAGAGATTCCCAGATCTCCCCCACTCTTGTTTTACATAAGTTAATATCCTGGTGGCAGTAGCAACCTCTAAATATAAGCCATACCAAAGTTAAGGTATGATGGCTACCATCCCTCATACTTATTACAGCCACGTCTATTTGATACCACATGAGTCAGCACTGTGGGTCCAGTTTAGCTGTGGAAGGGTCATGTGTGTTCTGATCAGACAACCCGGCTCTGCCCGCGACCAGGTAGGAGACTGGATAGCTATGCCTCTCCCTTTGATTCTTTGTGGAGTGGGGTTAACACCTCCAGTTGGCAAACCTCCCAGCAGGTGCTGGTCTGGGCAAGAGGAATCAACGGACACACCTATCCCAAAGGTATTAGCTGCACACCAAGGTGCTACATGTCAAAAGGACATTTGATGCTATTGACAAGGGAAGGAGGTGGGTTAGTCTAGGCCAAGGGAGCTCTGACCAGCTGGAGGAAGATTCCACCATCTTGTTTTCCCTCCATAACTTTTTTTCTGTCTCCTCCACTTCCTTTAACACAAAGAACTTTGTATAGGATGTCAAAAGTCAAAATGTCATGGGGGATAGTTAGGCTTTTCAGTCAACTAAACAAAGTCCGTTTTGATCCTCTACAGGGGCAAGTGAACAAGGCTGTAGAGGATCAAGCAACTTCCCTTTAATGCTTCAAACTGAAACCATAGACAAAATCATATTTACCAAAGCGAATTTCCTTCCCATATGGAGGGTAATACAGAAAGCTTTTAACTGGTCTTTGACCGCCATTAACACAAATATGACAAATGTGTTGCCTAGGGTTTATTTCAGATGCTGCCCATTAGCGTCTCAGCCATTTTTCTCAGAGGTTAAAAGACCCCTTATGCGATGTTATGGGCCAATAAAAAACCTGGTGTTGCACATAGCATTCTGATCCTCCCTAAACAGAAAGGTGTGGAGTTTAACTTGGAGCAATAGTAAAGAGCTGACAAACTTTGAATCATGCTTCACCATTTAAGTGAAAGGCGAAAAACGATGGGTGGCCTTGGAAAATCCAGTTTTGCTGCTGATTACGGCGGGGGGCTGGTTGTGGGTTCCAATGAATAGTTTTCGACTAGCAAAAGGGAACACTCAGTACTTGCTGTATTACTGTATTTGTGGAGGAAGCAGAAAAGTACCAGATTACTTTTAACATGGGCTCCGCCTCATTTCTGTGGTCCCTACCAAATAGAATAAACGGATAAAACATTACGGTTCCATGCTTAGTAGGATGTACAGGTAGATTGGGCAGGCTAGCTGTGGAAGGGAGATGGGTTGATTATACTTCCCCAGTTGGCGGCAAAGTTAAGATGAGTATAGTTTTTTCAATATTTAGAGTTAATGGGGGTGCTCTCGGCACCAACATTTATTGAAGATGTTGGGAAAGGGCTCACTATTGTTTTGATCGGAGCAAGGACATTAAAAAAAGGAATTTAAATCCAATCTATACAAAATGTTCATCCTATAGGAGTTCGATCGAACTCACAGGGCATGGACTCAAATGGGAGGAGATTTGGGGAGGCCTGTTCAGATGCCTTTTGGAAATTGATGTGTCCCAGCCCTAATATATATGTTTAATTATGTAAGAAATGATAAAGGGGAGAGAGGGTAACCCCCCCCTTAAAGGTTGACATGTTCTAATGTTTGATGTCGGGATGGTTCATTGTAAAGCCAAACAGATTACATTTTTGCACAGGGGAATTTGAAGGTCTCTGGGGGTGGAGGGAGAGGAATGCTTTTGTTCTATTTGATAATGTTGGGTTAGTAGTTTTATTCTTGTTCGAAGAGCACACGTTAAACAGGGTAGACACTTGATAACCTCTTAATCTCTGCAGTCAAAACAATTTAAAATTACTGTAAACCAATTAATCAACTATGTGAAAGTAATATTGCTAAAAAAATATTCTTAAAAGGTGCAATTATATAGATGTAAATAGATCAATTAGAGGGTCAAGTTAAAATGAAATTATGTTCCTATTAACTAAGAATTATTCCATCTTCCAAAACAGCCTAGCAACCAGTGAAAATGCTTACCTGAGCAACTGGTTTGGTGGCAGAAAGATCTGTTTCAGTTATCAAGTCTATGTCATCATCTGCAACCAATGCTTCATTTGAGTCTTTTATTGTCCCAAGGCAAATCTGAAAAATATATGCAATGTAAATTCTCCATGCGTTTTGAAGCATTAAAAGCACCTGTACAATGCACATTTAACACCATGTAGAGTGCAATATAGAATAGCAGTCCAATTTCTGATACCACAATACTCTAATAGGGACTACCCTGCTTGGTAACTATGACCTTACATTAAATGGTGACCACTCAATGCTGTGGCAAAATGATTTAGAGTAACCAATTATACTTCCTATACCTGTGCCCCTGTGTACCACCTACCTTGCAGACATCGCTCACTTGTGAGCAAGAGCTTATTCCTTCCCCTTGTGACCATTTGCATCCTTACAGGACCGAAGTTTGTGTGTTTAGAGGAACAATGCGTACTTGTTGGAACATAAGCAGATTGATGCAAAACCTCTTGCTCATGCAAGCATATCTTACGTAGTATATGCCTGGGGCAAAATTAGCTATACTCGCATAGGTATATACATGTCCTGCACATGTGTAGCTGTTTTCTAGGCATTTATCAACATAAATGTAAACAAAATGCTAACATCAGCAAAATAATTGATAAAATGGTTAATGCCAGTACAAATATCATGAAAGAATAAATACCAAATATACCTGCTTTTATGCCAAAGGACATACAACTCCCATAATGAACACTGCTGCAGCAATTCAACAAAGCATTTCATCTACTGGTTTCTCCCTTGTCTGTTAACCTCCCTATAGGTACTTTCTCCAGCTTCTGTTGTGTAGGTTTGTTTGCTCGCTTCTCAGACAGCCTTCTAGCCCTATTTATATAGGAGCAACTTTGGGCTTGCTAAATATTGCTAAGTCTTATAAAACCCAACCACTATAAAAAAAGATGCTGCTCGTCTTATTCCCAGGCAAGAACCCCCATTTTGATACCAGCAGTGAAAACTTTCTTGTATGCTGGTTTGACGGACTGTAGTGGTAAATAAATCTGTAAAGGAAGACTCACGCAACCCCCGTGTAAAAGAACTCAGTATGTTAGAGTACCCCTGATATTTACTGAATGGCTGAATATTAGTGTGTCTGTACTACAAAACAACCATGCAACAGCTATATATTTATCTAGTGCTTTGAAATATTTGAGCACATTCATGAAAAACACTGAAATCTATATTTATGGTCCAAAACCTTTCAAAATCTAGGAGCAAGCAATTTGATATTTAACTCATACCAGCAGCAGAATCTGCAGAAGTGACTGCGAGCCGGCAGCGGGATAGCAACAAGGCTAGACTCTTTACATCTTAACTGCCTTTAGTATCAAGGTGCGAGAGGAGCAGGGACACACTAGGTTCCATGCAGCCTTACATGAACCACCTTGCCCTTGGTAGATGGGGCTGAGAAGCCAGCTTGTTGCACTGGACAAGAGATTAAGGAATTATGCCGTCCTTCAGTGCCCACTCTACAAGAGTACCTGGATACAGAACCTGTGATCAGACGGTCATTTGATGACAAAACAATTATGTAAACATTTGGCAAATGTTTGGAGCATACAGGTATTTCATACCATTACCCGGAATACTGTTAATTCGAGTATTCATTGGCAACATTTGGCTTGAGTTGCCAGTAGCTGGACACTACATTGGCGGGAACAAAATGCCATGTAGTGGCAACACCTGGCAAATGGAATACTTTGGAATACGATGGCTCAATATTTAGTTTTGGAACAGAATACTTGAATATTATTATATATATCTAGCATATAGTGAGAATTACTGGCAAAGTAGAGAGTTACTGGACATTGGATCAAAAAACTTTGAAGAGGTAGCAACTGGTAGCAAACGTGGTCCACACAAAAGGCACAACTTTAAGACAAGTCAAAGCTTTTCTAGCTCTATGCAAAGCCTGCCCAGTGCAACTGACCAACTACACCATCTCAGGCAGCTGGTTTAACAAGTATAGACAATCCCAGTAGTTTATACTTTGCTTTAGGATTGCATTCAATAGTCAAGAACCCACAATTCTAAAAAGGTACTGACAAAGGACGAGGCACACACCACCATTTACTGCGATCTAGCTTCGACGAGCTAGCTCCGACAGAGAATAAGAGCAAGAAAAGCATTGCTTCACTCTTGCCAGACTTGCTAGCGATTCAACTCCCAGGAAGAGTGAGCAACACATCACACTTTTCCTGCACACAGGCACTTGGATGAGCTAGCTGGAAAGACATGGTCAATTATCTCCTGGGAACCCTCGTCCAGCCTTGCTGCTCTTCACAATTTTACCAGGGAAGAATGCATGGCATGGGATGTGTGGAGACTCTGGAGTGGTTCAACCTTGCAAGTGAAGTTTCACACCTGCCTCCCAAACTCATTTCCTTGGACACTGCAGCCAGAAAGGCAACAGCATATAAGTGCCAGAAAAAGGGACTATAAGGATACTGTAACCCTCGCTTGTATTCAGTGGAAGAGGGCCATGACAACTCCTTAATTGTTACGGTTTACAAGGATATATATTTTCCCCACACAAAATTGCACAATTGTGTCAGAACATAATGCGAACGTGAAAACAGGTGTTCAATGATGGAGACATAATTGACATTAAATAAGTGCTAAACATATCCTTTTTTACAGTGCCACTGTGCACCCTGTTTTTAGACTTAACATGTTTCAGTCCCTTCGTCCGTATGGGATCTTCACGGGTACAGGTGTTAGGGTGTGGTCAGGATGATAGGCCAGAGTAGACCTGTGTATTTTTGTGTCAATGGGAGGCTACATGCTACCTCGGGGAAAACCATACATGTTTATCTGGGAGAGAGTGCCGTGGAGAATCTGATCCTCAACCCCCCATAAGACCTCCCCCTCACTCCACCCTCCTCCCCGCCCCCAAGAATCTGGTCTGAGACCCTTCCCATGTGGCCAGGGAAAGCAGGCACTCTGATCCCATTGCAACCCTTGGGGTGGTGGTGCCTGCAGCAGGATCACATGGTGGTGGTGGGGCAATCAGACCAGGAAGAAGGAACAAGTTACTTACCTGTAACTGTTGTTCTCCAGCATGGGTCTGGCATGGATTCACATGCTCATGAATATTCCCCGTCGTCAGGCTGGGAATCCTCGGTAAAGAAAAAACCAGTATCAGTTTCGTTTCTGATCTGTCTTTCGTAGTAATAACCAATCACTGGTCTCTGCGTCATACTGACCACAGCCAATGACTGCCCTCTACCTAAGCACCTCCTCCGGCAGCCATCTTCAGATTTGGAAGCACGTGAAGTGGCAGTATGACCAAGTGAAGAGCCGCAGAGGGGTAGGCGGGAGGGTTCGCATGTGAATCCATGCCAGACCCATGCTGGAGAACAACAGTTACAGGTAAGTAACTTGTTCCTTCTCCAGCATGGGGTCTGGCATGGATTCACATGCTCATGAATAAAGAATACATAGCAGTACACACATGCACAACCACGGGAGGTGGCAAAGGCTCAACATTAAGCATCACATTACTCAACATTAAGCATCTTACCTCCTCACCAGGCTCACCTCAGGCGAACAGGTTGCGCAGCACTGCTTGGCCGACCCTGGACTCCTCCCTGGAATCCAGGTCGACGCAGTAGAATTTCGTGAAGGTGTGCGTCGACCTCCACGTAGCAGCCCTGCATATGTCCAGCAGGGGCACACCAGATAGGAATGCCGTGGTAGCTGCGATCGCTCTGGTGGAATGGGCTCTCGGACGGCCAGGCAGCGGTCGGTTTGCCAACCGGTGACAGTACATGATACAGCCGGAGAGCCATCTGGAGATGGAAGCCTTCGAGAGAGCCTTCCCCCGATTGACAGGTCCAAAGTTCACAAAGAGTTGTGACGTCTTCCGAAAACCCTTCGTGCGGTCCACGTAGAACTTCAGCGCTCTAGCTACATCCAGCGAGTGCAAAGTCCTCTCAGCCGGCGACGAAGGCGACGGGAAAAACACAGGTAACACCAAGGGTTCGTTGAGATGGAAGTCCGACGGTACCTTGGGCATGAAGGAGGGGTGCGTCCTGAGCACTACCCTCGTGTCGTGGAAAGTCAAGTACGGGGCCTTGCAGGAAAGGGCCTGGATCTCTCCCACTCGTCGTGCGGAGGTGATGGCCACAAGAAAAGCTGTTTTCCACGATAGAAACTTCAACGGGGCCGAGTGCAGAGGCTCGAACGGAGGTCCCATGAGCTTGGTCAGCACCACGTTGAGTTCCCACGCCGGGGCCGGAGCCTTCACCGGCGGGAACGATCTGAACAGTCCCTTCATGAACTCTTTCACCAGACGATGAGACCACAAGGACGTCCGCCCCGTGGTTCTGGTGTATCGGGAGATCGCAGCAAGATGAATCTTGATGGACGCGTGTGCCAAACCAGCTTTGGTCAGCGTCAGCAGGTACGGCAGTACTTGGGGAGCCGTAATCCGTAGAGGGTTAATCTTCTGTGCGTGGCACCAGACAGAGAACCTCTTCCATTTGTGTCCGTAGCATTTAAGAGTCGAGGACGCCCTGGCCTTTGCAAGAACCTCTCTGCAATCGGCCGGTATGTCGTATCCTCCAAACTCTAGCGCTGCAGGAGCCAGGCCTGCAAGTTCAGCGACTTCGGGTCGTGGTGGAGGATGGCGCCTCCTTCCCTGGAGAGTAGATCCGCGTCCGCCGGCAGCTTGATCGGCGGGGACGCTGACAAGTCCAGAAGGTCCGGGAACCATATCTGCCTCGGCCACGCAGGTGCGACGAGGATCATCCTGCACCGTGACCTCTTGAGCTGGTTGACGAGCCGGATTAGCAGAGGCAAGGGAGGGAACGCGTAGAGGAACAGGCCCTCCCAGGGGAACGAGAAAGCATCGCCCATGCTCCTCGTCTGGGGAAACCTGCTGGCGAACCTCCGGCACTTGGTGTTCGTCGCCGTCGCAAAAAGGTCGATCTGGGGTGTGCCCCACCGTCGGAAGAGGCGATCCACCAGATCCTGCCGTAGTTCCCACTCGTGGCACGAGCGCAGCTCCCTGCTGAGTGAGTCGGCGATGGTGTTTTTTATCCCTGCCAGATGAAACGGCACCAGAAAAATCCCTTGGGCGACGGCCCAATGCCACAGATCCTGCGCCTCCTTGGACAGCGCTGGGGACCTGGTTCCGCCCTGTTTCCTGATGTAAAACATGGTGGTGGTGTTGTCGGTGAAGATCCTCACCACCTTGCCCTCGAGGGACGGAAGGAAGGACCTGAGGGCCCAAAACACTGCACGGAGCTCCAGGACGTTGATATGCAGGGACTTCTCCGTCGGGAGCCAGAGTCCCCTCGCGTGCAGATTTTCGGTGTGCGCTCCCCACCCTTCCAGGGAGGCATCCGTGGTCACAGTCTCCTGGTGGGCTGGGGTCTGGAAGTCCATGCCCGCCGTCAGATGCGCGCGGGTGCCCCACCACCGTATCGCTCGTCGGAAACTCTCGTCGAGCATGATCCTTTCCTCGAAGCTGCCCGTCGTCTGGATCCAGCGCGCATCCAGGAATTCTTGCAACGGGCGCATCCGGAGCCTGCACATGGGAATGAGGTAGATGCAGGAAGACATCATCCCGAGGAGGGACTTGATGGATCTCACTTTGGCCGCGTCGGCCACCAACATCCGTTGCACCTTGCCCAAGATGGTCCTGGTCCTCTCCTCCGACGGGGAGGCCAGAAGGGACACTGTGTCGAGCCTCGCTCCCAGAAACAGTGCGACTTGCGCGGGCACCAGGTGGGATTTGGCGTAGTTCACGGAGAATCCCAGGTCCGTGAGGAGTTGGACGGTCCTTGCCGTGTGGACCACGGCGAGCTCCTTCGTCTTGGCGCGGATGAGCCAGTCGTCCAGGTAGGGGTAGACGTGAATCCCCTCGCGGCGCAGCTGCGCCGCCACCGGTGCGAGGCACTTGGTGAATACCCTGGGTGCCGACCGTAGTCCGAAGGGAAGGGCTTTGTGGAATTTTCGGTGCCCCTTTAGGATGGGAATGTGGAAGTAGGCATCCTCCAAATCCAACGACGATAGGAAGTCTCCTTCCTCCAGTTGACCCAGGACGTGCTGGAGGGTGACCATCCGAAACTTCTGTGCCTTGATGAACTTGTTCAGCCGTCGCAGGTCTAGGATGGGGCGCCATCCTCCCGTCTTCTTCTTCACGAGGAAGTATCGCGAGTAGACTCCGGAGCCCCGAAGCCTCTTTGGGACGAGTTCGATGGCGCCCTTTCTGAGCATCGCCTTTACCTCCCGGAGAAGTTGAGGGACGTGAAGTTCTTTCCTGGCCACGGGGGGGACGCGCGGGCACCTTCTTTGAAACTCGAGCGCGTGGCCCCGGGCCAGGGCGTCCAGCACCCAACGGTCGGTGGAGATGGACTCCCACACGCTGACGAAGCCCACCAGCCGGCCTCCCACCGGGGTGCTTCGGTGGGGGCCCGACCCTACGGCCGGTTCAATCCTGCTTGGACGCGGCCTTGCCGCCTTGACCTCCTTGGCGACGAAGGCGGGGTCCGCTAGACTTGCCTCGTCCTCTGTAGGCCTCTTGCGACGACGAGCGGGCCGCTTGACGGTAGGAAGCGAAACCGCCGCCGGAACCTTTGGAGGCGCCCTTGCCTCCGCCGCTCCGAAAGGGCGTCCGTCGCTGCTGCAGGACTCCAAGGGCCCGGGCCGTCTCAGTATCCGCCTTGATGGCCTGAAGGGAATCGTCCACCGTCTTCCCAAACGGGTTGTTCCCGTCGAAGGGCATGTCCAGGACTCTGGTCTAGACGTCCTGCCGAAAGTCCGTAGCTTTGAGCCATCCACGACGTCGAAGGCAAACGCCGTTGCCCAGCTGGCGGAACCCAGTGTCGGCGATGTCCGTCGCCACGGTGATGGCGTGGTCCGACGCCACTTCACCTTCCTGTAGGATCTCAAGGGCCTCCGCCCTCTTGTCGTCCGGCAGAAAATCCAGCAGGGGAGCTATCTTGTACCAGAGCTCCCTGTCGTAGCGGGCCACGATAGCCAAGGCGTTGGCCGCTTTAATCGTCGTCGCTGCCGACGAGATGACTCTACGTCCCATAGCATCCAATTTCTTTCCCTCGCCGTCCGGCGGGGAAGTCGATGTGGAGGCCGCACCCCCCCCCCGCTTTCTTCCTGGCTGCCGCGGAGACGACGGAGTCCGGGGTAGGCTGCGCCCGGAGGCATAGGGGGGCCGTGTCCGGGACCCGGTACTTTTTCTCGTACCGGTCTCTTCTAGCTGGCGTCGTGGAAGGGTTCTTGAGGAGGGACAGGCCCTCATCCCAAATGTCGTCCAACAGAGGCACTGCGAGGACCGTCTTCCTCTTGGCCTCGCGCCGCTGATAAAGGAAGCCTTCCTTTTTCTTCTCCTCAGGGCAGAGTTGGAAAAGCTCGGAAGCCCTGGAGATCATGGAGTGGAAAGATCCGATCTCGTCGGGCGGAGAAGCCCTGGTGGGAGGCGACGACGGAAAATCCTCGTCGTATGCCTCGTCGTCCGTACCCGTCGCTGCCGTGTCAGTCCCCGTATCATCCCCTCGGGTGGACGGGGAGGAGGGCTGGACGGGGCGCGACGGTTGAAAAGGAGGTGGTGGATGGATCCTTCTTTTCTTGGTAGGGGGAACACCAGAAGGTCCCGGTTCTGGATCCCCCGACGGGAGAGGTTCCTCCGTCGGTAACGGTAGCCTCGTCCTTATCTCGGTGCATAAGGACTGTATGGCCAACAAAATGGCCGCCGAGTTGTCTTGCGGCGCTGGCAGAGGGGAATCCGACGGGCGAGCAGGGGCCCCGTCGGTATCCTCGACGATGTCGTCGTCGTCACCTGCGTCGGGGCCCATTCCGACGGGCTGGCCTTGTTCCACGCCTAGGCCGTGGCTTAAGACCTCGATCAGCTCCTCTTCTGAGGTTGAGGCCGAATCTACGACGACGCCCTGCCCCCCCTTCTTCTTCCCCACGGAGGGTTTCACGGGGGTCCTATCGATGGGCACAAAAGAAGACTCCCTCCGAGGAGGCAGGGAGATTCTGGGCCCTGAGGTCGCCACCACTGGTGCAGCCTCCACAGGCTGAGCCAGGGCCGCCGCGACCGTTTCGATAGAGGGCTTGGTCGGTTGGATCAAGGCCTTCACCACCTTAGGTGCGCTCACCGCCTTATCCTTGAGGGAGGGGGCACTGCCACGCTCCTCCTCTGCCTTAGAGCTCGACTGGGGCCTTTCCAGGAGCTTCGCCGGGTGCTCGGCCTTCCTCTTACCCGACCCAGAGCGTTGGCTCGTGGTTGATGGTGCCGGGGAGGGTGCGCCCTGCCTGGCGCCCGTAGAGCCCGACCGTTCGGCGCTCCCGGTGCCAGCGGACTCGCGGTGCTTGGCCTTATGTTGGGCCCCCATCGCCGGGGCGCCCTCAAAGGTCTTAGAAGACCGCTCGGATTTCTTCTTCTTCTCGCCAGACGGGCTCTTACCCTCCAGCCAGTTGGCGAGACGTTGATGACGGTCCTTCATGGTCCGTTCCGACATGTTGCCGCAAAACGCACAGTCCTTCTCCACGTGCGTTTTGTCCTCATGAAGGCAGTAAAGGCAGAAGAGTGTTCGTCCTCCTTAAAGACGTTCTGCAGCTGGCATCCAGGGCAGACCCTGAACAGCTTTCCGGGCGTCGAGCTTCCCTTCTCCTGGGCCATCTCCGAGACCGGGCCTGAGAAGCTTCTGGAGTCCTCCGAAGTGTAGCTCGACGAAATCTTCACCCTTGAGGGGCACAGACGAATCCGACACGGGTCCCCGTTGATCGGATGTAGGATCGGCGGAGCTTGAGGCTCTTTTGACCGAAGAATCGAAGTTTTTGTGAAAAAGCGCGAAAAAATAGCACTAACGCTCGAGAGCAATAGCACGAGGATCCCAACACATGAACGTGCGGTAAAAATCTGAAGATGGCTGCCGGAGGAGGTGCTTAGGTAGAGGGCAGTCATTGGCTGTGGTCAGTATGACGCAGAGACCAGTGATTGGTTATTACTACGAAAGACAGATCAGAAACGAAACTGATACTGGTTTTTTCTTTACCGAGGATTCCCAGCCTGACGACGGGGAATATTCATGAGCATG
The DNA here is from genome assembly GCF_040938575.1 of Ambystoma mexicanum. Lineage (NCBI taxonomy): Eukaryota > Metazoa > Chordata > Amphibia > Caudata > Ambystomatidae > Ambystoma > Ambystoma mexicanum. Next base: position 408,856,904 of record NC_090936.1, read on the forward strand.
TGAAACCATGCCAGACCCCATGCTGGAGAATGGGAGGAACCCATTTTTAACTTTACCTGTAATCCTACCCTTTTTATGGCCTTTTGCCATATTAGGGAGAATTCTCATAAATGGTCGATTTCCCTTACCTAAAGAGTCCCCCAGCAGCTTTGCTGGATTTCTAGGATTTATTTCTTTTACCTGGTAAGAGTGTGAGCCTTTTTTCCACTCTTAAATGTGTTTTGCTGTGTGTATTTGCACTGTTTGTGTGATCTTGGGCACTGGAGCCTCACCCACTCCATGTGCACCACTTTGTGTGTGTTACACAGCACCTTCAGTGCAGTGACACAGGGTTGTCTTTAAGACTTCCCACTGATTAAATTTTTCTGGGGCCGACTCTTGTCCCCCAGAAACATGTAAAATTGCCATTAACTTTATATAGTCACTTTTAACTGCAGACCCAGTACACCCCATCTTACATGGAGTACTGGGAAGGGTCAATTCTTATCCCTTTTTGTCTGTGCCTCTTGGAGCCTTGTTTTGCTCCCTTAACACCAAGACTTAGCTGGTGGCAGTGGTAACTACCCTTACTTTCCTACCGTGATTATATTATATAAACGTGGTATTGTTTTAGGCTATTATATTAGCCTGAAACATAAACCCGCTTGACCAAATACATTTTATTTTGGCTCCGGTTTATTCGTCATTTCTTTTTGTTAAAGTCTTTCTCGAGTTTTACTCTGCGTGCCAAAATGGGGAGGATTCCTTTGTTCGCTGTCTTTTCGCAGGCTTCTGCACAGAAGCCCTCCTTAAGGCGCCGGATAGTCTAGAGGGGCAGGATGTGAGGGAGGGATTTTCCGACCCCTGCCATGAGTTGCCTTAGCAACCCAAGTCGCACTCTTGTCTGATTGGCTAAGGGGACTGGCCTTGCCTGGCCAGCCACCCTGCTGTGTGATTGACAGCCAGGCTGTATGAACGGGGGAAAACTGCATAAAATGCAGGTCTCTGGGACTGGAAGAGCAGAGTCGCCACTGGAAAGAAAGAAACAAAGGAATTGGAAGAAGAGGACCCCTACCACGACTAAACCTCCCGGTGAAGCCCTGCAGCAGGTCCAAATCCGACAACAGAGAAGATCCTCCAGGAAACTTCTTCCCTTTAGCTGGTGGGACCAACCAGTTTCTGCAAGCCAGGACCCCTCCTCTGGTTGAATTCGCTGTACACCGCTACAGTGGGCCTGATAGCCAGGAAGGTCGGACCCTGCTTGGGTTTTAAGGAGCGCACCTTTTATTCGTTGATTTGCTCCGCTGCTGGTTTCTTCGCTGGGTGGCGCAGGACCCTCCAGTCTTCCTACTTTGTATCAGTCCAACAGTAGCTTCAAGAACCGTGAGCCTGTAGGAACCACCAGGAACGTCAGCCTCAGCTACAGCTCCCTTTCCCTCTCCGTTTTAAGGTACTGTGCAAATCCGGTTGTCCGTTTCATTCAGCCGCGGTGAAAGTGTTTGAAATCTTTCTCCAATCCGAGGGCTTGTCCTTCTCTTCTCTTTGAGCTAACTTTTCTACCAACCAACCTCGTCCGGAATCTGTGCCATGAACTTTACTGCACACTACATTGAACCTATTATCTTGAGCAAAAGACTTTTGAACCATTGACTTTGGCCCAAAGCCTTTTCTATCTGATTTTAACCTTGTAGTCTCTCTTGCTCTACTGCCCCGATTACTTACCTGTTGGTGTTGCCTAATTTCTAATAACTTTGTCTTTCCCTCCCTTTTAAATTGCTGGAGTGCCATTTTGCTCCCACTTCACATGTGCGCTTAACTGGAATTTAAGGGGAGTGGTGTATTGGTGATTGTGATTTTTGACTTGCATAGACTAGGTGAAATGTTAAACAACTGTTGAGTAAATAAATATATATGCTTTACTTAGAAACCTTGAGTCAGTGTTTGCCTGAACCATAGTAATTGTTGTCCCTTTGTGTAACTCCTTGTACTGCTCACTTACTCTTGAGATAAGTCTAGCTGCTCCGCTACTGCTACCACTATAACTGTGTTGTACAGGCTTGTACCAAAGGTGAAATTGTACTGTCACTTGTAGTCTTAATTGTGTGTAGTGTTCCCAAAGGGTACTGCATATAATTCTGCCTATCGTGCCATTCTAAAGAAGTGGAGAAATGTATGTTTCCCAAATTAAACTGCAAGTCACAGAATCCCTCAGGGACTGTGAAGAGGGCTGAAGAGACATGCAGGAGTCCATGTCAGGCAGGCCAGCCCAATGGCTCTTGCCTACGTCAGGCAATTAGTCCTAAGGGCATATAGCTGAAACCAATTAGCCCACCTTAGGGGCATAAAAGGCTGCAGTAGGGAGGAGCAGTAGAAAGAAACTGGAGCAGGAGCTGGAAGGTCAGCAGTAGCAGAACAAGCAGAGCACAAAGCTGACATTTCACAAGCATGTGTGACCACAGAAGGGACGCTGCAGCAGACAAGTTACTTACCAACTGTAACGTTCTTTCGATTGGATGTTCCTCCCACATATTCCTCATCTTAGATATATCCTTACCTTCAGCTTTGCATCTTCGGAAACATTTTTCTCTCTCCACCAGGGGGCGTGCCACTCAAACTGCAGCGTTGATGTCCCTCGGCGGCACCCATCGAGCGCCGACGTCATCCACTGCATAAATGCGTCGACCACGTCCTTTGCCCTCAGTTCTGTTTTTTCGTATATTGTAGCCAATGGATTGAGTTAATGGCGTGCCTCTTTGAACCAAGCCTTAAAGGAATTTTGAGTGTAAACCACGTAAACTGTACTGTGGGGTAGACTGGGAGGGTCGATGAGGAATACGTGGGAGGAACATCCAATCGGAAGAACGTGACAGTTGGTAAGTAACTTGTTCTTCAAATGGATTGTGTCTTCCCATGTATTCCTCATCCTAGATAGACTCCCAAAGCAGTTTTGTATTGGAGGTGTGAGTATTAGTCATGTACAGAATGAAGTACTGATTTAGCAATAAGACCTCCTTGTGAAGAAGTCAAATCTAGAGCATAGCGTTTTATAAAAGTGTGCAAGGATGACCATGTGGCTGCTGCACAATTATCTTACACTGGGACACCCCTTTGAAGTGCTTTTGAAGTCGCCATGCCCCTGGTTGAATGAGCCCTCAGCCCATCTGGAGGATCTTTACCAGCCAATCTATAACATTGTTATAGCCAAAAATATCAATTTAGATAATGTTTGCTTAGTCACTGCCAGTCCCAATTTACAGCCAGTGTATCCCACAAAGAGTTGGTCACACTGAGGTAATCTTGCCAATCTTACTTGCGTGATGAGGAGGGTAAAAAGCAGGCAGTGTTATTTTTTGTGACAGGTGAAAATCTGAGACAATTTTTGACAAAAAAGAGGGTTTAACCCTAAGGACAATTTTATCTACTCACTTACCCTGCGGGCTGATTTAATTGCCACAAGAAGTATTGCTTTTAAAGTAACGAGCCTTAATGGACAAGAATGTAAAGGCTCAAATGGCATGCATGTGAGGAACTTTAATACTAAGTGTAAGTCCCACACAGGTACTTGTAAAGGTATTGGAGGAAAATTATTATTTAGACCTTTTAAGAATTGTTTTATCAAAAAGGTATCTTGAAGTAAGATTCTTCCTCTGAGGAGCACTTGAAAATAGATAGCGCTGCTAAATAACTCTTTATCGTGCCAACCTGGAGCCCCAGATTAGCCAAGTATAACAGAAAAGACAATATTGTGGGAATATTACACTCAAACCGAGCCATATTCTTATCTCTGCACCAGTTACTGAACTTGTTCCAACGACACTGGTACAGAGATTTAGTTGCTGGCCTTCTGGCCGAAAACAAGATCTCAATGACGTAATCCCGAAAGGTCCCAATCCTTGAATCTCAGCCTCTCCGAAGCCATGCGTGAAGGTTGAGTGTCTGGATCTCTGGATGGAGAATGTGACCTTCTCGCGAGACAAGATCCTCTCTTTTGGAAGACATATTGGAGGGCAGATGGACATGTCCAGAAGGTCTGGGTAACACGTTCTCCTTGCCCAATCCGGGGCGATTAGGATCATGGTTTTCCTGAACTTTCTCAACCTCCTGATTACTTGAGGATCACAGGTACTGGAGGAAACACATACAGAGAGTGGAAATTCCTAGCCCACTACAAACGCTTCTCCTAGAGCTCCTCGGAGGAAATTCCCTTGAGCAGTACAGTTCACACTTCCTTTTCACACTGGTCACGAATAGATCCACTTGCGGGGTTCCCCAAAGGGCGTAGATCTCTTGAAGGACTTCCTGAGCTAGTTTCCACTCGTGGGAGACTGTGCTCTGCCTGCTCACAGCGTCCGCCACTGTGTTTTGCTCTCCAGCTAGATGAACTGCCGACAGAGAGATCCCTTCTTGTTTTGCCCAGAACCAGAGCTGCCTTGCTTTTCTGCACAGTGGTAGTGACCCTACTCCTCCGCTCTTGAGGTAGTACATGGCCACCGTGTTGTCCATTATCAAGACATTCTTTCCTCATACGGAGAGCAGGAAGGCCTTCAGAGCTAGTCTGATCGCCCTCAGCTCAAATAGGTTGAAGTGTAGGTGTTAGGCAGACACCTGTGCAGTTCCCTTAGGGACCACTGCAGAAGATTTAGGACTACAGGTGTTTGGCAGTAAACCCACTTGGTAGCAGTCTGTACCACACAGATTCACTTGGTAGCTGTGGCTGAGCAGTCAGACTTCCCTCAAGAAGAGTTAGGCAGTATATAGAGTATACACAATAGGTACAGAGACAGTAGCACAAGCAAACACTGACCAGAGCTTTGGTGTAAAAGTATATAATTATTTAAAGACCCACTTGTAAATTACACTAGCAAAAAAAAAAGGTGAGTAAATTCAGCACACAGTCATATATACACAACCCTAATTACTTATTAGACAAGTCAGTGAGAAACACCACTTATTTTCAGACAGAGGTGAGCACTTAACATAAGATGGCACTCTAATACGTTATGAAAAAGGGAGGGAAAAAGGCAGAGTTATGGAAGCACTCATGTTTCTATACTTTTACAAGAACCACAGTAAGGCAGGATAGGCAGAGTTCTACTGGAGAGCAAGGACGTCAATTGCAAGGCCCACTCTTGGAGAGAGCAAGCAGAAGGGGTCCAGGTTCACACAGTGGGGCTATGCCCAAAGAGTCTTGTAGATAGTTCGCACAAAAAGGATGAAATTAAAGTCGGGAAAAGTTAGCTAGATTGTCCCAGGCCAGCCCAGGTTAGAAAGTCGAGGCTTTACTGTCACCCCGAACGATCTGTCGCAAGGGAAGCCAGGCGGGACACAGTACCTTAAGTGTGAAGGAAGCTCCAGCGTGGACAGTTCCTGGCAGCGGGTGCAAGTCGGTGTTTCGTCCAGAGGAAGAGGAGGTCTCGCCGTGGAGGAAAGATGAAGGTTGTCGCACTGCCAGGGAAGAAACCAGCCGCGGAGTTCTTCGGTTAAAAGGTACTACCCTTCTCTTCGCGGTAGTGGTAAACCGTGGTATTCCGGTTGCCCGGGTGCTTGGCACGGGCAAGGCGGCCAAGAGAAACTCCAGGAAGGTGAAAAGAAGGCAAAACTGGTTATCCCCACCAGTTGTAACGCTCATCTGGTTCCCAAGGAGGCGCGGGCGTGGTCTGGACGGCAGTGGCCTCTTCGAAGGAGATGTTCAGCACCCTGAAGATGGAGTGGGCTGGGTTTCCAAATCTGGCTTGTCTGGCTCGGATGAATACCCTTCTGTGAGCGAAAAGGAAGGGTTAATACTCTGCCGGTTTTGTGTTGATCTCCCGTTCCTTCTCACCGTCCTTGCAACCCTTCTGTAATTCCCTATGGAGACTCACCTTAGGGATTGAGAAGGCAAGCTCTCCATCCTGCTTCTGATGTAGGGGCGCGTTGGGATCCAGTTACGTCACTGGATAGTAAGTTAGAGTTCGCTTGTCTGTTCCGGTAAGTACCGTAAATGTTTATGGCAAGCTTGAATCTAAACTGTTGCTCTTCTCTTTTGCAGGTAATGGAAGACTCCGGGCTGAGGGCGGTTTCCGTCGAAAACCTGATTTCAGGTGAGTTTTGGTGTAGGCCCACTACTGTCTTTTCCTGTCTCTTTTTCCTTAGGGGCCGGAGTTCGAGAATGCCGAAGAAATGGAGCCGGCACGAAGCAGAAGCTGAGTCCGACCTGTAAGCAGGTAAGTTTTAAATAGTTCGTTTGCTACGGTTCTTGCATTCAACTAATGTGATGTTTGCTTTTTCCCCATAGGGGCCGGGGTGCTGAAATGCCCAAGGAATGGCATCGACCCGAAGGAAAGAAGAATTAGCTTGGCAGGTAAGTGCTTCTTGGTTATTTTCCCCTTCTCACCTTGCTTTCTTCTCTTCGTCTCCCCGTAGGTGCTGGAATGCTGCAGGAGACCCGGATGGGCGTCGCAGAGCCGAAGGCGCCACATGCAGGTAAGAGAAGTGCGCCGAGATGTATGCGACGCGGTGAGTATTTAAAATGATGTCTTTTTGCAGGAACGTTGGATCGCTGAATCCGGAATGCAGCTTTAACAGGTAAGGTTTGTTTTCACCTGTTTCTTCTGCCCTTTTCTATCCTTAGGTGTTTCCAGGATGCTGGCAGGCGTGGTCGAGGACTGGAGCAGGAGCAGGCACGGTGAGCGTCCAGCTGCTATGAGCAGAACAACGCGAAGTGTGGTTTGCTGTCTGGGCGTGGCTTAAATAGCCTTTCAAGTAGTCCCAGGTATGTATCCTTCCACTGAAGGTATGTATCCTGCCACCAGCCACACCCGTGTGGTTAAGTAGTTCCTTTTTCATCTGGAAGTTGTAGAATGATCTGCCAGGTAAGGAAATTGCAGCATGGTCTGCCAGGTAAGTTTGCACCAAACACTATTCCTTCCATATCTTGTATGAGCCTGACGCCAATGGCGCCAGGACGGAGTCCAAAGAGCCCCTATCTGGGGTGGCTGGGACTTCCCTAGTATACATGTTGCCTGCCTCTGAGGGTGCCGGGCCCTGTCTGGCTCCTTGGAGGTAGGCATCATGACACCAATCAAATGAAGAAGACTCTCAGGGCTGGAGATCTCCTCTGTCATCGGGAAAAGTGGTGAGACGGTTCAGCAGGGCTCCACCGGTGGTGTCGTCGTTGCAGGTCGGCTCAGCTTCTCCCTCCTCGGATTCTTGGGTCCTGTGGTGACTTCTGAAGTTACAGTCCCTAAAGCCCTGCTTTTATGCAGCAAACCCCCATTCAGCCTAGCTGTCAATCAAACATGCTAAGTGGTGAGCCGACTGGCTCACCACTTGGGCCAATTACACAAGAGTGTTACTTGAGTTACCAAGGTAACTCAGTCCAGGGTGCCTAAACCCCCTCCCACACTCCCTGTGGTACCCAGACAGAGTGGCACCACTTTTGGAGGCTTCTGTGGGGAAGCCCGCCAAAAAGTGGAACAAAGGGCTCGACTTGGGTTGGAGTCACACAAGAGAACACAAACGCCATTTTAGAATAGAGTTCTGGAAAAAAATACCAACCGGTGAATATTAAATAAATAAACTGGCGGTATGTTCGAGGCTATAAGAATTAAATAATTAAAGTTGGTAGCCTCGAAAAATGGGAAAATCCCATAAAGATATATTTGCGGTCGAATATAAAAAGTAGTATCCACTGCCACCAGCCAAAACTCGATCAGGGGCGACGGAGACGTGCCCCATTGAACAACAGACCCCGGGGCAATCTAATTGCCCCGACCAGTACGTCCACAATATGATGGTTTCTACTGGTTTCTGTTCATAATTTGGAACTAGTAAAGCCAATGGTGACTTTACATGCCCTGGGAGACAGTAGTCAGTCCCAGGGTATGGAGTCTATGTTGGGGGGTCGCTACGACTCCCCTGGGTTATGGCACGGAGGGTGCTGTGTAACCCACATCAAAAACACGAGACCCTATGGAGTAAACAAGCCCATTAAACACATGGAAAGATAAAGGAACACCTCAAATCATGTCTAAGAGTGGGAGTAAAAGAGTCTCACTCTTAGCAGGAGAAAAAAATAAACCCCAAAAATCCAGCATAGCTGCTGGGGGACTCACTAGGTTTGGGAAGGAACAAGTTACTTACCTGTAACTGTTGTTCTCCAGCATGGGTCTGGCATGGATTCACATGCTCATGAATATTCCCCGTCGTCAGGCTGGGAATCCTCGGTAAAGAAAAAAACCAGTATCAGTTTCGTTTCTGATCTGTCTTTCGTAGTAATAACCAATCACTGGTCTCTGCGTCATACTGACCACAGCCAATGACTGCCCTCTACCTAAGCACCGCCTCTGGCAGCCATCTTCAGATTTGGAAGCACGTGAAGTGGCAGTATGACCAAGTGAAGAGCCGCAGAGGGGTAGGCGGGAGGGTTCGCATGTGAATCCATGCCAGACCCATGCTGGAGAACAACAGTTACAGGTAAGTAACTTGTTCCTTCTCCAGCATGGGGTCTGGCATGGATTCACATGCTCATGAATAAAGAATACATAGCAGTACACACATGCACAACCACGGGAGGTGGCAAAGGCTCAACATTAAGCATCACATCAACTCAACATTAAGCATCTTACCTCCTCACCAGGCTCACCTCAGGCGAACAGGTTGCGCAGCACTGCTTGGCCGACCCTGGACTCCTCCCTGGAATCCCGGTCGACGCAGTAGAATTTCGTGAAGGTGTGCGTCGACCTCCACGTAGCAGCCCTGCATATGTCCAGCAGGGGCACACCAGATAGGAACGCCGTGGTAGCTGCGATCGCTCTGGTGGAATGGGCTCTCGGACGGCCAGGCAGCGGTCGGTTTGCCAACCGGTGACAGTACATGATACAGCCGGAGAGCCATCTGGAGATGGAAGCCTTCGAGAGGGCCTTCCCCTGATTGACAGGTCCAAAGTTCACAAAGAGTTGTGACGTCTTCCGAAAACCCTTCGTGCGGTCCACGTAGAACTTCAGCGCTCTAGCTACATCCAGCGAGTGCAAAGTCCTCTCAGCCGGCGACGAAGGCGACGGGAAGAACACAGGTAACACCAAGGGTTCGTTGAGATGGAAGTCCGACGGTACCTTGGGCATGAAGGAGGGGTGCGTCCTGAGCACTACCCTCGTGTCGTGGAAAGTCAAGTACGGGGCCTTGCAGGAAAGGGCCTGGATCTCTCCCACTCGTCGTGCGGAGGTGATGGCCACAAGAAAAGCTGTTTTCCACGATAGAAACTTCAACGGGGCCGAGTGCAGAGGCTCGAACGGAGGTCCCATGAGCTTGGTCAGCACCACGTTGAGCTCCCACGCCGGGGCCGGAGCCTTCACCGGCGGGAACGATCTGAACAGTCCCTTCATGAACTCTTTCACCAGACGATGAGACCACAAGGACGTCCGCCCCGTGGTTCTGGTGTATCGGGAGATCGCAGCAAGATGAATCTTGATGGACGCGTGTGCCAAACCAGCTTTGGCCAGCGTCAGCAGGTACGGCAGTACTTGGGGAGCCGTAATCCGTAGAGGGTTAATCTTCTGTGCGTGGCACCAGACAGAGAACCTCTTCCATTTGTGTCCGTAGCATTTAAGAGTCGAGGACGCCCTGGCCTTTGCAAGAACCTCTCTGCAATCGGCCGGTATGTCGTATCCTCCAAACTCTAGCGCTGCAGGAGCCAGGCCTGCAAGTTCAGCGACTTCGGGTCGTGGTGGAGGATGGTGCCTCCTTCCCTGGAGAGTAGATCCGCGTCCGCCGGCAGCTTGATCGGCGGGGACGCTGACAAGTCCAGAAGGTCCGGGAACCATATCTGCCTCGGCCACGCAGGTGCGACGAGGATCATCCTGCACCGTGACCTCTTGAGCTGGTTGGCGAGCCGGATTAGCAGAGGCAAGGGAGGGAACGCGTAGAGGAACAGGCCCTCCCAGGGGAACGAGAAAGCATCGCCCATGCTCCTCGTCTGGGGAAACCTGCTGGCGAACCTCCGGCACTTGGTGTTCGTCGCCGTCGCGAACAGGTCGACCTGGGGTGTGCCCCACCGTCGGAAGAGGCGATCCACCAGATCCTGCCGTAGTTCCCACTCGTGGCACGAGCGCAGCTCCCTGCTGAGTGAGTCGGCGATGGTGTTTTTTATCCCTGCCAGATGAAACGGCACCAGAAAAATCCCTTGGGCGACGGCCCAATGCCACAGGTCCTGCGCCTCCTTGGACAGCGCTGGGGACCTGGTTCCGCCCTGTTTCCTGATGTAAAACATGGTGGTGGTGTTGTCGGTGAAGATTCTCACCACCTTGCCCTTCAGGGACGGAAGGAAGGACCTGAGGGCCCAAAACACTGCACGGAGCTCCAGGACGTTGATATGCAGGGACTTCTCCGTCGGGAGCCAGAGTCCCCTCGCGTGCAGATTTTCGGTGTGCGCTCCCCACCCTTCCAGGGAGGCATCCGTGGTCACAGTCTCCTGGTGGGCTGGGGTCTGGAAGTCCATGCCCGCCGTCAGATGCGCGCGGGTGCCCCACCACCGTATCGCTCGTCGGAAACTCTCGTCGAGCTTGATCCTTTCTTCGAAGCTGCCCGTCGTCTGGATCCAGCGCGCATCCAGGAATTCTTGCAACGGGCGCATCCGGAGCCTGCACATGGGAATGAGGTAGATGCAGGAAGACATCATCCCGAGGAGGGACTTGATGGATCTCACTTTGGCCGCGTCGGCCACCAACATCCGTTGCACCTTGCCCAAGATGGTCCTGGTCCTCTCCTCCGACGGGGAGGCCAGAAGGGACACTGTGTCGAGCCTCGCTCCCAGAAACAGTGCGACTTGCGCGGGCACCAGGTGGGATTTGGCGTAGTTCACGGAGAATCCCAGGTCCGTGAGGAGTTGGACGGTCCTTGCTGTGTGGACCACGGCGAGCTCCTTCGTCTTGGCGCGGATGAGCCAGTCGTCCAGGTAGGGGTAGACGTGGATCCCGTCGCGGCGCAACTGCGCCGCCACCGGTGCGAGGCACTTGGTGAATACCCTGGGTGCCGACCGTAGTCCGAAGGGAAGGGCTTTGAACTGGTAATGACGCCCTTGTACCACGAACCTGAGGAATTTTCGGTGCCCCTTTAGGATTGGAATGTGGAAGTAGGCATCCTCCAAATCCGACGATAGGAAGTCTCCTTCCTCCAGTTGACCCAAGACGTGCTGTAGGGTGACCATCCGGAACTTCTGCGCCTTGATGAACTTGTTCAGCCGTCGCAGGTCTAGGATGGGGCGCCATCCTCCCGTCTTCTTCTTGACGAGGAAGTATCGCGAGTAGACTCCGGAGCCCCGAAGCCTCTTTGGGACGAGTTCGATGGCGCCCTTTCTGAGCATCGCCTTTACCTCCAGGAGAAGTTGAGGGACGTGAAGTTCTTTCCTGGCCACGGGGGGGACGCGCGGGCACCTTCTTTGAAACTCGAGCGCGTGGCCCCGGGCCAGGGCGTCCAGCACCCAACGGTCGGTGGAGATGGACTCCCACACGCTGACGAAGCCCGCCAGCCGGCCTCCCACCGGGGTGCTTCGGTGGGGGCCCGACCCCACGGCCGGTTCAATCCTGCTTGGACGCGGCCTTGCCGCCTTGACCTCCTTGGCGACGACGGCGGGGTCCGCTAGACTTGCCTCGTCCTCTGTAGGCCTCTTGCGACGACGAGCGGGCCGCTTGACGGTAGGAAGCGAAACCGCCGCCGGAACCTTTGGAGGCGCCCTTGCCTCCGCCGCTCCGAAAGGGCGTCCGTCGCTGCTGCAGGACTCCAAGGGCCGGGCCGTCTCAGTATCCGCCTTGATGGCCTGAAGGGAATCGTCCACTGTCTTCCCAAACAGGTTGTTCCCGTCGAAGGGCATGTCCAGGACTCTGGTCTGGACGTCCTGCCGAAAGTCCGTAGCTTTGAGCCATCCACGACGTCGAAGGCAAACGCCGTTACCCAGCTGGTGGAACCCAGTGTCGGCGATGTCCGTCGCCACGGTGATGGCGTGGTCCGACGCCACTTCACCTTCCTGTAGGATCTCAAGGGCCTCCGCCCTCTTGTCGTCCGGCAGAAAATCCAGCAGGGGAGCTATCTTGTACCAGAGCTCCCTGTCGTAGCGGGCCACGATAGCCAAGGCGTTGGCCGCTTTAATCGTCGTCGCTGCCGACGAGATGACTCTACGTCCCATAGCATCCAATTTCTTTCCCTCGCCGTCCGGCGGGGAAGTCGATGTGGAGGCCGCACCCCCCCCCCCGCTTTCTTCCTGGCTGCCGCGGAGACGACGGAGTCCGGGGTAGGCTGCGCCCGGAGGCATAGGGGGGCCGTGTCCGGGACCCGGTACTTTTTCTCGTACCGGTCTCTTCTAGCTGGCGTCGTGGAAGGGTTCTTGAGGAGGGACAGGCCCTCATCCCAAATGTCGTCCAACAGAGGCACTGCGAGGACCGTCTTCCTCTTGGCCTCGCGCCGCTGATAAAGGAAGCCTTCCTTTTTCTTCTCCTCAGGGCAGAGTTGGAAAAGCTCGGAAGCCCTGGAGATCATGGAGTGGAAAGATCCGATCTCGTCGGGCGGAGAAGCCCTGGTGGGAGGCGACGACGGAAAATCCTCGTCGTATGCCTCGTCGTCCGTACCCGTCGCTGCCGTGTCAGTCCCCGTATCATCCCCTCGGGTGGACGGGGAGGAGGGCTGGACGGGGCGCGACGGTTGAAAAGGAGGTGGTGGATGGATCCTTCTTTTCTTGGTACGGGGAACACCAGAAGGTCCCGGTTCTGGATCCCCCGACGGGAGAGGTTCCTCCGTCGGTAACGGTAGCCTCGTCCTTATCTCGGTGCATAAGGACTGTATGGCCAACAAAATGGCCGCCGAGTTGTCTTGCGGCGCTGGCAGAGGGGAATCCGACGGGCGAACAGGGGCCCCGTCGGTATCCTCGACGATGTCGTCGTCGTCACCTGCGTCGGGGCCCATTCCGACGGGCTGGCCTTGTTCCACGCCTAGGCCGTGGCTTAAGACCTCGATCAGCTCCTCTTCTGAGGTTGAGGCCGAATCTACGACGACGCCCTGCCCCCCCTTCTTCCCCACGGAGGGTTTCACGGGGGTCCTATCGATGGGCACAAAAGAAGACTCCCTCCGAGGAGGCAGGGAGATTCTGGGCCCTGAGGTCGCCACCACTGGTGCAGCCTCCACAGGCTGAGCCAGGGCCGCCGCGACCGTTTCGATAGAGGGCTTGGTCGGATGGATCAAGGCCTTCACCACCTTAGGTGCGCTCACCGCCTTATCCTTGAGGGAGGGGGCACTGCCACGCTCCTCCTCTGCCTTAGAGCTCGACCGGGGCCTTTCCAGGAGCTTCGCCGGGTGCTCGGCCTTCCTCTTACCCGACCCAGAGCGTTGGCTCGTGGTTGATGGTGCCGGGGAGGGTGCGCCCTGCCTGGCGCCCGTAGAGCCCGACCGTTCGGCGCTCCCGGTGCCAGCGGACTCGCGGTGCTTGGCCTTATGTTGGGCCCCCGTCGCCGGGGCGCCCTCAAAGGTCTTAGAAGACCGCTCGGATTTCTTCTTCTTCTCGCCAGACGGGCTCTTACCCTCCAGCCAGTTGGCGAGACGTTGATGACGGTCCTTCATGGTCCGTTCCGACATGTTGCCGCAAAACGCACAGTCCTTCTCCACGTGCGTTTTGTCCTCATGAAGGCAGTAAAGGCAGAAAGAGTGTTCGTCCTCCTTAAAGACGTTCTGCAGCTGGCATCCAGGGCAGACCCTGAACAGCTTTCCGGGCGTCGAGCTTCCCTTCTCCTGGGCCATCTCCGAGACCGGGCCTGAGAAGCTTCTGGAGTCCTCCGAAGTGTAGCTCGACGAAATCTTCACCCTTGAGGGGTACAGACGAATCCGACACGGGTCCCCGTTGATCGGATGTAGGATCGGTGGAGCTTCTCTTTTGACCGAAGAATCGAAGTTTTTGTGAAAAAGCGCGAAAAAATAGCACTAACGCTCGAGAGCAATAGCACGAGGATCCCAACACATGAACGTGCGGTAAAAATCTGAAGATGGCTGCCGGAGGAGGTGCTTAGGTAGAGGGCAGTCATTGGCTGTGGTCAGTATGACGCAGAGACCAGTGATTGGTTATTACTACGAAAGACAGATCAGAAACGAAACTGATACTGGTTTTTTCTTTACCGAGGATTCCCAGCCTGACGACGGGGAATATTCATGAGCATGTGAATCCATGCCAGACCCCATGCTGGAGAAATTATGTATCAATACTCTCGCAATTCATATTTTTACAACAGATTCCCCATTTAGATTATTCCATCTTTTTTTCACCAGAAACCATATATGGTATGCAGCTGCCGACATTACCATCGATTTTGATCCATACAAGGTGCTCCAAAACTGATCAGATGTATAACTAGATATTTCATGGTAGCCCTTCTCATATAAATCTAACAAATGTAATGCATTCTGTCAGTAAATGCCATCATGTTTCTACTACTCGATCACAGATGCGACACTAAGGCGCCTGTCCTGTGCCTGAGCCATTGAGGCAGCTGCGTCCACAGGAGCAGGAGCTCCTTTCTCCTGGCTGCCGGAGCAGCCCACAGATAACTTCCTGCAGCCCCGTTCACAGAGGTGAGCGGGAGATCCTTAACCCCCGCTACCTACTAGGGTGGCCCCCACTCTTCAATCCTTTGCCATCCGCACTGCTGAGTGCTTGATTCCCCTCTGCCTGCACGGCTGAGCACTTTTCTGCCGCTTGATGTGTACGAAGAGTACACAACCAAAAGATGGCCGCCTGATCGCACCCTCGCCCAGATACTAACGCCAATCTGATTGGCCCACCCCGCCTAGCCTATCCACTACACCGATCCTGGGGCACCGGCAGGCGTGAGCCGGCCCAAAACAAGGCGCACACTAAGGCGCCTGTCCTGTGCCTGTCCGTTGCCGTGCGGGCCGTCGGCCAGAAACGCTGCCCAAAACAACTACTGTACACTAGCCCGTAAGTGTGTCCCCCTGACTTATCTTCGTGCAACTTTCACTGCCTTAACGCCTGCCCGCACTCACACTAACTGTGTTCCTCTGCTAGCCTATAGGGGCCCTGCCACTGTGTTACCATTGTGTTCCTCTGCCAGCCTATAGGGGCCCTGCCACTGTTACCATTGTGTTCCTCTGCCAGCCTATAGGGGCCCTGCCACTGTTACCATGGTGTTCCTCTGCCAGCCTATAGGGGCCCTGCCACTGTGTTACCACTGTGTTCCTTGCCAGCCTATAGGGGCCCTGCCACTGTGTTACCACTGTGTTCCTCTGCCAGCCTATAGGGGCCCTGCCACTGTGTTACCATTGTGTTCCTCTGCAAGCCTATAGGGGCCCTGCCACTGTGTTACCACTGTGTTCCTTGCCAGGCTTTAGGGGCCCTGCCACTGTTACCACTGTGTTCCTTGCCAGCCTATAGGGGCCCTGCCACTGTGTTACCACTGTGTTCCTCTGCCAGCCTATAGGGGCCCTGCCACTGTGTTACCATTGTGTTCCTCTGCCAGCCTATAGGGGCCCTGCCACTGTGTTACCATTGTGTTCCTCTGCCAGCCTATAGGGGCCCTGCCACTGTTACCATTGTGTTCCTCTGCAAGCCTATAGGGGCCCTGCCACTGTGTTACCACTGTGTTCCTCTGCCAGCCTATAGGGGCCCTGCCACTGTGTTACCATTGTGTTCCTCTGCAAGCCTATAGGGGCCTGCCACTGTGTTACCACTGTGTTCCTTGCCAGGCTTTAGGGGCCTTGCCACTGTGTTACCATTGTGTTCCTCTGCCAGCCTATAGGGGCCCTGCCACTGTGTTGCCATGCCAGCTTTTTACCGGCCCTGCCACTACAAGCGCTACCACTAGCCCCTTGATGCCCTGCCAGACCTACAACTGTCTCTGCACATGCCTCGACCTACCCCTAGTGCCAGCCCTGTACCGCACAACACCACCCAGCTCAGTGCTCTAATGCATCCCCCTGCCACCCACCTCACAGCGCCCACACCCCTCCTTCTCCTCTATCTCGCTCATTACTCTCTCTCTTTGGGCCATCTGCAGCTTGCTCCCTGCATACCCAGACCTCCCTCCACCGCCCTCCATCATGCCTCACTCCTCCCCACCCGCGTCACCACACACCACTCAACCACTGCATTATCAACCCTCCTGAACACCTTCTTAGGCGCTACAGACTAAGAACCCGTACCAAACCCTCATTTGTGCTCCACAGCTCTCCACCATCTACCTTCAGTAGGAACCAAAAGCTCAGCTATCGCACCCACACAACATTTTTACGCTCATACCCTCCAGCCCATGCACATACCCTCCACCCCCATGCGCTCATACATGCACCCCTCCCTCCTTCACTCACAAGTGCTCCCACCACTTCGCTCTCACCGAACACCAGCGCTCAGGACCCACCACCTACCAACCGATTCCTTAAATGCGCCCTCATTAATGCACGCTCCATCCATGCCCATGCCATAGAGATCAATGACCTCATCACCACCCACAAACTAGACATGTTAGCAGTATCCGAAACTTGGCTCCACGAGGCATCCAACCCATCCCTACACCTTGCCCTCCCACAGGACTACACCATCCTCAGGCAGGACCGCAAAACCTCTAAAGGTGGGGGCGTTGCCCTCATCTATAGAAACTCACTTGCCATTAGGCAGTGTAACCAACTCTGGGACAACAACGCTGACCTTCTCCACGCCAAACTAGCTCTCTCCCCTAATTGCACCATCAACCTCTTAGTCACATACAGACCTCCAGGCTCCCCTCCGGACGTCCAAAAGCATCTCCTCCAAATCATTAGCAACAACCTGAAAAGCTCCACCAAAACCATTCTACTTGGTGACCTTAACCTTGGCTTAGATGACCCCAAGGACAAATCTGCCACACACCTGGCCAACGATCTTACCAACATGGGGTTCATCCACAAAATCACCAAACCTACTCACTGCAAAGTCCGGTCCATCGACTGGGTAGCAGATCATAACTGTTCTTCATCCATCACCTCCATCTCAGCCCTCCCCTGGACAGATCACCATCTCATCCAATTCTCCATCCCCACCACACCCACTCGTAAAATCCTTACTCCTGCACCCCCCGCCAAAGTCAGAAGCTCCAAAAAGCTCACAGCGACCAATCTCGCTCCTCTTCTTGATATCCCTGAACTCAAGCATCCCTTTATCCAAGATCCCACCTCTCTTGCTAACATCTACAACAACGCCCTCACCCAAGCCATTGACTCTTGCCCCGCTGGAAGACAAAAAAGGAAAAAAATCCATGCACTCCAACTCTTGGTTCTCAGAAGAACTATCTGTCTTGCGCACCATGAAGCGCAAAGCCTTATCCAACTGGCAGTCTACGCCCAACCAATCCTCTCTCAATGAGTTCAAAGAAATCTCACGGACCTACAAAATGGCCATCTTCGAAGCTAAATCTGAATCATACAATCAAAGAATAACCAAATCCAGTTCCAAAACAAGAGAAATCTTCTCTATTTTCAAAGAACTCACCACTCCCGAGTCCAGCCCAGACGAAATCATCAAGGATGAAGCTTGGTGCACAGGCATCCAGACAGCCCTCCTAAATAAAGTCAAAACGCTTCAAGACAAAATTGCCTCCCAACGTAAAGCACTCAATACCTCTGCCACGACTCCTTCTCTCCCCCCTCACAACACTCACCCGCAAACACCCCTCTTTGCCTTCAGAGAAGTTACAGAACTAGAAACCTCTGCTCTACTCAAAAACATCAAACCTTCCATTTGCAAGGGAGACATATGCCCTCCCACTATCATCAAAGAGTGCTCAGAAGCCCTCACCCCCATCATCACAGCTTTCATCAATGCCTCCTTCTCCTCAGGAACCGTACCTCATTGCCTGAAAGAGGCTTGGGTTCGCCCACTCTTAAAAAAACCCTCCTTAGATCCCACCTCCCCCAGCAACTATCGCCCCATCACCACCGTCCCCTTCCTCCTTAAAATCCTTGATAAAGCAGCCCACAACCAAATTCAGCAATACATAGAGACCCACTCTATCCTAGGCATAAGACAATCGGGCTTTCGCAAAGGCCATGGGACCGAAACTGCCCTACTAGATTTAAAAAATCAAATCACCAAAATAATGGAAACAGGCAAACCTGCTCTCCTCCTGCTACTCGACCTCTCCGCGGCATTTGACTTAGTGGACCATGACATCCTCACATCTCACCTATTTAATGCAGCCCACTTCTCCCTTAAAGCAACCTCTTGGATTACCTCCTTTCTAGAAGGCCGAGCCATGAAGGTGTACTCTGATCAGGCCAATGCTCCTCCGACTACCATAAATTGTGGAGTCCCACAAGGGTCATGCACCGCACCGACCCTATACAACCTCTTCACTAAACCCCTCTTCGACCTACTGGACTCTCTCGACAAAGCTTATGCCAACTATGCCGATGACACACAAGTCCTCCTCCCCCTCACTGGAGACTATGCCCAAGACACAGAAGCCCTCCTTACCATTTACTCCACGATCCAGGCATGGATGGCGATCAATGGCCTCTGTCTTAACGGAGACAAAACAGAGATCATCATCCTGGCCCCCAGCGAAATCCTCTCCAAGCTCAGCCAAGACTATTCACACATAACCATCGACAACACCAACATACCCGTCTCCACTGCTGTGAAGACCCTAGGAGTATATTTAGACGCTACTCTCTCCATGACAAGACAGGTCAACGCCATCTCCTCCTCCTCCGCACTGACCACCAAACTCATCTTCGCAATAAAACCCTATCTTACCACTCCCAACTGCCTCTCCATTGCTAGAGCCACCATAGGAGCCAGGCTAGACTATTGCAACGCCCTCCTAGCTAGCACTTCAACCAAAAACCTAAATAAACTCCAAACAGTGCAAAACAATGCGCTCCGCGCTGCCCTGCACATCCCCAAATTCGACCATGTGTCGCAGGCCAGAAGAAATGCTCACTGGCTCCCAGTTAAAGAAAGAATTAACTTCAAAGTACTCTCCCTCACACACAAATGTATCAATCATACCGCTCCCTCCTACCTAGCAGAAACCATCACCAGGAAATCCTCCCTTCGTCCTATAAGAACCCCCCATGACAACCAACTCCGAGTCCCCACCATAAGAAGAGCTAAAGCTGGAGGCATTGGCTTCCCACACATAGCACCTAAGCTCTGGAACAACCTCCCTAACTCTCTTAGAGCGGAACCTTCACTGCTTTCCTTTCGGAAATCCCTCAAAACCCTGCTCTTCACATAATCACCTCCTACCCTCCCCTCCGACATGAATGACATTTTCAAACGCCATGATGTCTGCACTGCTAAGTTTGTAACTAAAACATGTTACTGTAAATCTAATGCCTTGTAAACGTATATTTCTAAAACATATACCGTAACTCAAAATGCCTGTAAACTTTAACAACCTTCCTTCTGTAACCAGCCAATTGCTTATATGTAACAGCGCCACGATGCCCACGGGCTGAGCGTGCGCTTTAAAAATATGAATAAATAAATAAGTAAGTGCTTGTCCCTTGTGATGCCATGCCAATGTTTTCATAGACCAGCAGTATTTTTAATCAAAGATACAGTATAAAGCATACAAGTGGAGGTATGTGTATTCTAATTAGATATTCGCATGGTGTGTTTAGATTCATTCCCTGGGTTGAATAATGGGCATATTTTCGCGTCTTGCTAGACATTCAATGAATCGAAGTCCTTTGGTTTCCTTTAAAAATCGAGTGCGTATACTTCACCCAGTGTCCCAGGCAATCCTTTCATACCTTTATTCGTACAATGTTTAAAGACCAGTTTTTGCATGTCCAACCTTGTGCTACGCATACTAATCTGACTATGTTGGTTTGTTATACCCAGCAAGCCCTCTATCAACAGAATCAAAAGCAGAACTATAGTCCATGAAACACATGTAAAGTTTAGATCCAGGGTTTTTGGAGCGTATCAGAAATTAGTCTAAGTACCACCCAAAAGGGGTGGTTTGTGCAATGACCCATTCTGAAGCCCGTTTGTGTAATGTCTAATATGGCGTTCATGTCCGACCACGTGGTAAGCAGCTCCAGTAATAAGTGTGAGAAAATCTTGGAGCTGCTGTATAACATGGCAAAGAGACTAATTATTAGGGTTCAAACGTGGCCCTTTCTTATATACTGGTATAAGTGTAGACTCCAGCCATGTTGAAGGGTAGCGCCCAGTCTCTCACATGTAAGGACAGACCCCTCAGAGGTTCAGCCCAATTTTGTGGATCATTCTTAAGTACTTTGTTGCTCAGCCCGTCCGGCCCAATAGCCGTAGAAGATTTAGACATCATAATTATTGAGACTATGTTAGCTTGGCACACATAATGTCACACCTGGGATCCTGTCTTGGGTACATGGGGCAAGCAAGTCTGTAGGTTGGCTTTAGCTCAGTGCATCTCCTCAATGTGGGCTGCACAATTACTCTCAGTGAAGCCGCACATCGCCTGGCTTGTTTTAACAGATCTAAAAGTGCACAGAAAGAACCAGAACTTCTTAGAGTTTTTAGTCCTAAGTACATTTACTATAAAAACGCCAATAATGTGAGCGTTTGCTGCATTTGTGCTGATGCAGCCAACTTTTATATTTAAATCTGGCTGAGGCTTTGTATTTCTTTTTAACTTCCATCGATATTTGATCTCTTCTGCAGATTACTCGAAGCTCAGTATTCAACTGTTTTTCTCTTGGCTATCTCCAAGTCAAACTAAGCAGCAGTCCTTCCTACTTGTGTTCCTCTACTAATTTGTAGTTTGACAGTTATCCTACACCTATTTTACACTTTTTTCAACTCTCAATCATGATGCTTCAAAAGGTCAGGGTTAGTCAGTGCCAATTCTAAGATTCCAGTTGAAACTATTAATGTGGATGGATCACCGAAGTCCGTTTCCCTGGAGATTCACAGTGGGGTTCTCTCTCCAACATAACATTTGCCGATTTTTAGGAAGCGGACTTTGAATACTGAGGGTACCTTGATCACTTATGCCAATCAGGCTCACATGTAGATTGGGTGAATATTTCAACACAACAGAGTTTTCAAAAATGAAATCCCATTAGACCAGGTGCGCAATTGTTTCCATGCTACTCAGTAACCAGGTGTAGGTCATGCTCCAGAAAAGCTTCCCGCCAAGCCTGTCCCTTTGGCTGTGCAGTTGATCGTTTACCAGCCTTGAGGGCTGGCTCATACAGTTGTGTACAATCTACATTAAAATCACCTGTTAGTATCACGAAAGTGTTGACACCATCGCCAAAGAGTCTCTCTGACTGCAGACTTAAGGTACTTTGTAAGATCACAACCTGGAGGGTTATACAATTTAACAATGAGCCAAAACCAAAAGGCGCCTTCGTCAGTGTGGCATAGATCTTATTGTTGTGAGCAGGAAAAGCTTAGTACAGTTAGGTCGTATGCTGACCAATATTTCCTCTAATTATTTTTGTCTAAGTGCGGAACTGGTTGCCTTTCGTGCGCACTTTATTTTCCATGTGCGCAATTGACTCACCAGGTAAGCCACTTTGTGAGCATGCGTAGTTAGTGAGCTACCATCTCCGAAGAGAGTTTGAAAAGGAATTGCCCCTTCCAAACCACTGCAATTCTTTAGTAATCTGCATGAAAGGTGCATTTTACAACACTTTTTCCAAACACATAGGTTAAAAAATATATATTTTATATGTGATTATAAAGAGAACTCATCAACCACTTCAAGACCTCAAGATGTGCCACAGTAGCTAGCAAAAGTACTCCTGTGCAGAGAGAAATGTGTGCTTTGTCTCACTGGAAAAACACCCATGTGCAAAACAAAAAAATATTTTTCATATGTGATGTGGCTATCAAAAATCAGACCGATACAATATTTGCAGATGGAATCAAGGCAACTAAAAGAATTGTGTCAGAAAACATGCCATTGGAGTTCATGTGCCACTTTGATGGCACCGGGAGGATAGCTCAGCGGCAACGTTCCCGCCTTGGAAGCAAGACAACACATAGCAACGCAGGTTCGATCCCCCGTGGCCGCACTTCGAAACCTCTGGGTATTTAAGCGTGTTATAAATACGTAACTAAGAAAAAAAAATAACAATTACACAGCTAAAACAAAAACAATTCCTGTAACAGTGCCTCGAAGCCCACGGGCTGTGTGAGCGCTTTAAAAATGCAAAAATAAAAAAAAGTAATTGAAGGGCCACATGAGAACATTCCTCTCATAATTTGTGGAAGGATGATAATTGCATCAGAATAACTGCACCACAGAGGTTTATAGTGAAAAAGTCGACTGCAAAAATGTCCGTAAAAAAAAATATTCAAATGTGTTTATTTTTTTTTTTTAATGGGGGGTTCCCCCCAACCTCCTGTTTATTTTTACTACCTAAACCCAAAAAAAATACAAATTTAAAAAAAAATCTAATTTTTTTCCACATTTTTTCCCCAACATTTTTGCATTCGACTTTATTTCCTCAATATTATAACTGGCTACCCACCACAGAATATGATGATCAAAACTCCATAGCTTCCACTTACTATCCACATTATTTTGTCCTGCGAGTTACTAAAACCCCAGCCTTACAGTTTATATACATAATCCATTTTTAATCCCTAAATACAGAAAATGTGCCCAATGAAAAGGGGAAGCAATAAACACATAGGAACTAACCCCTGGCTTCTGTCCATGAATCCGTGATCAGCAGAGCAGTGGCATAGGAAGGAAGTCTAATAATATTTCTGACTGATCAAGACGAATTTTAAGGGCAAAGAACATCTTTTAATAAGCATAAAATATTCATGTTGGCAAAGCCAAGTACCTTTTGACTCCCTGAAAAATAATTTCACTCCAAGTAGGAAACAAATTCTTATCAGAGCCTTGCTTGTAAGCCTGACATAACTAGTAAAATGACTGCACACAGAACCATATTTTTGCCCAACCTTTCCTCACCACAGCCTTAACAAAATTCAACAAGAGGTACTGAGGTTTCTTATAGAGCCCTGTTGAAGCAAATCACATATGCCGTCTAGGTAAATAGCATCAATACTCAGAGGTACAACAGCTTGAGAGCCTTCTTCTGTAACTAGGAATCCCTCTGTAGTTAATTGTTATCAGTTTAACAAGATGCAGGGAGATACTACAATCTGTAAACAAAGAACACATGTTTACATTGCAATGCCCTCAGCAGCTAAGCCTAGAAAGAAACAGAGTGCAGCCTTCTAGACTGTTACTAGAGTTTCCTTTCATTCAGGAAACAAACATTTTCTACACTGTACTGTACTGGCAAAACAACTGACTTGGTTTTTGAAAGTTATTGATTTGTTCATCACCCGCAAGTAGTGTTTTCCTGGGGCCTTTTAACCCCTGCCCTTCCCCAGCTCCTGTGCTTGCATCCACAACTAGCTGACAGCGCACTTTAAAACATGTAGCAGTGAAACACTCACTGGGATATTTGCTTACTCATACTACTTTGCAAGCAAAACATATTTAGTGCCTCACCATGATATTATATGCATTTTAAGAAAATGTCATGAATCTGCAGGTACACAATTATTTTGCAGAGCATACAAGATTGTTTGCAACTTATTCCACCCTTATATTGTTGGGTAGCTTTATACAACTGATAAGTGAAATCATTTTTGTACAGCATAGAGTTCCAGTATGAATTGTTAAGGTCTATGCTCAATGCAGCTCTGAACACTGATGCAGATTGTGTGAAATGCATTCTACGGTCTAAATATCTGTTGCCGTAATACAATATACAAGGTATACAGGGCATAGCCCATAACCATTATCCCTTGCAGGCCAAGTAAGTGATATTGCAATGTTGCTCTCCACCTATAGTGTAATGTTAGCAATGGTAAAGTAAGAGACGCTGAGCAGGACATTGGTCTACTCAAAATTCTTGGAGAGCAAATTCATATTTCAGTTTTATAATGTGTTAACATGCAAGGGACCACTTGAAAGCGCTTGCGTGGCGTGTACCAAAAATAGGGAGCATGGGATGAGGTTACACATCCACATAGCATATTTACCTACAGTCAGTATCCGATATTTGAGATAATAAGTTTACATAGTGTGGGCGATGCTTTTATTATTAATATTAGTATATTTATTGAACACATATCTGGCTTCGGCAATCACCAGAGTACTTTACAACCGTAGGGGGGGGGGAGAACACAGTGAGATAAACAGAGACAAGGGAGTGGGAGCTAACAGGGGAGGGCAACAGCGACCAATTTACAGCAAGAGATCTACAAGAAACCAGGGGAGGAGACAGTATGGGGCAGATCAGAGTCTCAGGTACAATGGGAAGTGGAGAGTGTGTGGACCTATGTGTTATGGAGGAGTCATTCCTTGAAGAGGAAGGTCTTGAGCTTTTCCTGAACTGTAGCAGCAAGAGGGTAAGTCTGATGTTGATGGTAGAAGGTTCCTGGGTCTTGGAGCATAGTCAGAGAAGGCGGTTCTCGTTTTTTCCTTCCTGCACCGTCAGAGTTCAAGCCTTCACATTTCCATACTGCTGGTGGATTGCAGGCCTTTGGAGATGCTGAGTTTCTCAGTGAGGTAGCTTGGGGACTTCAGGGGGACAGCATTGTAGATGATGCAACAGGATTTTAAGATGATACAGGGTTGCAGCGGGAGCCAGTGCAGTTAGAGGTTCAGGGTTGAATTTCCAGAGTCCTTTCATGAGTTGTGCTGCAGCATGCAGGACACATCTCAGGGGTGCCAGGGTAGTCGCTGGAAGGCCTTCCAAAAAAACTTCTCATAAGGCACTTTGAATTACAGAAGTTCTGGTACTTCAACACTATTCAAATTACAACAAACAGTAAATAAGTGGATGTAGGTACTTGTCTGATAACCTTTCGCAGAGCCAAGAGAGGAAGAGTCAAGGTTATCTGGTAATAACTAAATATGTTTTGGGGTAGTGGTTAGAGTAAGCGGGTGGTAGACTGAATCATAGGATTCATCGGTAGGGAGGGAACAGTAGTTGGTTAATGTATGCAAGCATATCTTAGTTCGATTTTTCCGTTTATGGAGCCACTTTTTCATATTCGTTTTTACCTCTTGTGGCTGCATTCTGTTTTTAGTTTTTAAGGTCACGCTTGCATAGTAGGGTAATGTATATCCTGACTATTTAGTTATTTGAGGAGTAAGCAGATGTCAGGTAATTGCTGCGACTTGTGCCTTATTAAATTTGTTTGAATAGGTGAGAATTGCCTGTGTGCGCTGCTAAAAATCTGAGCGGCACCCAGAAGTGGGTTGGGCAAGCGCACATGCGCGCAGCTTAGAGGGAACATTGATGCTGACCTTGCTCCTATACAAAGGCCACCGTTTGGGTGTCCCTGGCTACAGCTATTGCGGGTTTGAAAATCACACTATACCCGACCAAATCAAAAGGGATAGTCAACCAGGTTTCCTGCAAGAGGAATACCTGGGCTTCCATTATTTGATGCAAACCGCTACGATTACGAAGAAAAGAATTAAACCCCCTTGTGTTCCATGAAACCACCCCCAAAGGTTGTCGACCCACCTTTGGGGTGGTTTGGGGTAAGCTTCAACAATGCCTGTTTACCAAAGACCAACTGCCCTCCATCCTCTGCAAATCCAACCTGTGGCCAGCACCTGCAAGCTGTCTGTAGGCGTTACTAGTAACCCCGAACGGTTCATATTGCACCACAAGGCAAAAAACAGTGAGCTCAAAACTAAAGTCTTTAAAATCTTTTGCATGTTTACAGATACGCCTCACTAGAATAGGTGAAGTAAATGATGCAATTACCCAGTTGGCAAGACTATTCAAGCGAGGCAATTCTAGTGTAACAATATCGTTTGGGGTAAATTTACAGGGATCCAGGATAATGTGAAATAATTCCAATAGCCAGTTTATATTGAACCAGGGGCTCCTAGCCGGAGAGACTTCCACCAGCTTAATGTTTTTGGTGTCAGCGTACCATATCGTAATCAGTTGTTTCAAGGGTATTTTAATTAGTTGGTTTTTGTGGGCTATTTCACTGGGATCCACCCATGAATGACAGGTTTCAGGGTATTGCCTGGTGCTTCAGGCAATTGTACCCCTCTAAGATCACCAGAAGATGAACCAGTGGGATTTATAGCTAGGGCTCGTCTCTTGGTTTATGGGACAGTGCTTTTGATGCAGTGGCAGGTAGGCTTTTATCTTCGATTGTGACCCCCTTTTGCCGATAATTGGGACTTGCCCAGTGGGGCTGGTACTAGAACCTACTCAATTATCCAGAGGTCCCTGCAGCATCACCCTCCTTACTTCGCCATTGCCTGCCTCATTTATAACCATATAAGCACCTGTAATCTTAGTTGAAGGGCAAGTTGAGGTTATCGTAGACCTGTTCATCAGTAATCCTCTTAAGACACACTTTCTGAGATTTAGCCATTAACAATTTGCTCTGAGATATTAGTTGCTTTATGAAGTCCAGAAAAGGCGGAGTGTTTAATATTGGCTGTTCAGTGCACAAAGCCATTGATGCTTATTCCTCTAACTCGGCCGTCACTCTAACCGTACATGCCCTTTTTCCCCCTCAGACTCGGATAATTGTGTAGGATCCGAGTTAATTATCATAGAGTGTGAAGGAAGGGGAGGACGCGCTGGTACCAAGGGCTCTGTCAGAAATAAATACAGATGCATGCAAAGTCTTTCGGACAGCTTCAGAGTTAGGAACCTTAAGTGACATTCCCAGGGATCCATTAAGTGTCTCTCGATTCAGCTTATGTTCTTTGCAGCTTTTAATACTCCTTGAGATGTTTGCTTCTACTACTTTCCCCATCGTTTTTTAGCCCCCTTGAGCACAGTTGGAACAGAGTCATCCATTTTTTACTCTAAATTTTGGATTTTGTCCAGCAGAAACCTCTTCACTGGGGTCGATTTTCCCTGATAAGCAGATGTGTGGAGGACTATCACAGTCAGAGTCACTATCACTTAAGTGAATTCTGTGAATTCTGGGGACGTAAGCAGCCCTTTCTAGGTCAGGTGTCTCCGATAGTGCAGAACCCATTACATTGTCATGTTTGCTTTTTCAGTGCCCATGGAATTCCTGCGAAGATTTAAGCAGTGATTCAGAAGTGAGGCATTGATTGAGATCTATGATAAATGAGCTGGGTGAGATTAATTGCAGTAGTCTGTAGGTCGCCAATGGCTCCTCTGGAATGTAATGGCACTGTGACCCTCAGACCTACTTCAGGCTCAGAACACCCAAGTTCCAAAAAAGTTATTTTAGGTTGAAGCGAGTCAAGAAGGCCTGATCAATCTTTTTTGTCTTTCTTTCAGCAGGGGAACTCCATCGGTAGAGTTTCCTGTGTGTCTGCGTAGCCCGTATGGATGTTTCTTCAGCTTAGGCATACTGCAGTTAGTGAGTGAGGCTTCCTTAGGCAAGTAATAAACTGGCTTC